>NC_133324.1:969637640-970837640 GCF_042186555.1 Aquarana catesbeiana
AAGGGGAACCCCGTGCCAAAATTTTTTTTTAAATGGCATGGCAGTCCCCCTTAAAATCCATGCCAGACCCTTATCCGAGCATGCAACCTGGCAGGCCTCAGGAAAAGAGGGGGGATGAGAGAAGAAGCCAGAGGAAGATACGGGACGAGAGTAGCGGAGGAAGAAGAAGATGGAGATGAAGAAGATGGAGAAGAAGAAGATGGAGGAAGAAGAACACCGAAGGAAGACCAGAAGAAAGAAGATGGAAGAAGAAGCAGAAAGAAGAAGAAATGAATAAAGGACTTGTCAAAAACCGTCTCTTGTGTTTTTTAACCTTTTTGACACTTTTTTTTGTGAAATGGTAGGGGTACATTTGTACCCCATTACCAATTCACACGGGGGGCCGGGATCTGGGGGTCCCCTTGTTAAAGGGGGCTTCCAGATTCCGATAAGCCCCCCCGCCCGCAGACCCCCACAACTACCTTGCAAGGGTTGTGGGGATGAGGCCCTTCTCCCCATCAACATGGGGACATGGTGCTTTAGGGGGCTACCCCAAAGCACCCTCCCAATGTTGAGGGCATGGTTCCGGAGGGCGGGCGACAAGCAGTTAAAGTATTTTGAAGTTAAGATACCTAAGATACCATACAAAGCCTATTGGGCATACCCAGGCTTAAAAAATTAAACAAAAAAGACATAAGAAAACATATATATATATATATATATATATATATATATATATATATATATATATATATTATGCAATTCTGCTTTTCCAGATAGGGGATGCCCACGCCTGGATGTGCCAATCACTAGATCCGGTCGACAGCTGTTACCCTGTGATCACCTCTGATCTTCTCCAAACACAGAGCTGTGTTCAGTGACAGAAGATCTCATTGATTGTTCATTCCCTGCATCACAAACAAATCACATTGGTGCTCAATATTTGGGGGGGGGGGCGGCAAACCAACGCCGGGGGGCCATTGGGCAACCCCCCTCGCAGGGGGGAGACAGACATGTGCCCTGAGCCCACCCTTTTTTAAAGCCAATTAGAGCCTCAGACTCTGATCACGTGCTTCAAGAAAAAAACAAAAACATTGGAATCCATGAGTCCGGCGCCCCGCATGAAGATTAGGGGGCTGGATGCATGGATGGGGGAGGGCGGTGCCCCTGCGCCCTGCGTTACGGACCACCACTGCTCTAGATGTTAACCCCTTCCTGCTCAGTGTCATTAGTACAGGGACAGTATATAGTATTAGAACTGATCCCTGTATTAGTGTCACTGGTGATGTCAGTAGCAGTTAGTTAGTTTCCCCCAGCGTCAATTAGTGTCAGATTGTCCACCACACTATCACAGTCCCAGTATAAGTCATAAGTCACTGCTCACTGCCATTACCAGTATATATTAAAAAAATCATATATATATATATATATATATATATTGATTTTTAAAATTTTTTATTGGATATGTTTTAAAGCAGAAATTAAAAAATATTGTTTTATTTTATTTTTTTCAAAATTGTTGATCTTTTTTTTATTTAGAATCAAATACAACCAAAAGAAAGCTCTATTTGTGGGGAGGGGGGGGATGACATAAATTTTATTTGGGTACAGCGTTGCACGACCGCTTAATTGTCAGTTAAAATAACGCAATGCCGCATAGCAAAAAATGGCCTGGTCTCGAAGGGGGGGAAAATCTTCTGGAGCTGAAGTGGATAGTTATGGGGGTCTCTGCAGTGGAGATAAAATTAGAGGAAGGAGTGCGGAGTCTTTGTATGGAACAGAGCTTGGCGATGGCTGAAACTCTAAACACAAGTAGCCTGCTTTAAAAGGTCAGTCTATAATTTATAGGATACAATAGAAGTGATGTGTTTGACTTACTTATCCCCCACTCAAGGTATGTCAGGTTCCGAGAGAGTTTGTCAGCTAAAAAAAAAAATAACAATTTAAAAAAAGACAATTTTTACAAATATATATTTACACCCTCCTGTGCCCAAACAGACGCATTTCTTCGAGTGTACATTTAGGGATTGGTGTTCTCTAAGGCCTGCTTTCATATATTTTTTTGTCGTTGTTTTGTAGAACTATCTCTGGTATTCTCTGTTACATTATCTGGCAGATTATGTTGAGTAGGATCCCGGGTGCAGGGTCAGAGGTGTATCCTGTTAGTTTGTTGGTCAATCACTGTTGAGGTTTCTCTTTAGTTGGCTGGACAAATCTTTAATCGAATATGCTAAGCACTGTCCTGAAGATATTCCTTTGCCTGAGCCTGTGAAGTCTGTACACGGGGTTGCTGGGTTGGAGCCCAGGCTCTAGGACAGTGATGGAGAACCTTGGCACCCCAGACGTTTTGGAACTACATTTCCCAAGGTGCTCAACTACACTGCAGAGTGCATGAGCATTATGGGCAATGTAGTTCCAAAACATCTGGGGTGCCAAGGTTCGCCATCACTGCCCAAGAAGCAGGGCCGGATTAAGAGCATCATGTGCTTGGTGCTGAGGATTTTGGTGGACCTTTTACTGGGCGACCTTCTGCTTTCCAAAAGCCTGTACTGGCGTGCGGCCAAATTCAAAAGGGGTGCAACAGCGCAGGCATAACACTACGGAAACCTGGTTTTTGATTTGTGCAAGGGCCATGCATCAGCGTGCACTCTGAGCTGAAAGAGTGCAGCCGTGCTGGCCTAACACTATGGAAGCCCCAGACTTCTGTAAGAGCCTTGCATTGGCCTGCCCCAGCCTTCCATCAGGACTACTCATGTGGCGCTAATTATCAATCCTACCACCCTGCCCAGGTGGTGCATGTGGAATGCAGGGCCCGTCAGGAGAGATCTCTTCCCATTGGCCTATTGGTTTCCATGAGCAGTCTGTCCTTTTTTGGGTAGCTGGGCCTATATTAAGGTAGGGGCCTGGAGCTTCAGCTCCAATAGCCCCCACATTAATCCAGCCCTGCCTAGGAGCTTAGCACTTTGGGGGATGAGTGTTTGTTAAAAGATGTGTTATCTCTGGAGACCCCATCCAAGCTTTTCTTGTGTGTGGAACACCAGAGCTAGGGGATCCAGGAGAACCTCCACTGGTCTGAAGGCTGCAGTCAGAGATCTGGTGCAGAGAAGACACAAGAACCAATGTCTTGTGGGGAGTGACTTCAGTGGGCTGTCTGCTTGAGAAGTAACCAATGTCTTGTGGGGAGTGACTTCAGTGGGCTGTCTGCTTGGGAAGTTTAACCCCATCCAGGGCAGCAGAAGAAGCTGTAGCAGCCAAAACTTTTGAGCACTTCAACTTCCCACTGTTAGTTCTGCAATAAAACCTTTAAAGCGGTATTAAAGGGGTTGTAAAGGCAGAACGTTTTTTTTTTTTTTTTTTTTATCTTAAAGTGGTTGTAAACCCTGTATAACCTCTTTTACCTATACGTAATCCTATAACAAGGCTTACCTGTAGGTACCGTGAATATCTCCTAAACTTGCACAGTTTAGGACAGATGTGGGCAACCTCGGCCCTCCAGCTGTGGGGAAACTTCAAATCCCATCATGCCTCTGCCTCTAGGAGTCATGCCTGTGATTGCCAGGGTCTTGCAATGTCTCATGGGACTTGTAGTTTCAAAACAGCTGGAGGGCTGAGGTTGCCTACCCCTGGTTTAGGAGAATTTTCAGTATATGCGCTGCCATTCCATTTGTTTAGATGCAACATTTGTTATTTTGGATAATTCGTAACTTCAGATAAATTTGTATTGGTTATGTTCACTAACAGCCAATTTTGAAAGGAAATTCCAATACCTATAATTTAATAGTTAGTTATTATTAGTTATTATTTTGAATTTTACGGATTTTCTTTCTTATTTTCGAATTTTCTAATTTTCAAAAATTCTGAACTTCGGAATTCAAAAATTCGAAAATTCGGAATTCAAAAATTCGAAAATTCGGAATTCAAAAATTCGAAAATTCGGAAATTCGAAAATGTGGAAATGCAGAAATTCGAAAATTCAGATTTTCTCATTTCCAAAAAAAAAAAATGAATGAAACGAAAACGAACACATTTTTCGGCAGTGCACATGTCTAGTTTACAACCTCTTTAATGCATCCTACGCATAAAGATAAAAAACCTTCTGTGTGTAGCAGCCCCTTTAACACTTACCTGAGGTCCCTCTCTGTCCAGCAATGTCCACGAGTGTGTCAGCCTTCCGAGATCATCTTTCCTGATTGGCTGAGACACAGCAGTGGTGCCATTGGCTCCTGCTGCTGTCAATCAAAGTTAGCTAGCCAATTAAGGGAGAGAGGGGGTTCTGGTTCCACAGTGAGTATAACAAGCATGCTATTCTGCATATAAAGACAGACTTTACTGTTGTGGGTTTAGTAACACTTTAGGTTAGGTCAAAAAGCGCTTTTAGTCCTTCCAGCAAATGGATTTTCTTTTGCCTTCCTTCCTCCTCCTTAGTGTAGCTGCGTGTGTTTCCTCATAACATAACAGTCAGAAGGGAAGAATATTGCCAATAGTGCTTATACCATAAAATATGCACTTTATTCACACTCCATAAAATACTCACATTTACAAGGTGCTTACAGCGCTCCACACTCTTGCAGCATTTGTGAAAGCCAAAAATTTCTATATCCGTGACACTGTAACTTCTCAGTTGTATGTGTTCATTTGTTCCTCTGACGTCAGATTGCTCCTCCCCTGTGCGTTACGCGACAGGGTCACGTAGCTTCCTCAAGGGGATTCTATTGGATGCCATGGTGCTCTCAATATATATATATATATATATATATATATATATATATATATATATATATATATATATATATATATATATATATACACACACACACCACACACACACCACACAGTATCTCACAAAAGTTAGTACACCCCTCACATTTTTGTAAATATTTATTCTATCTTTTTATGTGACAACAAGAAATTACACTTTGCTACAATGTAAAGTAGTGAGTGTACAGCTCGTATAACAGTGTAAATTTGCTGTCCCCTCAAAATAACTCAACACACAGCCATTAATGTCTAAACTGCTGGCAACAAAAGTGAGTACACCCAAAAAATTGGGCCATTTTCCCTCCCCGGTGTCATGTGGCTCGTTAGTGTTACAAGGGCTCAGGTGTGAATGGGGAGCAGGTGTGTTAAATTTGGTGTTATCGCTCTCACTCTCTCATACTGGTCACTGGAAGTTCAACATGGCACCTCATGGCAAAGAACTCTCTGAGGATCTGAAAAAAAAATTGTTGCTCTACATAAAGATGGCCTAGGCTATAAGAAGATTAACATTAAGATTAAGAAGATAACAAGACCCTGAAACTGAGCTGCAGCACGGTGGCCAAGACCATACAGCGGTTTAACAGGACAGGTTCCACTCAGAACAGGCCTCGCTGTGGTTGACCAAAGAAGCAAAGAACTCTCTGAGGATCTGAAAAAAAGCTCAGCATCATATCCAGAGGTTGTCTTTGGGAAATAGACGTATGAGTGCTGCAAGCATTGCTGCAGAGGTTGAAGGGGTGGGGGGTCAGCCTGTCAGTGCTCAGACCATACGCCACACACTGCATCAAATTGGTCTGCATGGCTGTCATCCCAGAAGGAAGCCTCTTCTAAAGATGATGCACAAGAAAGCCCGCAAACAGTTTGCTGAAGACAAGCAGACTAAGGACATGGATTACTGGAACCATGTTCTGTGGTCTGATGAGATCAAGACAAACTTATTTGGTTCAGATGGTGTCAAGCGTGTGTGGCGGCAACCAGGTGAGGAGGACAAAGACAAGTGTGTCTTGTCTACAGTCAAGCATGGTGGTGGGAGTGTCATGGTCTGGGGCTGCATGAGTGCTGCCGGCACTGGGGAGCTACAGTTCATTGAGGGAACCATGAATGCCAACATGTACTGTGACATACTGAAGCAGAGCATGATCCCCTCCCTTCAGAGACTGGGCCACAGGGCAGTATTCCAACATGATAATGATCCCAAACACACCTCCAAGATGACCACTGCCTTGCTAAAGGAGCTGGAGGTAAAAGTGATGGACTGCCAAAGCGTGTCTTCAGACCTAAACTCTATTGATCATCTGTGGGGCATCCTCAAACGAAAGGTGGAGGAGGGCAAGGTCTCTAACATCCACCAGCTCCGTGATGTCGTCATGGAGGAGGGGAAGAGGACTCCAGTGGCAACCTGTGAAGCTCTGGTGACCTCCATGCCCAAGAGGGTTAAGGCAGTGCTGGAAAATAATGGTGGCCACACAAAATATTGACACTTTGGACCCAATTTGGACATTTTTTCACTTAGGGGTGTACTCACTTTTGTTGCCAGCGGTTTAGACATTAATGGCTGTGTGTTGAGTTATTTTGAGGGGACAGCAAATTTACACTGTTAGACCCCTTTTAAACTGTGGCGCTTTGCAGGCGCTATATCGCTATAAATAGTGCTTGCAAAGCGCCCTGAAAGAGCGCTCCTCACACTCCAGTGTGACAGCCCGCTTTGCGGTAGTTTTAACCCTTTCTCAGCCGCTAGCAGGGGGAAAAAACCACCCCGCTAGCGGTCGAATACTGCCGCTAAAAGGACGGTAAAGCGACACTAAAAATAGCACCGTTTTACCGCCGGCGCCTGCACCGCCCCGGTGTGAAAGGGGTCTTATACAAGCTGTACACTCACTACTTTACATTGTAGCAAAGTGTAATTTCTTCAGTGTTGTCACATGAAAAGAGAGAAGAAAATATTTACAAAAATGTGAGGGGTGTACTCACTTTTATGAGATACTGTATACATAAATATACAGTGGGGACGGAAAGTATTCAGACCCCCTTAAATTTTTCACCCTTTGTTATATTGCAGCCATTTGCTAAAATCATTTAAGTTAATTTTTGTTCCTCATTAATGTACACACAGCGCCCCATATTGTACACACAGCGCCCCATATTGACAGAAAAACACAGAATTGTTGACATTTTTGCAGATTTATTAAAAAAGAAAAACTGAAATATCACATGGTTCTAAGTATTCAGACCCTTTGCTGTGACACTCATATATTTAACTCAGGTGCTGTCCATTTCTTCTGATCATCCTTGAGATGGTTCTATATACCTGGCCTTTGCAGCAAGGAGAACAAAACAAAGACAAATTCCCAGCTCACTTACCAGCCAGCTTGCAAGCTGCAGAGGTTGTAACAACACACCCCAGTGCACTGCAGTCCTAAGTCACCCAAGTTGAAGCACATATATAATAATGGATGGATTAAGGGCAGGTAAGCTTGGAGGGATCACCCAGCAAAAGCACAATGGTAGCTGAAGGTATCCAGTGCATAACCTTAACAATTCACACACTATACAAACAAATGGCAACCACCCCGACCTATAACTGGCCTTTGCAGCAAGGAGCCCATGGAAGGGCGGTGCATGTCAAAAAACAAACAAAGTATTTTGTATCCTGGTTTTCTTTTTATAATTTGTAAATCTAAAAAAAAAAATGTTAATAAAAAAAAAAAAAAAAAACTCCCAGCTCACTTACCAGCCAGCCTGCAAATGGGTTTTCTCAACCCTGTAACTGATCTATATCTGCAGGGCAGCTTGTTCTTTTGAAAAGAACCAGACTTAAAGCCGAGTACACAGGATGACGAATGTCGGGCGGCATTCATTAAAAAACGTTCAACGTTCGGCCCGTGTGTATGGCATCCGGTCCGACAGAGGCCAGTGTTCTGTCAATTTGTCCAACCCATCAGAAACTCCAACCACGTCACTTCCGGTTTATCTAAACCAGTGATGGCGAACCTTGGCACCCCAGATGGTTTGGAACTACATCTCCCATGATGCTCATGTACTCTGCAGTGTAGTTGAGCATCATGGGAAATGTAGTTCCAAAAAATCTGGGGTGCCAAGGTTTGCCATCACTGATATCAAATAAGAAAGAAAGCACTCACATTGCCACATCTGTAGGTTAAGGGGAACAGAAAAAGAAAGGGATGCTTACTAAGTATCCCTAGGTCGGACTTTAGAGGCATACGAAACAAATAGCAAAGTATAGAAAACTAACAATGCTTATTATGAAAATACAATACATGAATAGAGCATTCAAAGGTTAAAAATCATGTATATGATACAGAGTATACAGTGAGCCCTTGTGTATCAACGCGTTTCACCGTTAGGCTTCTTCAGGACACAATCAAGGTATTCAAAGATAGCAGAGGAGAGAACGAATCTCACTGTCTTGCAGGAGAGTGAACCTCGTATATAAATACCCAGATAGTATGGATGTAATATACTCCCAAAAGGGGGGATCAATTTCCGTGGTTAGTGTGCAGGTTACTGGAGACAGCCAAATCTGCTGATATAAGTAGATCAGGAGTGGTAACCATATGGTTCCCAAACAGGGGTGAAGCACTGCCAAAAAGAGTAATAGAGGACCGGTGGCCACATTTAAGGGTGCTGGAACAACAAAGCCAAGCTGCCTCAATGGCTAGACCATACGGAATCCTGTACCTAGACAGGTAGTCTGGTCCCTATAGAGTGATTTTCAACATAGACAGATACTGGATAGCCCCTTGGAGACAGCCCTCCGATAGTCACAATTGTGTACAATACACATGTACTGTATTTTCATAATAAACATTGTTACTTTTCTATACTTTGCTATTTGTTTCGTATGCCTCTAAAGTCTGACCTAGGGATACTTAGTAAGTATCCCTTTCTTTTTCTGTTCTTGCCATCACTAATCTAAACCCTAACGAAGACAAAGGCGGCCATTTTGTTGGCTAGTATCGGAGAGGAGTAAGAATATAGTAATATCCTGCACTGCACTCTATTCTCTTGCCGGTGTTGTGTCCAACCACCAATTCGCCAAAAACTCCAATTACTGCTGGTTTAAAGAAACCGGAAGTTAAGTAGTTGGAGATTCTGATGGGTTGTAGAATTTGACAGAACACCGGCCGTCTGGCTGGCTTCTGTAGGACAAGCAAGCTCGAAAACCAGCAGCTGACCGACTCCCGATCAGCACTCCCCGCCAATGACGGAGAGCGCTGATTAGAGTTTTCTGGCTGGGGGGGGGGGTTGTCCCCTTGTCAGAACACAACAGCTCAGCAGGGGAGATCGCTGCACTAACGTTGGATCATTAGTACATAGGGATGAGCCGAACACCCCCCTGTTCGGTTCGCATCCAGAACATGCGAACAGGCAAAAAATTTGTTCGAACACGCGAACACCGTTAAAGTCTATGGGAGACGAACATGAAAAATCAAAAGTGCTAATTTTAAAGGTTAATATGCAAGTTATTGTCATAAAAAGTGTTTGGGGACCCGGGTCCTGCCCCAGGGGACATGTATCAATGCAAAAAAAAAAGTTTTAAAAACGGCCGTTTTTTCGGGAGATAATGCTTAAAGTGAAACAATAAAAGTGGAATATTCCTTTAAATTTCGTACCTGTTGGGTGTCTATAGTAAAGTAAAGTAGCGCATGATTCCCATGTTTATAACAGTCCGAGAGCAAAATGACATTTCTTTTTTTTTTTTTCCAACAAAGTTTTTTATTGTAAATCAGAATGCGTACAAGTCATATCATTTGCACATATTTATACATGTATACATTGCAATGTAATTGTACGTAAAGTAAAGATGTTTACATACATGAATGGTCTGTAGTACGTTGCTTCTGATGTTCACTATTGATACTATCGTTTAATGTAGGGTATGATTATAGTATTTTCATTGAGGGGAGCTATTTCTCCAGTGGAAAGAAATTTACAGTGGTCATGAGCAGGTTTCCGAGTCCTGTAGCCATCGATCCCATATTCTGTTGTATTTGTCTGGGCACCCTCTATTGATATATATCACCCGTTTATATGGGAGTGTCCCATTTACCTCTGCTTTCCATTCTTTAGTCTCGGGTGGTAAGGAACGCATCCATTTCCTGGCTATTATCTTTCTGCATGAGAACAGGGTCTCCTGCAGAAATACCTTGGTGTATTTTTCCAGTGGGTTCGGGAACACACCTAACAGGCATTGTTTGGGGTCCAGTGCCACAGGTGAGCCCATATTGTCGTGAAGGAAGGTCACTATCTGTTTCCATAGGCCCTGTATCTGTGGGCATGACCAGAGGAGATGGTAGAACGAACTCTCTGTGGACTTACACATGGGACACAATGTTGAGCAGTTATGTTTGTATCTGGCTATCCTATGCGGGGTTAAGTATGTACGGTGTATTATATTTAATTGTGTCAACCTATCTGATAGCTTGGGAGATACTTCTTTACATGTGTCCAATGCTTCTTCCCATTCCTCATCTGCTAGGTTACCCAGATCCCTTTCCCAGCGGGATTTGAGGCCGTATGCTATTTTTGTGGCTATTGGGATAGTGAGCATGTTATAGAAACAGGAGATTAATTTTTTTGGGTCTATGTCTTTTATGATTGCTATTAGAGGATTGGGGGCTGACTGTAGTGGGAGTTGTGGAAATTGTGCCTGTATTGCGTGTCTCAATTGGAGGAATCTGAATACCATATTGCTGGCCAGATGGAATTCCTCTTTAAGGGTGTCAAAATTTTTAAGGGTTCCGTTTGACCAGATATGGTGCAAGTAGAGTACACCCCTCTCCATCCAGGATCTCGGGTCTTGGATATTGTGGAGCTCTGGTAGGCCTCTGTTACACCATAAGGGAGTGAAGTCGTTATGTCTGGGTATATTGAGTTTGTTATTTGCGAGTTCCCAGATGCGTCTATATTGGTACAACAGGGATGTTTTGTGTGTGTTACCTTCGTTGGTCCTAGTGCCCATGGTGATAGCATATATGGAATCTGAGATTCCTTGGGCCCATTGTGGGCAGAGTAGCATCCGGAATCTTTCACTGTCCACCTTATCTATATGGTAAAGTTGGGAGAGTTGGGACGCAATATAGTAATGATTAAGGTCTGGAAGTGCTGTACCTCCCATGTTTGTTGGGTTTTTGAGGGTTTGCCATGCAATCTTGTGTCTGTTTTTCCCCCACACAAAGGGCTTGAGAAGGGACTCCATTATTTTAAAGTGTTTTAGGGGTATGTATGTTGGGGTATGCCAAAGTATATATAATATTTTAGGGAGTAGTATCATTTTTATTAGGTTGATGCGGCCCCATACTCCTAAAGGTAGTCTAGTCCACGATTGTGTTTTAGTTTTAATAAGGGAATATAATGGTTTGATGTTGAGTGTTATATAGTCTGCTGGGTTTTTGGAGGTATTTATTCCTAAGTATTTAATTGTGTCTACTCTTTGTAATGGCAGGGTGGCTTGGAATTCTGTGAGTGGGAAAGTGTCTACTGGTAAAACTTGGGATTTCCCCCAATTTATTTTAAGGCCCGAGAATTTCCCAAATCGTTCAATTGTCTGAAGAGCCCGGTGGAGGGAAGGACCTGGGTCCGCCAGATAGAGTAATGTGTCATCAGCGTACATGCTGATTTTTTCTGTGAGGGTTCCAGTTTTTAATCCTATGATCTCTGGGTCTGTCCGGATAGAAATCGCCAGTGGTTCCGCAGCCAGAGCATACAATAGTGGGGACAACGGGCAGCCCTGTCTCGTGCCTCTGTGGAGGTCGAACTTCTGAGACGGCCATCCATTTGCCACCACTTTGGCTGCGGGATTCTGGTATAGTAATTGTACCCATTGAATGAAGTTTGGACCAAAACCATATCGTTCCAGACAGCACCAGAGGTATCCCCACTCAACCGAGTCGAAAGCCTTGGCTGTATCAAGGGTGACTATCACTCTTGTGCCTACATTCTCATGTATAGCCTGCAGGTTTATAAATAATTTCCGTAGGTTGAAGGAAGTGTTACGTCCCGGCATGAAACCTGCCTGGTCAGCATGGATAAGGTTGAGTATCGCTTGATTGAGTCGCATGGCTAGAATTTTGGCCAGAATCTTAATATCAGCCTGTAGTAACGAGATAGGGCGGTAGGATTCCGGGTGACCCAGGTCTTTTCCCGGTTTAGGTATCAAGACAATTGTGGCCTCGCTCATAGAGGATGGGAGGGTGAATTGTTGAAACATGGCATTATAAAGGGTAAGCAGTTTGGGGGTGATAATTTCGTTGTAATGTGAGTAAAATTCTATGGGTAACCCATCGGAGCCAGGGGATTTAGATTTGGCAAAACTTGCGATTGCGGTGTCTATTTCTTCTTTAGTGAGAGGGGCTTCTAGAAGCTCCCTTTGTTCAAGCGTGAGTTGAGGGAATGTTACTCCTTCCAGAAAGGGGATCATATCGTCTGATCCCTCTTGGGTCCTAGAATTGTATAAGTCCATAAAGAACTCCCTAAATTTAGATGACACAACAGGAGGGTCTGTGATTTTTTGTCCCTGTGGGCTATGAAGCGCAATTACCACTGGGGGTTTGTCCTCATTTCGAGCTAGAAACGCCAGGAGTTTTCCAGCTCTCTCACCCTGCTCAAAATACTTCTGTTTAGCAAAAAATAATTTCTGTCTTGCTTTTTCGTATTGGAGTTGGTTCATGATCCTAGATTGTAGTTTTAAGTGGGAGGCATTAGCTTGGGATGGGTCATTTTGATATGTGTGTTCTATGCGTGAGAATTCAGTCTCCGCCTTCTCATATATATCTGATGAGTTCGCTTTGATCTTGTTGATGCGAGTTATTAGGGAAGCCCTGGCGTGTATTTTGAAAGTTTCCCAAACTATCAGGAAAGAGGCAGAGTCTGTGTTTTCTCGGAAGAAGGTCTCCCATTCGGCTGACAAGTCATCATCCTCTGGCAACAGCGTCAGCCAAAACGGGTTAAGGCGCCATGAAGTTGGTGGTTTATCTATATGGAAGGTGAGGGTGATCCAATATGGAGTGTGGTCCGAGAGCAGTCTAGGACCAAACTCTGTCTCAAGGAGACGTGCTAACAGATTTTGGGATATAAAAATAAAATCAATTCTTGACATGGTATTGTGTGTTGCTGAGAAGCAGGAGTATTTACGCGTGTGTGGGTATTTATGCCTCCAGGTGTCTATCAAGTGAAAGGGTGAGAAAAGCCTGGCTAGTTTAGTATCTTTGGGGGGGTTTGTAGCAAGTGGAGTTGGTCTCAGTCTGTCCAGTTCCTCATTAAGTGTACTATTGAAATCTCCCATCCATATTGTCTGAGCTGTTGGGTATTTTGCTATAAAGGAGATTCCCTCTAGTAGTATGGAAGTGGAAAATGGGGGAGGGACATAGACTGCCAGGATCAAGAAGGGTTCCCCGTGCAATTTAGCGGATATAAATATATATCTACCTTGTGGGTCAGTGTGTAGCTCGCATAATTCAAAGTGCACTGTTTTTGCAATAAGTACCGAGACACCTCTCGAGTGTGTTGTATGGGTCGAGTGGAATGCCCAACCCACCCACGGGCGACGCAGTGTCATCTGGAGTCTACCCTCTATGTGGGTCTCAACCAGGGTCACCACATCCGCTCTTTGCTTTTTAATAAATGCGAGGGCTGCCGCCCGTTTAATTTTATCACGTAATCCCCTCACGTTCCATGTAAGGAACTTCAGTGATATTCTAGGCATTGTTGTTTGTGTCTATATATTGGTATGCTGATGTAGCTTTTAGCCCCATTGTGGCGAGGCGATGTAGGATGGTTAAATAGCAGAGATGGGTGATACAACATATTGTATTTGTCCAGTAGACACCTTTTTTTTTTTTTTTTGATGGAACCGGGACGTGTTGGTGTTATAGATATTGCAGTTAAAGTGTGCACATTTAAGTTCAGTTTTTCAGCTCCCCTTTTCCGCTCCCCCCTCCCAGCAACGTCCCCACCCCAGTTAGTGCTAGCCTGCATCAGTAACAGATTTTTCTTTATGTTTTTGCATCTGATAGTGTGATAGAAGAAGAAATAATAAAAGGGCAATAAATGAAATGGGACGGACTTCTGTGCACTCAGCCTGAGGCTCCCTTTCCTTAGAAGAAACAGAACTGAAAGTATCAGGCTCCTAATACATCTGCAATATAACATGCTATGGGTAGCAGTTGAGCACCAGTTAAACGTAGGGTATGGCATTGTCACACACAGGTTAACCGGAGCACTTGTAGTTGAATTTGGCTTTTTAGTTTCCCCCTCCCCCTCCCCCTCCCCTGATGCGTATTCTCTCCAATTGGTCTCGGTGTGTATGCATGACAATGCTTTCCCTATGAACCCAGACTTGACGCTATATTGAAAGGTAACATATTTATATAGAAACGGGAGTTGTAATAGAATATGTTTTTGTGATTTCGATCTACACCCTTCTTTCCTTGATTGGAAAAAAGCAAAAATGGTTATATTCTTTTTGGTTATGTGATGTGACTCACTGCATGCAGCGTCTGAACACCAGTGAAACAAATGGTATGTCAGCGCCGTACGCTTGAACATTAAAACACTTACATTGAAATTCAACTTGTAGGTTTCCCCTCCCCCCTCCCCCCTCCCTGCTTTGCATCTTCCCCAACTGATGCTAGCATGCACCCATAACAAAACTTTCTGTACAGTTTCGGCCCTGACGGCATATTGAAAGAAAAAATAATGAAAGTAAAGTACTTGAAGTAGGATGATTGTCTGCGCACCTCTAAACTTCTCCTTCCGTGGAAGAAGAGACACAGAGAGGGCTAACCTCTCTTCACTCAAGTGTGTAACTGGAGTTTGCACATTATCAAGGTTGGTGCTGTTGTGGTATTTTCTTCTTAGGCCGCCAGTTCCAGACTTGTATGGGGGCAGAGTACGCTGCACTCTGCTTGTGGACTGTAGGACTGCAGCAGTCCAGAGCTCCATTGAAATGTAAAAGTAATGAGTGTAGTTCGATCATTTAGGGATTTGTCCCAGGAAAGTTCCAGCATTGTGTCTCAGAAATGATCCGCAGGATACAAACTGGATCTAAGCCCACACAGGAGAGTATACGTAGATATTTGTGTAGGCACTGTGTCTCTCTACCCCTTGGGCTATTCCTCACAACGGTAACAACTGGTGAAGTAAATAGGGGTAGGTGTTCAGTGGAAATTGATAGTGGGTTGTTGTTGCAACTATTTCAGGGGTGTGCATGTGAAAGATTAACGTATGATTACATACTCACACACACTTTAATCCGCCTTCTCCAGGTTGCTTCTGCGTTCCAACCAGGCCATCAGCTCAGCGGGATCTTCAAAAAAGGAAACACGGCCGTCGTGTTCCACTCGGAGACGCGCTGGAAACAGCATGGCATATTTCATGTTGAGGTTTCTAAGCTTGCGCTTTGCTTCCATGAAATTTTGTCTGCGTCGCTGCACCTCCGCCGAAAAGTCAGGGAACACCGCAATTTTTACGTTGCCTAGGGGGATGTTGCCCCTTTCCCTTGCAAGTCGCAGGGCAGCGTCTCTATCCTTGTAGTTGAGCATTTTAGCTATAAAAGTACGTGGTGGGGCTCCTTGTGGCGGCGGTCTGGCGGGCATGCGGTGGGCTCTTTCAACTGTCAGCATGGGGGAGAAGGCCTCTCTACCGTAGGTCTTGATGAGCAATTGCTCCAGGAAAAGCGTGGGGTCCTTACCCTCAGCCCCCTCCGGCAGACCAATGAGGCGGAGGTTACATCTCCTGCTTCTGTTCTCAAGGTCTTCTTGCTTGGAGAATAGTTGTTGGATTTGCTGCTTCATGTGGTGCACCTCCGTTCTCATTGGGGGAATAGTGTCCTCCATGTCACTGATGCGGGTTTCGGTTTCTTTAACACGGTCTCGGAGTTTGTGGAAGTCTTGTCTAATCAAGGATATATCTACCTTGACTTCTTCTATCTGTGAGGCAAGTGATGTTCTGCAGAGGGTTATTGCTTCCAGCAGCTTTTCTGTGTCTCCCGATGTGCGCTCCTCACCATGTGCAGCGTCGCCGTCATTTTCTGCCTGTTCCTCCTTGTCTTGTCGGCGGTATTGATCTAGTTTAGATGCGGCGGTTTTCTGAGCCTTCGATGGCGACATGATGTCCAGCTGTTAGGGTATCTGAGGAAATGGGGACAGGAGCTAATCTTGCTGTGTCAGTGTGTGAGGTATTACCCCTCCTTTCTCAGAGATGTTGGCAGACTGGAGCTATGCCCTGTGAGACACAGAGGGCCGAGTAGGTACTATTTGGAGGGGAAGAGCAGGGCCGTAGGCTGTGTTACAATACAGGCAGAGGAGGTAGGTGTACCAAAATGGCCGCCGGTCATAGCCTAGAGGTCTAGGCCGCAATCCAGGCCGTTCTCCCTGGGCCTTTGATGATTATGTGGGTTAGTAATCAGGGGGATGGGTGCAGTCCCGTTCTCCCAGTGGGTTATCCCGCAGCCAGGTACCTGTGTATTGATGCAGGCTTCAGGCAGGGCCGCAGACAAGGAGGACCAAGATGGCCGCGACCTCCGGTGGTAGGCCGAAGCCGCGGTCTAAATTTAATGTGCCGCCGGACGGGAGATCGCCGCTCCGTTCGGGCCGTCACGCGCTCTTTCTCCGCGGGAGCCGGATAGTTCTGCTCCAGATGTCCCAGGGACACAATCCAGCCTGTTTGTTAGTGCAGGATGTCCAGGATTAATGAGGATTAGGAGTGGTGGACGGAGCTCTGTGTCTATACGTCCTACTCCATGCTGCGTCAGGCCACGCCCCCCGCAAAATGACATTTCTAAAGGGAAAAAAAGTCATTTAAAAGTACTAGCGCTAGTGCCGGCTATTAATGAATTGTCAGTCCCGACAATACACATAAAAGTCTTTTAAAGTCATTGAAAAAAAAAAATGAGTGGGGGTCCCCCAAAATTCCATTACCAGGCCCTTCAGGTCTGGTATGGATATTAAGGGGAACTCCGCGACAAAATTTTAAATAAAATGGCGTGGGGTTCACCCCAAAATTCCATGCCAAACCCTTCAGGTCTGGTATGGATTTTAAGGGGAACTCCGCACCAAAATTTAAAAAATGGCGTGGGGTTCCCCCAAAAATCCACACCAGACCCTTATCCGAGCACGCAACCTGGCAGGCCGCAGGAAAAGAGGGGGGATGAGAGAGCGCCCCCCCTGAACTGTACCAGGCCACATGCTGATGGGGACAAGGGCCTCATCCCCACAACCCTTGTCTGGTGGTTGTGGGGGTCTGTGGGCAGGGGGCTTATCAGAATATGGAAGCAACCTTTAACAAAGGGGAGACCCAGATCCCACCCCCCCATGTGAATTGGTAAGGGGTACATTGTACCCCTACCATTTCACAAAAAGAAAGTATCAAAATGTTAAAAAAAACACAGGAGACAGCTTGGGACAAGTCCTTTATTAAAAATAAAAAAATAAAAAATAAAAAAGAGATTCCAGCGATGTAATCCAATAAATCCATGCTCTTACTCCAGCGATGTAATCCAGTTCACGATCTCCAGCGGTGGATGATCTCCAGCGACTCCAGCGAGGAACACGCACAGGATCCTGCCTCCACCGGATGTACCCAGCCAATGACGCGGCGCCAGCTTGACGGCTCTTATGTAGCTGAGGGCGGGGCCACCCGTCACTTGACCCCGTCCCATGACCCCGTCCCCCTCTGACAAGGGGAAATGCCGGGGTTTCCCAGTGACGTATACGGGTGACCCGCCCTCCTCTGATGCAAGGCAGGATTTCCGTCCCCACCCGCAGACCCCCACAACCACTGGGCAAGGGTTGTGGGGATGAGGCCCTTGTCCTCATTAACATGTGGACATCCTCCCCACGTTGAGGGCATGTGGCCTGGTATGGTTCAGGAGGGGGGGGCGCTCTCTCGTCCCCCCCTCTTTTCCTGTGGCCATGCCAGGTTTCGCGCTCGGATAAGGGTCTGGTGTGGATTTTTGGGAGAACCCCACGCCATTTTTTTTTAAATTTTGGCACGGAGTTCCCCTTAACCACTTCCCGAGCGGCGCAAGCCAATGTACGTCGGCAGAACGGCACGGCTGGGCAAATGGGTGTACCTGTAAGTCTCATCTGAATTCCCCGCCGTGCCATTGCGTGCGCGCCGCCGGCCGGGAGCTCCGTGAGTCGGGTCGCGGGTACCCACTATCGCCTCATGGAGAGGACGAATGGGGAGATGCTGATGTAAACAAGCATCTCCCCGTTCTGCCTAGTGACATGGTCACTGATCTCTGCTCCCTGTCATCGGGAGCAGAGATCAATGACGTGTCACAGCTAGCCCATCCTCCCTACAGTTAGAAAACACTCCCCTAGTACTGACTTAACCCCTCCCCGCGCCCTAGTGGTTAACCCCTTCACTGCCAGTGTCATTTACACAGTAATCAGTGCATTTTTATAGCACTGATTGCTGTATAAATGACAATGGTCCCAAAAATGTGTCAAAAATGTCCGATGTGTCCGCCATAATGTCGCAGTCACAATAAAAATCGCTGATCGCCGCCATTACTAGTAAAAAAAAAATTATTAATAAAAATGCCATAAAACTATCCCCTATTTTGTAAACGCTTTAACTTTTGCGCAAACCAATCAATAAACGCTTACTGCAATTTTTTTTAACCAAGAATATGTAGAAGAATACGTATCGGCCTAAGCTGAGGAAAAAAAATGTTTTTTAATTATTTTTTGGGGATATTTATTATAGCAAAAAGTAAAAAATAATGCGTTTTTTTCAAAATTGTCGCTAATTTTTTTGTTTATAGCGCAAAAAATAAAAACCGCAGAGGTGATCAAATACCACCAAAAGAAAGCTCTATTTGTGGGAAAAAAAGGACGTCAATTTTGTTTGGGAGCAACATCGCACGACCGCACAATTGTCAGTTAAAGCGACACAGTGCCGAAACGCTAAAAGTGCTCTGGTCAGGAAGGGGGTAAATTCTTCCGGGGCTGAAGCGGTTAATATCCTTACCAGACCTGAAAGTAATTATTCAATGACTTTTATGTGTATTGTCGGGTCCGACAATTTATTAATAGCCAGCGCTAGTGCAAGTACTTTTAAATGACTTTTTTTTCCTTTAGAAATGTCATTTTGCTCTCGGACTGTTCTAAACACGGGAAACATGCGCTACTTTACAGGCATACTATAGACACCCCCCAGGTACGAAATTTAAAGGAATATTACATTTTTATTGTTTGACTTTAAGCATTATTAAAATCACTGCTCCCGAAAAAAACGTGCGTTATTAAAACTTTTTTTTTGCATTGATCCATGTCCCCTGGGGCAGGACCCAGGTCCCCAAACACTTTTTATGACAATAACTTGCATATTAACCTTTAAAATTAGCACTTTAGATTTCTCCCATAGACTTTTAAAGGGTGTTCCGCGCCTTTTTGAATTTGCCGCGAACACCCCAAATTGTTCGCTGTTCGGCAAACGGGCGAACAGCCAATGTTCGAGTCGAACTCATGTTCAAATCAAACAGATAGCCCATCCCTATTAGTACAATGGCTCCGACCAAAGCTGTCACTTTTTTTTCCCCGCTGGGTTGAACGAAAAAAAATAAACTAGTAGTGTGTACTAGGCATTATCGGCCAGATCATCAGGTGAAAACAAAAGAAAGAAGGCCCAAGAAATAAGACTAAAGCAGCCATCACATCTAAGGATTGGTAAGCTGCAATATAATAAAGTTTTGCTTTTGGGTTTAGTACCGCTTTAACAAGATATTCAATGACTGGACCTGTTTTTCAGCAACAATCCAAGTGCCACAGCCTGGTGACATGGTCTGCTCAGTTGGGGATCCCACTTGCAATGTTTAAGGGCCTTCCAAGTGAAGACAATGCACTAGAGAAGAACCCAAAGAGTCCCATATCTCCCATATAGTCTCCTAGTTTACCAGATGCTGAGAGAAGAGGTCTGGACACACGGTCTGGTGAGGACCATCTCATATGACCCTCCAGAACAGGCTTACATATACTCTATATCCTATGGACTTACTTCTTGTTTTTCCCAATTTCAGTGTGGAATCGAGGTCTTCCAGTTGTGAAAATAAACCAATCTGCTCTATAGAGAGAGTTTCCTGTTGTGAAGTGGCATTTTCCTGCCGTAAAATGAAGTTGTTGACTGAAGAAAAAAAAACATAATAATGCGCATTTCCAACTTCTGTGCCCAAACTGGTGACTTCATTTAGTCTATACATAATTCTGACTTACCTGTTTCTTCAAGGTCTTCCAGTAGTGAAGAGAGGCTACGGACTGAAATGAAGAGGAACAAATTACGCATCTTAGCAAGATTGGTCGGCCACATAGCATGCCCTGATCCTTCAAATACCATTTTATAAGCTCCATCAGGTGTAAGAGTGGAGCAACCTCATACAAAAAAATGACTTTACGGGTATAGTGTTCTTTAGTTCTATTAGTTCTGAGTCACTTTAGGCATTTGTCAACAAATTCATTTATTTTAAATCAGAATTCCAGCTAAATGCAGGGGCTCTGGAAGAGTAGACAAGTTCTTTGCCAAATAATGTAGCTGTAGCCAGGCACACAGCAACAACAATCCATTCACTCTGCCTCATTAATCAGGCTGGGGGTTGTTCTTTTTTTTAATGTTTATTTGCTTGTGGAACTTGGGAGGGGATTGGGGCAATAGGGTATACTCCAGAACAAGAGGTACTGTTGGCAGAGGACACTTCTCTTGCAGTAGCAATAGCACTATTGTAGGCAGCCTGGAACAGACGACAGTTCACGGCTGGAGAACATGAAGCAGTATGAGCACCAGTAGAGGCAGACTGGAACAGTCCACGGTTCATGGCTGGGGACCATAAGGCAGTATGAGCACTGGTAAAGGCAGACTGGAACAGTCCACGGTTCACGGCTGGGGACCATGAGGCAGTATGAGCACTGGTAAAGGCAGACTGGAAAAGTCCACGGTTCACAGCCGGGGACCATGAAGCAGTATGAGCACTGGTAAAGGCAGACTGGAACAGTCCATGGTTCACAGCTGGGGACCATGAAGCAGTATGAGCACCGGTAAAGGCAGACTGGAACAGTCCACGGTTCACGGCTGGGGACCATGAAGCAGTATGAGACCTGGTAAAGGCAGATTGGGACAGTCCATGGTTCACGGCTGGGGAACATGAAGCAGTATGAGCACCGGTAAAGGCAGACTGGAACAGTCCACGGTTCACGGCTGGGGACCATGAAGCAGTATGAGACCCAGTAAAGGCAGACTGAGACAGTCCATGGTTCACGGCTGGGGAACATGAAGCAGTATGAGCACCGGTAAAGGCAGACTGGAACAGTCCACGGTTCATGGCTGGGGACCATGAAGCAGTATGAGCACAAAGAAAGGAAGGCTGGAACAGTCCACGGTTCAAGGCTGGGAACCATGAAGCAGTATGAGTGCAGGGAAAGGCAGCCTGGAACAGTCCACGGTTCAAGACTGGGGACAATGAAGCAATATGAGCACCGGTAAAGGCAGACTGGAACAGTCCACGGTTCACAGCTGGGGAACATGAAGCAGTATGAGCACCGGTAAAGGCAGACTGGAACAGTCCACAGTTCACAGCTGGGGAACATGAAGCAGTATGAGCCCCGGGAGAGACAGACTGGTACAGTCCACAGTTCACGGCTGGGGACCATGAAGCAGTATGAGCGCAGGGAAAGGCAGACTGGAAAAGTCCACGGTTCACGGCTGGGGACCATGAAGCAGCATGAACACAAGTAAAGGTAAACTGTAATAGTTCACGGCTGGGGACCATGCAGCAGTATTAGCACCGGTAAAGGTAGATTAGGACAGTACATGGTTCATGGCTGGGGACCATGAAGTAGTATGAGTACAAGTAAAGGCAGACTTGAATAATTTATGGCTGGGGACTAGGGATGAGCCGAACACCCCCCTGTTCGGTTCGCACAGAACATGTGAACAGGAAAAAAGTTCGCGCGAACACCGTTAAAGTCTATGGGACACGAACATGAATAATCAAAAGTGCTCATTTTAAAGGCTTATATGCAAGGTATTGTCATAAAAAGTGTTTGGGGACCTGGGTCCTGCCCCAGGGGACATGGATCAATGCAAAAAAAAGTTTTAAAAACTGCCGTTTTTTCAGGAGCAGTGATTTTAATAATGCTTAAAGTCAAACAATAAAAGTGTAATATCCCTTTAAATTTCGTAGCTGGGGGGTGTCTATAGTATGCCTGTAAAGGGGCGCATGTTTCCTGTGTTTAGAACAGTCTGACAGCAAAATGACATTTCGAAGGAAAAAACCCATTTAAAACTACTCGCAGCTATTGCATTGCCGACAATACACATAGAAGTTCATTGATAAAAATGGCATGGGAATTCCCCACAGGGGAACCCCGAACCAAAATTAAAAAAAAAAAATGACATGGGAGTCCCCCTAAATTCCATACCAGGCCCTTCAGGACTGGTATGGATATTAAGGGGAACCCCGGCCAAAATGTAAAAAAAAATGACGTGGGGTTCCCCCTAAATTCCATACCAGACCCTTCAGGTCTGGTATGGATTTTAAGGGGAACCCCGCGCCAAAAAAAAAAAAAAAAAACGGCGTGGGGTCCCCCCAAAGATCCATACCAGACCCTTATCCGAGCATGCAACCTGGCAGGCCGCAGGAAAAGAGGGGGGGACGAGAGTGCGGCCCCCCCTCCTGAACCGTACCAGGCCACATGCCCCCAAACATTCACGGTGACTTGATGGGACTTCCTTGTGACGTCACGGGGAATGCCACAGGGAAGTCCCGTCATGTCCCGTGTGTCAGAGGGGGCGGGGTCACTGGGTGGCCCCCCCCCGTTATTTAAGAACTGTCAGACTAGGAGATGCCGTCACACAGCGGGAGCCTCCCTCCATGCCAGCATGGGTGCGGAGCGGCCCGGAGAAGAAAATGAAGAAGAGAAGAAGAGAAGAAGGAAGAAGAGAAGAAGATGAAGAAGAAGATGAAGAGAAGAGCGGGAGCCTCCCCCCATGCCATGGGTGCGGAGCGGCCCGAGGAGAAGAAGATAGAAGACGCAGCGGAGGAGATGCTGGACGAGAACGCCAGAGGAAGAACCAGAAGAACCAGAAGAAGAAGAAGATGAAGGAAGATAGAAGAAAGAAGAAGCATTTAAATAAAGGAATTGTCAAAAACTGTCTCTTGTCATTTTTAACATTTTTGACAGTCTTTTAGTGAAATGGTAGGGGTAAGTATCCCCTTACCATTTCACACAGGGGGGGGGGCCGGGATCTGGGGGTCCCCTTTTTAAAGGGGGCTTCCAGATTTCGATAAGCCCCCCGCCCGCAGACCCCCAAAACCACCGGCCAGGGTTGTGGGGATGAGGCCCTTGTCCTCATCAACATGGGGACGAGGTGTTTTGGGGGGCTACCCCAAAGCACCCTCCAAATGTTGAGGGCATGTGGCCTAGTACGGTTCAGGAGGGGGGGCCGCACTCTCGTCCTCCCTCTTTTCCTGCGGCCTGCCAGGTTGCGTGCTCGGATGAGGGTCTGGTATGGATTTTTGGGGGGACCCCACGCTGTTTTTTTTTTTTTTTTTTTTTTTTTGGCGCGGGGTTCCCCTTAAAATCCATACCAGACCTGCAGGGAATTTAGGAGGAACCCCACGTCATTTTTTTTTTAAATTTTGGCCGGGGTTCCCCTTAATATCCATACCAGACCTGAAGGGCCTGGTATGGAATTTAGGGGGACCCCCACGTCATTTTTTTTTTTTTATTTTGGTTCGGGGTTCCCCTGTGGGGTATTCCCATGCCGTTTTTATCAATGAACTTCTATGTGTATTGTCGGCAATGCAATAGCCGCGAGTAGGTTTAAATGGGTTTTTTCCTTCGAAATGTCATTTTGCTGTCAGACTGTTCTAAACACGGGAAACATGCGCCCCTTTACAGGCATACTATAGACACCCCCCAGCTACGAAATTTAAAGGGATATTACACTTTTATTGTTTGACTTTAAGCATTATTAAAATCACTGCTCCTGAAAAAACGGCCGTTTTTAAAACTTTTTTTTTGCATTGATCCATGTCCCCTGGGGCAGGACCCAGGTCCCCAAACACTTTTTATGACAATAACTTGCATATAAGCCTTTAAAATTAGCACTTTTTATTTCTCCCATAGACTTTTAAAGGGTGTTCCGCGGCATTCAAATTTGCCGCGAACACCCCAAATTGTTCGCTGTTCGGCGAACTTGCGAACATGAGTTCGACTCGAACTCGAAGCTCATCCCTACTGGGGACCATGAAATAGTATAAGTACAGGTATAGGCAGACTGGAGCAGACCACCATTCACAGATGGGGACAGTGATCATACTGTATATTGTAACTTTGTAGAAGGAGGAAGCATTCCCTCTGTCTCCGCTCCCCCAGTGATCAGACTGTACATTGTAACTTTGTAGGAGGAACCCCACTGCTCCTGTAGTACTCCCCTGGGGTTAATGCCTCCACCCCTTTGATACAAGCCCACCACCCCTATAGGGCATGCCTCAACCCCTGAGGTACAAGAGCTACAAAAGCATTGCCTCCACCTCTTAGGTACAAGCCCACTGCCCCTGTAATACATGCCTCCACCCCTGAGGTACAAGCCTATCGCCCCTGTGGTACATGCCTCCACCCCTGAGGTACAAGCCTATCGCCCCTGTGGTACATGCCTCCACCCCTGAGGTACAAGCCTATTGCCCCTGCGGTATATGCCTCCACCTCTGTGGTACATGCCTCAACCCCTGAGGTACAAGCCTATCGCCCCTGTGGTACATGCCTCCACCCCTGAGGTACAAGCCTATTGCCCCTGCAGTATATGCCTCCACCTCTGTGGTACATGCCTCAACCCCTGAGGTACAAGCCTATCGCCCCTGTGGTACATGCCTCCACCCCTGAGGTACAAGCCTATCGCCCCTGTGGTACATGCCTCCACCCCTGAGGTACAAGCCTATTGCCCCTGCGGTATATGCCTCCACCTCTGTGGTACATGCCTCAACCCCTGAGGTACAAGCCTATCGCCCCTGTGGTACATGCCTCCACCCCTGAGGTACAAGCCTATCGCCCCTGAGGTACATGCCTCCACCCCTGAAGTGCAAAAGCTACAAGAGCACTGCCCCTATAGTACATGCCTCCATCCATGGAAGTACGTATATACCGTCTGTACAGCAAAGGCTCTACCACAGAGAATTTGTGGTTACGTGACTGCAAATAAAGACTATTAAAAAAAAGTTATTTGTTTTTTTTCCACACAATAAGTTTAGAAGCAATAAAACATCAATTGATATCAAAATATCAATTTTATCAGTGCCATTGGACTTTGTGCCATTGGTTTGTTGTGTTTGGCCTCTCCGAGGACTTTAATCATGACGGTCCTTTAAAATCACAAATTGTCACAGCAGAGTTTAGTTTCTGAAAACTCTTTATGACTTCATACGATGAGAGGCAATTTATAGAAGAGATCGGATAATGGATTCTCTGCCTACCGCTATTCTTCAGCAGTGCCTGCTCCTCGGTGAGATTACCATCTGAAGAGGAAACAAAAATAATATCAGAGGATGTCCCCCAGTATATATTCCATAGTATATGTATATAGAAAGCCTAAATATACAGAGCTGTACATACACTATATTGTCAAAAGTATTGGGACACCTGCCTTTACACGCACATGAACTTTAATGGCATCCCAGTCTTAGTCTGTAGGGTACAATATGGAGTTGGCTCCGCCCTTTGCAGCTATAACAGCTTCAACTCTTCTGGGAAGGGCGTCCACAAGGTTTAGGAGTGTGTCTATGGAAAATGTTTGACCATTCTTCCAGAAGTGCATTTGTGAGGTCAGGCACTGATGTTGGACGAGAAGGCCTGGCTCACAGTCTCCACTCTAATTCGTCCCAAAGGCGTTCTATGGGGTTAAGGTCATGACTCTGTGCAGGCCAGTCAAGTTCCTCCACCCCAAACTCGCTCATCCATGTCTTTATGAACCTTGCTTTGTGCACTGGTGGGCAGTCATGATGGAACAGGAAGGGGCCATCCCCAAACTGTTCCCACAAAGTTGGGAGCATGAAATTGTCCAAAATGTCTTGGTATGCTGATGCCTGAAGAGTTCACTTCACTGGAACTAAGGGGCCAAGCTAAACCCCCTGAAAAACAACCCCCCCACCATAATCCCCCCTCCACCAAATGGTTTGGATCAGTGCACAAAGCAAGGTTTGTGATATTCCCTATGACGGGAATAAAAGTGATAAAAAAATAAATAAATTTATGGGACAGTGTAAAAAAAGAAAAATGTAATAAAATAAATAGTAAAAAAAAAAAAAAAAAAAATGTAAACTACCCCCCTCCCCCTGTGCTCGCAGGCAGTGGTGAATGCCTACATAGGTCACGCCCACATATGTAAACAGTGTTCAAACCACTCATGTGAGGTATCGCTTATGTTATGGCGAGAGCAATAATCCTAGCACTAGACCTCTGTAGCTCTAAACTGGTAACCTGTAGACATTTTTAGATGTCGCCTATGGAAATTTTTAAGTACCGTAGTTCGGCACCATTCCACGAGCGTGCGCAATTTTAAAGCATGACATGTTGGTTATCTATTTACTTGCCATAACATCATCTTTCATATTTTACACATAAATTGGGTTATACTGGTACATTGTGTTATGCTCTTTTTTCATTCAATAAATTAAAATTTTTCCCCAAAAAATGCATTTGACAAATTGCAGTGCAAATACTGTGTGACATAAAAAATTGCAACAACCGCTATTTTATTCTCTAGGGCCTCTGCTAAAAAAAATGTTTTATATATATATATATATATATATATAGACACATACACATACACACAGTATTTCACAAAAGTAAGTACACCCCTCACATTTTTGTAAATATTTTCTTCTATCTTTTCATGTGACAACACTGAAGAAATGACACTTTGCTACAATGTAAATTTATTGGAGGGATTTAAACTTGGATAGGGACAGGAATATATGGGGATGCCCAGTAGAACAAGCAATTGGTTGATTGTATATCAATCAGTTGGGACAACTATACACACTTGACTACTCCAGTCTCCTCCAGCACATCTCTTGGTTGCAGACTGTTACTCTCTCTCTCTCTCTTCTGCACAACACTTAACTCCAGGCACAGCTAGCACATGGGTAGGTCCAACACTGACTCAGTCAGGCCTCAGCAACCACCTTTTGCAGGCAGGAACCGCGGCCCCCTTTGATGTAGCAAAAATAGAAGTAGGAAGTCCTTTAGTTCTAGCTGTCCTATGGTGGACTACTACTCCCAGTCAGCCCTCTTCAGGCCCTGCCAGCCCTCCTGGCTGCAGCTGCCTGACTCCCCTGCCCCTGATATCACAGTCCTTACTGCTGGCTCTACATCCATCCCAGACTGTACACTCTCAGTCCTCTCAGGTGTGCCTCCCCAGTCCTCCCGACTGTGCCTATCACTCACCAGCCCTCCTGGCTGTGACCGGTGGTTCCCTTCTGGAGACTTGCCCGGCAACACTAGCTCCTGTTGTCCTCTTTGGTTCCTCTTTGTGCCTCCTGACCAGATCCTCCTTGCTTTGCAGAAGGGCTCCGTCCTGCACCCGAATCCCAGGCCCAAGGTCACCCCCCCAAACTGGGGAGCGCCATCAAAGGCCCCGACAACCTAGTGCTCCATCTCCAGTTCTTCCACCCAACAACTCCTCCCTAGCTTGGCTAACCCTGGGTATTTAAAGGAGGCCTGCACCTTGCCAATCACAGTTGGGGATTGGTTAGGGCTCCTTGAGACACCCCAGACAGCTCCACCTTTCTTCCCCTTCTCCTCCAGAATCCTCCAGAAGAAAGAGGGAGGCGACAGTGAAGTGACGCTATCCGTGAGTCACCAGCTGCTGCTCTAGGCCACTCCCAGCCCACACAGATCAAAACAAACAGGCCTAGCTTTCAGCTAGGCCTGCCTGAATTTACCTGTACTCACAAAAATCCTAACTCTAGCACCTACCTAAGTAGAGGGTGCTACACCCAAATACCACTAATGACTACATTTGGGCAATAATGTCCTCACACTTCTGCTTACATGGGAGTGATTGCTGATAACATCAACTATTCCTAGCGACGAATCAGGAACCAGTGACATGGGAAGCTGTCATACATAGAAGAGGTAGAAATACCTCTCCTATATATGATGCAGAAGGCCACAATCTCCCACTTGTGAGGGCAGAATGTTGACCACCAGCCAACTCTTAAGGGAACATCCGTTGGAAATATTAGAAAACCTTTCCGATTATTTTGTCGTCCCGCCCCATGATAAGCAGTAGTGTCTGCCTCCTTCTTCAGATTGTCTTTGTGCAGATGATTCACCATTGCTGTCTATGGGCAATAACAATTCTTAACATATATCCAGTGATGAGTAAACCAGCAATGTTTGGTTCGCTGGATTTTTAATCAGCCAGGCAAAAAGTTTGCAAACACAGAATATGGCACCAGTCCTCACAGAACTCAATGGGAGCCAAATCTGGTTATTGGTCCATATGTGGTCAATGATGGCACCAGGAAGATGTTGTTTCTTAATATGTGGTCAATGATGGCACCAGGAAGACGTCGTTCCTTGATATGTGGTCAATGATGGCACCAGGAAGACGTCGTTCCTTGATATGTGGACAATGATGGCACCAGGAAGACGTTGTTCCTTGATATGTGGTCAATGATGGCACCAGGATAATGTCGTTCCTTGTTTTAGTGGCAGGGCCAGGGAGAGGTCATATGAAGAGTATGAGCATCAGGAGCCGATTGTGTCAGTTTTTTTTTTTGCATGATATGATTGACTATGGATTTTCATTGTGGGACTTGACCTTTTTTTTTTTTTCTAATTGTGTCTTTATTTGCTATTTACATTTTTTTTGTGCATGAGTAGGAGTACTACCCTATATTCATTCACTTGTGGGAAGGGGGCATATCTGGGGGCCCTCTCATTGTTCCAGGGGCTTCTAAATTCTCAGTCCCCTGCCTGAAGAGGCCCTTCTCCTTATTAATCTGGGGACAAGGTACTTTGCCAGGGGGGGAAATAGGTACCATCCCATGTTAAGGGCATGTGGCCAGGTATGATTCAGAAAGGGAGGACACACCTGGCCCCTTCCTTTCCTGGCCACCAAGGCTGCATTCTCGGCTAAGGGTCTATTATGGATCGTGGGTGGGACCTAAGCTTTTTTGTTCTTTTTTTTTGGCTGGGCTTCCCCCTTAAAACACATACCAGATTTGAAGGGTCTGGCATAGAGTTTGGTAGAGATCCCAGACAAATTGTATAATTTTGATTTTTTGTGTTTGACATCCATCCCAGACCCTCATGTTGGATGTAGCACCCTCTAGTGTGCTAGGTTTGTTAGTGTAGAATTGTTGGAAAATGTAGTTCAGCTCAGGGCTAAGCCTGAGCTTTAATTCTGGGTCAGGGTTCAGTGACTCAGGACTGGATGACTCATCCTAGCAGCCTCTTTGGTGCCACCCCCTGTTTTTTAGGAGAATGTTCTAGACATAGTGGGTGGAGGTCAGGAGGAGCTTCTTGGCATATTTATGAGGGCCTAAGCTAATCCCCAGTAAAGGGCTAGCAGGGGGCAGGCCACCTCATAAATAGGCATGAGCCATGCCAGCAGGGGCAGTCAGGTTAAAGATTGAGTGTTGGGGAGACTATCAGTGGCCCTCAGGGGTGCCCCCTAATCTGGGGGGGTGACCTCGGGCCGGGGCTAGGGTGCTGGAAGGACCCTGCCAGGGCACATGGAGGAAGCTCTTCCTGGAGGCACAGGAGCAAGTAGAAAGGACAGCAGGAGCAGGTCAGTACTAGTGGCATAGGGTGAACAGACATCCCCGGTTTCCGGCGACAGTCCCCGGACTGAGGACAGTTTTGTGTTGGGCAGGGGCAGCGCCAGGTGGGTGCTTGGGTGTGCTTAAGCACTGCCAAAAATTATTTAAGCACCCTCATAGCACCCCCAAAATTCAGATGCCTCTGCGCTTCTTTTGCTAAGAAAAAAATGCAAAATATGCATGGAAAAGTTTTTTCTCTATCTTATTTTCTTAACATTTGATAGTCATATCCCAAAAAATTCTGAGTATCTTTTTTTTTATCTCATGGACGAAATATATCATACAATCATTCCATAAACACATACCACATACACTGCATATATAATTTGAGGAAAATATGCTTATAAAATAATTTTCCATTTGACAATAATAAAAAAAAATATTTCCCCGGATATCATTTTAAAAATCTGGTCACCTTATAGTGGGGGGTCTCCTGAGAGTCAACCTAGTGGACTGGTGAGTGTCAGTCTGGAGGAATGTAGTGGAGGGGTTGGCCTGGAGTGTTAGTGAGGGGGGCAGTTGCGGCCAGGTGGGTTGGCAGTGCCTGAGGAGGTGGTGCTGGAATCAGTGGCCACAGGAGGAATGGTGCAAGCTGGACACTAATTCTTGCTACACAACCAAGGGGCCTCGGGTTCCTGCCTGTAATGGGCGTTTGCCTTTAATTTGAATGAGTGACTGTCAGATCTTCACACAGTAATCCAGCTGGGTTCTGCAAGCAGGTGTGTGCTGGAGGAAGAAGTAGAGCTGGATATAGCAACTGTGGAGTGTTCCAGATGGCTTAGACATTTGAGGACTTCGCTAGAGAAGGGGCTCAGGTAAGTAATTAGGGGTGTGCTGGGGGTGGGGGGGCTGCCACACACAGAAAGTTTTTTTTATCTCAATGCATTAAGATAAAACCTTTTGCCTTTACAACTCCTTTAAGGGGGTGCTCTACATGGATAAGTATCTGGAATAAATAAAGGAAATTCTGGCCACTTTGTTTACAAACAGAAGTAAGCGACTGGGAACTGTCATTTACCAGAAACAGCATTTTTCTTTCTACAGTGTTGCTGTAGCAGTACGTTCCATACATTGTACATATGTGCCACTTCACCGGCGGGGTCGGGGCATCCACTAGACTTGTTATTTAAAAGAATAAAGTTGCTCCTGATTTCAAAGCGGGGCAGATTCAGCACCCAAGTTTCAGTTCTCTGAACCTGCTTCGCTGCAAACCCAGGTACATTCGGCTCATCCCTACTGAACATTACATGTGGGCCTAGGGCTGTGTGCATGTATATACAATCTGCTTAGGAACACCCATCATGGCATTTTCATTTTTGCATAACTCCTCCCAAGAGCCAGCACACTTTTTGCATCAGGACTGAGGGCTCTAGAGAGGAGTACTGAAGCCGGGTGCTGGAAAGTGTTCAGGAAGGTATGTACAGCACCCTGCAGGCCCCTCCCAATAGCCGGCAAAGAAAATAAAGATGGTAGATGTAATAGCGATACTCACAGTGAATAAACTGGAGAATTGTAAAGAAGACCAAAATTAGGAACATGAACACTACAATAATCACAAGGATGAGGACGACCCAAAATTGTGTGTTCTTCGGTGCCGGAGTCCCTGGAATAATTAAAGACAGAGGGGGTTAAGGATAAGGCAGAATATTTCATCAGAAATTGGATTACAACATGGTAGTGAGATACATACATGAAGACATTTGGGTAAAGGTTGGATGACCTATGAAGCAATGTTCTGCATGCATAGCACCACTATCACTACTGAATGACTGACATGTATGTCATGTGTGGTCAGTTGTACACCCCTCTGTGCACTTCTCTTAGGAAGACTTGTTGATGGAGGTGAGGAGGAAAGGCTCATTGATGGAGGTGGGGACGAAGGCTCATTGATGGAGGTGGGGATTAAGGCTCATTGAAGGAGGTGGAGAGGGAAGGCTCATTGATGGAGGTGGGGAGGAAAGGTTCATTGATGGAGGTGGGGAGGGAAGGCTCTTTGATGGAGGTGGGGAGGGAAGGCTGTTTGATGGAGGTGGGGAGGGAAGGCTCATTGATGGAGGTGGGGAGGGAAGGCTCATTGATGGAGGTGGGGAGGGAAGGCTCACTGATGGAGGTGGGGAGGAAAGGCTCATTGATGGAGGTGGGGAGGGAAGGCTCTTTGATGGAGGTGGGGAGGGAAGGCTCTTTGATGGAGGTGGGGAGGGAAGGCTCATTGATGGAGGTGGGGAGGAAAGGCTCATTGATGGAAGTGGGGAGGGAAGGCTCTTTGATGGAGGTGGGGAGGGAAGGCTGTTTGATGGAGGTGAGGAGGGAAGGCTCATTGATGGAGGTGGGGAGGGAAGGCTGTTTGATGGAGGTGAGGAGGGAAGGCTCATTGATGGAGGTGGGAGGGAAGGCTCACTGATGGAGGTGGGGAGGGAAGGCTCATTGATGGAGGTGGGGAGGGAAGGCTCATTGATGGAGGTGGGAGGGAAGGCTCACTGATGGAGGTGGGGAGGAAAGGCTCATTGATGGAGGTGGGGAGGGAAGGCTCTTTGATGGAGGTGGGGAGGGAAGGCTCTTTGATGGAGGTGGGGAGGGAAGGCTCATTGATGGAGGTGGGGAGGAAAGGCTCATTGATGGAGGTGGGGAGGAAAGGCTCTTTGATGGAGGTGGGGAGGGAAGGCTCATTGATGGAGGGGGGGACGAAGGCTCATTGATGGAGGTGGGGACGAAGGCTCTTTGATGGAGGTGGGGAGGGAAGGCTCTTTGATGGAGGTGGGGACGAAGGCTTATTGATGGAGGTGGGGAAGGAAAGGGCTCATTTTGGACTTGGATTGTCAAAGCAATAGGCAGGAACATCACAAGGGTCGATTCACATTGGTTGCTATATCCTATATGCCCCGATCAACCATAACATTGTAATCACTGACAGGTAAAGTAAATATCATTACAATGACACCTGAAAGTGGGCTGAATATTTTAGGCAGCAAGTGATAATGTTGCCCCTGTAGTTGATGTTTTGAAAGCAGAAAAAAATGGACAAAGGTAAGGATTTGAGGGACTTTGACAAGGACCAAACTGTAATGTCTAGATGACTGTGACTAGCCAACCGTTGACAGGGTCGTTGGTGGCCAAGGCTCATTGTTGGAGGTGGGGAGGGAAGGCTCATTGACGGAGGTGGGGAGGGAAGGCTCATTGACGGAGGTGGGGAGGGAAGGCTTATTGATGGAGGTGGGGAGGGAAGGCTCATTGATGGAGGTGGGGGGAGGGAAGGCTTATTGACGGAGATGGGGGGAGGGAAGGCTCATTGATGGAGGTGGGGAGGGAAGGCTCATTGATGGAGGTGGGGGAGGGAAGGCTCATTGATGGAAGTGGGGAAGGGAAGGTTAATTGATGGAGGTGGGGAGGGAAGGCTCGTTTATGGAGACGGGGAGGGAAGGCTCATTTATGGAGACGGGAGGGAAGGCTCGTTGATGGAGGTGGGGAGGGAAGGCTCATTGACAGAGGTGGGGAGAGAAGGCTTATGGATGGAGGTGGGGGAGGGAAGGCTCATTGATGGAGGTGGGGAGGGAAAGTTCATTGATGGAGGTGGGGAAGGAAGGCTCGTTGATTGAGGTGGGGAGGGAAGGCTCATTGATGGAGGTGGGGAGGGAAGGCTCATTGATGGAGATGGGAAGGGGAGGCTCATTAATGGAGGTTGGGAGGGAAAGCGCATTGATGGAGGTAGAGAGCGAAGGCTCATTAATGGAGGTGGGGAGGGGAGATTTATTAATGGAGGTGGGGGGGAAAGCTGGCCTGTGTAGTCCACTCCAATAGAAGAGCTACTGGAGCTCAAGTTGCTAAAAAATTGAATGCTTGTTCTGATAAAAAGGTGTCAGAGCACACAGAGCATCGCAGACCAGTCAGGGTGCGCATGCTCACCAGTGTCCACAGCCAAATGCCCTTACAATGGGCACAGGAGCATCAGAACTGGAGCACGGAGCAATGGAAGAAGGTGGCCTGGCCTGGTGAATCACTTTTCTTTACATCATGCGCATAGCCGGGTGCTTGTGAGTAACTTACCTGGGGAAGAGATGGCACCAGGATGCAGTATGGGAAGAAAGCAAGTCGGCAGTGGTGGCCCGTCCATTAGGGGTGAACGGGCCCTGCCCCTATCCATGCTTCCGGCCCCCTAATCTACATTTAGAGCACCAGATGCATGGATTCCAATGGGGGAGTGTTTTTTTGAAGTACATGATTAGAGCCAGAGCCACTAATAGGCTTCAAAATAAGGTGGGCTCCGGGCGCAGAGTCTACCCAGTTGTGTGAGAATAGCAAATGAATATTTGTTATTCTCACACTGATCCTCCTCCTGGCCAATCAGGAAGCGGGTCGTGAGACCCGTCACTGTATTGGCTGAAAGGACAGGCAATCTTATTGGATGCCTAGGTGAAGGAGGGATGAGACGCACGGTGGAAGCTGCCATGATGCAGAGGAGGAGAAGAGATGCCAGCCGCAGTGCTGCCCGCTTGGAACCTAGATGGGGCAAGTGCCCGGGTGACGACCAACCGCCACTCCTGGGAGGGTCTGGGTGGATGCGGTGGGTAACCCCACCGGCGGGAGCAGGGGGTGCCACCAGCCAACCTAGGGGGTGATTATTTGCCGCCCCCCCAAAAAAAAAAACACCAGCCTCCACTGCAAGTCGGCAGAGGCAGTGTAATGCTTGGGCAATTTTCTGCTGGAAAACCTTGAGTCCTGCCATTTGTGGATATTACTTTGACACGTACCACCTACCTAAACTTTGTTGGTGACCAAGTACGCCCTTAATTTCCTGTTAGCAGTGGCCTCTTTCAGCAGGATAATGCACCCTGCCACACCCCAGAAATAAGAAGGGTTTCAGGAACACACTAATGAGATTGAAGTATTGACTTGGACTCCTAATACCAGAGCACACCTTCAGAGGTCCAGTGGAGTCCATACCTCAATGGGTCAGGGCTGTTTTGCTGGAAAAAGGGGGACCTACTCAATATTAGGTGGGTGGTCAGAATGTTATGGTTGATCAGTGTATATATATATATATATATATATATATATATATATATATATATATATATATATATATATACACACATACGGTATATGCAGCACCCTCCTAGGTAGGTGCTAGAAGAGAGTATAATTTTTTGGTCTTTCTGCTTACCAGGAAGACAGTCAGGTAAAACTTATGCCCCGTACACACGATCACACATTCCAACAACAAAATCCATGTTTTTTTTCCAAGGAATGTTGGCTCAAACTTGTCTTGCATACACACGGTCACACAAATCTTGTCGGAAATTCCGAACGTCAAGAACGCGGTGACGTACAACACGTACGACGAGCCGAGAACAATTCAGTTCAATAGCCAGTGCAGCTCTTCTGCTTGATTCCGAGCATGCATGGAACTTTGTGCGTCGGAATTGTGTACACACGATCGGAATTTACAACAACGGATCCAGATCTCAAATTTTTTTGTCGTAAATTCCAATGGAAAATGTCTGATGGAGCCTACACACAGTCGGAATTTCCGACAACAAGCTCCGATCGCACATTTGCCGTTGGAAAATCCGACCGTGTGTACGCGCCATTAGAGTGCTCTCTACCTACCAGAGAGCAGGATCTACTGGTTAGGTCTGCTCATTGTACTCAGGTGCAGTTAAGCTTGTTCTGACTGTCCCCCACTGGTTCAATAGGGAGTTATATTGAACAGTGGGAGGGGCCTTGGCAAGTGAGTGGACAGGCATTGTTACAGCCTTGGCTTTTGGCAGAGGAGAAGTGCTGCATTGCATGCTGGGATACTGTACAAATGCCAAGGGTACATGTGCTCAGGGTTAGGAGAGTTGGAGAGCAGGGTCCAGGAGGGAGTGGGTGGCTACCTCTCCTCCGTGGATTCTATTGTGCAGCCTAGGGTGGTTGATCCAAGGACCTGAAGTCAGAGAGAAGCTGAAATCAGAGGTCCTGCAGAGCTGACTGGAAGGGAGACACCAGGGAGGATCTGATTCTGCCTACTGTGAGTACAGATCTTTGTTTTTGGGGCCTGTCTTGTGAGGGCCGCCCCTATCAGCTGGAAGAGTCAGTGGACGGGTGTCAGTAAAGGGGATGCTAGAGAGTATCCTGAAGATAATGTAGTGCATCAAGTCTGCTGTCAGTGAGAGCAAGAAGACTTAACCCTTCCATACATGTGGCTGTATGCTTAGATCAGTGTGTCTGCTTCCACAAATCTTCTGGTGAGGCCAAGTGAGAGTTGTCCTTATCCATTGTGAATAGTTCAAGTTGGAGTATCTCACTCATCCCTTCTCCCATCCAAGTTCCAAAATAAAATACAAAAACACAAATATCCTGGACTGGTCATTGAGTAATGAGCAAGCGGGAGTAAGGGGGGGAATAAGTGGAAACCCCTAATAACCAAAGTGAAAACCCTTAGCAACTGGCTGCAGGTAATCAGAGGGAGGCCTAAGAAGTCAACACTCAGCAAGCCCTATGGGGACACTGCTATATACAGTAATATATATATATATATATATATATATATATGTATGTATGTATGTATGTATGTGTAGCCCCTGGTCTGCTGCTGCCCGGTCTACAGTACTGCTCTGGTTGGCAGCACGGACTAGGCTACTACTAATGCTACCATCCCAACATCTCCTCTTCCCTCAAGTAGGGTTGCCACCTTTTCTTCAAGCCAAACCCGAACACTTTAGCAGCCAGGGCAGGGGCAATGCTAGGTGGAAAAAAAAAAAAGGGGCTTCAGCTTGAAGTCCGAGCCCAGCACCAGGGGGGGGGTCTGACCTACCTGACGCACACTGACCTACCTGACATACAGGACACACACTGACCTACCTGACACACATTGACCTACCTGACACACACTGACCTACCTGACATACAGGACACACACTGACCTACCTGACACACATTGACCTACCTGACACACATTGACCTACCTGACAGACACTGACCATTACACTCACCTAACTGACATACACTGACCTACCTGACACACACTGACCTACCTGACACACACTGACCATTACACCCACCTACCTGACACACACTGACCTACATGACATACACGACACACACCGACCTACCTGACACACACTGACCTACCTGACACACACTGACCTACCTGACATACACTGATGCACACTGACCTACCTGACACACACTGACCTACACTGACCAGACTTCAGGTGACGTGGCCTCCTCCTGCAGCTCAGCCGTAGTGTGCGGCGCGCCCATCACAGTAGAGTAGACAGCAGGCACTCCAGGCACCCAGAGCCAGAGCCATGATGACAGGACAGGAGAGCAGAGCCGCCCGTCCGAGTGGGGATCTTCTCACAGTGGTGCGGCAGCTGCATTGTAATTCCCGCTTTCTGGAGCCTGCAGCACCTAGGATGGACGTCACATGTCCTGCGGTCCTCACATTGGACCAGTGGGACGTCCATCATAGGCGCTGCAGGCTCCAGAAGGCGGGACCTGCTATGTCACTCAGCCGCGCTCTGGGTCAGATCGGTCCCCCGCTCGGCGGCGGCGCTCGGGGCTAATAATAGAACTGTGTATGCCCAAGACCCGGGGCTTTTTGGGGACCCATTCGGGGCTCCAGCCACCATCAGCCCCCGCTCCCAATGCCACTGAGCCTGGGTCACCTTTGGGTGCCCCAAGTAGAGTAGTTATGTGGTGCACAACAGATTTGTGTGTGACTATCTTGGTTACTTGGGGAGCCACAGTCCAGTCTGAATAATGTGTCTGGGTTTCAGCCCACCTCAAACCCGGACACATGATTCAAAACCCGAACTGTCCGGGTGAATCCAGGACAGGTGGCAAACCTACCCTCCAGCTGTCAGAGCGGCTGTGTGTGTGAGAAAATATAGAAATAGCGCACAGCTGCTGTAGGGCTGTGTATTCAGCCTGAGGAAGCCCCGCCCACCACCTGGGAACACAAAGAGGAAGAGGAAACTGAACTGATGTGCATCCTGGGAAGGACAGAGCCTGCTGGGAGGAGCTATGACTACTGTAGGATGTTGTCCCATGGAAACTGAGCCTGCACTACAGATCCCAGCAATACCAGGACTGTGCAGAAGAAGAAAAGGAAAGATACAACTTCTGGGCTTGCCTATTGAATGATTTGCCACATTGTTGTAGACACAGAGAGCCTGAGTCTGTGATATCTCCTAGTCTTTGGGAATGCTACTGCCAAGCCTGGTGTTGCTGCCTGGTCATGGGGAGGATGTCACCACGGCTGGCATCACTGAGCCTGGAGGCAAGTTGTCATCTTATGTGAAGGCGAGAGGCTGCTGGCCATAAACTCTGCACATTATTTAAAGGAACAGTGTTGCCTGCTTGGACACTGTTTGGAGATTTACGCCCAGGATTGTGGCGCTCACATTTGAGTGCTCCAACACTGGATATGGGCACTGGCTAGTGGGAGAGGGATAGCCAGAGATGGTCAAACCCCTTTCTTTGTATTACCCCTTAGTTAGGACTTCCCTTAGTATAGGGATTAGGGGTAAAGTCATCGCCCCCGTTTGTTCTTTATTAAGTTATACAGTAATTTCATAACTGTTTTTATTTACTGATTGAAGTTTTTATTGCTGCTTTCCATTCTTTTGGATGTTGAGTTGTTGTTACAATAAATGTTCACCCTTCTGTACTGGTGTGTCGGAGAATGTGGGGCTGCCCAGAGAGCCATTGGGACTTGGAAGAGGGGGCCTGAGAAACAGCGGCTTCTTCGGTGGTAAAGATGAGAGAGGAAGATGCTTATCATATGAAAAAACTCACCGTTATCACTTGGTTCATTCTTCATCATTGCATCTGAGGATAAAAAGAGACCTTAATATAGATTTCCAAACATTTTTCAATTTCCAGAAAGGGTTTTCAAGCAATGCATTGTAGATATAATGGTTCTCTCTGAGTGCCAGTCTGAACCCTCCACTCAATATCTCTCGGCACCATAGATCCCATCTTGATAGTTTGATTGGAACGGCCTTTAAATTTGATTCAGGTTTATTAAAGTAAATCTAAACCCTGGCTGGAAGGTGTCATAAGCATTTTTGCATCTCAGAGCTGCTGATCTTTTATCTCTGTAACAAACTGATTGTATAAGAATTATAACCTCTATAAGACATCAATACTGATATTATAAGAACTCATTGTCCATGGGTCATTAATACATTCTTTGGTTAAAAATGGAATACACGTGTCTTATGGCGTGGTTGTGTTTTGTCTACTTAAACTAGAAATAAAGGGAAACCCTTTTCTTTATATTTTGGATGGGTATAACCCCTGTCAGGTTGTAGGCAGGTGCTGTCTGTTTTCTCCACAGCAGGTGGCACTCGGCCATAGTGGCACTGTTGCTGGAAAGGAAATCACGAGGAACAAGGTGTGATAGACTCACCCAGGACAGAGGCTTTTGGAGGGGACTGAATGCTAGCCTCTTGCTTACCGACTATGGGCCCTGGCATTTGAGGAAGCTGCAAGCATTTGGGAAGATGTTCTGTTATGTAATGCAAAAAGACATTATTAAAAAGGCCATGATGGTCTCTGCCAACTTGGTACCCATAGCTGATGTTGATGTCATCAGCCAGTCGCCTGTCGGGGGCTCCCGGCCTTAATATGTTTATTGAAAGTAGGTCTCCTGCTATTGACTGAAGGTGTTCTGTGTTTATACTTATGATAATGTGTATTCTGAGCTAGAAGACGGCAAGTCTGACCTGAAAGTCACCTAAGCTGGTTAAATGACTAGTTAATTAGCTCATGTTAATTTATCTTTCTGGTTACAGTTTGTATTGTTAGGGTACTCTGATCAGAAGGGAGGAACCTCCTACTCAAGTGTATAAAAGTCTGTATTCTTGTTCAAATAAACTGTTATTTTTCTGGTTTACTCCAAAACTGGTATTGCCTAGTTCTTGGGGTAACTATAGCCAGACTTGCGGATCTTGTGTTCCAGAACTTGGGAAGCAGTTTTATGGCAGAGATACCCAACAGTTTCCTCTATTATTATTATTATTATTATTATTGATATTAATACAGGATTTATATAGCGCCAACAGTTTGTGCAGCACTTATGGTTTCCTGGGTCACTGGAGCAGCTATCCTATTGGATGCTTCTGCCACATTTGACTCAAGCAGCCATCTTGGGTTAGGCAAAGCCTACTTAAGGCCCTGGCTCCTGGTTTTGGCGCCCTTTGGCGGGAGAACAGAGTAGGGACAGGTACCACTTCTGTAAGGGACATTAACAGCGCTAGGGAAAGGTTCCAGACTAGGAGGGTAAGCGTAGGGCCTCATCTTTTCTGACCAACTCCCAATTGGGACCAGATGGCCAGGCTGCATTTGGTCCCCTCTCACCAGAAGCTGTCATTCCAACTTGAGTCCACCCTGTCACACTACTGAACTGTGAGTGTACCTGGCTGGTTGGCTGTCCCACCGGGCTTGTTGTGAACTGTTGCTACATTCATTCAATGCAAGTTCTGTTGCACCTGCCTGTGTGAATTATTGTCTCTGCACCACACTTCACCCCACCTATAATGTGTCCCATTGGGGAGATTTCCCTTCACTTCCTGTCTATTCCATAGCTACAACAGGAAGTAAGAGGAAATATCTCCAAAGTGAGGGAATCCCCGGTTGTCCCTGGTTGTCACCAGAACTAGTGTCCCCATTGGCTCCCTCAATTCCCTCAATTTCTGTTCTGGTGACCACACAAAGTTTGGGTATTTTTTTCACTTTCAGTAATAATGGTAAACACGACAAATAGAGAGGGGGATCTCCTTAACGGGGGGCACAGACAACAATAAAGACTAACAGGGATTCTAATACACCTCCACTCCATCCAAAACTAAAAATAAGTCTGTTTTCAGTTATACTTTAACCACCTCCCACCCGGCCACAACACATATACGGCCGGGTGGGCACTTCCTCCTTCTGAGTAGACGCTCAGGAACGTCCCTCAGAAGGAGAAGGATCGCCCACACGCAGTGGTGCGATCCCAATGCGCTGTTACCCGGACACGGCGCATCTCCGATCGGCAGGAGGGCTCTGTGATTGGCCCTCCTGGTCAGATGATGGCTGTGTCCAATCACAGCCATCATGTGATGTAAATAGAGAGCTGGTTGCTAGGCGATTGGCTCTCCTCTCCTCACACGAAAGTTGTCAGTTAAGGAGAGGAGAGCGGATCGCTGCAGCTGGCCGGTGATCAGTGAGTATGAGCTGTTCTTATAGCTTTTTACACACTGATCACCGGCACAGTGTCCCCACACATGTAAACACACAATATCCCCAAAATAGTGTCCCCACACACGTCCCCACACAGTAAAAATACCTGTCCCCACATATGTAGCAGTAAAATCATATGTCCCAATGATCATCTGCACACATCTGTACATGATCATCTGCGCACATCTGTACATGATCATCTGCGTACATCTGTCCGTGATCACACAAACCAATTATTATACAGCTAACGAGATTTTTTTACCAAGGACATGGAGCAGAATACATTTTAGCTTAAATTTACGACAAAAATAGATTTTGTTGGATTTCTTTAAAAACAGAAAGTAGAAAATATTGTGTTTTTAAAAAATTTCCGCTCTTTCTTCGCTTATATCGCAAAAAATAAAAAACTGATTTGTGAATAAATACCACCAAAAGAAAGCTCTACTTGTGTGAATAAAATGATCAAAAATTCATTTGGGTACAGCGTTGCATGACCGCGCAATTCTTATTGAAAGTGCAAGAACGCTGAAAGCTGAAAATTGGCCTGGGAAGGAAAGGGGTGAAAGTGCCCGGTATTGAAGTGGTTAAAGCAAAAATGTAGAGTGGAGGGCAGCAGTAGCTCTATTCATGTATAGTATACTTGGACATTATGGCAGACGTACTTCTTGATTTACCCTTCACCGGTGCTGGGAATTCCATGATCACCATTCCCAATCTACCATTCCTGCCATCTTCTACCCCGCTTCTTCCAGTTTGGTGTTTTCTATCTTTGGACATGTGTATCACCCTCCTGGATAGGCGCTAGGTTAGGTCAATTTAACTCTTGGCCTACTATAATCAGTTGAGCTGTGTGTAAAAATTTTGGTCTGTTCTGTGTCTCACTGGCTGCAAGGTTGACTGCATCCCCCTGTCTATCTGGAAAGATTCTAGATAGAAGGTAGGGAGCTGGGAGAGGCAAATCAACAGTTGAATATTTATGAAGCCCTGGAAATCCCTGGGGAGAGGTACCCAGACAGTGGCTTGGAGAGAGTATAAATTGTCTGGGGTTTGGAAAAAAGAGGGGTCTTGTCCTAGGAGAAGAAGATCACAGCTTGGAGGTCTGCTGCCCTTCGGGGCAGGCCTGCCATGTGTCTGCTGCTCATGGAGGTCCCAGCTGTGGGGGGGGGCTATTCTGCTAAAATGTGCTGGAGCTGACCGAGGGACTTTCGTCTGGAGATCTAGTCTGGTATGACTGGAGAGGTGTCTGGAAGATATTGAAAGTAGGCATTCAATTATCCAAGGGCATTAGTGAGTACAGACTGGTGTGAGGGATCCCGGAGACTGTGTGCTGTTGCCACCCCTTATGGCCTAGAATCAGTGTTGCTCATAGGGGGCGTTGTTCGTGGTGTGCTGGTATAGCTCAGTCCAATATTTGCTTGTGCTCAGATTTTCAGGAGGAAGCTTACTGTCCTCAAATTACTGCTTAAGGTTACTATAGTATACCACAGTTACCCTACACCTACCTAAGTTCAAATTCTGCAATAAAGCATCAGAAAAGCACACCCCTAGACTGGTTAATGAGCGAAAGGAGTGACTGTGATTGTGTGCCTGGCTGAGGGTATACCTATGAGGAAAAGGACACGGGGAGATAAAATAGTAGGATCCTATGGGAGGGAGCACTATGCATGGAAGGCATCTGGCTCCATTCTTGGCATCTTACTGATAACAGAAGTGGGTTGGGAGTGTACACTACATTTTTGTAATACAGGCAGCGTACACACACCAAAAAAAGTGCCAGGACCAAGAATCTCCGTGATTGAGAAAAATATCAGTTGACAGTGGTCAAAGGGGCAGGAGGCCCTGCGGTACTACGAAACAGTCCAGGCAAAAAGTTATTCCAAAACTGAGTAAAAATATATTTTTATTACAGATGCAATGTGTTTCAGAGGTCAGAGCACATCCCCTTTATTAGGGCTTAAGAAAAAGATCGGTGTATGCCAATTCTGTTGCTGCTGACAGATGTTGTGCTTGTACACCAGCCAGGTATAACACACAGCCAAATGCTTAGGTCAGGAACTCTGGCTGGTTCCCTAAAAGTGATTGCAAAGTCTCGTTTTTTTTTGTATAACAATAACAAACATGTTATATTACCTGCTCTGTGTAATTGTTTTGCACAGAGCACCCCCGATCCTCCTCTTCTCAGGTCCCTCGCTGCCTCTCTTGGCCCCTCCCTCCTGACGATTGCCCCCACGACAAGCAGCTTGCAATGGGGGCACCCGAGCCGAGCATCTGTGTGTCCATTCAGACATGGAGCTGCGGTTCGTCCCCACCCCCACCACGACTGGCTAATTAACTGACTTTAATTGACAGCAGCAGGAGCCAATGGCGCTGCTGCTGTGCCTCAGCCAATCAGGAGGGAGAGTTCCGGACGGCCAAGGCACTCGTGCACATCACTGTGTGGAGATGGGGCTCAGGTAAGTATTAGGGGGGCTGCTGCACACAGAAGGTTTTTTTACCTTGTTGCATAGAATGCTTCTTCCGCCTTTACAACCACTTTAAGGCAATCAGGTCTACCAGTACTTGGATACCCCCAGGTTTTAGATTATGATGCTATAGTTCCTGGTCAGATGGCACAGGGACTGAGCAACTGAAACAACAAAGGGTACACATAGTCCTAAGGCTGGTCAGGCAGTAGACAGCAGTTGGTAGTGGAATCCTAGGACAATCCAAATTCAGATAAGGTAGCAAGCATGTATACATCCAAAAACAGTTTTGAGATCAGGGTTGGTAGCAAGCAAATATAGTCCTTTTAACAATCCAAGGTCAAGTTCAGACATCAATCCACAGAGTAATCCAGTTACAAGGCAAAGATCAGCAACAAGGGAATCCAATTAAATAGCAAAGCTGTGTCCACCCGATCCATGTGGGTGGGTGTGGTGTGTGTGTGTGATGGCCTCAGTGCTTTTCCACTAACCATGCCTTGACGCATTTCACCCCACCCGCTGGGGTCTTAGTCATAGAGCTCCTTGACTAAGCCCCGGTGGGTGGGGCAAAACGCGTCACTGGCCATGGTCAGTGGAGCGGCACTGGCTGAGGCCATTTTCCACACACACGCACACACACATACATCCACATGGATGAGGATGGGAGAGCAGCATCTCAAACTTTCATTTGTCGCCACCTCTGGATGACTAATATCTGATGCCAGTACCCTTATTCTTGAGCCCCAATTGGGGAAGCATACTCTGCTCTTGTTTGGTTTGGCACTACAAGGTCTTACAGGTCGCAGCAGAGCTGGGTCAGACAAGGAGAGAGATAGTGAGCCAGAAAACTAACACAATCGCAAGGGCAGAGGCTGATGAGGTTTAAGTAAGGTGTTTCCTGCTCTGAGGACCAATCCCGGCACAGGTGTCAAACTGGCAGCCCTCCAGCTGTTGCAAAACCACAATTCCCATGAGGCATTGCAAGGCTGACAGTTACAAGCATGACGCCCACAAGCAGAAGCATGATGGGGCTTGTAATTCCACAACAGCTGGAGGGCCGCCAGTTTGACACCCCTGAGATAGGGGGTATGTGAGTAGACTCGTTACCTGGCAGCTGATGAGAACATCTCGGAGTCTGAGAAGACTCATTACTCTACAGCTGATGGGAACAACTATGAGTCTGAGAAGACCCTTTAGCTCTAAGCTCACAGGAGAAACTGGAAAGTTGCCTAACACCAGGTTCAAAAACCACAATTATTTTTTTTTAAGCCCCGATGAAGAGGTTATTTTCTTGCCCTTGAAATGCATGGACTCTGTAAAAAAATCTTTTACACTATTTCGGAATAAATTTGTGGCTGGACAATTCACTTTCAGTGTGAAGCTTCAAGCTTAGACTTTTGCTGTAACATACAAAGAAGATAGTAGATATCCATTAGTGTGAAGAAGCTACTATCCTGGAATCCAGATAATTAGTCCAAATATAACTTCTAGAGGCAACTGGATAATGCTAAACCCCCAGAACTATTCTTATTTTTTGTCCTTGTGGTTCTATTGTCTCTTCACTCCATCCAAAACCAGCATTCTTCATGAACAGATCAAAGCTCTGATTTACCTGACTCCATCTCCAGATCTTCTGTTTTGCTCATTGTGCACCGAGTACAAATGGAATTCCGAATGCCGTGTGATCCGCGTCTTCTAATACTGGGAACATACAAAGATGAGTTTACCTGATACTATGCTACATTTTCTAGGTGCATAAAATACAAAAGTATATTTTTATTATTATTATTAGTAGTAGTAGTAGTAGTAGTAGTAATGTTACTGGTGTTGTTTATAGCTTGTTGTTGTTGGTAATGATGGTAGCTCTTGTTGTTTGTAAATTAATGGTAGTTGTTTGATACTAGTTTTTGCTTTTAATTGTTGGTATTTGTTGATTATTAATTTGCTGCTGTCGATTGTTTCTTTGAATGTATAGGGAGAGCAATAGCACCACACCAAAGGTTAAAGCGGAGTTCCACACAAAAATGGAATTTCCGCTTTTCGGAACACTCCCCCCCTCCGGTGTCACGTTTGGCACCTTTCAGGGGGGTGCAGATACCTGTCTAAGACAGGTATTTGCATCCACTTCCGGCATAGACTCCCATGGGAGCCTATGCCTCTTCCTGTCCCTCCGCGCTGTCTCCTGGAAAACACACAGCTCCCAGGAGATAGCTGGGACCAGTTACGATGCGCAGCGCGACTCACGCATGTGCAGTAGGGAACCGGGAAGTGAAGCCGCAACGCTTCACTTCCTGATTCCCTCACCTAGGATGGCGGCGGCAGCTGCCGAGAACCGAGCGGGTTCTCGGCGTCGCCTGCCGACATCGCTGGACCCTGGGACAGGTAAGTGGCCATTTATTAAAAGTCAGCAGCTGCAGTATTTGTAGCTGCTGGCTTTTAATATTTTTTTTTTCAGGTTGATGTAGGTGGACCCCCGCTTTAAGCAGTTCAATATGTATTTATTTTGATACAGAAATCTAAAGACAAGGACAACAAGCCAAACCAGAAGAGGTTACAAGAACCGACACTATATTAACCACAAAAATATAACAAACCAACAACTTTTAAAAGGAGAGATAGAGAGATATAAAGTAACATTGTTTATAAACATTAATCAGACAAGAGATACAAACAATGTTACTTTGTATCTCTCTATCTCCTGTCTGATCAATGTTTATAAACAATGTTACTTTGTATCACTCTGTTTATATACATTGATCAGATAGGAGATAGAGAGATACAAAGTAACATTTTTTATAAACATTGATCAGACAGGAGATAGAGAGATACAAAGTAACACTGTTTATTCTCGCCTCTCTGTCCTGTGGTCAGGTACATGATGCATCACATTTTATGTACAACTAAAAAAGCAGCATAGAACTGAATTCTGAATGAAGATTACACACACTTTCTGATTGAAATGTACAAGCTGAAAGCTATAACTTGTATATACTAAATACATCACATACATATACATTTAACAGTTCAGAATACTAAACTTCAATATGGGTTTTAAGCTGGCCACATGTTAGGCTGGAAGGTTCAAAAACATTCACCTGCTTATTTTTTGAGGTTGATCAAATAGGCGTTCATCGATCTGTAACAAATCTGGAGAAAAAGATCTGAGTATATGATCAAAACGTTCACATTTAGAAATGACCAACAGCAAAAAAAAAAAAAAAAAAAAAAAAAACACACCACACATTGTAATGCAATCAGTAGATAAAAATAAAGATAATAACACAGACAGCTGAATTGGTGTAATGCCGTGTACACACGAGCGGACTTTACGGCAGACTTTGCCCGGCAGACTTTTCGGCTGACTTTATGACGGACTTTTTGAATGAACGGACTTGCCTACACACAATCCACCAAAGTCCGACGAATTCGTACGTGATGACGTACGACCGGACTAAAACAAGGAAATTCATAGCCAGTAGCCAATAGCTGCCCTAGCGTGGCTTTTTTGTCCGTCGGACTAGCATACAGACGAGCGGACTTTTCGATCGGACTCGAGTCCGTCGGATAGATTTGAAACATGTTTCAAATCTAATGCCCCGTACACACGGAAAATGTGTGATAGGACCTTGTTGTCGGAAATTCCGACCGTGTGTGGGCTCCATCACACATTTTCCATCGGATTTTCCGACACACAAAGTTTGAGAGCAGGATATAAAATTTTCCGACAACAAAATCCGTTGTTGGAATTTCCGATCGTGTGTACACAAATCTGACGCACAAAGTGCCACGCATGCTCAGAATAAATAAAGAGATGAAAGCTATTGGCTACTGCCCCGTTTACAGTCCCGACGTACGTGTTTTACGTCGCCGCGTTCAGAATGATCGGATTTTCCGACAACTTTGTGTGACCGTGTGTATGCAAGACAAGTTTGAGCCAACATCCGTCGGAAAAAATCCTAGGATTTTGTTGTCGGAATGTCCGACGGTGTGTATGGGGCAGTAGTCCGGCAAACTTTTGAGAAAAAAAAGTCAGCTGGAGCCCACACACGATCAAATTGTCCGACGGACTTCGGTACCCCGGGAAAAGTTTGCTGGAAAGTCCACTCGTGTGTATGCGGCATAAGGATCTTAAGGTTTTTTTGCAAAAGTAGAGGTTGGCTTTGGACCTGCTGAGACTTTCTATTGGTTAGGAAGAATGTCCAAATTATCATACAATCTGACTGTTATAATGTATCATACGATCAGAGTGTAATAATGTATTATATGATCAGAGTGTAACAATGTATCATACAACCAGCGTGTAACAATGTATTATATAAACAGGCTGTAATAATGTATCATACAACTAGTATGTAATGATGTATCATACAACCATGACTATGACTATAAATAATAAAAAAAGCTTTTAAAAAAATTAAAAATGAAGGAACACTATCATCATTTAATTGTTACAAAGAATATAACAGAATATGTAAAAAGGGAATCAAAGATGCAAAAAATCTAAACAAATGACAGATTGTAAAAGATAGTAGGACAAACCCCAAAAAATTCTTCAAATATATTAATAGTAAAAAGGTCAGGTTTGAGCATGTAGGCCCATTACAAAATAATCTAGAGCGGGTGACTGGGGACAAAGAGAAGGAAAATGTATTAAATACTTTCTTAAGCTTTGTGTATACAAAGGAGTATGGGGGAGCTCATGTCCATAATGGGGGTGGTATTGACACAGCCCCGAATGATCCACAATGGCTCAAAAGTGATATGGTCCAGAAATATTTAGACAGAATAAAGGATAAAGCACCTGGACCAGGTGGCATCCACCCACGGATCCTAAAAAAAAATGGAGCTCTGTCATTTCAATGTCATTGTTTCTAATTTTTAGGGACTCGTTAATGACTGGAATGGTACCACTGGATTGGTGTAGGGCCAACGTGGTGCCCATATTTAAAAAGGGAACAAAGTCTTTACCAAGTAACTATAGACCTGTTAGTTTAACTTCTATAGTTGGGAAGATACTGGAGAGTTTAATAAAAGACAACACAGACGAGTTCTTGCAGGAAAAAAATATTTTAAGCAAGAGACAGCATGGGTTCACGAAAGACAGAAGTTGTGAAACAAATCTAATTTCTTTTTATAAGGAGGTAAGTAAAACCTTGGACAAAGGGGTGACTGTGGACATGGTATACTTGGACAGAGGGGTGACTGTGGACGTGGTATACTTGGACAGAGGGGTGACTGTGGACCTGGTATACTTGGACAGAGGGGTGGCTGTGGACGTGGTATACTTGGACAGAGGGGTGGCTGTGGACGTGGTATACTTGGACAGATGGGTGTCTGTGGATGTGGTATACTTGGACAGAGGGGTGGCTGTGGACGTGGTATACTTGGACAGATGGGTGTCTGTGGACATGGTATACTTGGACAGAGGGGTGACTGTGGACGTGGTATACTTGGACAGAGGGGTGACTGTGGACCTGGTATACTTGGACAGAGGGGTGGCTGTGGACGTGGTATACTTGGATTTTGCTAAAGCGTTTGACACAGTTCCCCACACACGGCTCATGGGTAAGGTAAAGTCTACAGGCCTGGAAATATCAGTTTGTAAATGGATAGAAAACTGGCTAAAAGACAGAATTCAGAGAGTAGTGGTTAATGATTCTTAATTGTCTAAGGTTATCAGTGGTGTACCCCAAGGTTCAGTGATGGGATGTTTACTTATTAATACCTTTATAAACTATATTGGGTCTGGGATTAAAAGTACCTTTTCAGTCTTTGCAGATGACACCAAGCTATACAATGGAATAACCTCCTTACAGGATGTCTCCAATTTACAAGCCGACCTCAATGCACTGTCTAATTGGGCGTCTATGTGGCAAATGAGGTTTAATATAGATAAATGTAAAGTTCTGCACTTGGGGGCTAAGAATATGCATCATACATACTAGGGGGGAGTACAACTAGGGGAATCCATAGTGGAGAATGATCTGGGGGTTTTGGTAGATCATAAGCTCAATAATAACATGCAATGCCAAGCTGCGGTTTCCAAAGCGAGAAAAGTCCTTCCTTGTATTAGGAGAGGTATGGACTCCAGAGAGAGAGATATCATTTTGCCCCTGTACAAATCATTAGTAAGACCTCATCTGGAATATGCAGTATGGTTTTGGGCACCAGTTTTTAAAAAGGATAATTTGGGAAACTGGATGAATTGCAGAGAAGGGCAACCAAACTGATAAGAGGCATGGAGGAGCTCAGCTATGAGGAAAGATTAGAGGAACTGAATTTATTCTCTCTTGAGAAGAGGAGATTAAGGGGGGATATGATCACCATATATAAATATATAAGGGGTCCATATAGTGAACTTGGTGTTGAGTTATTCACTTTAAGGTCATCACAGAGGGCACGGGGGGCACTCTTTACACCTAGGAGGAAAAGAGATTTCATCTCCAAATACGGAAAGGTTTCTACACAGTTGTGTAGAGCTGTGAAAATGTGGAATAGACTCCCTCCAGAGGTGGTTCTGGCCGGCTCAGTAGATTGCTATAAAAAAAGAAAGTCCTGGATTCTTTCCTAAATGTACATAAAATAACTGGGTACTGACATTTATAGGTAAAATTGATCCAGAGAATATCAGATTGCCTCTCGGGGGATCAGGAAGGAATTTTTTCCCGTGCTGGAGCAAATTGGATCATGCTCTGCTGGGAGTTTTTTTTCGCCTTTCTCTGGATCAACTGTGGGTGAAGGATTGTGTATATGGGGTTGTATTATTATTTTATTTTTTGGTTGAACTAGATGAACTTGTGTCTTTTTTTCAATCTGACTAACTATGTAACCAGACTGTAATAAGGTATCATACGATTAGACTGTAATAATGTAGTCAGTTCTACAATCTACTATCTAATAATTGTAATTAAAATTGTTATAATGTATCTATTCATTGTCTCCTAAAACCTCATCCAGATCAGGACCACATTGGATCTTATAGATATTTAGACTTCCATACAGTTCTAGGTAAACTTACTAGAATGGTTCATGTATGGACACCATTTGTGGACTTTAATATGGGCTCCGACCCTTAAATATAAATTCAATTTAATCCTAAATCTGACTGAATAATAATAAAAAGTCCCCTCTCTTATGTGCTAGCTACAAATAATATTACAATGGTTACAAAATAGCTAAAATATGCAAACAGTATATATATATATATATATATATATATATATATATATATATATATATATATATATATACACACATACTATATTATATATATATTATATATATAATATAATATATACTATATTATATATTTATTATATATACATATTATATATATATTATATGAAATTCATTTTAGAATTTAGAGTCACATCCCACCTGGAAAGTGCAGCAATCTGATTCCTGGATGACACCCTGATCACCCCGATTCCTCCTGTCCATCCGTCCGTCCCTGTAATAAGTCAATAACACAAAACATTTCCTGTCTTGGACATAAACTTTCTCTCCTCCCCTTGTAATTTCAACCTCACTGGTTTGTAAAAAATACTTTTTATCAGTTGGAAACATCAAAGTGAAATCTATGACTATCGTGTTCAGCAGTCAGTGATATCAGTAGTGCAGTCTGCACACTGAAATGAACAAAGAGCTTTTGGACAGGGCTGGAGGAAAAGGGTTGGGATGGTGAGATCTATAACTTGAGTCAGAAGATTCAATTTAAAGTTATATTAATAAAATGCTAGCAGGTTGGCCAGCCAGATCTTGGAGAATGTTGACAGAATCTTATGAGATTTGGGTTACTCTGCATTCCCCAGGATCTTGTCGACAGGAGGCTAATGTCACCTACTTATATGGAAGACCCCACAGCTAATTTTATGCTACTTTTATGCTAATTTTATGTAGCATTTTAGGGAGGTGGCACCTTAAATAAGTGGACCTTGCTATTGAGATGGAAGGTCTGCTTTAAAGACTACACCTTTCAGACCATGGTTCATGTTAGATCCATAGTTAGGGTGAAACAGGAAATTTGGCCAACATGCACAGCCACCCCCCCATTTACAGGATTGTAGGGTTCCTGTCCCCATGATCTCCGCCCGCACAGCCACGTTGTTCATTCAAAGGAAAGTGTTGATGAAAACCTGCCACTGTAGTAGAGGGACTGCTCTTCAGAGCACAAGTGCAGTGATGTCACCCCATTGTAGTCCATTTTCCATGTTTTGTCATGTTAACCCAGTGGTTGTGGGGGTCTGCGGGCGGGGAGCTTATCAGAACCCGGAAGCCTCCTTTAACAGATCCCGCCCCCCCCATGTGAATGGGTATGGGTATTGGGTTTTACCCCTACCCAATCACCAAAAAAATGTAAAAAAAGTAAAAATGACAGCAGACAGTTTTTGACAAGTCCTTTATTAAGAAAATTAAAAAGTGTCCCTTGATATAAATCCTTCGTTAATCAAGGCACCGACAGTCCCAAGAAAAAAAAAAAAAGAACGGAAAAACTCTGCCTCATGTGACATTAGAGGGGGGTGGGGTCGCCCGTTTTCATCACCGGGTGGCCCCGCCCGTGGCTATATAACAGCTGTCAAAGCGAAAAGATGGCAGTCGGCGGGACGCCTCCCATGGAGGCGAAGTTTTTCCGTTTTTTTTTAGTTTTTCTTTCTCTGGACCGTCGGCACCTTATACTCAATCACATGGGGGGGTGGGATCTGGGGGCCCCCCTTTGTTAAAGGGGGTGTGGGAGATTAGCTCGTGGGCAGTTTCTTTAAAATCTGGCGGGTTGCCAGCTTTTTTTAGAAGTGGTTTGCAAAGTCATGAAAACAAACAAAAACCAGTAAAGTAAATCCTTGCCGTCCGGCGCTAAACTAAACAGTAGACTCCTCTCTATACGGGGTGGGGCTGGTCCCCGTCACCCACAAAACATGAGGTAAAGCAAACCTTCTTTTTAAATCCAAACAGAGCTCCTCTCTCTCAGATTCCCTTCTAAGTCTTAGACCAGAGCTCTCCTGTGCTCTCTTCCTGGTCATTTAAAGTCCACATGGACCAGTATGGACTCAAGTGGACCACAACCAAACCTGCCACAGAGGCTGGAAAAACCCGGGCCGGATTCCAGTTCAGTCTCTTACAATAGAACGCATGCGAGGTGAAATATACCGATTATCCAATACCTCACCTCACATACCGTCGCAGGGGCTTCCAGATTCTGATAAGCCCCTCGCCCGCAGACCCCCACAACCACCGGGCAAGGGCAAGGGTTGTGGGGATGAGGCCCTTGTCCCCATCAACATGGGGACAAGGTGCTTTGGGGGGGCATGTGACCTGGTACGGTTCAGAAGGGGGAGGGTGCTCTCTTGCACTCCCTTTTCCTGCGGCCTGCCAGGCTGCGTGCTCGGATAAGGGTCTGGTATGGATTTTGGGGGGAACCCCCACGCCATTTTTTTTTTTACATTTTGGCGGGGAGTTCCCCTTAATATCTATAATGGACCCGAAGGGCCTGGTAATGGACTGGGGGGAACCCATGCTGTTTTTTTCAATGATTTTTTTATGTATATTGCCGGGATCCGACAATACATTACAGCCGCGATCAGTTTTAAATGACATTTTTTCCTTTAGAAATGTCATTTTGCTGTGGTATTGTTATAAACAAGGGGAAGATGCGCTACTTTACAGGCAGACTAAGCTGAACCCCAGGCACGATATTTAAAGGAATATTTAATTTTTATTGTTTCACTTTAAGCATTATTAAAATCACTGCTCCCGAAAAAACAGCTGTTTTAAACACTTTTTTTTGCATTGATACATGTCCCCTGGGGCAGGACCCAGGTCCCCAAACACTTTTTATGACAATAACTTGCATATAAGCCTTTAAAATTAGCACTTTTGATTATTCATGTTCGTGTCCCATAGACTTTAATGGTGTTCACACAATTTTTTTGTCTGTCCACATGTTCTGGCGCAAATCGAACTGGGGGGGGGGGGGGGCGGGTGTTCATCTTATCCCTACTGGTCAGAGTTTGTGGGAAGATGGATGGAGCCAAACACAGGGCAATCTTAGAAGAAAACCTGTTGGAGTCTGCAGAAGACTTGAGACTGGGGCGGAGGTTCACCTTCCAGCAGGACAATGACCCGAAACATACAGCCAGAGCTACAATGGAATGGTTTAGATCAAAGCATATTCATGTGTTAGAATGGCCCAGTCACAGCCCAGACCTAAATCACATTGAGAATCTGTGGCAAGACTTGAAAATTGCTGTTCACAGACGCTCTCCATCCAATCTGACAGAGCTTGAAATATTTAGCAAAGAATAATGGGCAGAAATGTCCCTCTCTAGATGTGCAAAGCTGGTAGAGACATCCCCAAAAAGACTTGCAGCTGTAATTGCAGGGACAGGGGGTTCTACAAAGTTTTGACTCCGGGGGGCGCCATACAAATGTACCCCACACTTTTCACATATTTATTTGTGATATATTTTGAAAAAAAATTATCATTTTCCTTCCACTTCACAATTATGTGCCACTTTATGTTGGTCTATCACATAAAACCCCAATAAAATACATTTACGTTTTTGGTTGTAACATGACAAAATGTGGAAAATTTAAAGGGGTATGAATACTTATTCAAGTAGACCTAAGCGACCCCCTACCCACCTCCAAGCATAAATATACGATCCAGCAGAAATATACCCCTCCCTCAACAGTAGATCCCTCCCAGCAACAACTGACCCCTAGCAACAACAGATCCCCCCAAGCAACAATAGATCTCCAGCAGCCAGAGTCCATAGACTCTGCAGGAGACCCCAGCATCCCTTGCCATTGCATACAGTATATTCAGTGCTGGAGGTGCTGTAATTGCGTTTCCCCCGCATTCCTGCTGAAAAAAAAGCCCTGGGTGTAATAAAGAATACAGAGCAGCAGCAGATCTCCCCCAACAACAACAGAACCTCAGCAACAATAGATCCCTCTCAGGAACAATAAATCTCCCATCAGCCAGCATAAATAGACCTTCCAGCATCCAGCCACATCAGACCCCTACCTCAACAGTAGATCCCTCTTAGCAACAATTTACTCCTAGCAACAACAGATCCCCTCAAGCAACAAGAGTCAATAGATTCTCCAGGAGACCCCAGCATCCCTTGCCATTACATGCATTCAATGCCGGAGGTGTTGTGACTGCGTTCCTGCTGAAAAAAAGCCCTGGATGTAATAACGAACACAGAGCTGCAGTAGATCTCCCTAGCAACAATAGACCACCCACAACAAAATAAACCCCAAGCAACAATAGACCCCTTCCAGGAACAATCAATCTCCCAGCAGCCAGCATAAGTAGACCCTCCAACAGCCAGCAACAAAAGACCCCTCCCTCAATAGTAGATCCCCCCCAGCAACAACATATCCGCCAAGCGACAATAGATCCCCCAGCAGTCAGAGTCAATAGACTCTGCAGGAGACCTCCGCACCCCTTTGCCATTACATGCATTCAGTGCTGGAGGTGCTCTAACTGCATTCCTACTGAAAAAAAGACCTGGATGTAATAATGAATTAGAGAGCTGCAGTAATTGTGTCTTCTATATGTCTGGAGTCTCCATTCTGTTATGTATATGTAACGCCCTGTTTAGGCAGGGTTGCTCTTAAATTTACATGCCAGATGTAGTTGTCTTGGCCAAATTATTAGGGATCTATATTTTCACCCCAATTCTGAAAATGGTGGCCGGGTGCTTGGTGGCATTAGATAAGCCAAGGGAATTGCAAGGACAGGTTAGGAGTATATGGGGTAGCTCAGCCAATGGGCTGGGGCTTTCCTGAATACCTTGGCCTGCTGGCAGAACCTATATATTTGGGTGGAGTCAGGTGATCGGGGCTCTGTGTGCCACCTGGACGGCTGTCTGGGTGGACGTGTGTTGTTCTGCCCCGGGCTGCTAGGCCAGAGCCTGAGGCGTAACCCAGGGACATCTGGGTGCTAGGCTGTCTGAGGGCCTATCCAGAAGCAAGAGAGCAGCATAGGGATGGGACTACGGCTTGCAGTCCAACCAGAAGTGATGGTTCTGCCGGCCGGAGAACCTGTCGTGGTCAGACGTAGAGGGGAAGCTGTCGCCAAAAAGGGACAATCCACCTGAGCAGGCCAGTGGGGTGACGCTTGAGGAGTATCTGTGAGTGCCAAGCTAGGGACCCAGCAGGGAAGCGGGGGTGACGCTTGAGGAAGATACTCAGTGAGATGGTTGGAAGAGCTCAGGAGATCCAGTGGCAGTGGATCAGAAAGTCTAGTGAGAGAGACTGGGAGCTCAGTGGAATGAAGATCTACAAGAAGTGATTGTAGAAGAAGTACAGAAGTTCCTTGCTACTTGTGTTGGAAACTGTTATAAGACTGTGCCATAGGAAACAGCGGTTCTACACATGCAGATGTGGTGTCTTGTTGGGTGCCTTTCCCTGCATGGCTGTCTACCTATAGAAGTTAATGCTAATTAACATTGCAACTACCTAAGGGTGTCCTGGCCCTAAACCCTCTCTCCCACAGTTCTGTTAAAGAGAAAATAAATCTCTTTGCATTGAAAAAGTGTCTGGCGCCCATGAATCTACCTTGCCCTACACCCACCATGCCTTGTAACACGCTCTACACAGAAGGATGTCAGCTGTCCCTAACCCTAGAGGTAACCATCAGGTTTAAAGAGGCCCGGGACCTTGCTATATATAAATATGAGGGGTGGTGTACCTTATGCAGTGTCAGTGCGAGGCTTTTTATGTAGGTAAAACAAAACAAGAATTACGTCAACGAGTTGCCAAACATATGCATAGTATTGGCAACCTTTATTTGCCACTTGGCCGACATGTGGCCAAGGAGCATAATTACAGGATGCCAAAAGTGAATTTTACTGTCTTGGACAGAGTGCAGATTCCGACCCGTGGAGGTGACTGGAATAACATTGAGAAATGCGCTGGATTAGGTCTCTTGAGGCGACGACACCCTCGGGTCTCAATGAATGTGAAAGTTTTAGACCCTTTTTGGATGGATTTTTCCCTGGAAAGACTGATTAATGATGATATACTGTAAAAACATATTTCTCTATGTCTCTGTATTATTATAATAATACATTATATAGGTATGTGGATGTAATCTGTTCTCTCCTTCCTTCTCTTTTTCTTTCTTCTGCTTTGTGCTCAACTGCAATTCAATGCTATTTGCATCCAAACGATTGGTGATTTATGGATTCTGGGGATTTGTCCTTCTTTCCCATTATCCTTCCCTTTGGTTTGGACTTCTTGCATAGTGGGTTATATATTTTGAATGAGGGGATTCACCGTTTTGGGTTTTTTCTTAAAATGACATTTATAGTATTTCGTAGTCCATGACTACTGTTATAAATTGTAATGGCAGAGGCACTTTTCTCCATTTAAGCATGGATGTTTTTCCCCTTCCAATGGGGGTGGTTCCACTGGAAAATTGTCCACCTAGGTTCTGTTCCGATCCCCGGATGTTTGTTTCCGAGGGACCGGATGCAGCGCGGTGTTGGCATAGGCGGAAGTCGCGAGGCCACGTCATTTGATGTGTGTTGCGTGGCTTCCACACACGCAGCACCTATTCCTATTGCGCAGAAGCGGAAGTGATAGTGAGGCGGTTGCGTGATATGATGCGCATCGTGTCACTTCCTCCCGCTCATGCGCACTATATCGGGGATGCCATCGGCGTCCCTTGGCGCCATTCCTCTGTGGTTTGCCATCGCGGAGCCATGCTGTCTGCTTTTCCCTGACCGCTTACCTAGGAACTGTGTTTCTTGGCAACTTTGACATCTCAATATGGGACCTATGCACTCTGCTGCTTTGACTTAAAGCGGGATTCCAGCCGTAAAAAACAAAAAAAATTAAAAGTCAGCAGCTACTAACACTGTAGCTGCTGACTTTAAATAAGTACTTACCTGTCCTGGGTGCCCGCGATGTCAGCCGCCCGAGGCCGACCCGTCCCTCGGCTCTCGGGTCCCGGCACCGCCATCCTAACTAAGGGAAACAGGCAGTGGAGCCTTTGCGGCGCTCTGTGAATGGCCCCGTGGTGTTCTTGGAACACACACAGTTCCCAGAAGACAACGGGGCCGCTCACCGAGGAGCAGAAGATGCCGCGGAAAAGAAGAGGCAGATTAGGAAGACTGCCTAGCAACAAGGGTTTAGGTAAGTTTAAAAATGGTTTATTTCAATTTTTTTTTTTTATTATTATTTTTAGGATTTTTGGTGTAATTTTTTTTTTCAGGATGGCCCTCCACTTTATGGACATCTCAAGTAAGCAATTTAGGTATTGGGCCAGCCTTATGAGGAATAACACCCCAGGCTGACCCTTTATCCCCTGGAATTGAGACTTATTTTCTTCCCAGGGATTTTTAATAATTTTTTTCTTCTTTTCCCCAGCCTACAGTGCCCCTTTATGCCAATCAGGGCAGTGATATCTGGCAGTTTTTGGAGGTGGACAACTGGCATCCACCTAGGGTAGGCCTTCAATGGTCGTCATGTGGCATCCATGTCTTTTGGAGGAGTGCTTCTGCTAAACGTACACATTCTTTGTAAGTGCATGTCAATGATAATTTGAATTTGTATCAATGTTTTACTAATTTAAGCTGTTTTTTCAGAAGTGGAATTACCCCCTGAAGAAGATTCATAACAATATGTTTGAAACGCGTTGGATATCCCCCTCTGCAGTATTCCTTAACTAAATCCATGACTCAAGGGAACAGCAAGTAGATGGGGATTACCACTTTATGGCCAAACAGCCAAATGTGCAATGTTTACAAACATCATTTATGCAATGTGCAATGTTGATAGTACTATTCTTACAATGTTTTGTATTATTAATAGGAGACTTTTTTTAAAACAATTTTTCTATAATAAATTACATTTTCTATAAGTGAAGTCTTTTTCTATATATATTTTTTTCAATTGCCCATAAAATCCAATTTCTTGAGGTTTATTCTACATATGAATATGTTTTCTTTATCATAACTGAACCCTCACTTATCATAAACCTCAGAACATGAGGGCAGGAAACGCTGATCTGTAATCATCCGATCGTCCTCTCTGTGTTCTCTGATTATTCTATATATAATATAAATGATGTTATCATCACTATCCATGTCAGACAAATGTCCTGTGGTGTCCTGTGGTCTGTGGTGTACTTCCATGGGGCACTTCTTACTAACTCTACATAGAATGGTGATATCACAGCTCACCAACCCATAACTAGTTGGTGAAAGAGGGCACCTTAGCATAAAACTATGGCAGCTGACATCCATGATGTGTTTTTTTTTAAGCATCATCTTGCTCTTTAGCAGACAAATTCCCTCTCTGGTGCTCCAATCCAGTCTGGGCAACGAGCTTTGGTCAGGCAGTGCAAGCATCAGGCATTCCCTATCTGTCACTCCTCCACTGGAACTTTTCCCTGCACTAAACACACTGTCCCTCACTAGCAGGTTCCTGTCCCTAACCCAGCTACTTCTCAAATGTGTGCCAACTAAAAGGGGACAGTATTAGTTAATATCACTGCCCACACTAAAGATGGCCACTAAGGTCATCCAGTTCAGCACCATCCAATTGGACTTCTGCTCTCCTGATGACACCTATGGAGGCCTCAGAGGAACATGAGTTCCCCTTGTCCTCCTCTCTCTACGCATGGCTGCTGTTGAACAGTGCCACATGTGCAGGGAGGCCAAACTACACCTGCCTACAAGCGGCAAAGGTGGTGGCTAGTGATAGAAGGTTCAACTCAGAAGGGTAGTTTGTTGTTAGTCTAAATATGCCCTTCTCTGCATTGAGTCCCCATTTTAGGGCTGCTGTGGTCTAGGGACAGGGTCTGGATAGGGTTGCCATGTCATCCCTTTAAAACCAAACACATAATAATTACACAGGTTCTGTGGCTGATTAATGTGGCAATTAAACTCAGTGCCTTAGCTGCATTAAATTAGCCTTAGAACCTGCGTAATTAATAGGTGTTCAGTTTCGAAGCAATGAGGTGGCAACCCTAGGTCTGGACCACAGAACTTGCGAAGCATCACAGGTGAAAGGTGTTCCCCTTCTATACCTATGGGTTGGAGCAAGACAAGTGGAGCATGCTAGAGAATTGGTGGAGGATATGGTCTAGTGCTGGGGCAGGTAGGAACAGACCATGTCACTGGCTGGAGAAGAGATGCTGCTCTTCTGGTGTCAGGCCTATGGAGGTGGTCTGAAGTTTAGCCACTGTCAAATCACAAAACTTTCAGGATCATCCTTAGCCCTAATACCAAAGTTCAATGGCTCTAACATTTCCCTGACAGAGTGGGAGGAGAGACTAAACTATGCCATGTGCCTGTACCCGGTTCTGACCTGGCTGGTGGCGAAACTGGCTATAATGACTTAGAGGATGACGTCTGCCATGCAGTGATGGCGCCTCCAGAGGATGAGCGAACACTTAAAGGGCCTGTTTGGGGAGAGGATACCACTTCCTTAGCTACGGCAAAGTTTCTTCTTAAGGAAACAGCAGGAGGATGAGAATCTCACCCATTATGTGGTGGCCATGCAGAACCTCGGGAGGCGCCTGGAAAAGAGGGACATGCACAACTGCACTGACATCACTGATTCAGACCATATACTAAGGGATCAGTTTATAGCTGGCTTGAAGTCTGGCCTAGTCCAGACAACCTTGCAAGAGAAAGGTAAAGCGCAACCTACCACCTCATTCCATAATGTGGTGGTGCATGCGGTTGCGCAAGCACAAGAAGAAACTGATGCAAGACCAAGAAATTTGAACCTGCATATCTCAAGGAGGAGGCCCTGGCACCTTTACCCCTGTCAGCCATGCAAACCACGCTGACAAACCTAGCTCAGGATGTGGCTGCCTTGAAACAGGAGGTAGCCTCCTCTAAGAATGACTCACCCCAACCCCATTGGGGAGAGAACCCACTTCAGAGGGACCCCCGAGGAGAACTGAAATTGCTGGTGATGAGATTGTTATGGACACATATCCAAGAACTGTGGATGGTCTGGATTAGGAACCCCTCTAAGCCATCTTTAACTACTGGCTCCTGGGGCAGAAGGATGTTAGGTTCAACTTTTAAACAAGTTGCTTATAGTTTATATTGCTTTGCCAAATTATTGCTTCTATAAGAAAGATGACACGGAGTCAGGTATGTCTGTATCACAGTTCTGAGCATCCCAAAAAAGGACTGCTCCCTTTACTTCTTTTATAGGCAGTTCCAAAAGCAGTAATCTTATCGGCATTACCAAATGAGGTTAAGGTACAAAGAGTTTCTCATCAGCGAACATGTAATGATTATTCAGCAGTTCTAAATTCCATCTAGATACAGATTGATAGAACAATTGATACGTACATATTTAAGAAAGGAGCACAAACAATTTAAATAGAACAATTGATACGTACACAGGTAAGAAAAAACAGAAACAATTAAAGTGGAACTCTAAGTCATTATTTCAACCCTATCAATTTCCCCCTTTGACATCATCCTCTCCTTCCCCCTGGGTCCTCATGAATAAGTTCTAGTCAGTTTTTCCCCAGAGTCCTTTCCCTGACCGCGAGTTGTCAGAGGGGTAGAACCCATCCCCCTAGGTATTACCAACATCTTAAAATTCAAGAAGAGGAGTTTTATAGGAGTAGGGTGATGTCAATACACATTTATCAGTATACCCTGTCTATTCTCCTAATTTTCCTATTTATTTTCCTGTATACACATATATTCGTGATTGTAAGTGATATTAATATTAGAATAATAATTACCATTGGACTTAACAACCAGTGAAAGGTATTGGTTGCTGTAGAAGACATTCCACTAAATATATCCCACCAATGTGGTGCAGTATCCTGTTGTATCTGTGAGGAAAGATGTACTAGTCTACCTTTGTCAATAATAATTTGCTACTTTAGGATCATCTATAGCCCATTCGAAAGTTGTTGTTTCCTCTACTTCAAGTACATTAATACCAGGAGTCCATGCATATATTTGTAAAACAACAATCTTCAACAAAAAATATGTAAGTAGATATTTCATCATGTTGTTTTCTCGGGTTGTTTCTTGCAATGTGATGCGTGTATCCAGGTAGGTTTTCCTTCCAGCTTTACTGAGGTGGCTGTGGTCAAGAGTACTTGGTAAGGACCTTCAAACCTGGGTTCCAATGTCTTTCTGGTGTGTTTCTTCACATATACATTATCCCCTGGTAGCAGAGTATGTGTACCTGTTATTGAATTAGGGTCTGGAAGAGAAGAATACACACTTTTGTGGATCTTAGTTAGACGTTGTTGTAATTGTATCACATATGCAGTCAAACTATCACATTGCAATTGCATACTCTGTGGAAAGTATAAACCCAATCTAGGTGCATTCCCAAAAAGTATCTCATATGGGGATAATCCTGTTTTTCCTGTTGGAGTGTACCTTATATAGACTAAAGCCAGAGGCAAGCATTCTGGCCAAGGCTTGTTTAACTCTTGCATGGCTTTTTGTATTTTTAACTTTATTGTCCCATTTACTCTCTCCACTGATCCTGAACTCTGTGGGTGGTAAGGGGTGTGAAAACTTTGTTGAACCCCTAACATGGTCATCACATTCTGCATGATTTCTCCTGTAAAGTGTGTCCCCCTAACTGATTCTATGGTTTCAGGAAGACCAAACCTAGGTATTAACTCAGTGATCAGTTTCTTAGCTGTGGCTTTAGCTGTAGCCGATTTTACTGGATAACTTTCGGGCCAACCTGAGAATAAATCGATACACACGAGGACAAATTCAAAAGGGCCGCTCTTAGGCATTTGTATGTAATCAATCTGCAGTCTCTGGAAGGGGTATTGGGCCCGGACCTGGTGTTTACGTGGGGTTTTTACTCTCTGTCCTGGGTTATTCAGGAGACAGATTTGGCAGGCTGCACAGTAGTTTCTTGCAGTGCTACTGAATCCAGGGGCGAGCCATCCTTGGTTCACAATCCTATACATGGAATTGGAACTGACGTGTGTGGGTAGGTGAACTGCCGCTGCCATTTCTGGGTACAGAGAGGCAGGCAGGCATATTTTGCCTCCTTCCCTCCATACATTGTCAAGGTCTGGTGCTGCTCCCATCCTGACCCACTTATCTTTCTCGCTCTCCCCTGCTTGCTCCTGTAATTTACTCAGCTGCTGCCATGTTGGTTCTGGGATACTCACCTCTACCGCTGCTAAGGTCTCAGGGCTTCCTTCCCCTAGAGCTGCCTGTTTTGCAGTCAAATCTGCAAATGCATTTCCTTTTGCCTCAATTGTTTTTGCGCTCGTGTGTGCCGCTATCTTCATAATGGCTACTCGTTTAACCTTTTGAAGATTGTTCAGGACTCTCTTAATCCCTTCTCCATGTTTTACAGGTGTACCTGCTGCTGTCAGATAACCTCTAGCCCTCCATATATGGCCATAATCGTGCGCTACGCCATAAGCGTAGGCAGAGTCAGTGTAAATATTCCCTTCTCGTTCTTTTAAGTATTCTAGGGCTTGTTCTAAAGCTTTTAATTCTGCTTCCTGTGCTGACATGTGGGCTGGTAAGGCCTGTGCTTCAATTACCTGCGTATCAGTCACTACAGCATACCCTGTGTGATATTTACCCTTGTCATCAGCAAACCTACTACCATCTATATACAAGGTGTGCTCAGCATTTAAAATTGGTGTATCTGTAACATGTGGAAATCCCATTGTCTCCTGTTCCATGAGCTGAAAACAATCGTGTTCATCTACTTCTTTAAACAAAAGAGTGTCAGTGTCCTTATTTCTTTTCTCACTAGTACTATTAGTACTATCATTCCCCCTTGCCAAATCTGGTGACTGAAGAGGCAAAAAGGTGGCCAAATTTAAGGTTGTACAGCGCTGAAAAGTAACATTTGGAGGTAAGAGTAAAGTACACTGTAACCTTAATTGCCTAGCCATTGAAATGTGTTTGGGCTGTACCTGAGACAAGATTGCATGTATGTCATGTGTAGTATGCACCACAACTGGATTGTCTAGAACAATCTCTGATGACTTATCTATGATAATTGACACTGCAGCTACCGCCCGTACACAAGACGGTGAACCTCTAGATACTGGATCTAATGCTGCTGAAAAGTAAGCGACTGGTCTTTGTTTTACATGTGCCTGTGTCAGAACACCTGTGGCGTGTCCAGTGATCTCAGCAACGTACAGATTAAATATCTTAGTATAATCTAAAGTGATAAACGACTCATAAGCTACTTCTGTAAGCATATACGGTACAATTTTCAAACAATCGTATAATGGCTGCATCAAAGCGCTAGCATGTGGTATCCACTGTCTACAATATGACACGATACCTAAAAACATACGCAATTGTTTGAAATTCCGTAGGGGTAACATTCCCTTTATCACTTGAACCCTCTCCTCAGTGAGATGTCTTGTACCCTGTGATATACAATGTCCCAAAAAGATAACTTTTTCCTGACACACTTGTAACTTTTTCTTATTAACCTTGCAACCTTTTTCTGCCAAAAATCGCAACAAATTAAGGGTGGTGTGCAGACTTTCAGTCTTCCACTTATCTGTGGAATTAATCCTTCCATAAACTGTCTATTGAAGGCTCAGATCGTGACTGGCAGCTCTAAATCCAATCCCTCATCTGCCATCATACTTTCTATAGATAAGTAAAAGTCTGATACAGTCTGTCCTGGCATTTGCTTCATGGGTGATATGGACCCCCTCTCCTGTTGTTTTGCCTGACAAAAAGCTTCTAATCTAGCAATAAAAGGGGCCCTTGAGTCTATATGTCTGACATGTCCTGTCTCTAAATTGCCATCCCCATCAACTTGTCCTGCAGGTCTGTGTGGACCTATTTCTGTCATAAACTGGTTAAACAGGGTCAGAGTCATTTTGTGTCTGCATAGATCCTCCCCATCCTGCCAGGTCGCTTCATGTGTATTCATTAACTGTGTCACAAATCTACAAAAAGCAGCTGGCTTTACTATAATGCATGTATCAGTGCGTACGGGAGCTACAGTTTCTGAATGAAATTCTTATACTCCACAAACCTGAAAAAAAAAAAAAACATTCTCTACCCTTAAGTACAGGATATATCTTGTGTGGTTTACGTTCTATGTCAGTATATGGGGGTGGGATGGTTGAACTAAGATTATTTAAAATTTCAAAATTTTTTGTTCTTCTGTCTTTCATATCCCAACCATCACAATCTGGATTATGTTTCCACCCCTCTTCTTTTTCTCTATTTGAAACCTTAATTAAGCATTGAACCTGACTCATCCATTGCTTCTCTAACACCTCTCCTTGTCTGTCCTTTTTTATTTCACTTTTTTTTTTTTCACTATTTCACTCCATACATCCGGGTCTAAACCCGCTGCTCCTTTCACCTTAAATTTACGAAGGACATCCTTTAAGTCCTGTGCTTCGGTTTTCCCATAAATGTTCTTAATTATCTGTGGCACCGTATAGTGCGCCACAATTCCCTGACGGGGTTTTGTGTTCCTCTGGCCCATTCTAACAGTCCTGCCTAGGTAGCGTGTGGGACACTTAGTGTACAATATAATGCGGCTACAACATATACAAGAATGAATAATTACTTTATATGCTAGCCCAATAGCAAACCAGCTAAGTTACACTAGTTCCTCGTTGCCTTCCTCCTAGGGTGCTAGAATTCTAGAAACCTCTCCGGAATGAGATTTCTGAAACCCGAATTACTTTATATGCTAGCCCAAAAATAAATAATTACTTTATATGCTAGCCCAATAACAAACCAGAATGCGGCTACAACATATACAAAAATGCGGCTACAACATATACAAGCATTCCTTTAAGTGGCCAGGTATCCGACTAGATCTCGGGACTTTGTTGAGACCTTATTCCCTCCCTGTATCTGGGAATCCCTCTCATACACTCTTATCCCTGCTTTATGGAGCAGACAGGGCTTATACTCTCAACCCGTCTATGGTTTATGAGTTAGATGTGAGGTTAAGCATAAGCGTCAGACCCCCAAGCTCACAAGCCCTCAGGTTCCCAATCGTGTGAGGTAAGGCGTATTCCGTTGCTTAGTTCGGCAATCCCCTTCTAACTCATACCATCCTTGACAAGGCTCATTCACTTTCTCAACAAGACAGACAAGACAAACACAGATAACAAAACAAACAAATAATTCCAGCAATATAAACTAATATATGCAGTAATTCTAGACTCACCACTACAGAGGCTGGTGTTTTAAAACCAGGAGAACCGTAACTGACAGAACGGATAGGCACAAATCAGGGGAGCACAGAATATAAGAAAAATAAAGCTTTTTCTTACCTGCGCAGGTTTTTTTTTTGATCTGTGGTTCCTGGAATGCCTGTCTTTTTGTTCCGTCAGCCGCGTTCGTCCACCTCTTGTAGTATCATCGGTGAGTCCCTCGTCCGGGCGCCAAAATGTTAGGTTCAACTTTTAAACAAGTTGCTTATAGTTTATATTGCTTTGCCAAATTATTGCTTCTATAAGAAAGATGACACGGAGTCAGGTATGTCTGTATCACAGTTCTGAGCATCCCAAAAAAGGACTGCTCCCTTTACTTCTTTTATAGGCAGTTCCAAAAGCAGTAATCTTATCGGCATTACCAAATGAGGTTAAGGTACAAAGAGTTTCTCATCAGCGAACATGTAATGATTATTCAGCAGTTCCAAATTCCATCTAGATACAGATTGATAGAACAATTGATACGTACATAGGTAAGAAAGGAGCACAAACAATTTAAATAGAACAATTGATACGTACACAGGTAAGAAAGGAGCACAAACAATTTAAATAGAACAATTGATACGTACACAGGTAAGAAAAAACAGAAACAATTAAAGTGGAACTCTAAGTCATTATTTCAACCCTATCAGGGATGACCCCTGGGACGAACAACCCAAAGTCCCAGCAAGTCAGAGGACATGGTTGCACCGAGCCCAATGGTAGCCGCCCAAGTAAGAGGCAAGAAGTCCCATACCTGATTGATACTGGGTCAGAAATCACAGTCATTGAGTATGATTTCTATGTGCGGAGATTTGGAGCATGAGAACAATTGGACCCCTACAGGCTATCCCTCAAAGCAGCTAATAATCTACACATCTTTGTCAAAGGCATCACCTGAGTGAGGATTCAAATCAAGTACCAGGTGGTGGAGTGGGTTGGGGTAGTGGTAACCCACTGCCCAGTCAACTCAGCAGTGCCATTTGAGCTGGGCATGAATGTCTTGAAAGACCTGGACTTACCCCACCTGTTAGCCAAATACAAACATTCGGGCCGGCAGCACGTGGCTATGGCCTGTGAGTGGTGTGACTCTGAGTGCTCCAGTCTGCACACCCCCCAATCAAAAGTTACTCTTGGCAACCCAGGTGGTCTGGTCACTCCCTGTTGGGGCCCACCAGAAATTACAGGAGGCCATTATTATGATAGAACCCTGCAAAGATCGCACAACACCAGGGGAGTGGCTGGTGGGCTGTACCCTATCCAATGTCCATTGGGGAAGAGTCTTGGTGCAGATCATCAACCTGGGAAGAACATCAATATGAGTGCCCAGACAGGTCATCTTGGCTGATCTCTATGCAGTGCCTCGCCATTGTAGCCCCTCTGCAGGCAGCTTTGGCCTCCTGGGATATGACCCAATACAGCTCCCCACTGGAGCAGCAGGATATCCCCTTTAAAGACTTTTCTCTACCCCAACAAAGACCAGTGCGGGACAGGACCAGGAGAAGACTGCCTTTATCACACCCTTGGGACTGTTTGAGTTTAATTGCATTCCCATCAACCTCAGTAACACCCCCAGCACCTTCCAGTGCCCAATGGAAAAATGTCTTAGGGACTTCAACTTTGAGACTGTGTTAGTTTACCTCATAGATATCATCATCTTCTCCAAGACATTCGAGAAACAAGTCAAACATTTGGACTGTGTGTTCTCTCGCTTGGCACAATACAGACTAAAGCTTAAACCCAGCACGTGCCACATGATAAGGCAGAAGATTCAGTACTTGGGGCACATTTTTAAGGTGTATCGCCTGACCCAGCCAAGGTACAAGTTATCCAGGACTGGCACCTTCCAAAAACTATTACTGAGCTGTTCTCCTTCTTGGGTCTAGTGGGAGTCCAGTGGGGGTACTACCAGAGGTTCAACCCAAGGTTCGCCCAGAAAGCCCTTACTCAGTTGTTGAGTGGGCACAGCAGGCAAATGAAAGCAGGACCTTCACCTTCTATTCAGGCGCAATGGCATTATTCCCAGCAGCATTCTTTTGGAATGCTAAAGCAGAGACTGACATCCGCTCCATTGCTGGCATATGCAGATTACACCCTGCCTTTCTGGGTGTAGACAGATGAAAGGCTGCAGGGTTTAGGGGCCGTTCTGGCCCAAGTACAGGTGGGCAAAGAGAGAGTGATTGCTTATGTTAGCCGGAACCTATGACCCGCCGAAAAGAACCCTCAAAACTACAGTTGTGTAAGCTTGAGTTACTACCCCTCTCCTGGTGATGCCCCCTGGTTTGGGCCATCACCAAGAAATTTGCAGAATATCTCATGGGGGCTGACTTCGAAGTTTTCACATACAACAACCCCCTTGGCCTATCTGGAAAAGTTGGGGATGTTTGGAACAGAGGTGGGTGAAACGGCTGGCCTGGTTCAAGCGCAAGATTCACTATTGTGACAAACCTAGCCGGAAAAGAGGCTTTGGAGGGGACTGAATGCAAGCCTCCTGCAAACCAATGTTCTATTATGTTTGTGTGCCTTGCATCACAGGCTGTGTATTGCATTGGATGGTTTGTGTTTGTCTGTCTTTGATCACAGGATGTGTATTGCATTGGAGGGTTTGTGTTTGTCTGCCTTGGATCACAGGATGTGTATTGCATTGGAGGGAGGGGGGACTCTTCCAAAAGCTCTCCCTGCTAACACTGTGTACTGATGAGACGTTAAACACACCTGACCTGTGTGTCCATTGTCATTGGACAGTTTAACCCCCCTCTTTTCCAAGGGTGGGGGGGAAAGAGTCTCTGAGTTATTTTATCTGTTGTGTCCATGTGTTATAATAATGAGTTCATTCCTGCTTGAAACCTGAAGACAGAGCCGTGTCTCATTTTTGGGGTGGATTATTTGTATGGGTTCCTTGTTTGGCTGATAGGAGTGTTCGGTAGCTGCCTTTGTGTTTGGGTTTGAAATGTCCTAAACGACTTTAACCCCTTTCATACTCGGGGTGTCGTTACACTGGTGGCAAGCAGCGGGATCATTCACACAGCCCAGAAGGACAGCTACAACCGGAGACCGGCCAACAACCGTAAGAAGAGGGACATTATCGAAGAACTAGTCGAAATGGATAGAGCGGAAAGACCCAGCATAACCGAAAGACCCAGCATAACAGACAGGACACCCGAAGAGGCAAGTTTTGATCGGGCTGTTAAAATAAGACTGGCTGTCAGAGAGGTTACCTGGTTGGGCGCCGGGGCGCGCCGGGGCGTGTTGGCGCTCGCGTTCCTGTCCGTGCTGGGGCGCGTGTCCCTGGGGGCGCCGGTGTGTCTGGGCTGGCCGACCGTGGCGTGCGGGGTGGCGTCCGGGCGTTCGTGCGTACGCGCGTTCGCGCTAGCGCGCGTTCGCGTTAGCGCGCGTCCGCCTGTGGGCGCTGCTTGTGACGCGACCCGGTTCGGTGGGCGTGCACGCCGGTGTCGGGGGCGCGCTCGGGCGCGTGCGGGGGCGCGGCGCGCTTTGGCGAATCGGCGCGCGCACGTGCGCGGCGTTTTGGCGCCAATCGGCCTATTTAAGGCTTGCCTCTATGCTGACCCAGTGCTGCCTGATCAAACAGCTCTGTACCTTGTCCGCGATCATCCTGAGTTCCTGTTTCCCTGTTGTGCTTATCCGTTGTGACCCGGCTACCCCTTGGACTATCCTTGATTGCTGCCTGAACCCGACCCCGGCTTGTCTGACCTTGTTTCTGCCTCCCCCTCTTGTACCGCTGCTGCCAGCCCGTTGCCGACCTCTGCCTGTGTGTGACCAGCCTGATCAGTTCCTGCCCAGCATCTGCTCTACCCAGTCTGAAGACCTACCGGTTGCTTGCCAGACCATTGTGCTCCAGGATCCTACTACAGGCCCTCATACCACTCCGCATTCGTGGCCTCCTGTCTACTCTATCAGGGGCCCCGAATCGGATACGTAAGGGAGCCTACCCTCTGCCCAAGCGGACTCACCTGTCTGGTAAGTGTGGGACCTGACAGTATCAGGCAGCCATGACTGAGTCCGGGCAGGGGGCCTCCCCCATGGATGAACTGTGCAGGCACCTAGCGGGCCTCACTCAAGCCGTTAAAAGTCTGCAAGAAGGCTACACTAGATTGGAAGGGCAGGTCCAGGCCCTCTCAGCCTCTCCTTCAGGAGCAGCGTCCAATTCGGCTTCGGCACCCTCTGTAGTGATGCTTCCACCAGAGCCCAGAGTACCTCCACCCGAGAAGTTTTCAGGAGATCGCAGTAAGTTCCAAGCGTTCCGCAACGCTTGCGAACTGTATTTTGCCCTGCAACCCCGTACATTCTCCCTGGAAGCTACTAAAGTGGGGTTCATCATATCCTTGCTGACTGGTGAACCTCAAACCTGGGCCCACAATCTGCTGAAACAAAAGGCTCAATCCCTTGATTCCGTGAGTGACTTCTTCCTAGCCATGTCCCAACTGTACGAGGACCCTCAGCTAACGGCAACGGCTGAAGCCACTTTGCACTCCCTCCAACAAGGTCGCAGAGCGGCTGAAGATTACGCCGTGGAGTTTAGGCGTTGGAGTGCCGACACGGAGTGGAATGACGCTGCCTTGCGTCACCAATATCGGCTGGGATTATCTGACCCTCTAAAGGACGAGCTGGCACGAGTGGGGGTTCCCCAGACACTAGAGGAACTCATCAATTTATCTATCCAAATTGACCGTCGCCTCAGGGAAAGACGCTCTGAAAGATCAGTTGGTCATCCACGTCTTACCTGGATGTTGCCCAGGGCCCCTAGTGCCCCGCACCAAGCTCCATTGGTCTCATCCGCTTCCGCCCAGGAAGGCTCGGAGCCTATGCAGTTGGGACTGCTCCGTCCCTCTCTGACCCCAGAAGAGAAGACCCGAAGACGCACACTCAACCTGTGCTTGTACTGTGGAGAGCCCGGTCATTTTGCAAGAGCATGCCCCAATAAGAGGCGTAAGTGTCTACCGTCTTCCTCATTGTGTGCACCTGTCCTACCTAGTACCGGTAGCCATTTAACTCTCTCCATTGTCTTGCAGTTACCTGGAAGGAGCATCCCAGTACCGGTCATCGTTGATTCAGGGGCATGCAGTGGATTCATTGACCGGACCTTCGTTGAAACTCACCATATCCCCACTCAAACTAAAGCCCAAGGACTGGCAGTCTTTCTAGCAGACGGTTCCACCCTCCGTTCCGGACCCGTCACCCAAGAAACGGTTCCTCTTTTGGCCACCATTGGCCCGGAACATCAGGAACTATTACGCCTAGATGTCATCTCCTCTCCTCTCTTCCCAATTATCCTAGGGATACCTTGGCTACAGGCCCACAATCCTAGCATCAACTGGGCTACGGGCAAGGTTCAGTTTTCCTCCGAATATTGTAGACAAAACTGCTTACGGGGAACCCCACCAACCTCTTCCCAATGTCTGTGCATGGACTCTGAAACTAAACTCTACCAAGATCTTCCTGAACCCTACCGGGATTTCCTAGACGTGTTCAGTAAGAAGGGGGCAGAAACCCTTCCAGCACATAGACCCTATGACTGCCCAATAGAACTTCTACCGGGTACCGAAGTCCCCTTTGGTAGGATCTTTCCCTTAACTGAGCAGGAGCTGGGCACCTTGAAGACTTACATTGATGAAAACCTGAAGAAAGGGTTCATTCGTCCTTCTACGTCTCCAGCTGGGGCAGGCATCTTCTTCGTAGAAAAAAAAGATCATTCCCTACGTCCCTGCATTGACTACCGGGAGCTTAACAAAATTACCATAAAGAACAGATACCCGCTACCTTTGGTTCCTGAGCTGTTTCAGAGGTTAGGATCTGCTACCGTGTTTACTAAACTAGACCTCCGTGGAGCCTATAACCTGATCCGTATAAGAGAAGGAGACGAGTGGAAGACAGCTTTTCGTACCCGATTTGGTCATTATGAGTACCTTGTCATGCCTTTTGGTCTGTGCAACGCACCGGCAACATTTCAGCACTTTGTTAATGATGTCTTTCATGATTTACTGGAATTATACGTCATCGTTTATCTAGATGATATCCTGGTCTTCTCCGCCTCTCTGATGGAGCACCGCAGACATGTACGAACTGTACTCTCCCGGCTAAGACAGCATGGGCTCTACGCCAAACTTGAGAAGTGCGAATTTGAGCTCCAATCCATCCAATTCTTGGGTTTAATCATCTCTCCTGATGGCATTAAAATGGATCCTCAGAAAGTATCCGCCATTCTGGAGTGGCCTGCACCGACTGACAAAAAAGGGGTACAACGTTTTATTGGCTTCGCCAATTTCTACAGAAAGTTCATCAGGGGATTTTCTTCAATCATAGCTCCCATTACGGAACTTATTAAACAAGGGTGCCGGTTCCACTGGACCCCTAAAGCACAAGAGGCCTTTGGAAAACTCAAAGCGTTGTTTACCTCAGCCACTATTCTTAAACATCCCAATCCTGCCTTGCCTTTCGTCCTGGAGGTGGATGCCTCCGAAGTGGCAGTCGGAGCTGTACTGTCTCAGAGACAGGGTGCCAAAGCACTCCTGTATCCAGTGGGATTCTTCTCACGTAAGCTCTCTCCGTCCGAGAAAAACTATGATGTGGGTGATCGGGAACTTCTGGCCATTAAAGCAGCTCTGGAAGAATGGCGTTATCTCCTGGAAGGTGCAGCACATCCCATCTTGGTCTACACAGACCATAAGAACTTAGAGTACCTAAGAACGGCCAAGAGATTAAAACCCCGGCAGGCCAGATGGGCACTTTTTTTTTCGCGATTTATTTTCCACATCACGTACAGACCTGGATCCAAGAATGTCAAATCCGACGCCCTTTCCCGGATGTTCCTTGACTCTGAAAGAACCCTGTCCCCAGACACCATTCTTCCTTCTGGAAATTTTCTCGTTCTACAGGAAGACATAATTTCTCAAATCAGGCGAGCTTCCTCGAGAATGCCCCCACTTGCTGAAGCCTGTGCCAAGGATGGACTGCTCTGGTTCAAGAATAGGATTGTGGTTCCTGAGGAGCTGAAAGCACGGGTACTAAGCTTGTGCCATGACCACAAACTTGCGGGTCACTTCGGCACACGGAAAACAATTGACCTTGTCCAACGCTCCTTCTGGTGGCCTCATCTTACCAGGGATTGTAAGGCATATGTGGAGTCCTGTGATACGTGTGCCAGAAATAAGACTAGCCGGTCAAGAGCATGGGGCCTACTGAAGCCATTACCAGTCCCAGAGAGACCTTGGGCCATGATCTCTATGGATTTCATCGTGGAGCTCCCACCATCAGAGGGTTTTTCATCCATTTTTGTTGTAGTGGACAGGTTGTCTAAAATGGCCCATTTCCTCCCCATGAAGGGCACCCCCTCAACCATGGAGACCGCCGCTATCTTCATCAAAGAGATCGTCAGACTACATGGAGTCCCGACCAATATAGTCTCGGACAGAGGCGTCCAGTTCACCTCCAGATTCTGGAGATCCCTTTGTGGCGCCCTTGAGATCGAGTTGTCCTTTTCCTCGGCCTACCACCCTCAGTCCAATGGACAAACCGAGAGGACGAACCAAACCTTGGAGCAATACATCCGCTGTTTTTCAGCTTTTTCCCAAGATGACTGGGCCTCCCTGCTTCCCATCGCAGAGTTTTCTTATAATAACTCTTTACATTCAGCGACTAATCAGTCTCCGTTCTATGCCAACTACGGTTTCCACCCATCCTTCTTACCTGGAGCATTTCCTGAATGCCCTGTTCCTGCAGTTTCCGAGACCTTGAATTTTTTCGCCAATAACAATAAATTGCTACAGGAAACCATGACCAAGGCTCAGGAAGACTATAAGAGGATCTTCGACAGAAAGAGGCGAGGAGAACTTATGCTAGAACCTGGCAATTCTGTCTGGCTGTCCACCGCAAACCTCAAGCTAGCTTGTCCATCCAGGAAACTGGGTCCCAAATACCTGGGTCCTTTCTTGATCAAAAGGAAGATCAACAATGTGGCATTTGAATTGGACCTCCCCAATTCCCTGAAAATTCATCCAGTATTCCACGTTTCTCTCCTAAAACCGGTCACGCCTAATTTCTTTCCTGGTCGTTGCATTGGTCCACCCAAACCGATCAAGGTTGATGGCGAAGAGGAGTTTGAAGTGGAAGCAATTCTTGATTGCAGAAGAAGGCGCAATCAGGTACAATATCTGGTGAAGTGGAGGGGCTACGGTCCCGAAGACAATTCGTGGGAACCAGAAAACAATTTGCACGCTAACGATCTCCTTCAATCCTTCAAAACCTCTCATCCCGCAAAGATGGCCCAGCTGGGCATCCGGAGTCTGCCCTTGAGGAGGGGGCACTGTCAGAGAGGTTACCTGGTTGGGCGCCGGGGCGCGCCGGGGCGTGTTGGCGCTCGCGTTCCTGTCCGTGCTGGGGCGCGTGTCCCTGGGGGCGCCGGTGTGTCTGGGCTGGCCGACCGTGGCGTGCGGGGTGGCGTCCGGGCGTTCGTGCGTACGCGCGTTCGCGCTAGCGCGCGTTCGCGTTAGCGCGCGTCCGCCTGTGGGCGCTGCTTGTGACGCGACCCGGTTCGGTGGGCGTGCACGCCGGTGTCGGGGGCGCGCTCGGGCGCGTGCGGGGGCGCGGCGCGCTTTGGCGAATCGGCGCGCGCACGTGCGCGGCGTTTTGGCGCCAATCGGCCTATTTAAGGCTTGCCTCTATGCTGACCCAGTGCTGCCTGATCAAACAGCTCTGTACCTTGTCCGCGATCATCCTGAGTTCCTGTTTCCCTGTTGTGCTTATCCGTTGTGACCCGGCTACCCCTTGGACTATCCTTGATTGCTGCCTGAACCCGACCCCGGCTTGTCTGACCTTGTTTCTGCCTCACCCTCTTGTACCGCTGCTGCCAGCCCGTTGCCGACCTCTGCCTGTGTGTGACCAGCCTGATCAGTTCCTGCCCAGCATCTGCTCTACCCAGTCTGAAGACCTACCGGTTGCTTGCCAGACCATTGTGCTCCAGGATCCTACTACAGGCCCTCATACCACTCCGCATTCGTGGCCTCCTGTCTACTCTATCAGGGGCCCCGAATCGGATACGTAAGGGAGCCTACCCTCTGCCCAAGCGGACTCACCTGTCTGGTAAGTGTGGGACCTGACACTGGCACATTATGGCCCTAACCCTACAGTGGAGATCATAGACCGAGTTATAGCGGCTGTGGATGCAAATTGGCTACAGCAAAGAGGTGCTGCAGCAGCGGGAGTCACAACAGCACCTACTGAAAGGAGAACAGTACATTTTGCTGCTTTTAAAAATTTCATTGAAGCAGAAGGGGAGATTGATGGGTACCTTGCCGATTTTGAACGGCAATGTGCCCTACACCGGGTGCCCACAGAGGAATGGGTTACCATTTTGTCTGGGAAATTGTCCGGCCCGGCCAGTGAAGCATTTAGGGCCATCCCAGACGAGGATATTATGAACTATGGGCTGGTAAAAGAAGCACTTTTGGGCAGGTATGCCGTCACACCGGAGGCATACCGGAGGCGGTTTCGAGAGACGAGCAAGCAAACTGGAGACTCATATACCGAGTGGGCATGCCGCCTACACCGCACGGCATCCCACTGGGTCGCTGGATGCCAAGCAGTATCTGGGGAAGAGGTGCTGCAGCTGTTCCTGCTGGAGCACTTCTTTGACAAGCTGTCCCCAGAAGTCAGAGAGTGGGTCCGGGACCGAAAACCTTGCACCTTGTCTGAAGCAGCTCGCCTGGCAGACGAATACACAGACGCCCGCAAACTGGATAACCATGTGGTCAAGACAACAGCTCGGGTGGATTATCGATCAGCGGCACCCCCTCCAGCTGGTGCCTACAAACCACAGTTGTACCGCCCTACAGCACCACCTCCAGTGGCCACTTATTCTCGGCAGCCCAGGTTCAACTCCCAAGACTACTCACAACCCCTCAGGTGTTTCGGGTGTAAACAGCTAGGGCACAAAAAGCCAGACTGTCCGTTGAATCCAGCCAGGCAGTCCCACTCGTGGAGAAAGCCAGCAGGGGGGAATCCCCGCACATCCATGCCTGCGGCTCACTGCATTGAGGAGGAAGAACATTGGGGCGTCCTGCATGAGGCTGATCTAGTACAAGCAGCTAACCAGGACAACCGGCAGCAACACAGGCAGACCGTCCGGGTTAATGGAAAGGTAGCCAATGGCCTACGTGATACTGGTGCCACCATGACCCTGCTACGGAAGAACCTCATCCCAGAGAGCCAACACACCGGGGACACTGTAGTCGTAAGGGTAGCGGGTGGCACCATTTTCCGGCTACCCGTTGCCCGTGTTCACCTGGATTGGGGGGTTGGTTCGGGACACGTGAATGTGGGAGTGATGAAGGATTTGCCAGCGGATGTACTACTGGGGAATGATTTGGCCCCCCTCATTTCTGCTTACGCCCCGATAGGCCCCACTGAAGCCAACCCAGTGACTACCCGTGCCCAGATCCCCAACAGCATGATGGCGTGAGCCCAGTCACCCTGTCTTCTCTCCAGTGGCTGAAAAGGCTACAGGGAGAAGGGCCAGTCCAGGCCTTTCCCCAACAGCGGGCGTGTTCTCCGAGAGAGGCAGAGGTCGGTTGGGTAAGTAATGATCTGTTTGGAACAATTTTTGTTTGGGGTACGGTGTGGATACCAGCATTAGAGGACTGGAACTACTGACTAACTTCAGAGTCAACCCGTCTGGGGTCTCCTCCTGTGTTAGTCTCCTGCCGAAAGGGGAGAAATGTGACAAACCTAGCCGGAAAAGAGGCTTTGGAGGGGACTGAATGCAAGCCTCCTGCAAACCAATGTTCTATTATGTTTGTCTGCCTTGGATCACAGGATGTGTATTGCATTGGAGGGTTTGTGTTTGTCTGTCTTTGATCACAGGATGTGTATTGCATTGGAGGGTTTGTGTTTGTCTGCCTTGGATCACAGGATGTGTATTGCATTGGAGGGAGGGGGGACTCTTCCAACAGCTCTCCCTGCTAACACTGTGTATTGATGAGACGTTAAACACACCTGACCTGTGTGTCCATTGTCATTGGACAGTTTAACCCGCCCTCTTTTCCAAGGGTGGGGGGGAAAGAATCTCTGAGTTATTTTATCTGTTGTGTCCATGTGTTATAATAAATGAGTTGATTCCTGCTTGAAACCTGAAGACAGAGCCGTGTCTCGTTTTTGGGGTGGATTATTTGTATGGGTTCCTTGTTTGGCTGATTGGAGTGTTCGGTAGCTGCCTTTGTGTTTGGGATTGAAATGTCCTAAACGACTTTAACCCCTTTCATACTCGGGGTGTCGTTACAACTATGGACCAGGGAAGCTTAACGGGCATACCGATGCTCTGTCCCAATTTCCTGTAGAAAGCCCAGGGGAGGAGGTGGACTCTAATCAAGAGGATATAGTGGTCGCCCCTGTTCTGCCCCTGCCGGCAGCTTTACACTACATCGAGGAACAAGATTAGGACCCACAGATCAGGGCTGCCAAACTTTATGGTTGAGAAGAGTGGGCACTGATTCAGCAAAAAGATAAAGAACTGAAGCAGGTGCAGCGCTACCTCTACCAGAAGCACAGACCCACTTCCCAAGAACGCCTTGTTTATTGGGCCATCCTGAGACATTGGGACTGTCAGGAATTGCAGCACAAGATACTCTATTGTCAGGCACACATCCTCTTCAAGAAGCAAGATATCCTCCAAGTCGTGGTCCCCCAATTGCATATCCTTCAGATCTGTTAGGTACTCCACGTTACCATTTTGGGGTGGATAGGACTTAATCGTTGGTTTGAGACTTCTTCTGCCCCTATTTGTTGAACTGGATGCACAAGGCTTGTCAGCAGTGTGAAAATTGCTCCAAAGACAAGGCTCCCCTGAAAAGACAACCCCCATGACAATCAACATCTATGAACCTTCCGAATTGGTGACCATGGACTTCCGGACATACTCCAGAGCAGCCTTTGGCTATCAATATGCGCTGGTCTTCGATGACCACTTTACAAAATTTGCAGTGGTGGAGCCTACTAAAGACTATACAGCTGTCACCACTGCCAAATTTTTCTGTAAAGACGATAGCCAACCATATAGGTTGTGCAAAGCAGATTCTGTTGGACCAAGGCCTGCACATTGAGTCCATAACCGGATGTCCATGTGAGAGGACGCTTTAGCTGAGAGCTCTGGCTCCCTAGAATCGTAATGCGCGCAATCCTGCGCATATCCTCGCCATCCTGCCAAATTAGTGGCTGCTGCTTGAGGTTCTCCTCCTTGACCTATCCATGCCCTCCAAGAGGGGATTCAGCAAAAAACAGCCTCCTCCCAAGCCCCGCAACTCGCCGGCCGGACCTCGCACGGTGGCCATCTTGCCTTCCCCCTCGAAGACGGCTGCCTCCTTTACTACACTAATGGAGCTGCAGCAAACCCATCCAGTGAATGGGGGACAGGGAGCGCCCAGTACACCTCCGGACACAGCTTTTCAGAGTCCTGGGATGGGTCGGTCGGCTTCTCCAGATGAGACATCCACGAGACACCCATTGAGGCTAGCAGATCCTCCCTCATGGGCCGTATTGACTCCCTAGCCCTGGAATGCGGCCTAATCTGCAATGATATGGACAAATTCCGGGGGCAGATGGTGGAGGCAGAGTCCAGAATCTCTGACGTGAAGGACGCAGCGACCACCTCTGCATGCACCATGGCAGATCTACAACGTGCGGTGAAAATGCTTACGGACCGCTCAGAGGACGCCGAGAACAGACTCCGCCGGAATAATGTCCGGATGGTCGGCCTGCCTGAGGGGGCTGAGGGGGATAGCCGGGCATCCTTCGCATGAGGATTTCTTTAAACATCTCCTGCATCTCACACAGGTTTCCTCAGCATACATATTGGAACGAGCACACAGGGTGCTGACTGGGCCTAGACGGGCGGGAGCGCCTCCTAGGCCTTTCCTGGTGAAATTCCTCAATTACTGTGATCGGGACCTTAACCTTGCCGCTGCCAGAAAGAATCCTCAGCTCATGTAGTATGTTTGAGAATGCCACCGTTCACCTGTTCCCTGATTTCTCCCCTGAGATTCAACGTCACAGGCGCTCTTTTGTGGATGTCTGTAAATGCCTCAGGGAGAAGGGGTGTACATACAGTATGCTGTATCCAAGCAAGTTGCGAGTTGTTAATTTTTTTTCTCACCCCATTGGAGGCTGGACTCCCTAGGATGATTACTGCCCATGCAGGTATGACTGAGTCTTCCTCCTGGCTTCTGACTAGCTTATTGGGGTTTATGACCCCCCCACCCCCGATCTCCGTTCATCCTTTTTCTTTTTTCCCTCTCACTTGTGTTTTTTTGTCTCCTTTCATGAACCTAACAAGAAAAACTTGTCCCAGGAGGCACCTATAAATGAATATATGACTATAGGCTATCATTGGGACTTAATCCTATATAAGCTCAGGTATTGGGAGCTAGCTCGAAGCTATAGGGTCAGATTTTTTACCCCCCCCCCCATCACAGGTCTTGGCTGCCCTCCCTTTTTTTTGGTTGCCCTAGGCCAAACTGTTAATAAGGGTCTTCTATTTTGGGGTATAAAGTCCAGTGGCATAGTTTTTTTTTTTTTTTCTTTTTCTGGTTCACACATGCTGCTGGGACAGGGAGTTATGTTTAATGAACTATGTTATGTCTTTTACTTTTTGTTTCTCTATTGTTTTTTGCACCACAATGGCCCTTTTAGAGATAGGGAGAGGAAGTGCCTTTTCAGCTCCTCCACTGTCCCTATGTGTAAGGGTTAACTGTGAATGGCTAATAGGAAGAAAGACACTGGTATGCGAGAAGACAAAAAATGGCTGTACACCCCAAATTCTCTGATGAAGACCCGAGGGGGTCGAAACGCGTCAGATTCATTCACAGGATCTATATACCATCTGTTTATGGTGCACGATCGATATGTATCATTATTGTACACTGCCTTGTCAGTGATGTTGGTTTTATTCATTAATTGTGGATCACAGCTCATGTCCTGAATATTTCTAAGATAGAAAATAACTTTTGATACTTAGTTATAAAAAAAATAAAAAGTCTTAAATACGATATTTTTTTCTGAACTGTGAATGGCTATGCACTGCACAGCACTGTAAGTGGCAATGTTTGAATCCTGTATCCTTTGCTGTGACTAGGCCCTCATCTAGTGACATCTTTTGGTATTACACTCATGGGAACACATTAAACTTACAGTATATTCTGGAATGTCAGGGGATTAAAGCCTCATGCACACGAGATGCTGTTAAACGCGCGTTCAGAGGCAGTTGGACACTTTTTTTCAACTGCCCCTGAACTCATCCAATGTTATCCTATGTGCCCATGTAAGCAGTCTCGTTTTTTTGTCATTTTTAGGCAGTTGCGTTTAGCCTCGTTTTTCCAGAAGCAAAAAAAATGGGTTCAGACGCAAACATTTTCCATGTTTCAGACGCCAAACGTGCGTTTAGCCGCATTTGCGTTTATAAGTGTTTTTAAAGGAACCCTATTTTTTGGACCAGAAAACACAGAAATGTGATGGTAAACTGCAGCAGAGAATGACATTTTGCGACCCGAGTTTGGGGCCACTTGGTTCTAGGAACCCCAAATTTATTGTGCAAACACGGTGGAACTAGCACTACAACATATCCAAATTTGGGGTTCCTGGCACCAGGTGGCCCCGAGATATGGGGCCCCAAACTCGGGACACAAAATGTCATTCTCTGCTGCAGAAAAGTGCTTGACATTTTGTGACCCGAATTTGGGGCCGAATATCTCGGGGCTACTTGGTGCTAGGAACCCCATATTTAGTGTGCCTACACAGTAGAACTAACACTACAATATATCCAAATTTGGGGTTCCTAGCACCAAGTGGCCCCGAGATAGGGGGCCCCAAATTCGAGTCGCAAAATGTCAAGCATTTTTCTGCAGCAGAGAATGACATTTTGTGACCCGACTTATTATCCAAATTTGGGGTTCCTGGCACCAGGTGGCCCCGAGATATGGGGCCCCAAATTCGGGACGCAAAATATCAAGCATTTTTCTGCAGCAGAGAATGACATTTTGTGACCCGACTTATTATCCAAATTTGGGGTTCCTGGCACCAGGTGGCCCCGAGATATGGGGCCCCAAATTCGGGTCGCAAAATATCAAGCATTTTTCTGCAGCAGAGAATGACATTTTGTGACCCGATTTTGGGGCCCCATATCTCGGGGCTACTTGGAGCTAGGAACCCCAGCTTTGGATATTTTGTAGTGCTTGTTCCACTGTGTTTGCACACCCAATATGGGGTTCCTAGCACCAAGTGGCCCCAAGATACGGGGCCCCAAACTTGGGTCGCAAAAATGTCATTCTCTGCTCCGCAGACGCTTCTAGACGCAAACGCGGTAAAATGCGGCTAAACGCGGCATGCTCTCGCGGCAAAACGGGCGTTTCTAAACGCCGGTTTCAGCTTTTAAAAACATGTGTTCAGCAGAGTTTGCACCTTCGTCTCGTGTGCATGAGGCCTAAGTTCTAAATTTAAAAGAGCTCTTGTTTTTAAATATTTACGAACCCACCGCCCGCATATCATGTTTTTACAAGAAACACACCTTATGGGTAATAAAATTTTAGCCCTGAAGCGCCCCTGGATACAGCGAGATATACACGCCATTTACTCATCCTGTGCCAGGGGAGTTACTATCCTCCTGCACAAATCCTTGCCTTGCCATATAGCGGAGGTTGTTACGGATCCGGTTGGAAGGCATGCCATTGTAGTATTGGAAATACATGCTTGCCGTATAGCACTAGTGAATGTATATATCCCTTCCAGGGAGCTTCTCTATATAATGCTAGACAAATTGGCTGCATTGGCTCCAGTGAAAATCCTACTGGCTGGAGATTTTAATAATATCCTAGATTACACACTACCTCAAACCCACAGCGCGCACAGAATCTGGAGTTGGTTCATTGGGCCGCTTCTGCGGGGCTGGCAGAATTATGGAGGTGGAAGCATCTGAATCTCAGAAGCTACTCTCACCTATCCCTGGGACATGCTTCCTCCTCCAGAATTGACCTGGCATTTGCCTCATCCGACTTACTGCCGTTGCTATTGGAGGCCTCATATTTGCCAGGGGGCCTGTCTGACCATTCCCCACTCCAGGTTGTGTTGCACTTGGTGGGTCCTCGGTCCTCAGTGGCTTTCGCCAGAGTGGGTATGTGATACGTTTGTGGATGAGGCCATCCAGACACCATTACAATCTTATTGGCAGATCAATGAGGGTTCCTCAACTGCACAGTTAACCTGGGATGCTTTTAAAGCAACTATTAGAGGGGAGTACATTTCGGCAATTAAGGCCGCTAGAACCCAATATAGACACGATACTGAGGTACTGCAGGAGAAGGATCAGGTATGCGCCCAGATATATGCTGATAATCCCTCGTCTGCCTCTCTGGCAGACCTGCGCCAAGCCAGAAGGGGGCTGCATCTGCACTATAAAGATATGACCAAAAAGGACAGTAAGCCGGGAATGGAGCGGTTGTTTGAACGGGGGGGACAAGAATGGGCGATTGCTGGCCATGCTGGTGGCCGATAGTTATGCATCCACTGTTGTCCCTTGTGTTTACTCACTCTCTGGAACACTAGTGTCTTCTAGAGAGGAAATTCTTGATGCTTTCCTTTCCTTTTATACAACATTATACACCTCTATCCCATCCTACCCCAAGGAAGACCTGGCTGCACTTTTGGATCCTCTGCACCTTCCCACTCTGCCTTCAGAGGTCTCTGAGCTCCTCGATGCCTCCTTCAAACCGGAGGAGCTGGATGTAGCGGTGCCATCCTTCCCAAACCAAAGGGCACCAGGCCCCAGATGGCCTGCCTGCTGAGTGGTATAGGCAACATAAGGAAATGATCTCACCATGGTTGTTGGCCCTTTATCGGGAATGCTTAAAAGCGGGCCAGCTGCCTCCCTCAATGTACGAAGCACATATTGTACTTATAGCCAAGCCAGACAAGGACCCCCTCTCCACTGCGCCTTATATAGGCCGATCTCATTACTGAATATGGATTTTAAAATCCTCACAAAAAATGCTGGCCAACAGGCTTATGTCAGTTATATCCCAGTTAGTGTTTGAAGACCAAACTGGGTTCATGCCTGGTAAGGCCACTGATATTACCCGAGAAGGGTGTATACCCATATACAGCTAGGCCCTGAGACTACCAAAGGTGGAATATTAGTCTTTTTAGATTTAGAAAAGGCTTTTGACTCTGTAGACTGGAGCTATATGCAAGAAGTGTTGTTGAGGTTCGGGTATGGCCCTCTATTTTGTCAATGGATTGCGATACTATACCAATCCCCAGTGGAAGCGGTCAGACTTAATGGGTTGGTGTCGGAGCTCTTCCCGGTAGCCAGGGGGACGCGCCAGGGCTGCCCGCTTTCTCCATGCTTATTTGCCTTTGGTTGCAGCCCTGCGTCTTCTGGGGTGCAGGGGATACAGGTGGGTGTACTGGAGGAAAAAACTGCGCTATACGTGAATGATATGGTGCTCTTCCTGGGGGATCATGACCATTCGTTGACCACAGCTCTATCCATTCTAGACACTTTCTCCCGGTTCTCCCGTCTCAAGGTAAATTGGGGTAAGTCGCGAATTCTCCCATTGCAAGTCCCATCCCCGACCCTTAGGGCCCCGACAGGCAGTGGCGTCTCCAGCTTTCATATTTAGGGGGGGCACATGGGGGACAGGGACAAAAGTAGGGGGGCAACTATAAAATGCAATTATATATATATATCCTGGGGCCCTTTACTACGATCCCACAATGGCCCTTTCACATGTTCTGCAGTGAGCTCCCTTCTTACTGTATTGGGGCCCCCCCAGGGTGACATAAAACAAGAGATATAAATCACCAGCATACCAAGAAAATATAAGGGTCCAAAGCAGTGGGGGAACTATCAGGGTTGCAAAGGTTGTCTTGCCACCGGGCCCTGGTGTTCTGCCACTGTGGGGTTCCCCAGCCTCCTCTTGCTGTCCTGCCTCTGCTATTGACAGCTCTGGTCTGGCATCTTTGGGAATTTACAGGCTCGTTCTCCTGTCCTAAGGACGGGAGAAATCAGTCTTTTTTTTCAGTAACTGAGAGTCCTGGTGGAGTCCTTCCTGCAACTCTCTCTTCTCCCTGCCAATGAGGATGCCGGGGAAGGAGCAGATCGGGCGGCCGTGGTTGTGTGAGCGCTCGCATTATGCAGTGTCAGCGAGCAGAGGGAGGGGGGAGGAATCACCCTCAGGAGCTGACTGGGAACGTTCTCCCTCTTAGACATTGCCTTTTTGTAAAAAAAATTGAATAAAAATATATATATATATTTTTAGGGGGGCACGTGCTGGGGCACAGCATAATGTTGGGGGGGTCAGGGCCCCCTCTGCCCCCCCCCCTAGTGACACCATTGCCGACAGGCTCCCCACTCCAGTGGGTGGATAAGGTGAAATATCTGGGACTGCATATTACCCAGTCGGTATCTGACTTTATCCCCCTCAATGTCGCTCCGATCGTTCAGACGCTTAAGCTGCGCACTCAGGCCTAGCGTAACCTTCCACTGTCCCTGATTGGGAAAATAAACTTGCTAAAAATGAAATTCCTCCCCCTATTGCTATACATCTTTAGGAATTCTCTGGTTTGGATACCACAGACTATTTTTCAGTCCACAGAGTGATTACAGACGTTCTCTGGGGTGGGGGGACTCCACGCATTAGATTGCAAGTGCTGCAGCAGCCCTGGAAAAAAGAAGGGTTGGCGGTACCTAACTTTGTTCGATATTTTTTAGCGGGGCAGTTGGTTTTTGCACATAGATGGCTGACTCAACCAGAGGATGATGCTGCGGTAACTTTGGAGGCTGCTGTGGTTGGCTCATATGAGGCACCGTCTGACCTACTGTACAGGGGCAGGGGGGCCCCCTATCCCATGACGGGGTCAATGCGCTCAGTCATCAGAGCATCGGAACGTCGCTACCTTTTTTCAGGGAATCCGCTCCTCATTCAATGCAAAGTTATATAACTCCTGCTCCTCCACATGGACCAGTGAATGAGTACTATACATGGGCCCGTTCTAGCCCTGTCCTGCTTCTTTACAGCATGGACATTTATCCCTTGGCTTATTGCCATCTTGTGGATTTCCCCTGTTGGGATTGAACCCATAGCTATGATTTAAACTATAACAGTTGACGGTCACTTACTTTCTATATCAAGTTTTCCGCACCCATAGCGGTAATATACATTAACCGTTCACTTGATTTGGATGTAATTATCCTCAAATTAATGCTGAAAGTCTGCAGTTGAAGCACATCTTGTTCATTTCATTTCAAATCCATTGTGGTGGTGTATAGAGCCAAAAAGATTAGAATTGTGTCGATGTCCCAATATTTATGGACCTGACTGTATGTTACTTTTAACTGATAGTGCCGTTGAATGTGACGGGGTATATTTCCTGCTGTGATTGAAGCATGTGTACGACCTCAGCCGCTGCTTCTGCAGCTAAAGGAGGTGCAGCCGGGGGTGGTAAAAATATAGCTCAAGCGCATGGTTTCACTGTCCCCAAACCTAATGTGTCAATGAGCCCCTAGGCTTAGATCACATCTGTGTATCTGTGTGCTGGGTGTAGGGCTGTCCTACCCAAAGAAATGCAGGAAAGAAGTCCCTGACACTTAAAAAAATCTCAGCACTTCAACTTCAGGGACAACATGTTCACTAGCTGCCTAATATATCCCGCCGACTTTCAGATGCCATTGTAATCAGATAAACAGTATTATTCACAGATGGTTGGCCAGTGGTCATAATGTTATGGCTGATTGGTGTATGTGACTTGTATGTATATACATTGTACATATATGAATTTTGTGTACATACAGTAATTGACTTGTGTGTTCATTGTATACAATGTACATATGCAGTATATGACCTATGTAGATACATTGCACATAGAAATGACCTGTGGAGTATACATTGTACAGATATGACCTGTGGGGTATACATTGTCTGTGAGGCTGTGCTGTATACCATGATCTGCGAGGCTGCGCTATACACCATGATCTGCGAGGCTGTTCTATATACCATGATCTACGAGGCTGTGCTATATACCATGATCTATGAGGCTGTGCTATATACCATGATCTACGAGGCTGCGCTATATACCATGATCTGCGAGGCTGTTCTATATACCATGATCTACGAGGCTGTGCTATATACCATGATCTATGAGGCTGTGCTATATACCATGATCTATGAGGCTGTGCTATATACCATGATCTACGAGGCTGCGCTATATACCATGATCTACGAGGCTGTGCTATATACCATGATCTATGAGGCTGTGCTATATACCATGATCTACGAGGCTGCGCTATATACCATGATCTACGAGGCTGTGCTATATACCATGATCTATGAGGCTGTGCTATATACCATGATCTACGAGGCTGTGCTATATACCATGATCTACGAGGCTGTGCTATATACCATGATCTACGAGGCTGTGCTATATACCATGATCTGCGAGGCTGTGCTATATACCATGATCTATGAGGCTGTGCTATATACCATGATCTACGAGGCTGTGCTATATACCATGATCTACGAGGCTGTGCTATATACCATGATCTGCGAGGCTGTGCTATATACCATGATCTATGAGGCTGTGCTATATACCATGATCTACGAGGCTGTGCTATATACCATGATCTACGAGGCTGTGCTGTATACCATGATCTGCGAGGCTGCGCTATACACCATGATCTGCGAGGCTGTTCTATATACCATGATCTACGAGGCTGTGCTATATACCATGATCTATGAGGCTGTGCTATATACCATGATCTATGAGGCTGCGCTATATACCATGATCTGTGAGGCTGAGCTATATAGTCTGTCCTGTGAGGCTGCGCTATATACTCTGTCCTGTGAGGCTGTGCTATATACCCCGATCTGTGATGCTGAGATATTTACTCTCTCCTGTTATGCTGAGCTATATACTCTGCCCTGTGATGCTGAGCTGTATACTCCTGACACTATGGGTGGAAGCCAGTGGAATACCGGGGACGGAGTGGGTGGATTTTTTAAGTGGTGGTGCTTATAAGAAGTGGGAGGAGTCAAAAAGGAAGGGCGGGGTCTGGCACCCCCCCATCCTAAAACTTCACCAGCTGCCACTGGTGGTTACTTTACCTTGATATGCTTCAATGAATAACGTTACACCCATTATGTTCACATTACTGATGTTCAATTACCTTTCTCATGTTTGATATCGTGCATTGTTATACTTTTTTCCAATAAAACCTATTTGGAACAAAAACAAGCCAAGGTCTGTTGGAATGCATGAAGGAAATGCAGTGTGCCTGGTCGTGTAGCAATGGGGAATCCTATCTTTTTCAGGGGTGTGCTACATTCGTTTATTCATTGTTCAAATAATAATACAAAGGAGGAAGAAATATTCTTGATACAATGTTTCCACAGATTATTAAATTTCCTTTATTTTCCCCAGATAGGGAGATTATTGTCAGGAATCCCCCCATGTATTATCTGTGTTTCTCCATGGAAAGGTTTCTTATGACTGCGAGGCAAAGTCTCAGCCTTCTCCTGTGTAGGAATGTACAGAACTGGTCACACTGGTTAGGGAGCGTCAGATACTTTCACTTTCATTTCTCTCTTCTGCTCTCAGCGATGGCGTCTGCTGATCTGAGGAAGGAGCTGGAATGTTCCGTCTGTCTGAGCATTTATACAGATCCTGTAACCCTGAAATGTGGACACAACTTCTGCCGGGACTGTATTGATCGTGTGTTGGATACACAGGAGAGGTCTGGAGGTTATTCCTGTCCTGATTGCAGAGAAGAGTTCCAGTCCTGCACTGCACAGGAACATAACACTGCGTAACATAGTCGAGAATTTGCTGTCTGCTCAGCCAGATCAGGAGGAGTCCGGGGTCTTCTGTACTTACTGTATTCACACTCCTGTAACTGCTGTGAAATCCTGTCTGCTGTGTGAAGCTTCTCTGTGTGACGATCACCTGAGAGTCCACAGCAAGTCACCAGAACATGTCTTATGTGACCCCACCACTTCTCTGGAGAACAGGAAATGCTCCGTCCATAAGGAACTACTGAAGTATTACTGCACTGAGGACTTCACCTGTATCTGTGTGTCCTGCAGGCTGGATGGAGAACATCGGGGACACCAGGTGGAGACTCTGGATGTGGCCTTTGAGATGAAGAAGAAGAAACTGAGAAACGTTCTGCAGAAACTGACAGAGAGAGAGGAGACGGAGAAAAGAGTCCAGAGTCTGCAGGAACACAGGAGGAAAGTACAAGGAGAAGCAGATGATGAAACAGAGAGAGTCACTGCCCTGTTCATGGACCTCAGGAGACGTCTGGAAGACCTGGAGAAGAGAGTCCTGAGTGACATCTCTGGGAAGGCAGAGCGGGTATCTTTCTCTGTGTTGGATGTGATCCAGGAACTGGAAATAATGAAAGACGAGCTGTACAGTAAGATATTTTACATTGAGGAGCTGTGTAACATGACGGAGCCACTGACTGTCCTACAGGAATCAGACACAGGTGACTTGTGTGATACTGAGGATGGAGATGATGAGGACAGAGAGAGACATGATAAACTCCTCCATGATGGAGGGGATCTGGATGTGGAGGGGATCTCACACACATTACACACAGGTTTATCTGATATTATGTCTGGGGTAAATGTAGAGAAATGTACAGGCACACGTGTCTATCCACATTCTACTACAAAGGGCAAAGGTCACATCAATGCTGAACCATCCAGAGGACATCCCCAACCCTCCCCCACCATACAACCATCCAGTAGACGTCCCCAACTCACTCCCACCATGCAATCCCCACACCGCCAGGCTGGAGGACCAAATATTGGGTCGGTACAGCAAACATCGGCATGTTGGGGGTTACAGACATATTACTGGATGTGAGCACAGCTGGTAATGATCTACATATATCAGATCACAGGAAAACTGTATCCTGGTCAACAAATGAGAATCGCCCAGAAACACCAGAGAGATTTCGGTGTTCTCAGGTGATAAGCAGTCAGAGTTTCTCCTCAGGGAGACATTACTGGGAAGTGGGTGTTGGAGGGTTCGTATACTGTAGAGTCGGGATGTGTTACCCCAGTATAGACAGGAGAGGAGGTCAGTCAGTGATTGGATGTAATAAGAAGTCCTGGTGTTTGAGGAGGTGGTGGGGGGATAATCAGTACTCCATGATACACAACAGTAAAAGGATCCCATTACCAAGCAATGCCCCAGTGACAGCGTCAGGATATATCTGGATTATGAGGCCGGGCAGATCTCCTTTTATGATCTGTGTGACCCAATCCGACACCTCCACACCTTCACCACCACCTTCACTGAGCCCCTCCATGCTGGGTTACATGTAGGAGGAGGTAGTGTAAAGATATCTGGGGGGAATCAAATGTGAGAAATCTCCCCCCAAAACTGGTGACATCACAGGGCAGAATGCCTGATTGGTGTAACATTTGACCAATCGGAGGGAGCAGTGGACAGAAAAGAACAGTACTGATTTATTTATAAAGCTGCTGGCTCCGGGACCACCATCTTCATCCTAAACCTCACTTTTTTTGGGGGGGAAAAATTGAGGGAAATTCTCTCTAGTGGAGCCCTGAATAGCAGTAAAAACTTGACAGGGGTTCTAATCCTCCCCTACTCCATCCAAAACCAGAAAAAATAGGTTTTGTGTAGATGGGGGTATACAATCTCAGGAAATCATTGGCTGTCTATGGCAATATGGATCAATGATTGGATATAGATATAATGATGGGATGATAAGGATATTGCTACAGTATAATCACCATTAATCCGCAGCTATATGATCCTCCTGTCCCTTCTGTATTGTACTGTAATTGTGCTCTCCCCCCTGTATATTGTGAAGTGCCGCGTAAACTGTTGGCGCTATATAAATCGTGTATCATAATAATATAATATGATCCTTATGAGGCCATGCACCTCTATGGTCATATTCATCTAATAAGGAAAAATTATTATATGCTTTACTTATATATAAATGGCATTGGTAAGTGCTTATACGTTAAGGTTAGGTTACCTACCGTATATAATAACAGGTTTGCTTGCTAGAATTAATTTACTGTAGCAATAACTCACGGTGGAGCTGCTGGTTTAAAGCGGGCTGTTACCTTCACTCTCGCCACCTCTGTTTCACCGGCACCGGGTCTAGGGTCCCGTTGAGTTTACCTCTGGACGATGTAGGCACCAAACACTTTAGTATATTTTCCAATGTTTTAATGAACAAGTAATAAAGGAAGTAGCAGGAAAGAGGCAGAAGGAAAGTTGCAGGGAAGCTCAAATACCTTTCTTTAGTATTCTTTAGAACATTATGAGGAATTGAACACTTGTAGTTGAATGTACTCCCCTTGTGGGATTCAATCTTTGCCCGCCTGGATAGGCCTCTCTCACTTGCCTAGCAGCCAGTACGTAGCACGAACAAAAGTCTCTGCCACTGACTTGTTTGGGATAAAACCCGTACGATCCTCTGCCTCAGGATGTATTGGTTTACAATGAGTATCAGACACAGCATTTGAACCTGTAAGCCAACCCGGCAGTACTATGCAGTAAGATTACTTCAGGATACGTCCTCCAATTGAGTCACCAGGCCCCTCTCCAGACCAGCACTCTGCATGATCCTTCCATGACGGGTCCTCCCCTGGGATCTCCTCGGTTGTCCAGCTTCTTCACTCAGGAAAGACAGCTCAGGACCATTCCGCTGCTGCTGTGGTAGGCCCCAGACAGGCTCCTGGGCCCACCCACTCGCTGCAGCGACGCGGGCCTCCGGAACGGAGGACCACGAGGTGGTATTCCTATTGCATACCTGACGGCCAGGAGGGCCAGCAGGTGGCTGGAAACTAACCCCTAAACATGGCGTCTGTCCCATAAATACCCTCTCCCAGAATGCAACTCGGAGGACCACCTCCACCGAGTTGTCTCTGGGACAGAGGAGCATCCATACGCTTCAACACGTTGCCTTTCCAACACCGGCCCATGGGGACAACGACACCCACCGGCGCAGTGTGGAATCACTCGCAACTCAACCAAGCTGGAACAGAGGCAAACCTAACTTCACCTAACAAGTAACCCACTAGATTTACCTATCAGCAGTAGATTAAAAATCTACCAGCGCTACATTACCGAAAATTTTTATTAGAGCAAATTGTTGATTTCCGCATCCTTGGAAGGTCTTGTTGTGGAACATAGAGACGGTTGGTCTCCTTCTCCTACAATGACAATTTTAGAGTCTGGAGGTTGGTAAAGCTGATAAGGTGTTCAGAGATAACAGAAATTAATGTCTCTTGTAATGAATGATGTGCTGCTTGTACAAATGTTTCTACTTTCTAATCTTTATTTCTTCAGCAGTTGCTCACATGGAGTTTCACCATCAAAACAGGTACAGTAAAATAATACCAAGCCACCTGGCTCTCTCTTCAGTAGTGCCACTGGCTGTGCCCCCAAACCTTGGCCTTTGGTTTTTGACCAATCCCTCAGACCATTTTACGCAGTACCTCCTTGTTCCTGTGCCCCTTTCTCAGCTCACCTAGCTCTCCTGCCTATCTGGATCCTCTCGAGCCTCTTGACTCTCCCAGCTCTTTTGGATCTCTTGGCTCTCTCAGCTCTCTGGACTGTCTCAGTTATCTTGGCTCTCTCAGCTCTTTTGAATCTTTTGGTTCTCTCAGCTCTCTGGTTTCTCTCATTTATCTTGGCTTTCTCAGCTCTATGGGCTCTCTGTTATCTTGGCTCTCTCCGCTCTCTGGACTCTCCCAGTTCTCTTGGCTCTCTCAGCTCTTTTGGATCTCTTGGCTCAATCTGCTCTTTGGACTCTCTCAGTTATCTTGGGTCTCTCAGCTCTCTGGACTCTCTCAGTTATCTTGGCTCCCTCAGCTCTCTGGACTCTCTCAGTTATCTTGGCTCTCTCAGCTCTCTGGACTCTCAGTTATCTTGGCTCCCTCAGCTCTCTGGACTCTCAGTTATCTTGGCTCTCTCAGCTCTCTGGACTCTCAGTTATCTTGGCTCCCTCAGCTCTCTGGACTCTCTGTTATCTTGGCTCTCTCAGCTCTCTGGACTCTCTGTTATCTTGGCTCTCTCAGCTCTCTGGACTCTCAGTTATCTTGGCTCCCTCAGCTCTCTGGACTCTCAGTTATCTTGGCTCCCTCAGCTCTCTCGACTTACTCAGTTCTCTTGGTTGTGTCAGCTCTTTTGGTTCTCTCAGCTCTCTGGGCTCTCTCAGTTATCTTGGCTCTCTCCACTCTCTGGACTCAATTATCTTGGGCCTGGGGGCCCCATAATCTCCTATTGCCCGGGGGCCCCATGAGTTATCAGTCCGCCCCTGATCTGTGGGACTGTCTGGGGGAGGGACTGTGCTGGGCAGTGGCTGCCCAGCGCAGGAGAGAGAACCAGAGAACAGGCAGGCAGCCTGAGCCGAGGAGGAGGACTCGTGGAGTGGAAAATGTTATATATATATATATATATATATATATATATATATATATATATATATATATATTCTGTATATATATATATAATTATATAACATGTTCTTTGCAGGGGGAGAGGCCGGAGAGCCTGGAGTGTGGTGCTGCAGGAAAACCTGAGGATTCTATTCTATATACAGGTGAAAAAAAAAATAAGAGTAAGAAGACTATGTAAAGGGGGATCTATTCTATGGGGACCTGCCTGGCCTGGCCGATTCTAAAGTGGGATCTCAATAGGGGACCCCGGCCTGCTCTAAAAGAGGATCTATATAGGGGACCTGCTCTGGCCTGCTCTAAAGGGGAATCTATATGGGGGACCCTGGCCTGGCCTGCTCTAAAGGGGGATCTATGGGGGACCCTGACCTGACCTTCTCTAAAGGGGGATCTAAATGGGGGATCCTGGCCTGCTCTAAAGTGGGATCTATATGGGGGACTTAGCCTGGCCTGCTCTAAAGGGGGATCTATGGGGGACCCTAACCTTGCCTGCTCTAAAGGGAATCTATGGGGGACCCTGGCCTGCTTTAAAGGGGGGATCTATGGGGGACCCTAACCTTGCCTGCTCTAAAGGGGATCTATGGGGGACCCTGGTCTGGCCTTCTCTAAAGGGGGATCTATAGGGGGACCTGGCCTGTCTGCTCTAAAGGGGTATCTATTCTAAGGGGGACCTGCTCTGGCCTGCTCTAAAGGGGGATCTATGGGGGACCTGGCCTGGCCTTCTCTAAAGGGGGATCTATAGGAGGACCTGGCCTGTCTGCTCTAAAGGGGTATCTATTCTAAGGGGGAACTGCTCTGGCCTGCTCTAAAGGGGGATCTATGGGGGATCTGGCCTGCTATAAAGGGGGATCTAAATGGGGGACCCTGGCCTGCTCTAAAGTGGGATCTATGGGGGACCCTAATCTTGCTTGTTCTAAAGGGGATCTATTGGGGACCCTGGCCTGCTCTAAAGGGGGGATCTATGGGGGCCCCTGGTCAGGCCTGCTCTAAAGGGGGATCTATAGGGGGACCTGACCTGGCCTGCTCTAACGGGGGATCTATTGGGGACCCTGACCTGGCCTGGTCTAAAGGGGAATCTATATGGAGGACCTGACCTAGCCTGCTCTAAAGGGGGATCTATATGGGGGACCTGCTCTGGCCTGCTCTAAAGGGGGATCTATAGGGGGACCTGGCCTGGTTTGCTCTAAAGGGGGATCTATATGGGGGACCCTGGCCTGCTCTAAAGGAGAATCTATATGGGGTACCTGGCCTGGCCTGCTCTTAAGGGGGATCTATATGGGGGACCCTGGCCTGGCCTGCTGTAAAGGAGACCTATGGGGGACCCTGGCCTGCTTTAAAGGGGGATCTATGGGGGGACCAAATGCAGATTCTACATGTGTTATAATTCAGTTGTAGTGCCTTGATCATGTGTGTATGAATATGAATGTGGGGCATTCAATCATATCAATAGTGTAAACCTAAAAACAGATTAGAACTTGCTAATCAGACAATGGCAGCTTGATCCTTCTATTAAGCTTTTGCATCAGATTTCTCAAACTTTTGCCTGAGCTTTATGTGATAATGGCTAAGCCCCTCCCCTTCATGACACTGTCAAAAAGGGGCGGAGCATGAGTGACCGTAAAATTATGTGCTGCTTCTCCCCCTCACCACTCCAGCCCTGCTGTACAGGGACTACAGGAGGCTGATAGCGGGTCACACTCCGCTACTTACACAGCTTGTATTTATAAATGACATCTAATGATGTAATAATGATTACAGGGCTGCATTCACTGATATCTTAAAGTGGTAGTAAATCCCGTTACACCACATCTACCTACAGGTAAGCTTATAATAAGGCCTATAACAAACCTGTAGGTGCTGTGAATATCTCACAAACCTGCACCGTTTAGGAGATATTCAGAGTGCATGCGGCCAATGACATCACAGTGGTGGACCTTCAGAGCCCGTGCCGCAAATGGCGGCTCCCATGCGCGGGAGTGACGTCATCGCGCCACTTATGTAGCCGGAGTCCTCCAACCCGGAAGGAAGACCGTGTGAAGATGGAAGCCCTCTAATCACTCTGACAAAGTCCACGAAAGGCCTCTTCTTTGCTCATAACTATGTAGAAGCTAGGCAAATGCTCATTAAGGAAACAACAAAAATTTCTAAATTTGAACTCACATGGACAGGACGCCTAGCAGCATTCAAAATGATGGTCCTCCCTAAACTCCTATACATTTTCCGCACACTACCTATTCCGCTTCCAACATCATACCTCAACTCCCTCCAATCTATCCTGAACCAATTTATTTGGCAAGGAAAGAAAGCTAGATGTAGTCACTCTAAACTCATAAAACACAGATCTAAAGGTGGGATGGGACACATTGACTATTATCTAGCCACTATATTATCTCAACTTAGAGAATGGTTTCAACCTACACCAACCACCCTGTGGAGCGCCATAGAAAACAACGAAACACCAGGCCCCAACCTCACCGACTGGCTGTTCAGTACTCCCATGAACAGCCACTCCTTACTACAGTATTCCCCTCCTATCCAAGCTACCATCAAAGCTTGGAGAACCCTACACTATATCAGATGGTCACTCCTTCCGACCAAGCCCCTTCTAATTCCTATCAACACCTTAAAACACCTGACCCCCGATTTATGCTTCCCACAATGGATCTCTGGTAAGATTTTGCACACACAAGACCTCCGCAACATCACGTCCACTAAATCTTACCCACAGGTTCAAAAAGAATACAATGCACCCACTAAAGACTTCTTAACATATTATAGAATAAAAAAATGCCTCACAACCTACCCATCCCTAGAAGGAGCACTGCCCACGAAATTGTGGGAATATTTCTTCTCTGACAACGCCAAGCCTAACGGAGTTTCCCTCATTTATTTACTTCTGCAGGAAAAAAACACATTCTTCAAATCCAAACCCCTCCTAGATTGGGAGAAAGACCTAAAACTACAATTCTCTGATCACCAATGGCTAATAGCAATCAACTCAGTATATAAAGCAACTTCCTCTACATCTCTATGGGAATTGACACAAAAAACATTAATGAGATGGTACCTAACCCCTCATAGACTTGCCAAATTTCATATCCACACTTCACATGAATGCTGGCGAGGTTGTGGTCAAGCCGGCACCCTCCTACACATCCTCTGGGCATGCCCTCATATACAACAGCTCTGGCTTGAGGTACAAAACATGTTACAAGAAGTTCTGCATCTTCCCATCACTCTCACTCCACAGTTAGCGATCCTCAACCTGAACATTGATGAGCTACCTACACATCTCAGACAGGTGACTGTACACATTCTCCTGGCAACGAAACTCCTTCTAACGAGAAAGTGGAAATCAAACACCATTCCCCTGATAGCGGAAGTAGTCAACTTAGTTCATACCCACTACACATATGAAACTCTTCTATCACGAGGGTCACAACACCACTCTAAAACACTAGACCTCTGGAATCCTTGGTACAAATGGCACAACACCCGGTAACAGTCTTACCTTGATAGATACTACACCATCACTGATCTCTTCCCCCTTCCCTCTCCTTCCCCCCACTCCCCCCTACCCCCCTACCCTCCCCTCCTTTCCCATTTCCCTTCCCTTCCCTCCCCTCCAGGTTATCACCTTTAGAATTTGATAAGAATACCTTTGTTACATGCTGTTAGTTAAAGCGGGGGTCCACCTATCTATCGTTTTTTTTTTTTTTTTTGAGTTCATTCACAAACTTTTCTTCTCAGCATTACATACTCACATATTGTGTGTAATATGTCTGCCTGTGTCAGATTTCGTCGGAAAGAATAACTTATATTATTCACTGCAGGCGGTTTCCATCTTCATTGTGGGCATTTGAAGCCCACAAGCATTTATTTCCTGGATGTGGTGAATGCTGTGCTCCCAGCATTCACCGCTCGTTCCCGCACATGCTCAGTGGCATCATGGGAAGCCTGAGACTAGCTCCCAGGAGTCTGGGAGAGGCTAGAAACACGCCTACTCCCATGGGAGGAGAACCAGGAAGTGCAAAAGAAGAATAGAAAAATAAAAAGGTAATTACGGCGGTTTCAATTTTTTTAAACGGCATGTCAGCATCTAGGCAAGGAAGAGAATACATACAGATATTGTTCAAAATTTGGGTGGAACTCCGCTTTAACATCAGTTACCTTGAACTGAATTCTCTCACTGTCTACAGTTACCTGATTGGTTACCCAGCTCTTGATATCATCTGTACAGCATGTCAATGCACTTGCAACTGACTACCTATGTACTTTATGATGCATAACATGTAACCTTTAAAAATAAGAAACTTTTCAATAAAAAACTATTGATAAAAAAAAAAAAAAAAAAAAAAAGATGGAAGCCCTCTCAGTGGTGACATTGCGGCACTGGAAGGCTTCCTTCTAAGGTACGTTTCTCATAATGTGCTAGTATGCTGTGCATACTAGCACATTATGATATTGCCTTGCATGGAATTTTTTTTTTTTTTTTTTTTACTTCCCAGCAGCTGCGGCTTAACTATACCACTTTAAGACCCGGCCTTTTTCTGACACTTTTACTTTTATGTGTAAATCATAAAGTGTGAAAATTGTTGGTTTTTGCAATTTTTTTTATATCACGCGGTATTTTTAAAATTTTACTTTAATGAATTTTAATGCACACAAAACGCAATATAATGTGTTTCCTGATGATGTAATAATTTACGAAACGTACGCCGAGGCGCTTCTTAGGCACACAAATGTAAGCAGACAACCTTCATGTTTTACGTATGATTTTAAATAAACCAACAGTATTGTATTGTCCCTTTGTTTCTTTCGTATGGGATATTGTATAATAATATTGTGGTGGAGAGGAGGTCATATTACAGAGGACTCGTCTGGTAACCTTGGGGTATCCAATCCAGGATTTCCCCAAAAGCGAATTAAACCATCATTTTTAACCCCTTCAGATCCGCGCTATAACCGAATGACGGCTACAGCGCGGATCTACTTTGCCGGGAGGCTGTCAATAGACATCCTCCCAGTTGCACGCTCCCCGCGCGCCCCCTGCTGGTCGGGCGCGGCACGCTCTGCGACCACCGAGTCTATGAGACTCGGGTGATCACGGATCGGAGTAAGGGGTCGATCCCGGCCCTTTACCACGTGATCAGCTGGCAGCCAATGACAGCTCATAAAGTGATGTAACCAGAAGATCGGTAATTTTTTTTTTTTTCTTCTCAAGCTCACAGCATGAGGAGGAAAAAAAAAAAGCCGATCACCGGCTTCTGTTGAAGGGACATTGGTTCCGAAGAGGAAGAGGCGAAGCCGCCTCATCCGTGCCCACCAGTACCGCCTGCCAGTGCCCACAGTGCCACAAATAAGTGCCCACCAGTACATAAAAGTGCCAGCAATCAGTGCCACCTATCAATGCCCACCAGTGGTTCCAATCAGTGCCTCATCAGTGCCCATCACTGCCACCCATCAGTGCCAGCTATCAGTGCCACCTATCAATGCCCACCAGTGGTGCCAATCAGTGCTGCCTAGCAGTGTCACCTACCAGTGCCCATCAGTGCCCCCCATCAGTGCCACCCATCAGTGCCCACCAGTGGTGCCAATCAGTGCCGCCTAGCAGTGTCACCTACCAGTGCCAATCACTGCCACCCATCAGTGCCCATCACTGCCACCTATCAGTGCCACCTATCAGTGCCCACCAGTGGTGCCAATCAGTGCCTCATCAGTGCCACCTAGCAGTGCTGCCTAGCAGTGTCACCTACCAGTGCCCATCACTGCCACCCATCAGTGCCCATCACTGCCACCCATCATTGCCCACCAGTGGTGCCAATCAGTGCCTCATCAGTGCCGCCTAGCAGTGTCACCTACCAGTGCCAATCAGTGCCAATCACTGCCACCCATCAGTGCACATCACTGCCACCTATCAGTGCCCACCAGTGGTGCCAGTCAGTGCCTCATCAGTGCCACCTAGCAGTGTCACCTACCAGTGCCCATCACTGCCACCCATCAGTGCCCCCTATCAATGCCCACCACTGGTGCCAATAGGTGCCTCATCAGTGCCACCTAGCAGTGTCACCTACCAGTGCCCATCACTGCCACCCATCAGTGCCCCCTATCAATGCCCACCACTGGTGCCAATAGGTGCCTCATCAGTGCCACCTAGCAGTGTCACCTACCAGTGCCGATCAGTGCCCATCACTGCCACGCCCATCAGTGCCAGCTATCAATGCCCACCATTGCCACCTCATCAGTGCCACCTTATCAGTGCCCATCAGTGCAGCCTATCAGTGCCCAACTGTGTAGCCTCATCAGCGCATATCAATGAAGGAGAAAAATTACCCGTTTGCAAAATTTATTAACAAAATATAAAAAGGTTTTGTATTTTTTTCTTTTAAATTTCGGTCTTTTTACATTTTTTTTTAACAAAAAGTAAAAAACAGCAGAGGTGATCAAATACCACCAAAAGAAAGCTCTATTTATGAGAAAAAAATTATAAAAAATTTTATTTGGGTACAGCGTAGCACGACCGCGCAATTGTTATTCAATGAGGGACAGCGCTGAAAGCTGAAAATTGGTCTGGGCAGGAAGGGGGGTTTAGGTGTCCGGTAAGCAAGAGGTTAAATAAAGAGATCACATCCATGTGGTGAGCAGCTTTCAATTTGGAGCACATTGTGTTGGTTCAATATATATATATGGTGAAGGAATTCCCTCCTTGCTTTCGGTGGGTCTCCTAATCCAGACACATCTTTGGAATTATGGATTTATAAAATATAATTTGATTCATTTTTTTTGATCACTACCAATTTACAGTGGCGTAGTGTGGGTTGTCAGCACCCGGGGCAAGGCAAATAATTTGCGCCCCCTAACCTGCAGACTTCTAGCTCTCCCTGAGTCCCTTCGAATACAATAGTACTGACCTACCTGATTCCTATACTGACCACTACACTAAGCTACTTGATTTCAACACTGACCAACCTGATTCCTTTACTGACCATTACACACTACACTGACCACTATACTGTCCACTACACAGAGAACTACACTGACCACTATACTGTCCACTACACAGAGAACTACACTGACCACTATACTGTCCACTACACAGAGAACTACACTGACCACTATACTGTCCACTACACTGACCACTATACTGTCCACTACACTGACCACCATACACACTACATACTATACTGTCCACTACACTACTGACCACTACACTGACCACTATACTGTCCACTACACAGAGAACTACACTGACCACTATACTGTCCACTACACTACTGACCACTACACTGTGCACTATACTGTCCACTACACTGACCACCATACACACTACATACTATACTGTCCACTACACTATACTGACCATTACACTGAGAACTACACTGACCACCATACTACACTAACTGACCACCATACTATACTGTCCACTACACTGAGAACTACACTGACCACCATACTATACTGTCCACTACACTGAGAACTACACTGACCACTATACTATACTGTCCACTATACTACACTGTTCACTACACTAACCACCATACTTCACTAACTGACCCACTATACTTCACTAACTGACCCACCATACTACACTACACTGACCCACCATACTACACTAACTGACCCACCATACTACACTAACTGACCCACCATACTACACTAACTGACCCACCATACTACACTAACTGACCCACCATACTACACTACACTGACCCACCATACTACACTAACTGACCCACCATACTACACTAACTGACCCACCATACTACACTAACTGACCCACCATACTACACTACACTGACCCACCATACTACACTAACTGACCCACCATACTACACTAACTGACCCACCATACTACACTAACTGACCCACCATACTACACTAACTGACCCACCATACTACACTACACTGACCCACCATACTACACTACACTGACCCACCATACTACACTAACTGACCCACCATACTACACTACACTGACCCACCATACTACACTACACTGACCCACCATACTACACTACACTGACCCACCATACTACACTACACTGACCCACCATACTACACTACACTGACCCACCATACTACACTAACTGACCACTATACTACACTACACTGACCCACCATACTACACTACACTGACCCACCATACTACACTACACTGACCACCATACTACACTAACTGACCACCATACTACACTACACTGACCCACCATACTACACTAACTGACCCACCATACTACACTAACTGACCCACCATACTACACTAACTGACCCACCATACTACACTAACTGACCCACCATACTACACTAACTGACCCACCATACTACACTACACTGACCCACCATACTACACTACACTGACCCACCATACTACACTACACTGACCCACCATACTACACTACACTGACCCACCATACTACACTAACTGACCACCATACTACACTACCTGACCCACCATACTACACTAACTGACCCACCATACTACACTACACTGACCCACCATACTACACTACACTGACCCACCATACTACACTACACTGACCCACCATACTACACTACCTGACCCACCATACTACACTAACTGACCCACCATACTACACTACACTGACCCACCATACTACACTACACTGACCCACCATACTACACTACACTGACCCACCATACTACACTAACTGACCACCATACTACACTACCTGACCCACCATACTACACTAACTGACCCACCATACTACACTACACTGACCCACCATACTACACTACACTGACCCACCATACTACACTACACTGACCACCATACTACACTACCTGACCCACCATACTACACTAACTGACCACCATACTACACTACACTGACCCACCATACTACACTACACTGACCCACCATACTACACTAACTGACCCACCATACTACACTACACTGACCCACCATACTACACTAACTGACCCACCATACTACACTACACTGACCCACCATACTACACTACACTGACCCACCATACTACACTACACTGACCCACCATACTACACTAACTGACCCACCATACTACACTACACTGACCCACCATACTACACTACACTGACCCACCATACTACACTAACTGACCCACCATACTACACTAACTGACCACCATACTACACTAACTGACCCACCATACTACACTAACTGACCCACCATACTACACTACACTGACCCACCATACTACACTACACTGACCCACCATACTACACTAACTGACCCACCATACTACACTAACTGACCACCATACTACACTAACTGACCCACCATACTACACTAACTGACCCACCATACTACACTAACTGACCACCATACTACACTACACTGACCCACCATACTACACTAACTGACCACCATACTACACTAACTGACCACCATACTACACTAACTGACCCACCATACTACACTAACTGACCCACCATACTACACTAACTGACCACCATACTACACTAACTGACCCACCATACTACACTAACTGACCACCATACTACACTACACTGACCCACCATACTACACTACACTGACCCACCATACTACACTAACTGACCACCATACTACACTACACTGACCCACCATACTACACTACACTGACCCACCATACTACACTAACTGACCACCATACTACACTACACTGACCCACCATACTACACTACCTGACCCACCATACTACACTAACTGACCACCATACTACACTACCTGACCCACCATACTACACTACCTGACCCACCATACTACACTAACTGACCCACCATACTACACTACACTGACCCACCATACTACACTACACTGACCCACCATACTACACTAACTGACCCACCATACTACACTAACTGACCCACCATACTACACTACACTGACCCACCATACTACACTAACTGACCCACCATACTACACTACACTGACCACCATACTACACTACACTGACCACCATACTACACTACACTGACCCACCATACTACACTACACTGACCACCATACTACACTAACTGACCACCATACTACACTACACTGACCACCATACTACACTACACTGACCACCATACTACACTACACTGACCCACCATACTACACTACACTGACCACCATACTACACTAACTGACCACCATACTACACTACACTGACCCACCATACTACACTACACTGACCACCATACTACACTACCTGACCCACCATACTACACTAACTGACCACCATACTACACTACACTGACCCACCATACTACACTACACTGACCACCATACTACACTAACTGACCACCATACTACACTACACTGACCACCATACTACACTAACTGACCACCATACTACACTACACTGACCCACCATACTACACTACACTGACCCACCATACTACACTACACTGACCACCATACTACACTACACTGACCACCATACTACACTACACTGACCCACCATACTACACTACACTGACCCACCATACTACACTACACTGACCCACCATACTACACTACACTGACCCACCATACTACACTAACTGACCCACCATACTACACTACACTGACCCACCATACTACACTAACTGACCCACCATACTACACTAACTGACCCACCATACTACACTAACTGACCCACCATACTACACTAACTGACCCACCATACTACACTAACTGACCCACCATACTACACTAACTGACCCACCATACTACACTACACTGACCCACCATACTACACTAACTGACCCACCATACTACACTAACTGACCCACCATACTACACTACACTGACCACCATACTACACTACACTGACCACCATACTACACTACACTGACCCACCATACTACACTACACTGACCCACCATACTACACTACACTGACCCACCATACTACACTACACTGACCACCATACTACACTACACTGACCCACCATACTACACTAACTGACCCACCATACTACACTACCTGACCCACCATACTACACTACACTGACCACCATACTACACTACACTGACCCACCATACTACACTAACTGACCCACCATACTACACTACACTGACCACCATACTACACTACACTGACCCACCATACTACACTAACTGACCCACCATACTACACTACACTGACCACCATACTACACTAACTGACCCACCATACTACACTACACTGACCACCATACTACACTACACTGACCACCATACTACACTACACTGACCCACCATACTACACTACAATGACCACCATACTACACTACACTGACCACCATACTATACTACACTGACCCACCATACTACACTACACTGACCCACCATACTACACTACACTGACCCACCATACTACACTACACTGACCCACCATACTACACTAACTGACCCACCATACTACACTAACTGACCCACCATACTACACTAACTGACCCACCATACTACACTAACTGACCCACCATACTACACTACACTGACCCACCATACTACACTAACTGACCCACCATACTACACTAACTGACCCACCATACTACACTACACTGACCACCATACTACACTACACTGACCACCATACTACACTACACTGACCCACCATACTACACTACACTGACCCACCATACTACACTACACTGACCCACCATACTACACTACACTGACCACCATACTACACTACACTGACCCACCATACTACACTAACTGACCCACCATACTACACTACCTGACCCACCATACTACACTACACTGACCACCATACTACACTACACTGACCCACCATACTACACTAACTGACCCACCATACTACACTACACTGACCACCATACTACACTACACTGACCCACCATACTACACTAACTGACCCACCATACTACACTACACTGACCACCATACTACACTAACTGACCCACCATACTACACTACACTGACCACCATACTACACTACACTGACCACCATACTACACTACACTGACCCACCATACTACACTACAATGACCACCATACTACACTACACTGACCACCATACTATACTACACTGACCCACCATACTACACTACACTGACCCACCATACTACACTACACTGACCCACCATACTACACTACACTGACCCACCATACTACACTAACTGACCCACCATACTACACTACACTGACCCACCATACTACACTACACTGACCCACCATACTACACTAACTGACCCACCATACTACACTACACTGACCACCATACTACACTACACTGACCACCATACTACACTACACTGACCCACCATACTACACTACACTGACCACCATACTACACTACACTGACCACCATACTACACTACACTGACCCACCATACTACACTACACTGACCCACCATACTACACTACACTGACCACTATACTACACTAACTGACCACCATACTACACTAACTGACCACCATACTACACTAACTGACCCACCATACTACACTAACTGACCACCATACTACACTACACTGACCACCATACTACACTACACTGACCCACCATACTACACTACACTGACCACCATACTACACTACACTGACCACCATACTACACTACACTGACCCACCATACTACACTAACTGACCCACCATACTACACTACACTGACCACTATACTACACTAACTGACCACCATACTACACTAACTGACCACCATACTACACTAACTGACCCACCATACTACACTAACTGACCACCATACTACACTACACTGACCTTCTCTCTCTCCTATCCCCCCCCCCCCCCCGGGGCCAGTAACACGACTCTCACGAGGGAGTCTCACTCACCTTTGTGTCTGGCTGGCCTGCATCAGTCCGGAGGAGGAGGAGGAGGAGGAGGAGGAGAAGACAGCGGCGGCTCGGCGGCTCAGCGGCTCACACTGCTTCTCTCCCCCGCGCTGTAGCTGCCATAATCAGTGTCCGGCGCAGTGCACTGTGATTGGGCGTTATGGGGGTCATGTGCGGAGGCGGGACTTCAGGAGTGATCGAGGACAGGCCAGCTCTACACCTCACATGACCCCCATACTCCCAATCACAGGGCGCCAGACACTGAACATGGCGGCCGGAGCCCGGGGACACAGGAAATATTATGAAAAATATTAAAATATTAGGAGGAGGCAGCCAGTGACACATACTGGCGCCCCCCTAAATGTCGCGCCCGGGGCCACGGCACCCCCTGCACCCCCCACGCTACGCCACTGCCAATTTATATATATTTTTTTTTTTTCATTGCACTTTATGTATATTTTCTCTTTATGTATGATATTTGTATGATACAAGGAAATATTGCACTTTAATGCACATATTCCCTTTTTTTGTTATGGTATATATGATATACAGGGAATATAAGATAATCACCTAGCGCCCCCTATCACCTAAATTTGTTTTTTAACAAACACAATATAATACCCAATTTTTGGGTTGGGTAAAAAATGTAAAAGATGATGTTACGCCGAGTAAATAGATACCCAACATGTCACAATTTAAAATTGAGCGCAATTGTGGAATGGCGCCAAACGACAGTACTTATCCACTTGCCGCCCGCCCTATTACCAAACGACGGCAGCAAAGTGGTTTGATATTCCTGACCGGACGTCATATGACGCGATCAGGATGTCGAGCCGTTGCACGCCCGCGGGGGCGCGCTTTGCAGCGATCGTTGTTGCGAGGTGTCAGTCTGACACCCCGCAACACCGATCTAGGTAAAGAGTCTCTGACGGAGACTCTTTACCAGGTGATCAGCCGTGTCCAATCACGGCTGATCACGATGTAAATAGGAAGAGCCGGTGATCGGCTTTAGAGGAGAGCCGATCGGCTGCCCTCCTGACAGGGGGGGGTCTGTAGAGGTCGACCGATATATCGGCCGATATTTGGCTCTTTTTACTTAATCGGCATCGGCCGATTGTGCTGATAAAAAAAGCCGATTATACCTTCAGCGGGACTTGCAAATGACTTCTGTAATAGAAGTCAATGCAAGTTGTCTGAAGTTTTCTTCTCTCCTCCTCTGGGCAGCCAGCCAAGTCTGATAAGAAGATACATTGTATCTCTTCAGGTTCTTTTATCAATAGACTGAACTCAGTGGAGAAGTTTTCAGTTTAACCATTTAAAGACTAAATCTTTTCTGACACTTGTTGCTTACAAGTAAAAATCCTGTATTTTCTGCTATAAAATCACTTGGAACCCCCAAACATTATATATATTTTTTCTAGCAGAGACCCTAGGGAATAAAATAGCGGTTGTTGCAATATTTTATGTCACACGGTATTTGCGCAGCGGTCTTTCAAACACAATTTAAAAAAAAAAAATACACTAATGAAATAAAAAAAAAAAAAAGCAGTAAAGTTAGCCTATTTTTTTTCGTCCAAAAGTTTTGATTACCTGTTTTTGTGTATTAAATATTTAAGATATAGTTATTTTTTTTTTATCTAAATTATACATACAAGTGAACTGATTGGAGGTTTGTTTTGTTTAATAAATGTATAAATATAAAAAATTTTCTGTATCACTTATTACTTAAGGTTGCTCTCACACTGGAGCGGGCATGCGTTGACGGTAAAACGCTGTTAGTTTTAGCGGCGCTTTACCGTCATTTTAGCGGCGCTATTCGGCTGCTAGCGGGGCGTTTATAACCCAGCTAGCGGCCGAAGAAGGGATTAAATGCGCCCCTGAAGCGCTGCTGCCAAAACGCTTTGCAGGCGCTTCGGCAGCGGTGCGCATTCATTTCAATGGGCAGGAGTGGTGGAGGAGCAGTATACACCGCTTCAAAGATGCTGCTTGCAGGACTTTTTTTTAACATCCTGCCAGCGCATCGCCTCAGTGTGAAAGGGGTCTAACTGTTAGATTTTATGAGATGAAGGGAAAAAAAAAAAAAAGAAATCGGCCTAATATATCGGCCCAAAAAAATCGGCATCATATATCGGCCATCGGCCACCGAGATTTCTAAATATCGGCTTTGGCATCGGCCAGAGAAAAACCCATATCGGTCGACCTCTAGGAGTCTGTGATGATTGTTTATCAGCACAGCCCCCCTCGGATCCTACCCAGGACCACCAGGGAAGCCGCCCAGGACCAACAGGATTGCCACCACACTGGACCACCAGGTATGCCCCCTAGACCCCCAGGGAAATACCAATATGTGCCCAGGCAGCTGCCAATCAGTGCCCACTCCAATGCCTACCACTGCCAGTGCCACCAGGGATGCCTATCAGTGCCGCATATCAGTGCTGCGTATCAGTGCCCATCAGTGCCACGTATCAGTGCCCAGCAGTGCCGCCTATCAGTGCCACCCTATCAGTGCCCAGCAGTGCCGCCTTTCAGTGCCCATCAGTGTTGCTTATCAGTGCCCATCAGTGCCAACCAGTGCCACCCATGAGTGCCCATCAGTGCCACCTATCAGTGCCCCCTTTCAGTGCCCATCAGTGTCGCTTATCAGTGCCAACTAGTGCCACCCATGAGTGCCCATCAGTGCCGCCTATCAGTGCCACCCTATCAGTGCCCAGCAGTGCCGCCTTTCAGTGCCCATCAGTGTTGCTTATCAGTGCCCATCAGTGCCAACCAGTGCCACCCATGAGTGCCCATCAGTGCCACCTATCAGTGCCCCCTTTCAGTGCCCATCAGTGTCGCTTATCAGTGCCAACTAGTGCCACCCATGAGTGCCCATCAGTGCCGCCTATCAGTGCCACCCTATCAGTGCCCAGCAGTGCCGCCTATCAGTGCCCATCAGTGCCGCCTATCAGTGCCAACCAGTGCCACCCATGAGTGCCCATCAGTGCCGCCTATCAATGCCCATCAGTGCTGCATATCAGTGCCACCCATCGGTGCCAACCAGTGCCACCCATGAGTGCCCATCAGTGCCACCTACCAGTGCCCATCAGTGAAAGAGAAAACTTACTTATTTACAAATTTTTTTAACAGAAACAAAAGCAAAACTTTTATTTTTTTTTTAAATTTTCGGTCTTTTTTTATTTGGTTAGCAAAAAATGGGGAGTTTTTTTATAGCAAAAAGTAAAAAATATTGTGTTTTTTTTTTTTTTTTTTCCAAAATTGTCACACTTTTTTTGTTTATAGCGCAAAAAATAAAAAGCACAGAGGTGATAAAATACCACCAATAGAAAGCTCTATTTGTGGGAACAAAATGATAAAAATGTAGTTTGGGTACAGTGTAGTATGACCGCGCAATTGTCATTCAAACTGCGACAGCGCTGAAAGGTGAAAATTGGTCTGGGCGGGAGGGTGTCTAAGTGCTCCGGTATTGAAGTGGTTAAAAACAAAAAAAATAGCTGTAGGCGACATTTTAAACACTTCAGCCCCGGGAGATTTTACCCCCCTTCCTGACCAGAGCACTTTTTTGGCAATTTGGCACTGCGTCGCTTTACCTGACAATTGCGCGGTCGTGCGACGTTGTACCCAAACAAAATTCCCACGGCGGGAAAGGCAGCAAATTTAAAGGGACGTACCTGTACGCCCATTTGCCTGCCTGTGCCATTCTGCCGACGTACATCTGTGTGCGGCGGTCGACAAGCGGTTAATCACTTCCCGCAAAATGATGTACCCGTACGTCATTCTACTTCGAGTGGTTGTAGCGGGATGATGATGATGATATGCAGCTGCAGGGATCTCCCCCGCTACCGAGCCAACGGTCGGCTTTCTTGTAACAAATGATGCAGCTAAACAATCGCTCGGCTGTTACCACAAGGAGCGGGGAGCAGGGTTGCCACCTGTCCGGGATTCACCCGGAACAGTTCGGGTTTGGAATCATACGTCTGGGTTTCAGACCGCATGAGACCCGGACACATTCAGACCGGACTATGGCCTCCCAGCGGGGTTGATGGCTGCAGTTGTCTAAGCCGAGAGTGTCTGATACGCGCTCTTTCACACTGCCCAAAGCCAACACTAACCATCCCCCCTCCCCCCACACACAGACAGGAGAGGAGAGAGGGCTCGATCTGCACCTCTCCCCCCCACCCCTCTGTGTCTCAGATACATCTGGATGAGAGGTGCTGACTTCCTCCTACCTCTGAGTGCGTACACCAAGGTAAATCAGGGTTCTCAGAGCACCCCTTACATCAGAGTCCCCCCTTACATCAGAGTTCCCCCTTACATCAGAGTTCCCCCTTACATCAGAACCAAATTGTACACACACTGCACTTATCAAAATAAATTATTTTGTGTGTACAATTTGGTTTAACTATTTTTCATGGTTATGAGACATGCGTAACGTTAGCAGCTGATCCTTTGCAAAGATACACTATTTTGGAGACCAGATTTGGTCAATTACCTGGAGGCTCACAGGACTATAAATTAGCATCCCTTATATCAGTGTTCCCCTTTACATCAGAGGCCACAGTGTTCCCCCTTTACACCAGAGTTCTCAGTGTTTCCCTTTAAATCAGGGTTCTCAGAGCTCCCCTTTACATCAGAGGCCACAGTGTTCCTCCCTTCCACCAGAGTCTTCTCCGTACATCAGAGTTCTCAGAGTCCTACCTTACATCACAGTGTAAGGGAACTATTTGAGGTCAGATGCAAACAGGGGAACTCTGCGGACTCTGATGTAAAAGAGGAACTCTGCGGACTCTGATGTAAAAGAGGAACTCTGCAGACTCTGATGTAAAGGGGAACTCCAACGCCAACGGCGCAGTTTTTAAAACCGGAAGTATTAAAAAACCGTTGATTTTAGTATTTTGAATACTTTGAAGTGCGGAGGAGGGGTTTGGGGGGGCGGGATCACCCTGTAAAGAGGACCTGTCACCACCTATTACTGTCACATGGGATGTTTACATTCATTATAGACCCCAGATCTCTCCATAAAGAGGACCTGTCACCTCCTATTACTGTCACATGGGATGTTTACATTCATTATAGACCCCAGATCTCTCCATAAAGAGGACCTGTCACCTCCTATTACTGTCACATGGGATGTTTACATTCATTATAGACCCCAGACCTCTCCATAAAGAGGACCTGTCACCGCCTATTACTGTCACATGGGATGTTTACATTCATTATAGACCCCAGATCTCTCCATAAAGATGACCTGTCACCTCCTATTACTGTCACATGGGATGTTTACATATATTATAGACCCCAGATCTCTCCATAAAGAGGACCTGTCACCACCTATTACTGTCACATGGGATGTTTACATTCATTATAGACCTCAGATCTCTCCATAAAGAGGACCCGTCACCTCCTATTACTGTCACATGGGATGTTTACATTCATTATAGACCCCAGATCTCTCCATAAAGAGAACCTGTCACCGCCTATTACTGTCACATGGGATGTTTACATTCATTATAGACCCCAGATCTCTCCATAAAGAGGACCTGTCACCTCCTATTACTGTCACATGGGATGTTTACATTCATTATAGACCCCAGATCTCTCCATAAAGAGAACCTGTCACCGCCTATTACTGTCACATGGGATGTTTACATTCATTATAGACCCCAGATCTCTCCATAAAGAGGACCTGTCACCACCTATTACTGTCACATGGGATGTTTACATTCATTATAGACCCCAGATCTCTCCATAAAGAGGACCTGTCACCACCTATTACTGTCACATGGGATGTTTACATTTATTATAGACCCCAGATCTCTCCATAAAGAGGACCTGTCACCGTCTGTTACTGTCACATGGGATGTTTACATTCATTATAGACCCCAGATCTCTCCATAAAGAGGACCTGTCACCACCTATTACTGTCACATGGGATGTTTACATTCATTATAGACCCCAGATCTCTCCATAAAGAGGACCTGTCACCGTCTGTTACTGTCACATGGGATGTTTACATTCATTATAGACCCCAGATCTCTCCATAAAGAGGACCTGTCACCGTCTGTTACTGTCACATGGGATGTTTACATTCATTATAGACCCCAGATCTCTCCATAAAGAGGACCTGTCACCGTCTGTTACTGTCACATGGGATGTTTACATTCATTATAGACCTCAGATCTCTCCATAAAGAGGACCTGTCACCGTCTGTTACTGTCACATGGGATGTTTACATTCATTATAGACCTCAGATCTCTCCATAAAGAGGACCTGTCACCTCCTATTACTGTCACATGGGATGTTTACATTCATTATAGACCCCAGATCTCTCCATAAAGAGGACCTGTCACCACCTATTACTGTCACATGGGATGTTTACATTCATTATAGACCCCAGATCTCTCCATAAAGAGGACCTGTCACCTCCTATTACTGTCACATGGGATGTTTACATTCATTATAGACCCCAGATCTCTCCATAAAGAGGACCAGTCACCCCCTATTACTGTCACATGGGATGTTTACATTCATTATAGACCCCAGATCTCTCCATAAAGAGGACCAGTCACCCCCTATTACTGTCACATGGGATGTTTACATTCATTATAGACCCCAGATCTCTCCATAAAGAGGACCAGTCACCCCCTATTACTGTCACATGGGATGTTTACATTCATTATAGACCCCAGATCTCTCCATAAAGAGGACCTGTCACCTCCTATTACTGTCACATGGGATGTTTACATTCATTATAGACCCCAGATCTCTCCATAAAGAGGACCAGTCACCCCCTATTACTGTCACATGGGATGTTTACATTCATTATAGACCCCAGATCTCTCCATAAAGAGGACCTGTCACCTCCTATTACTGTCACATGGGATGTTTACATTCATTATAGACCCCAGATCTCTCCATAAAGAGGACCTGTCACCGCCTCTTACTGTCACATGGGATGTTTACATTCATTATAGACCCCAGATCTCTCAAAAAAGAGGACCAGTCACCCCCTATTACTGTCACATGGGATGTTTACATTCATTATAGACCCCAGATCTCTCCATAAAGAGGACCTGTCACCGTCTATTACTGTCACATGGGATGTTTACATTCATTATAGACCCCAGATCTCTCCATAAAGAGGACCTGTCACCTCCTATTACTGTCACATGGGATGTTTACATTCATTATAGACCCCAGATCTCTCCATAAAGAGGACCTGTCACCACCTATTACTGTCACATGGGATGTTTACATTCATTATAGACCCCAGATCTCTCCATAAAGAGGACCTGTCACCTCCTATTACTGTCACATGGGATGTTTACATTCATTATAGACCCCAGATCTCTCCATAAAGAGGACCTGTCACCTCCTAATACTGTCACATGGGATGTTTACATTCCTGGTGATAGCAATACAAGTGATCAGGAATTTTATTTTTTATTTTTAAAGGGACAGTGTAAAATAAAGAAAAAAAAAGGAAACATTTTAAAACACTTTATCCCGCCGAGCTCGCGTGCCAAAGAAAAGACACACGTAAGTCGCGCCTGCATATGAAAATGGTGTTGAAACCACACATGTGAGGTATCGCCACGATCGTCAGAGTGAGAGCAATAATTCTAGCCCTAGACCTCCTCTGTAACTCTAAACTGGTAACCTTTAAAATATTTTTAAGGCGTCGCCTATGGAGATTTTTACGTACCGTCGTTGGTCGCCATTCGACGAGTGTGAGCAATTTTAAAGCGTGACACGTTAGGTATCTATTTACTCGGCGTAACATCGTCTTTCCCATTATACAAAAAAAAAAAAAAATCTAACTCTACATGTTTTGTTTTTTCTTTAGTTCATTGAAATGTATTTTTTCCCCAATAAAATTGCGTTTGAAACACCGCTGCGCAAAATACAGTGTGACATAAAATATTTCAACGACTGCAATTTTATTCTCTAGTGTCTCTGCTAAAAAAAAATTATATATATAAAATGGTTCTAAGTAACTTTCTAGCAAAATATACTGTCGGTGTTTCGTCGCATAGGGCGACCCATCACATTTGGAACGCATCTGGCGGCGTCGCGCATGCGCACTCCAGCGGGTAGCCAAATGTGATGGGTCGCCATATGTGATGGAATGCCAGGACAGGAGAGCCTGGGCGACCCCTCACCCCACCACCACCACCACCTGTAAAAGCGATCCAATGGCTAATTCTCCTCTACGATCAATTTTACAAAAACCAGATTCGTCTGCAGAAAATAACACTAAAGTGATGATGTCTGTAGCTGCACCATCACCCCGGATTATCACCCGAAACCCCCCAATATTTATGTGTGTATTACAGTCTTCAAGGGGTTCATATCTGTCCGGAGTTCTCCTTTACATGGTTTATTATTATATATACTAATAATACAGATTAATATTTATTAAATATTCTATTATTTAATATTATTACTTATGAGGATGACATTGTATATATGATGTCCTTATGTACAATACACTGATATTATTTTCTGTGTTCTACAGAAAAATGGCCGCCCCCGGCTGGAGTCCTTTCAAAGAGCAGTGTGACCTCTAGTGTCTTCTGGAGGACTTCCTGTGTGTCTTACGCAGTGTATTACCTTCTGTGGTCCTACGCAAAATGGCCGCCAACCGAAGCCTCAGCTACACCTCGTTGGACCTCTAGTGTTTGGAGTGAAACGACAGCTGTACGGAGAGGAGAGGAGGATACGTTGGTGATACGATAAATAATACCGATTATAGGTGATCAATACTGGGAGAGAGGGGGGAGGGGTGATATAGATTTATATCTCATTACAGAGAGATCACAGCAGACTCCAATCTTATCTCTAATCCTTCTATAGAGCCGACATATACCATAGTGCTGTACACTGAGCTCATCACATCAGTCTCTGTACAGAGGAGCTTACACTCTAATGTCCCCTCCCCCACAGTCACATCAGTCTCTGTACAGAGGAGCTTACACTCTAATGTCCCCTCCCCCCACAGTCACATCAGTCTCTATACAGAGGAGCTTACACTCTAATGTCCCCTCCCCCCACAGTCACATCAGTCTCTGTACAGAGGAGCTTACACTCTAATGTCCCCTCCCCCCACAGTCACATCAGTCTCTGTACAGAGGAGCTTACACTCTAATGTCCCCTCCCCCCACAGTCACATCAGTCTCTATACAGAGGAGCTTACACTCTAATGTCCCCTCCCCCCACAGTCACATCAGTCTCTGTACAGAGGAGCTTACACTCTAATGTCCCCTCCCCCCCACAGTCACATCAGTCTCTGTACAGAGGAGCTTACACTCTAATGTCCCCTCCCCCCACAGTCACATCAGTCTCTGTACAGAGGAGCTTACACTCTAATGTCCCCTCCCCCCACAGTCACATCAGTCTCTGTACAGAGGAGCTTACACTCTAATGTCCCCTCCCCCCCACATCACATCAGTCTCTATACAGAGGAGCTTACACTCTAATGTCCCCTCCCCCACAGTCACATCAGTCTCTGTACAGAGGAGCTTACACTCTAATGTCCCCTCCCCCCCCACAGTCACATCAGTCTCTGTACAGAGGAGCTTACACTCTAATGTCCCCTCCCCCCACAGTCACATCAGTCTGTGTACAGAGGAGCTTACACTCTAATGTCCCCTCCCCCCACATCACATCAGTCTCTGTACAGAGGAGCTTACACTCTAATGTCCCCTCCCCCCACAGTCACATCAGTCTCTGTACAGAGGAGCTTACACTCTAATGTCCCCTCCCCCCCACAGTCACATCAGTCTCTGTACAGAGGAGATTACACTCTAATGTCCCCTCCCCCCCACAGTCACATCAGTCTCTGTACAGAGGAGCTTACACTCTAATGTCCCCTCCCCCACAGTCACATCAGTCTCTGTACAGAGGAGCTTACACTCTAATGTCCCCTCCCCCCACAGTCACATCAGTCTGTGTACAGAGGAGCTTACACTCTAATGTCCCCTCCCCCACAGTCACATCAGTCTCTATACAGAGGAGCTTACACTCTAATGTCCCCTCCCCCACAGTCACATCAGTCTCTGTACAGAGGAGCTTACACTCTAATGTCCCCTCCCCCCACAGTCACATCAGTCTGTGTACAGAGGAGCTTACACTCTAATGTCCCCTCCCCCCACAGTCACATCAGTCTCTGTACAGAGGAGCTTACACTCTAATGTCCCCTCCCCCCCACATCACATCAGTCTCTGTACAGAGGAGCTTACACTCTAATGTCCCCTCCCCCCACAGTCACATCAGTCTCTGTACAGAGGAGCTTACACTCTAATGTCCCCTCCCCCCCACATCACATCAGTCTCTGTACAGAGGAGCTTACACTCTAATGTCCCCTCCCCCCACAGTCACATCAGTCTCTGTACAGAGGAGCTTACACTCTAATGTCCCCTCCCCCCCCACAGTCACATCAGTCTCTATACAGAGGAGCTTACACTCTAATGTCCCCTCCCCCCACAGTCACATCAGTCTCTGTACAGAGGAGCTTACACTCTAATGTCCCCTCCCCCCCCACAGTCACATCAGTCTCTATACAGAGGAGCTTACACTCTAATGTCCCCTCCCCCCACAGTCACATCAGTCTCTGTACAGAGGAGCTTACACTCTAATGTCCCCTCCCCCCACAGTCACATCAGTCTCTGTACAGAGGAGCTTACACTCTAATGTCCCCTCCCCCCACAGTCACATCAGTCTCTGTACAGAGGAGCTTACACTCTAATGTCCCCTCCCCCACAGTCACATCAGTCTCTATACAGAGGAGCTTACACTCTAATGTCCCCTCCCCCACAGTCACATCAGTCTCTGTACAGAGGAGCTTACACTCTAATGTCCCCTCCCCCCACAGTCACATCAGTCTCTGTACAGAGGAGCTTACACTCTAATGTCCCCTCCCCCCCCACATCACATCAGTCTCTGTACAGAGGAGCTTACACTCTAATGTCCCCTCCCCCACAGTCACATCAGTCTCTGTACAGAGGAGCTTACACTCTAATGTCCCCTCCCCCCACATCACATCAGTCTCTGTACAGAGGAGCTTACACTCTAATGTCCCCTCCCCCACAGTCACATCAGTCTCTGTACAGAGGAGCTTACACTCTAATGTCCCCTCCCCCCACAGTCACATCAGTCTCTGTACAGAGGAGCTTACACTCTAATGCCCCCTCCCCCCCACAGTCACATCAGTCTCTGTACAGAGGAGCTTACACTCTAATGTCCCCTCCCCCCCACAGTCACATCAGTCTCTGTACAGAGGAGCTTACACTCTAATGTCCCCTCCCCCCACATCACAGTCTCTGTACAGAGGAGCTTACACTCTAATGTCCCCTCCCCCCCCACAGTCACATCAGTCTCTGTACAGAGGAGCTTACACTCTAATGTCCCCTCCCCCCCACAGTCACATCAGTCTGTACAGAGGAGCTTACACTCTAATGTCCCCTCCCCCCCACAGTCACATCAGTCTCTGTACAGAGGAGCTTACACTCTAATGTCCCCTCCCCCCACAGTCACATCAGTCTCTGTACAGAGGAGCTTACACTCTAATGTCCCCTCCCCCCACAGTCACATCAGTCTCTGTACAGAGGAGCTTACACTCTAATGTCCCCTCCCCCACAGTCACATCAGTCTCTGTACAGAGGAGCTTACACTCTAATGTCCCCTCCCCCCACAGTCACATCAGTCTCTGTACAGAGGAGCTTACACTCTAATGTCCCCTCCCCCCCCACATCAGTCTCTGTACAGAGGAGCTTACACTCTAATGTCCCCTCCCCCACAGTCACATCAGTCTCTGTACAGAGGAGCTTACACTCTAATGTCCCCTCCCCCCACATCACATCAGTCTCTGTACAGAGGAGCTTACACTCTAATGTCCCCTCCCCCCACAGTCACATCAGTCTCTGTACAGAGGAGCTTACACTCTAATGTCCCCTCCCCCCCACAGTCACATCAGTCTCTGTACAGAGGAGCTTACACTCTAATGTCCCCTCCCCCACAGTCACATCAGTCTCTGTACAGAGGAGCTTACACTCTAATGTCCCCTCCCCCCACAGTCACATCAGTCTCTGTACAGAGGAGCTTACACTCTAATGTCCCCTCCCCCACAGTCACATCAGTCTCTATACAGAGGAGCTTACACTCTAATGTCCCCTCCCCCACAGTCACATCAGTCTCTGTACAGAGGAGCTTACACTCTAATGTCCCCTCCCCCCACAGTCACATCAGTCTCTGTACAGAGGAGCTTACACTCTAATGTCCCCTCCCCCACAGTCACATCAGTCTCTGTACAGAGGAGCTTACACTCTAATGTCCCCTCCCCCACAGTCACATCAGTCTCTGTACAGAGGAGCTTACACTCTAATGTCCCCTCCCCCCCACAGTCACATCAGTCTCTGTACAGAGGAGCTTACACTCTAATGTCCCCTCCCCCCCACATCAGTCTCTGTACAGAGGAGCTTACACTCTAATGTCCCCTCCCCCACAATCACATCAGTCTCTATACAGAGGAGCTTACACTCTAATGTCCCCTCCCCCCACATCAGTCTCTGTACAGAGGAGCTTACACTCTAATGTCCCCTCCCCCCCACAGTCACATCAGTCTCCCAGCAGATCTGCTCCCTCCTCATTTAGGTGCAGTCCATCCCTTCTGTAGTGATTGACTGAGAAGTTGGCCCAGTCCTCCAGGAACCCAAACCCCTCCTACCTACACCAGCTCTTCAGCCTCTTGTTTACTTCCCTAATCTCCCTCTACCTTTCTGGTGTGGCTCGATGTACCGGTAGTATTCCTGAGAATATTGCTGAGAATACGACCTTGGAGGTCCTTTTCCTCAATTTAGCGCCCAAGTCCCTAAAATCGTTCTTTAGGACACTCCATCTTCCTCTGACTTTGTCATTGGTGCCAACGTGCACCCGCAGACCCCACCGTGCTCCTGAGACAACCCGCAGACCCCACCGTGCTCTCGTAGACAACCCGCAGACCCCACCGTGCTCTCGTAGGCAACCTGCAGACCCCACCGTGCTCTCGTAGGCAACCCGCAGACCCACCGTGCTCTCGTAGACAACCCACAGACCCACCGTGCTCTCGTAGACAACCCACAGACCCACCGTGCTCTCGTAGACAACCCGCAGACCCACCGTGCTCTCGTAGACAACCCACAGACCCACCGTGCTCCTGAGACAACCCACAGACGCACCGTACACTCGTAGACAACTCGCAAACCCCACCGTGCTCTCGTAGACAACCCGCAGACCCACCGTGCTCTCGTAGACAACCCACAGACCCACCGTGCTCCTGAGACAACCCACAGACGCACCGTACACTCGTAGACAACTCGCAAACCCCACCGTGCTCTCGTAGACAACCCGCAGACCCTACCATGCTCTCGTAGACAACCCGCAGACCCTACCATGCTCTCGTAGACAACCCGCAGACCCTACCGTGCACTCGTAGACAACCCGCAGACCCTACCGTGCACTCGTAGACAACCCGCAGACCCACCGTGCTCTCGTAGACAACCCGCAGACCCACCGTGCTCCTGAGACAACCCACAGACCCACCGTACACTCGTAGACAACTCGCAAACCCCACCGTGCTCTCGTAGACAACCCGCAGACCCTACCGTGCTCTCGTAGACAACCCGCAGACCCACCGTGCTCTCATAGACAACCCGCAGACCCACCGTGCTCTCGTAGACAACTCGCAAACCCCACCGTGCTCTCGTAGACAACCCGCAGACCCTACCGTGCACTCGTAGACAACCCGCAGACCCACCGTGCTCTCGTAGACAACCCACAGACCCCACCGTGCACTCGTAGACAACCCGCAGACCCCACCGTGCTCTCGTAGACAACCAGCAGACCCACCGTGCACTCGTAGACAACCCGCAGACCCCACCGTGCACTCGTAGACAACCCGCAGACCCACCGTGCTCTCGTAGACAACCCACAGACCCCACCGTGCTCTCGTAGACAACCCGCAGACCCCACCGTGCTCTCGTAGACAACCCGCAGACCCTACCGTGCACTCGTAGACAACCCGCAGACCCACCGTGCTCTCGTAGACAACCTGCAGACCCACCGTGCTCTCGTAGACAACCCGCAGACCCCACCGTGCTCTCGTAGACAACCCACAGACCCCACCGTGCTCTCGTAGACAACCCGCAGACCCACCGTGGTCTCGCAGACAACCCACAGACCCACCGTGCTCTCGTAGACAACCCGCAGACTCACCGTGCTCCTGAGACAACCCACAGACCCACCTTACACTCGTAGACAACCGGCAGACCCCACCGTGCTCTTGTAGACAACCGGCAGACCCCACCGTGCTCTCGTAGACAACCCACAGACCCCACCGTGCACTCGTAGACAACCCGCAGACCCCACCATGCACTCGTAGACAACCCGCAGACCCCACCTTGCACTTGTAGACAACCCGCAGACCCCACCTTGCACTTGTAGACAACCCGCAGACCCCACCATGCTCTTGTAGACAACCGGCAGACCCCACCGTGCTCTCGTAGACAACCCGCAGACCCCACCATGCACTCGTAGACAACCCGCAGACCCCACCTTGCACTTGTAGACAACCCGCAGACCCCACCGTGCTCTCGTAGACAACCCGCAGACCCCACCGTGCACTGGTAGACAACCCGCAGACCCCACCATGCACTCGTAGACTACCCGCAGACCCCACCGTGCACTCGTAGACAACCGACAGACCCCACCGTGCACTCGTAGACAACCGACAGACCCACCGTGCTCTCGTAGACAACCCGCAGACCCCACCGTGCTCTCGTAGACAACCCGCAGACCCCACCGTGCACTCGTAGACAACCCGCAGACCCCACCATGCACTCGTAGACAACCCGCAGACCCCACCGTGCACTCGTAGACAACCGGCAGACCCCACCGTGCTCTCGTAGACAACCCGCAGACCCCACCGTGCACTCTTAGACAACCGGCAAACCCCACCGTGCTCTCGTAGACAACCGGCAGACCCCACCGTGCACTCGTAGACAACCGACAGACCCACCGTGCTCTCGTAGACAACCCACAGATCCCACCGTGCACTCGTAGACAACCGGCAGACCCCACCGTGCTCTCGTAGACAACCCGCAGACCCCACCGTGCACTCGTAGACAACCCGCAGACCCCACTGTGCACTCGTAGACAACCGGCAAACCCCACCGTGCTCTCGTAGACAACCGGCAGACCCCAATAGCATGCTAAAGTCAAATTATATGCAGGGTGATAAAGTTTGCCCTTTGTCTTGAGAAGGTTGTGGAATATAAGTGGGGGGGCCTTTTGCAGACTCATCATGGGGCTTTGGGATGCAAAGTTGGTTGACTTTTTATGTCAGGAGATAGGCTACCGAACTTGTAAATATTGAAAGCCAGGTTCAGACGTCATGACCCTGTTAATGTTGGTTAAGCATCATAGCCACATAGACTTGAGACCCATCCAATCGCGTTCTTGGGAAAGATTTGATTGTGCTGTGGGAGCCAATTGGAAATTTCTCAATGATAGCAAATGGAGAGAAAGAGTATGAAAAGTAGCCAAAGACTGGACTGGGAGGGATGCTTGACTGGAGAGGAGGAGGAGGAAAGGACGGACTGCAGAGTTGAATGAGATGACGTGGCTGGAGTAGAGGACCTGGAGCTTGGACAGAGAAAGAGATGATACACTTGTAGGTTATGCCTGAGGGACCGGGCCTGCGAGAGACTTCAACCCTTGCCTCATCCCCTGGGATTGGTATTATTTTATATACTTTTGATGTCCTCCCCAAATCCCACCCCTCGTTCCGCCACTCTGCCCGGGTCTCCCGTCCCACCGGGAGACCCGAGCGACTAGCCGACACATCCACCGGCTGATCGGCTTTGTTCGGGTTCTCAGATCTAGTAACCCCGGAAGCGATGTCATAACATCACTCCCTTATTACTGGCATCCTAAAGTTTCGAAAAATAGAAAGTATTCAAAAACGCCGATCTTGGCTTTTTAAATACTTTCAAGTGCAGAGGAGGGATTTTGGGGGTCTTGTAGACCACAGATTCCTCCATAAAGAGGACCTGTCACATGCCTATTACTGTCACAAGGGATGTTTACATTCCTTGTGACAGCAATAAAAGTGATATAAAAATAATTAAAAGGACAGTGTAAAAATAAAAACTTTAAATCTACAGAATATCGGCTCCGGATATCGGCCATCAGCCTGAAAGGCAGCCGAAAAAACGGTATCGGCCCTGAAAAAACTATATTGGTCAAACCCTAATGCCCCGTACACACAATCGGAAATTAGGCCAGCAAAAGACCGATGAGAGCTTTTGGTCGGAAAATGCGACCGTGTGTATGCTCCATCGGCCGAATTTCCGCCAGCAAAAGATTTTCCCGATCGCCTGTACACATTCCGACGCGCAAAATTCCTACGCATGCTCGGAAACAGTTTGACGCATGCTCGGAAGCATTGCACTTAACTTTCTCTTTTATAAGGGGGGGGGGTGGTTGCCCATTAGAAAACTCAAATAATTGGCCCTTCTAAGCCACCTGATGAAAGTTTAAATGTGTGTTTGGTCATTTGTTGCTATGGCGGTGAATAAATACATTCGTTTGCCAATTATCCCAACTAGATATGACTAAAGCTCAGGTCGTACTCAGGGTTGAATCGTACCCTATGCTCTTTGCTAGTTGGAAATGGTTATCAATCGTTGGTTGCTATGGCGGTAAGTAAATGGCCACCTCCGTTTGCACAGACTGCAAATTAATTGGGTTCAGCTCAAAGCCCATGCTCATCTCAAACTTCACCTTGACCCAAGAACCTCTAGTCTATTTATGTGTTAATACAAACAGTGTGGAAATGACCCCCTCACTGCCATAACACATAATGGGGATTAGGAGGGGGTGCTTAGTGGTTTCTGATTCCCGTACTACAATACGTCCCCTCAGGACAGGAAGGGAAATTTTCTGACTGACAACACTCAATCATGTCTATGTCACAGCGACTGCTATATGAGAAGACAACTTCTCTTCCGTCAGAGCACCAGGAGTTTAGTGATAGTTGTACTCTTGGTGTTCAGTAGAACTGTTAAGCCAGCCATAGATGGTTCAAATCTCATCTCTGAGCCATAGATGGTTCAGCAAGAACCGGCCGAGATGCAAAACCATGTATGTGTAGTCTGAATGTACCCAAGTTGGAGCCGCTTCCCCTGCACCCCCCAACAGGAGAACAAAATAGTTCCGTGTTAGAGACTGTGTGATTGTATTGATGGGGAAATCTAGGTAATTACTGTCCCGCAACCTTTAGTTGCAGGAAAGAAATTCCCTCCGTCTATGGTAGGCCTTAGTTATAAATAACAGAGAGAAGTCCACAAGGTGGCATGCACCCCATTGGACCCCTAGAAATCTTACACACTTTACAAAGTGGCTGAATTCCTGGAGCTCAGATTTAACGAGTGTCAACCAGATCAATCTATCTAAAAGTTTCACACACAAACGGGACCTTCAATATCACGGGATCATACCCGTAATGTTTTGTACCTCGTCCAATGCAAAGGATCTTATGTTGGTGAAACAGGACAGAAGTTCCAAATGAGGATGAATTTGCACAGACGTACCATCAAGGTACATAGGAAAGATAGTTTCTGCACACCTGCGGGACATAATTTCTCACAACCGGACCACACTATAGAAGACCTCAATGTTTTAGTTCTTAAAGGGAATTACCCAAAGTGTCTTTCCGGACAGCACCTGAGAGATTGTGACTCCTCCCTCTGGACCACAGGAAACACCTCCCTACCACATGTCAGTTTTTGTGTTTCCTACATTTAATGGGGGGAGCCATCTTAGGTTATCCTGAGAGACAGCGGTTCCTCTGTTTTTTTTCCTTAGACCACCAGCCCTCCCGTCTTACCAGGGCATCTGCAGTGGTGTTTACAGGCTCATCTTCCCCCTAGGTGCTCAGGGAGAGCCGCAGAAGATCTGGTGGACCAGCTCCAGACTGTCCTAGCGGCAGCTGCTCGTGCACCGCCGCCATTTTGCAGTGGCTGAGTAGATTCTCGGCCGTGCCGGAAGTAATCCCATAAGAGCGGGTCAACGCCTGGCGTCATTTCCGGCGGCCAGGCGCAGAGGGAGGAGGCAGGGCAGGAGTTGTTGCCTATTTCCACTTCTGGTGCACTGGCACTATGGGAGTGTGGAAACGGCTTGTGAAGCCACAGGTGAAGCGCTGCACACTCACTATGAAGAAGGCGGCGGGATCTACAGCGGTGGGGATAGGCACGGGTACCAGCAAGGCTCAGGTAGGGGGAGGTGTGTTAAAATCTGCCCTATCCTTACTTGGGATTCCAGTCTTCCTTTCTTTCCCAAAACAAGCGTGCACACACCGCTTTAGGCAAAAAATGGACACACCCGACCCAAGATGCTAAGCCCGGCTCATCACCATAGGCAATATCAAGAATAGAAGAAAAGTTTGATCGCACACTTGAATCCAAAAGATGCTGTCGAAATTTCTTTGTCATGAGACAGACAAAATTGCAATGATGATCAGTTGACGCATTTCACACAAAAAGAACCGTGCTTGTTTACAACGTTGTGAACAAGCATGGTCCTTTTCGTGTGAAACGCGTCAACTGATCATCATTGTAATCTTTTGGATTCAAGTGTGCGATCGATATTTCCTTCTCTCCTTTCTTTGCCCCTGGTGGGGGGAGCCTGTCTGGGCACTTGAGGCTTTTCTGCCCCTCTTAGTGCACCTTTGGGTGATCCATAGGCGGAGACTGGGTCTCAGCAAAGGTCCCCTGTTTTTTTTTCTATTTTTTATTTCCTCTCTTAGGCCAAAAGCCCTGACTCGGGCAAAAAGAGATGCCCCTCATGCAAAGCTAAAATGGGGGAGTATTGGAAGAAAGCCCTTTGCAGCTCCTGCATCACTTCCTTTGTCAAAGAGGAATCTGCTTCCATCTGCGAGGACTTAGTTGCCTCAGTAAAAAAGGAGCTTTATGCCACAATTCAGTTGTTCCGTGATTCTTTGGTTAATCCAGCCCTCGACACCTGAGTCTTCCCAGGGTTTGCTCTCTGTCCCGGTGTTAGAGGCTCTGACAGAAGGTCCTTCTACCAGGGAAAGACAGTCCCCTGCTCCTTCCAATGAAGGTTTGGAAGAAGAGGAGGGGGTGGAAGTGGCCCCCTCCAAGTTCAAACTATCCCTGGAAGAGGTCGATGGGCTTCTAAGAGCTATACAGTTTACTTTTGGTCTAGGTGAAGAAAAAAAAAAAGGAACTAATACTACATGACCGTATGTATGTGGGTTTAAGTGAGCCTAATGCCGCGTACACACGACCGGACTTTACGGCATACTTTGTCCTGCGGACTTTACGACGGACTTTCCGAATGAACGGACTTGTCTACACACGATCAACCAAAGTCCGACAGATTCGTATGTGATGACGTATGACCGGACTAAAACAAGAAAGTTCATAGCCAGTAGCCAATAGCTGCCCTAGCGTCAGTTTTTGTCCGTCGGACTAGCATACAGACGAGCGGACTTTTCGACCAGACTCGAGTCCGTCAGATAGATCTGAAACGTGTTTAATTTCTAGGTCCGTCAAACTTTTGAGAAAAAAAAGTCAGCTGGAGCCCACAAACGATTGAATTGTCCGACGGACTCAGGTTCGCCGGACCAAGTATGCCATAAAGTCCGCTCGTGTGTACGTGGCATAAGGGGCGTACGTTTCCGGGAATATCTGTCATCTCAGATTCCATAAAAAAGGAATGTCAGAAACCGGAGAGAGAGCTTTTTTTTTTTCTCAAGAGCCCACAAGAGGTGCTTTCCTTTTGAGGAGGAACCTTCTGCGGTGTGGAACAAGGTCCCCAAACAACACTGCCTTTTCCCAGGTCTCTAGGTCCACCGACCTAGCCTTTGAAGACATGGGGATCCTAAGGGATCCGAAGGATAAACAAATGGATCTTTTGATCAAAAGATCTTGGCAGTCTATCATGAGTAATTTGAAACCTGGAGTACTGAGTTAACCAGCTAAAAGCTCATGTTCTAGCGCATTCACCCAAACAGAAGATACTAGATTCCTTCACTACCCTGTGCTCTGCAGTAGCTTATATGGCGGATGCTTTGGCCGAAGCAATTTAGAATGTCAGCTACATCGGCAAAGAAGAGCATTGTGGCTCAAAACCTGGCCAGGCGATGCGGCATCTAAGAGTAATTTGTGGGATTCCCTTTTCGGGCAACCTTCTCTTTGGTCCTGATCTAGATACCATCCTAGACAGGACAGCCGATAGGAAGAAGTCCTTTCCAGTTAAAAATAAAAAGCAACCCCAAAATGCCTTTTTTGACCTCAGGAGCAAGACAACAAGTCTCAGGGGAGGAGGAAGAATTGGTCGGCGTAAAAACCTAAAGGCAAGGGCGGACTCCTTTTCCATCCTCCTGCGCAAACCGAAAAGTCACAATGAGTCGAGCCTTCGGGTGGGTGGAAGGCTGCAAACTTTCCTTCTGCAGTGGTCAGGCATAACATCAAATCAGTTCATCTTGACCACTTTTTCTCAATGCTATGCAATAGAATTTACGGAATCCCCCCCCCCCCCCCAAAGGATCCAGTAAAAGCCCTGGCCACAAAGTCCTTGCTAAGGGAGCTGATGCAACGGGGTGTGGTGGTCCAAGTACCACCAGGAGAGCGACAACAGGGGTTCTATTCTCACATATTCTTGGTGAAGAAACCAACAGGATAATTCCGATTTGATCCTAAAGCCCCTGAAAAGGTCCGTCAAATACAGAAAGTTCAGGATGAACTCTTTTTTTCTCCGTCAGAAATCTACTGACCCCAGAATGTTTTTATAGCGTCAATAGACTTAAGAGATGCATGCCCCCATTTCACCCCAGTCCCAGAAGTTTCTCAGGTTGGCAGTGAAGATGAAGGGCATGCTTCATCATCTACAGTTCAGGGCCTTGCCTTTCGGTCTATCATCCGCATCACAGATTTTTACCAAGGTGATGGTGGAAGCACTAGCTCTGCTTCGTCTTCAGGTAATTGCAGTAATTCCCTATCTCGACGACCTACTGTTCTTCGCCCCCTCAAAGGAACAGTTACAGAACAATTTAGTCAAAGCCTGCAACCATCTGGAGTCCCTAGGGTGGATTCTAAACCTCCAGAAGTTTTCCCTGAATCTGTCCCAGGAGGTTTGGTTTCTAGGCTATCAACTCGATAGAACAGAAGAAAAAAAGGACAAGGTACAATGCACAGTGTCTATGCTGCAGGCCAACCAGCCAATAATGGTAAGGGAGGTAATGTCGGCATTAGGGGTTCAGTGGGCGAGATTGGACTTCAGAAGTCTGCAAGCTTTCCTCTTGAGGTCATGGGATCACAGCTTAAAATCCCTGGACACAGAAGTGAGGATCCCCACCAAGGTGAAGAGGTCGCTATAGTGGTGGAGGGATTAGGAGATCCTATCAAGGAGTCTGGTTTGGATCTTCCCAGTCGAAAGAAGACTAACAACAGACGCCAGTTCTTGGGGGTGGGGGGCCCACCTAGGAAAGAATTTGGCTCAAGGGAGTTGGTCCAAAAAAGAGGCAACAAGTTCCTTGAATTGGAGAGAGCTGAAGGCAATTTCTTTAGCTCTATTGATATTTGCTCAAGATCTCCAGACTCACCACGTTCAAGTGTTGACAAACAATGCCAGGGCTGTGGCTTAAACAGACAGGGGGGCAGAAGGAGCAAGCCCTTACAAGCACTGGCAACAGAGATTCTTTTTTGGGCTGAGAAGCAGTTGCTAACCTTGTCGGCAATCCACGTAAAGGGAACTCTGAACAGAGTGGCGGATTTCCTAAGCCAGTACCTCATTCAGGAAGCAGAATGGTCACTGAATCCGGAGGTCTTTGGGATGATCTCCAGTATGTGAGGACAGCCAGAGTTGGACCTGTTCGCCTCAAAAGAGAATGCACAGGTTCCTCAGTTCTTTTCTCTGCACAATCTTGATGGGTCCCTAGGGAAGGATGCCCTGGCACATCCATGGAGATTTCACCTTTGTTACGCTTTCCCCCCCATTCCAGTTAATTCCACTGGTGTTAAAGATGATTCAGCGGGAAGGGGTACCAGTCATTCTAATCACCCATTTTGACTAAAGAGAGCCTGATTCCCAACCGTTCTGGGAATGGCGACCAGGCCTTGTTGGCATCTACCGCTCAGGCAAGATTTGCTAATCCAAGGTCCAATAAATCACCCAGATGTGGCCAGGCTGTCCCTTGCAGCATGGTATATGAGAAACTGCTCCTGAAGAATAAGGGGTTTTCAAACCGTCTGGTTACAACATTGCTATCAAGTAGAAAGAAATGTAACTAGAGCCATCTATACTAAGGTCTGGAAAGTCTATAATTCACGGTGCATATCATCTAGTCAAGACCCAAAGGAACTTGTGTCTTTTATTTTTCAGGAGGGAGCAGATAAGGGACTAGCAAGTCAGTACCTTGAGGGTACAGGTGGCTGCGCTAGCAGTCTTCTTGGAAAGATCTGTTGCCCCCGACCCTCTAGTATTTAGTTTGTTTTAAGGATCTTACAAGTTTAAGACCAATGCCAATCAAAAGCTTCCCGAAATGGGACTTTCCGGTAGTCCTGCAATCTCTAACAAAAAGTCAGTTTGAACCTCTGGAAGAAACATCACTCAAATGTCTCAATCTTAAAGCTGTTTTTTCTGATCGCCATTTAGTCAGCACGCAGGATCAGCAAGTGTTTCGGGACAGAGTCATCCTTAGGACGGACCCAAAATTCTTACCTAAGGTAGCCTCAATGCATATTCGTTTACAGGACATTGTTCTCCCAACCTTCTGCGCTAACCCGTCGGGGGAGGAGATCTTGCTTCATAATTTAGACGTTTTGTTACGTTATCTAGAATTAACAAAAGACTTTAGATGTTCACACTCTTTATTTGTTATTTTTTCAGGCAACAAGAAAAGTTGCTAAACTTCTAAAGGATCAATAGCCAGATGGCTGAAGTTGTCTATACTGGAATCATACTCCCATGCGGGTTTGTCCCCGCCAGCTGGAATTTGTGCACATTCAACCAGAGCGCTTGCGGCCACTTGGGCAGAAGGAGCTGGTGACACCCCTCAACAAATTTGTAAGGCGTCAACGTGGTCAAGTTTTCGCACCTTTGTGCGTCATTACAGGCTGGACCTTTCATCCGCCAACGATCAAGCGTTTGGCAGGAAGGTCTTACAGGCTGTTGTCCCGCCCTAAAGGGGTAAGTCTTGGTTATCCTCTCGGGTGCTGTCCTGAAAGACGCTTTGGGAAAATTCAGGTTACACTTATAGGTAACTTGTTTTCCATAAGTTTTTCAGGACAGCAACCACCCGCCCTACTGGTTTTTGTACTATACTGTGTCTAATGTATGTGTTTGTGTGTTCCAGCCGGGGGCTGGAGGTTCTCTTCTGCAACTGACATGTGGTAGGGAGGTGCCTCCCTTTTTAAAGATTTGGAGGAAGAAGGGGTTTCCTGTGGTCCAGTGAGAGGAGTCACGATCTCTCAGGTGCTGTCCTGAAAGACTTATGGAAATCAAGTTACCGGTAAGGCCTCTTTCACACGGGGCAGATCAGTCATGATCCGCCCCGTGAACATCCGCTTGCTCAGCGGGGATCGCTCCGCCGATCCCCGCTGAGCAGGAAGATGACAGGTGCATCGCTGCACGCTGTGCAGCGACGGACCTGTCAGAGCGCCGCTCTCCCCTATGGGGGGATCGGATGATGACGGTCCGTAGTGTCCGTCGTCATCCGATCCGATCCGAAAACGGAGGGAAAAGTAGGTTTTTCCTCCGTTACACTTTTCGGATCGGAGCGGGGTCGGATGTCAGCGGACATGTCACCGCTGACATCCGACGCTCCATAGGGATGAATGTATGTCCGTTTTTCATCCGAAAACGGAAGGATGAAAAACGGACATACGGATCCCCCGTGTGAAAGAGGCCTAAGTCTAATTTGAATTTTCAGAACTATCCAGGAAAGGAAAAATTTTGAACTAAGAATGATGATACTTCTATTTGACACAAAAAATAACGGCCTAAACTTAGATATGGGTTTCCTTACTCATTATCCAAAAGTTTTGTGACCCCCCCCCCAGTCTATAGCTCTCTCTTTATTTTATCTCACTAACTGTGCTAGTTTTATTACCATTGCCATGTACATTTGTTTGTGTGTTTTGTTTTTCTTGTTTTCCTTTCCGTGTGTTTTTTTTTTTTTTCTCTTTTTCTAACATTCTGATAAAACTTTTGTGAATCTGTACTGCTGGGACCTTGAAAAAGGGGACATTCCCCGAAAACTTGTATGTTAGTTCAAATAAAAAAAAGTATCACGAACAGTACTCCATTGTTTGAGTGTCAAAGAATTTCAATTTTTCTCTCTTCTGCTTTCAGTGATGGGGTCTGCTGATCTGAGGAAGGAGCTGGAATGTTCCATCTGTCTAGACATTTATACAGATCCTGTAACCCTGAAATGTGGACACAACTTCTGCTGGGACTGTATTGGTCGTATGGTGGATACACAGGAGAGGTCTGGAGGTTTTTCCTGTCCTGAATGCAGAGAGAGGTTTCACAATCGGCCTGCACTGCGGAGGAACATAGCACTGCGTAACATAGTGGAGAATTTCCTGTCTGCTCAGCCAGATCAAGAGGAGTCCTGGGTCTTCTGTACTTACTGTATTCACACTCCTGTACCTGCTGTGATATCCTGTCTGATGTGTGAAGCTTATCTGTGTGATGATCACCTAAGAGTCCACATCAAGTCACCAGAACACGTCTTATGTGACCTCACCCCTTCTCTGGAGAACAGAAAATGCTCCATCCATAAGCAACTACTTAAGTATTACTGCACTGAGGACTTCACCTGTATCTGTATGTCCTGCAGTTTAACTGGAGAACATTGGGGACACCAGGTGGAGACTCTGGATGAGGCCTCTGAGATGAAGAAGCAGAAACTGAGAAATGTTCTGCAGAAACTGATGACAGAGAGAGAGGAGACAGAGAAAAGAGTCCAGAGTCTGCAGGAACGATGGAGGAGAGTACAAGGAAAAGCAGATGATGAAACAGAGAGAGTCACTGTCCTGTTCAGAGACCTCAGGAGACGTCTGGAAGACCTGGAGAAGAGAGTCCTGAGGGAGATCTTTGGGCAGGCAGATCGGATCTCCGTGTTAATCAATGATTAGGTCCAGGTTCTGGATATAAAGGAGGAGGAGCTGTCCAGGAAGATGGGGGACATTGAGGAGCTGTGTAACATGACGGATCCACTGACTGTCCTACAGGAATCAGACACAGGTGACTTGTGTGATACTGAGGATGGAGATGATGACAGAGAGAGACATGATAAACTCCTCCATGATGGAGGGGATCTGGATGTGGTGCGGATCTCACACACATTACACACAGGTTTATCTGATATCATGTCTGGGGTAAATGTAGAGAAATATCCAGGCACACATGTCTATCCACATTCTACTACAAAGGGCAAAGGTCACATCAATGCTGAACCATCCAGGAAACGTCCTCAACCCTCCTGCACCATACAACCACCCAGAAGATGTCCCCAACCCTCCTCCACCATACAACCATCCAGTAGATGTCCCCAACCCTCCTCCACCATACAACCATCCAGTAGATGTCCCCAACCTTCCTCCACCATACAACCATCCAGAAGATGTCCCCAACCCTCCTCCACCATACAACCATCCAGAAGATGTCCCCAACCCTCCCGCACCATAGAACACTCACACCGCCAGACTGGAGGACCAAATATTGGGGCTGTACAGAAAACATCTGGGGTTACAGACATATCACTGGATGTGAGCACAGCCGATAATCATCTAGATATGTCAGATGACAGGAAAACTTTGTACAGGACATCATATCAGAATCGCCCAGACACACCAGAGAGATTTCAGTGTCCTCAGGTGATAAGCAATCAGAGTTTCTCCTCAGGGAGACATTACTGGGAAGTGGATGTTGGGGGGTCACAGATCTGGAAAGTCGGGATGTGTTACCCCAGTATAGACAGGAGAGGAGATCAGTCATCGATTGGATATAATAAGAAGTCCTGGAGCTTGGAGAGGAGGAGGTATAATCAGTACGCAGTGATGCATGACTGTAATCCAATCCCATTACCCGGTGTCACCATTAAAAGAGTTGGGATAGATCTGGATTATGAGGCCGGGCGGATCTCCTTTTATGATCTGTGTGACCCGATCCGACACCTCCACACCTTCACCACCACCTTCACTGAGTCCCTCCATGCTGGGGTATATCTAGGGAGAGGTTGTATAAAGATAACTGGGGGGGGGGAATCAAATGTGAGAAATCTGCCCAGAGACTGGTGACATCACAGGACGGAGAATCTGATTGGTGAAATACTCAGCCAATAGGAGGAAGCAGTGGAAAAGAACCATCATTATTAGTTTATTTATAAAGCTGCAGGCTCCGGGGTCATCTTCTTCATCCTTTTAGTTTACAGTGTATCTATAGCCAAAATGGAGTCAGGAAGGACTAGAACCTTTCCGTTATTTTTTTGGATCGCACACATGAACTTTAATGGCATCCCAGTCTTAGTACGTAGGGTTCAATATTGAGTTGGCCCACCCTTTGCAGCTTCAACTCTTCTGGGAAGGCTGTCCACAAGGTTTAGGAGTGTGTCTATGGGAATGTTTGATCATTCTTCCAGAAGTACATTTGTGAGGTTAGGCACTGATGTTGGATGAGAAGGCCTGGCTCGCAGTCTGCGCTCTAATTAATCACAAAGGTTTTCTGTCGGGTTTAGGCCAGGACTCTGTGCAGGCCAGTCAAGTTCCTCCACCCCAAACTGGCTCATCCATGTCTTTATGGACCTTACTTTGTGCACTGGTTCAATCCACTGGTGCATAGTCATGGTGGAACAGGAAGGGGCCATCCCCAAACTTCCCACAAAGTTGGGAGCATGAAATTGTCCAAAATGTCTTGGTATGCTGAAGCCTTAAGAGTTCCCTTCACTGGAACTAAGGGACCAAGCCCAACCCCCCGAAAAACAACCCCACACCATAATTCCCCCTCCACCAAATGATTTGGACCAGTGCACAAAGCAAGGTCCATAAAGAGATGGATGATCGAGTTTATAGTGGAGTCCTGACCTCAACCCGATAGAACACCTTTGGGATGAATTTGAGTGGAGACTGCGAGCCAGGCCTTCTCATCCAATATGAGTCCCTGACCTCACAAATATGTTTCTGGAAGAATGGTCAAACATTCCCATAGACACACTCCTAAACCTTGTGGACAGCCTTCCCAGAAGAGTTGAAGCTGTTATAGCTGCAAATGGTGGGCCAACTCAATATTGAACCCTACGGACTAAGACTGGGATGCCATTAAAGTTCATGTGCGTGTAAAGACAAGCGTCCCAATACTTTTGGTAATATAGTGTATATACAGAATAGACAATTATACACAGTTATGTAACAAGCTCAGCCTGCTTGTACACGGCTCATCAGAACCACTTTCATGAAAAATCCCTCGAAGTCATCAGTTGCCACTTAACATGCTGACGTCATCCCGCACCCATCTGCTATACATGTCACTTTCTATAGTCAGTGATTGCACTGTTGGGCAGTTGAAGGGCCATTAAAACAAAAACCGAGGCCAAGAAGGTCAACAAGGCTCACAGTAATTAAATGGTGCAGAACCCATAAAAGATCTCCATTCTGACAATACTCGGGACACTCCAGACATGTCTGTATGTCAAACTTTCCAATACAATCGGGGGCCAGAGCTCAACATTCAAGATCCTGGGATCCGTTCACAAAGCGGTACTTTACCACATTTGAGTATGCGGTGAGATGCCGCACAGTGTTTTTCCAAAAATATTTTTCAATTCACAAAATAAACTTGCTAAAATACCACATGAGTTATTGCATGAAGTGATGCAGTATTTTAGTATTGAAAACTTGTGATAATTTAACCTCGGCAGTAGCCAGTGTATTTAAAAAAACAGTAGTAAATAGTGCGTTGTTATTGGGCGACGGCCGCCAGCTTCCTTAACAACTAGTAACTGTCATGGTTGTTAAGGAGTGGGCGGCTACCGCATCCTTAACCGATGAGTCATCAGCTAAATGTAAACAGATTTGCCGGAAATTACAGAAAAAAAAAACAGCGTGGAGGTACCAGACCCTTCGGGCCAAAAAAGAAAGGGGGGGCATGGGGTCACCCCAAATCCATACCAGACCCTTATCCCAGCATGCAGCCCGGCCGGCCAGGAAAGGGGGGGGACAAGCAAGTGCCCCCCTCTTCTGAACCATACCAGGCCACATAAAATCAATAGCTGGTGCTGCGCTAAGTGATGGTAAACAAATAAATCGCTGTGAAGTGCTAAGAAGCTACTTATAAAGTGCTAAATATTCATAAATAATACGTTCAAATTCATACATGATAAAATCCATAAAAGCACAATATAAATACAAGATAATAATCAACAGTCTAAAGTGCTAGGTGCTCAGGGATGCATAAGTGATGAAAATCCAACGTGTAATAAGGTGCAAATAATACTAGAAATTGATATCCAAATCGGTGCTGTCCTAAACAGGATAAAGTGCTAATGCCAAAACCAAAGGAATAAAGTCCAAAGTGGTCTTCAGACAGATGCTGGTGAATTAGTGCAAGGGAATATAAGAGCGTAAAAGTGGCTGGTGGCAATCTAGAAGACCGGGATCCTGCAGTAGGTCACCCTAAGGGTTTCTTGAAGATGGCAATATCTATGGAACCTGGTGTCCTGATGGATGCTTCTTATTAGAGGAATAAATCTCCTTAATGTAGGTCGGGAACGGTGAAAATCCTCCCAGATGGGCACGTCCGTTATAAGAGAACAGGGGGACCCAATCGTGAAGTATGTAAAAACTGGGTATTTATTTTAATTACAGCCAAGATGTGGTACTCACAATAAAAGCAGATATGTCACAACAAAACAAAACGATCAGCGAGCTCGCGGCCTGACGTCACTTCCGGTGCCCGTCTATTCCGATGCGTGTCGTCACGATCACGGTTCCCTGATGAAGTCACGTGATTGTGACGATACACGTCGGAATAGACGGGCATCGGAAGTGACGTCAGATTTATTTGTTTACCATCACTTGCACCATCTATTGATTTTATTTACTTTCCCTTTGGCTGGTGATTGACCAATCCGGTGCTTGCTGCTATTAATTACCTTACTCTTTCCAGTTTAGGTAGTGCGGGAATACTTTTTTTATTTATACACATGCCCTCAACATTGGGGGGGGGGGGGAGGTGCTTTGGGGCAGTGGCGTTCCCCCCAAACCACCTTGTCCCCTTGTTGATGAGGACAAGGGTCTGTTTCCAACAACCTGGGCCCTGTAATTGTGGGAGTCATCAGGTGGGGGGCTTATCGGAATCTGGAAGAGAAGGGGCAACAGACCTAATAGGGGGACTGGAGGACATTAGTTATGGGAAACGACTACAAACATTAAACATATTCTCCCTGGAGAAGAGCCACACTAAGAGGAGATAGGATAGCGATATACAAATACCTCAATGGTGATTCTAGCATAGGGAGGAAATTATTCAGTCTCGGGTCACTCAAGAGGACACGTGTCCACTTAATGAAGTTGGATGAGAAAGGGTCTAACCTTAAACTGCTTAGGGGGTTCTTTACTGTTAGAGCAGTAAGGATGTGGAACTCCCTTCCACAATTGGTGGTGTCAGTGGGAAGTGTCGCTAATTTAAAAAAAAAAAAAACTCCTAGGTGGGAATTTTGTGGAACACAATATACAGGGATATGGGAAGTGGTAGAGACATAAATACGAACTCACACAGGTTGAACTGGATGGACTGGTGTCTTTATTCAACCTTACCAACTATGTAACTACAGTATGTCATTCCTCCTCTCCGGGGGGTTTATATTTTATCCCCGGCTGTGTGACTCTATAATAGTCTCTGGTATTTATTATGTGTTCCTCGGCTGCTTTGTGTCAGAGATCCGCTCCCCGACTCTCCATAGTGTGACCCCCCAAACCTGGGACCAGGGGGGGGCGCTATAATCTTCATCCTGATTGGCCTTCCAGGTGGAGGGAAGTCTTCCTCCGGACATTGTGGTGATGTGTGTATTATTGTACGGGTTATCACAGCGCAGGGGGAGGGGCATGCACTGTGATGTCATTCTTTATTGTCCTGTCACACAGCGGCATTACTGCACCCCGCAATGTACAGAAATAAAGAAGAGTTATCTACTATAAAGAGACACAAATCTCTGATCTGAGAATGTTCTATTCACTCATCTGTCCTGATATCCTCTCCGGGATAAGCCCCGCCCCCATCCTCCCCTCTAACCAATCACTTTATTAGAAAAAAAAATCAACTTATAAAATCTCTTCTTACTCCCCTGTAGCCGCAGTCATGTGACAGTCCCGCCCCAACTCTCCTCATCTCATCACTTCCTGGTTTGGGTCCTTCTTCGGGTGTCCCTGTCAGTGCCTGCCTGATGTGGACACTTCCTATTGGATGGGGTGCAGTGGGGTCCTCACAGGGGAGCGGTGACCTCAGGTATGACATCACAGTGCTGGATCAGTGTCCCCTCCCCTCACCTGGAATATTGGTGGTGTGGGACCAGGATGGGGAATGTAGCCCCTCCCTCTCTCTGTGCTGGGATGGAGGATGTACTCTGGGATTTGTAGTGCACACAGAGCCGTGTACATGACTGCAACCAACATGTACTGATCACTGCAAACACAGGGAAGTGAGGGGGGAAAAGGAGAGGATCAGGAGATCACAGAGGACGTTACAAGGCATCAAAACACAGTAAGAAAAGACTTTGTGAAGAATAGATTACAGGACCATTAAGTAGACGATGTGTACGGAATATATTGGGAGGATCAGGATCTTGTTTGATGTCACTTTAGGTTTATATATTAATATAAATTCACATTTTGTGTTTTTTTTTACACCATTAAAAAATATTTAAGCCAATAGCCCAATAAATAACACAACCAGCTTCAATATGCTGCAATATTCACCTTCCATCCAGAGATTTTTCCTCCTCAGTGTCCTCAGTCTCATCATCATTCAACCCACTTCCTCTGAGCCCAGGTCATCTTGCTGTGGCCCCAGTCTGTGATTGGACAGTGGTAGGCACTGATGAACTCATCCCCCTGTCACTCTGCTCTCTCTCCTCCTATCAGCATGTGTCTTGTTGGCACATGAACTGATTGGCTCCTTGTGGTGCTTCTCCTTCCGTCACTCCAGCCCTGCTGTACAGGGACTACAAGTCCTATTCCATAGAGATGATGGGCGATGTTCTGACCTCGATCACCTCTATGGTCAGCCAGCAGAACCGCCGGCTTCAGGGCCGGGCCCCCCACCGGGACGAGAGACCCCCCACCCCGCCACCACTACCTGTAAAAGCAATCCAGCAGTTAATTATCCTTATAGGATCGCTTTTACAAAGAATTGTCTGCTGGAAATAACAGTAAAGTGATGATGTCTGTAGCTGCACCCCCCCCCGAATTATCACCCGAAACCCCCCAATATTTATGTGTGTATTACAGTCTTCAAGGGGTTCATATCTGTCCGGAGTTCTCCTTTACATGGTTTATTATTATGTATATACTAACAATACAGATTAATACTCATTTATTAAATATTGTATTATTTAATAAATTCTATCCCTGTGTGAATAATACATATAATACTAATATTACTCTGAGGATCACATTCTATGACGTCCTGATGTACTATATATACTGATATATTATCTGTCCTACAGAAAAATGGCCGCCCCCAGCTGGAGTCCTTTCACAGAGCAGTGTGACCTCTAGTGTCTGCTGGAGGACTTCCTGTGTGTCCTACGCAGTGTGTATTATGACGTTTGGTCCTACGCAAAATGGCCGCCAGTCGGAGCCTCAGCTAAAACTCCTTGGCCCTCTAGTGTTTGGGGGGAAAATACAAGAAGAGGAATTGTGTGGAGAGGTGAGGAGGATACACGTGAAGGAATTGATGAATAATACTGATTATAGGTGATCAATAATCAATGTGAGAGGGGGGCATAGATTTATATCTTATTACAGAGATCTCAGCAGTCTGTACCATAGGAGCTTACACTCTAATGTCCCCTCCCCCCCACAGTCACATCAGTCTCTGTACAGAGGAGCTTACACTCTAATGTCCCCTCCCCCCACAGTCACATCAGTCTCTGTACAGAGGAGCTTACACTCTAATGTCCCCTCCCCCCACAGTCACATCAGTCTCTGTACAGAGGAGCTTACACTCTAATGCCCCCTCCCCCCCACATCAGTCTCTGTACAGAGGAGCTTACACTCTAATGTCCCCTCCCCCCCACAGTCACATCAGACTCTGTACAGAGGAGCTTACACTCTAATGTCCCCTCCCCCCACAGTCACATCAGTCTCTGTACAGAGGAGCTTACACTCTAATGTCCCCTCCCCCCCACAGTCACATCAGTCTCTGTACAGAGGAGCTTACACTCTAATGTCCCCTCCCCCCACAGTCACATCAGTCTCTATACAGAGGAGCTTACACTCTAATGTCCCCTCCCCCACAGTCACATCAGTCTCTGTACAGAGGAGCTTACACTCTAATGTCCCCTCCCCCCCACAGTCACATCAGTCTCTGTACAGAGGAGCTTACACTCTAATGTCCCCTCCCCCCCACAGTCACATCAGTCTCTGTACAGAGGAGCTTACACTCTAATGTCCCCTCCCCCCCACAGTCATATCAGTCTCTATACAGAGGAGCTTACACTCTAATGTCCCCTCCCCCACAGTCACATCAGTCTCTGTACAGAGGAGCTTACACTCTAATGTCCCCTCCCCCACAGTCACATCAGTCTCTGTACAGAGGAGCTTACACTCTAATGTCCCCTCCCCCCACAGTCACATCAGTCTCTGTACAGAGGAGCTTACACTCTAATGTCCCCCCCCCCCCCCACAGTCACATCAGTCTCTGTACAGAGGAGCTTACACTCTAATGTCCCCTCCCCCCACAGTCACATTAGTCTGTGTACAGAGGAGCTTACACTCTAATGTCCCCTCCCCCACAGTCACATCAGTCTCTGTACAGAGGAGCTTACACTCTAATGTCCCCTCCCCCCACAGTCACATCAGTCTCTGTACAGAGGAGCTTACACTCTAATGTCCCCTCCCCCCACATCAGTCTCTGTACAGAGGAGCTTACACTCTAATGTCCCCTCCACCACAGTCACATCAGTCTCTGTACAGAGGAGCTTACACTCTAATGTCCCCTCCCCCCCACAGTCACATCAGTCTCTGTACAGAGGAGCTTACACTCTAATGTCCCCTCCCCCCACAGTCACATCAGTCTCTATACAGAGGAGCTTACACTCTAATGTCCCCTCCCCCCCACAGTCACATCAGTCTCTGTACAGAGGAGCTTACACTCTAATGTCCCCTCCCCCCCACAGTCACATCAGTCTCTGTACAGAGGAGCTTACACTCTAATGTCCCCTCCCCCCACATCAGTCTCTGTACAGAGGAGCTTACACTCTAATGTCCCCTCCCCCACAGTCACATCAGTCTCTGTACAGAGGAGCTTACACTCTAATGTCCCCTCCCCCCCACATCAGTCTCTGTACAGAGGAGCTTACACTCTAATGTCCCCTCCCCCACAGTCACATCAGTCTCTATACAGAGGAGCTTACACTCTAATGTCCCCTCCCCCCCACATCAGTCTCTGTACAGAGGAGCTTACACTCTAATGTCCCCCCCCCCACAGTCACATCAGTCTCTGTACAGAGGAGCTTACACTCTAATGTCCCCTCCCCCCACAGTCACATCAGTCTCTGTACAGAGGAGCTTACACTCTAATGTCCCCTCCCCCACAGTCACATCAGTCTGTACAGAGGAGCTTACACTCTAATGTCCCCTCCCCCACAGTCACATCAGTCTCTGTACAGAGGAGCTTACACTCTAATGTCCCCTCCCCCACAGTCACATCAGTCTCTGTACAGAGGAGCTTACACTCTAATGTCCCCTCCCCCCACATCAGTCTCTGTACAGAGGAGCTTACACTCTAATGTCCCCTCCCCCCACAGTCGCATCAGTCTGTACAGAGGAGCTTACACTCTAATGTCCCCTCCCCCACAGTCACATCAGTCTCTGTACAGAGGAGCTTACACTCTAATGTCCCCTCCCCCACAGTCACATCAGTCTCTGTACAGAGGAGCTTACACTCTAATGTCCCCTCCCCCCACATCAGTCTCTGTACAGAGGAGCTTACACTCTAATGTCCCCTCCCCCACAGTCACATCAGTCTCTGTACAGAGGAGCTTACACTCTAATGTCCCCTCCCCCACAGTCACATCAGTCTGTACAGAGGAGCTTACACTCTAATGTCCCCTCCCCCACAGTCACATCAGTCTCTGTACAGAGGAGCTTACACTCTAATGTCCCCTCCCCCACAGTCACATCAGTCTCTGTACAGAGGAGCTTACACTCTAATGTCCCCTCCCCCCACATCAGTCTCTGTACAGAGGAGCTTACACTCTAATGTCCCCTCCCCCACAGTCACATCAGTCTCTGTACAGAGGAGCTTACACTCTAATGTCCCCTCCCCCCACATCAGTCTCTGTACAGAGGAGCTTACACTCTAATGTCCCCTCCCCCCACAGTCACATCAGTCTCTGTACAGAGGAGCTTACACTCTAATGTCCCCTCCCCACAGTCACATCAGTCTCTATACAGAGGAGCTTACACTCTAATGTCCCCTCCCCCCACAGTCACATTAGTCTGTGTACAGAGGAGCTTACACTCTAATGTCCCCTCCCCCACAGTCACATCAGTCTCTGTACAGAGGAGCTTACACTCTAATGTCCCCTCCCCCCACATCAGTCTCTGTACAGAGGAGCTTACACTCTAATGTCCCCTCCCCCCACAGTCACATCAGTCTCTGTACAGAGGAGCTTACACTCTAATGTCCCTCCCCCCCAGTCACATCAGTCTCTGTACAGAGGAGCTTACACTCTAATGTCCCCTCCCCCCACATCAGTCTCTGTACAGAGGAGCTTACACTCTAATGTCCCCTCCCCCCCACATCAGTCTCTGTACAGAGGAGCTTACACTCTAATGTCCCCTCCCCCACACAGTCACATCAGTCTCTGTACAGAGGAGCTTACACTCTAATGTCCCCTCCCCCCCACAGTCACATCAGTCTCTGTACAGAGGAGCTTACACTCTAATGTCCCCTCCCCCCCACAGTCACATCAGTCTGTACAGAGGAGCTTACACTCTAATGTCCCCTCCCCCACAGTCACATCAGTCTCTGTACAGAGGAGCTTACACTCTAATGACCCCTCCCCCACAGTCACATCAGTCTCTATACAGAGGAGCTTACACTCTAATGTCCCCTCCCCCCACAGTCACATCAGTCTCTGTACAGAGGAGCTTACACTCTAATGTCCCCTCCCCCCACAGTCACATCAGTCTCTGTACAGAGGAGCTTACACTCTAATGTCCCCTCCCCCCACAGTCACATCAGTCTCTGTACAGAGGAGCTTACACTCTAATGTCCCCTCCCCCCACAGTCACATCAGTCTGTACAGAGGAGCTTACACTCTAATGTCCCCTCCCCCACAGCCACATCAGTCTCTGTACAGAGGAGCTTACACTCTAATGTCCCCTCCCCCCCACACAGTCACATCAGTCTCTGTACAGAGGAGCTTACACTCTAATGTCCCCTCCCCCACAGTCACATCAGTCTCTGTACAGAGGAGCTTACACTCTAATGTCCCCTCCCCCCCCCACATCAGTCTCTGTACAGAGGAGCTTACACTCTAATGTCCCCTCCCCCCCACAGTCACATCAGTCTCTGTACAGAGGAGCTTACACTCTAATGTCCCCTCCCCCCACAGTCACATCAGTCTCTGTACAGAGGAGCTTACACTCTAATGTCCCCTCCCCCCACAGTCACATCAGTCTCTGTACAGAGGAGCTTACACTCTAATGTCCCCTCCCCCCACAGTCACATCAGTCTCTATACAGAGGAGCTTACACTCTAATGTCCCCTCCCCCCACAGTCACATCAGTCTCTGTACAGAGGAGCTTACACTCTAATGTCCCCTCCCCCACAGTCACATCAGTCTCTGTACAGAGGAGCTTACACTCTAATGTCCCCTCCCCCCCACAGTCACATCAGTCTCTGTACAGAGGAGCTTACACTCTAATGTCCCCTCCCCCCACAGTCACATCAGTCTCTGTACAGAGGAGCTTACACTCTAATGTCCCCTCCCCCCCACAGTCACATCAGTCTCTGTACAGAGGAGCTTACACTCTAATGTCCCCTCCCCCCCACAGTCACATCAGTCTCTGTACAGAGGAGCTTACACTCTAATGTCCCCTCCCCCCCCACATCAGTCTCTGTACAGAGGAGATTACACTCTAATGTCCCCTCCCCCCACAGTCACATCAGTCTCTATACAGAGGAGCTTACACTCTAATGTCCCCTCCCCCCCACAGTCACATCAGTCTCTGTACAGAGGAGCTTACACTCTAATGTCCCCTCCCCCCCACAGTCACATCAGTCTCTGTACAGAGGAGCTTACACTCTAATGTCCCCTCCCCCCCACAGTCACATCAGTCTCTGTACAGAGGAGCTTACACTCTAATGTCCCCTCCCCCCACATCAGTCTCTGTACAGAGGAGCTTACACTCTAATGTCCCCCCCCCCCACAGTCACATCAGTCTCTGTACAGAGGAGCTTACACTCTAATGTCCCCTCCCCCACAGTCACATCAGTCTCTGTACAGAGGAGCTTACACTCTAATGTCCCCTCCCCCCACAGTCACATTAGTCTGTGTACAGAGGAGCTTACACTCTAATGTCCCCTCCCCCACAGTCACATCAGTCTCTGTACAGAGGAGCTTACACTCTAATGTCCCCCCCCCCCCCCCCCCCCACAGTCACATTAGTCTGTGTACAGAGGAGCTGACACCAATGATGGGGCACTGTTCCTACTACTTAGCCGTGTATTCTGATTAGGACAACCTTGGGTACTGTACCGGAACTTGATGGTGTGGGGATGGCCTGCAGTGTTGGGCGTTGGATCCTACATGAGGCGCTCACCTTGGCAATGAGCACAACACACTGAGGTTTCCCCGCATCGAATTTGCATGACCTGCTAGTGCGGCCAGTTCACACAGGCCCGGGGAGGCCACGGTCCGCATTCCAAAGTGTCCTGTGTGTTTCTGGGTCTGGTTCAGGTGCGAATTCAGGCAACGATTCGGACCTGATTCACACCTGAACAGGAATGCACTGGACCCCATGCTGGGAACCGCGACCACACATATGTGAACCTGGCCTGAGCCCAGGGTTCAATACAGGGTCCTTGGTCCATCGCTATGGAACTCTGTCCCTGAAGACCACTTCAAGGATATGGACACCATAATGGGTGAAGACCGGACTTTATATACAGTCCAGCATCAAGGACTGGTAAGACCGGGTCACCCTGTACCTCTGACTCTTACTTTATTTGGAATGTTTTCCCTGCACAGTGTAGGCTTCTCAAACTTGGAGATAAAACTCAACCGCTCAGTCTTGGGTGGAGGACTGGGTGTTCATCACACCACTGGTGGCACATGTTAACGTCACTTCCGCCTACAGAACCTAAAGGTACTCAGGTGCTTCCTCCCACCCTTTCACCACAAGGATTGGCTGCAGGATGGTCTTCACCTGTGTTACCGTTTACCCCCACCAGACATGCTTACCCTATCTCCAACACTCTACTCCATGAGTTCCCCACAGGGGAATACCCTCCCTTGTAGCAATGCCAGAGACCAGGAGAAAGGGAGCCAATTCTGCCGAAGACCCCCCACAACACTCAAACTCAGAGTGATGATGCATCCCTTGCATAGGAGCAGCTCTATTCCAGGTATGCAACAAGCGGTCTTCTTGACAAAAGCAGAATTCTCTGCCTCCACGTCACAACTCCTTGGACAGCTTACAACCCTAATTCGGTCATCTTTAGCCAGAGCTCAGAAACACCCAGTCTCTTCTCCTACTCAACCATTTCGGAACCCAATATGCCTGTCCTAGAGGATGCTGAATCAGAGGGGATTGAAGGAGCACCCTCACTCCTAAGAGTGGGGGGGGGGGCAGTCTGTTGCAGTTTGCATCTCTCTGGGTCACAGACATTCCTGACTTGTGGGATCACTCAATGGTTTCAAAAGGGTGCAAGGTAGACTTCAAAACTCTACCACCTCACCTCTCGAATCAACCAGAAACTGTCCAAGGGCAGTCGGATTTGCAAAAGGCACCGAACCACCTCTTTTCCCAGGGAGTCATTGTACCAGTACCACCACAGGACAGGTTCAAGGGATTCTACTCCAACCTGTTCACGGTGCCAAGAACCCCAATGAAGGGCATTTATCCTTTCCCGGACTTTTGTTATGGAATTTGCAAGGTCAGTAATTGCCTCTCAGAGACGAGAAGAACACACGGCATCCATGGATCTTTCCAATTTGCCTATCTGCATGTTTTCATTTACCAACCTCATCAGTGATTTCCATGCTTAGCAGTGGCAGGAGACCGCTTCCAGTTATGTTTTATGTTGTATTGCCTATCGTCCTGTCCTCTGCTACCAAAGGTGTTCACAAAGATCTTTGCACCCTTGCTTGCCCTTCTCAGGGCGTTCAGGTGACCATCTAGATGACTTTCTCCAGGAGGAGGATTTACAGGTGACCCTGAGAATCCAAAACGAGGAGCTTGAGACGATCCGGGAATTTCTGATAGGCCCTTTACTTACAGTTAAATTATTGGACTTCCTTGATGGGTAAGGCATTTTTTGGGACGAAGGGAACCTATTAAACTCCCCTTAATCATCGGACTGTATTGATTGGTGGTTATATGTTATGTCGTCACTGTCTACTGTCCATCGGAGTGTTAAAGATAAGAAAAGGAAGAATAGTGCTGGTAACAGGTTATATGAAGTACACATTTGCTATAATAGTTTAGAGGCAAGAGTGTATAGGCACAAGTACAGGAAAAGAAACAAAAAAAACTGGTCGGCCATTATGGGCATTAGATTAAGTAAGGGAATGAAGGGTAAGAGACCCTCAAAAATGCCCGCCGCAAGAGAAGCACTATAAAGTATATGCACCGAAAGTGCGGTTCCGCCTATACTGAGCCCCTAGATCAGGGGGTCTCAAATTGGTGGCCCTCCAGCTGTTGCGAAACTACAAGTCCCATGAGGCATTGCAAGGCTGACAGTTACAAGCATGACTCCCACAGGCAGAGGCATGATGGGACTTGTAGTTTTGCAACAGCTGGAGGGCCACCAGTTTTAGACCCCTGCCCTAGATAAATGGTTAGAGTGGACAGGGATCTACAATGGATAACGGGGTTACCAAGTCCACAGGGACTAAGAATCATGCAGAGTAATTCCTTCAATGCCGGGCACTTTCACCCCCTTCCTGCCCAGGCCATTTTTCAGCTTTCAGCGCTGTTGCACTTTGAATGACAATTGCGCGGTCATGCAACAATACACCCAAATACGTTTTTAATCATTTTGTTCACACAAATAGAGCTTTCTTTTGGTGGTATTTAATCACTGATTTAGACCAAAAATTTTGAAAAAAAAAGTTTTTCTTAGTTTCTGTTAGTAATTTTTGTAAATAAGCAATTTTTCTTCTTCACTGATAGGCTGCACTGATGAGGCGGCACTTATGGCCACTGATTAGGTGGCACTGATGAGGAGGCACTAATATGCCACCCTGAGCATTGATACGTGGCACTGATAGGCGGCAATGCTAGGCAGTGCTGGTGGGCACTGATGGGAGGCATTGGTGGGCAGGACTGATGAATGGGCACTGACTGGCATCACTAATGGGCACTGATTGGTGTCACTCATGGGCATTGATTGGCACTGCTGGGGCTTTCCTGCAATCAGGACACGGATGATCAGTGCCCTAATTACCTGCCCTGGTCTCCCCTTGCGAGGAGATACCGATGATCGGCATTCCTCACCACGCACTCTGTCAGTGTGAGGCGAGTAGTGCCGATTAACGGCACTTCCGCACTTACATGCGACCGGCTGTGATTAGACACAGCCGATCATGTGGTTAAGGAGCCGTGTCATCGGCTCTTTACAGAGATCGGGGTCGCGCTGTGTCCTAGGAATACGGCCAGGCCACGATCGCCCCCCTGCGAGAGCGGCCGTCCTGGGGCGATGTCATATAACGTCCACCCAGAACGAGAGCCATACCGATCCTCCGTCATTTGACGGTGGGCGGGCGGCAAGTGAGTAAACAGCTAGAGGAACAGCAATCTATGTGAGCAGGATGGATCAAGGGTGACTGACTAATTAACTCTGAACATAGAGAGAAAAATATCACCGCTCTGAAGGAGGTCTGTGAGGAACAAACATTTTCTCCATGCTGGAAGTAACAGGTGCAGGCATTGCTGGTAATTGAGAGGTAAACGAGAAATCCTGGACAGCCGCACTCAAAAGTAATCTTCTATCTTAATTAAAGTATAATCATAAAAATACATGCCACAGCATCACAAAGCAGGAAACTGACGCGTTTCACACTGTACTCAGTGCTTAATCATAGCTAAATATCACATGACTGAATCCCCTATATATACCAATATTCATTGAACATGTGTCCAGGAAGTTGATTAGTGATAATCAATCTACAAACTCAAAAAAAAAACTCTAGACATAAAGGGAAATTTTAATGTTAAGTTGTGGGTTGAATTTAGGGTCAGGCACCACAACTAGTAAAGTTTAAAACATGAGAAAAGGCCAAAACACAGAAATATTGATCAAAAGAGGGGAGATTGTAAAGGAAATGTGTAAATTCTGTATATAAGTGTATTCTATTTTGTATGTATTGCGCACGGCACTAAAAATGTTTTCATTACATGTTTGCATTCTTTTGAGTCCTGATTAGAATTAGCCTGCCTATGTTACGCCCCTTGTTACCATAAAAGTATAGTTGTAATATTAATGTGATACCTACGTAATCATGTATATAAAGACCTTCAATTGTGTCAAAATAAAGCGGAACAGTTATTTGGAAAGATGCGGTGTGTATCTTTTGTGTCTGTTCCCTACTGCAGTAGTTATTAATTTTGGAATTGCTAATCAATATGAGGATAGGAGTTGCCTATCTGTAAAATTTCCAGAACAGTCTCAAACCTCATCCTGACCCAAGAACCTCTACTCTACTTATGTGTTGATACAAAACAGTGTGGAAATGACCCCCTCACTGCCATAACACATAATGGGGATTAGGAGGGGGTGCTTAGTGGTTTCTGATTCCTGTACTACAATACATCCCCTCAGGACAGCAAGGGACATTTTCTGACTTTTCATGTCTGCGTCACAGCGACTGCTATATGAGAAGACAACTTCTCTTCCGTCAGAGCACCGGGAGTGTAGTTATAGCTGTACTCTTGGTGTTCAGTAAAACTGCTAAGTCAGCCATAGATGGTTTGAATCTCAGCCAGTACAGCAGGAACTGGCCGAGATTCAAAACCATGTATGTGTACGCTGAATGTAACCAAGTTAGATCCGCTTCCTCTGCAGCCCCAACAGGAGAACAAAAATGGTTCCGTGGGGAGATACTGTGTGATTGTGTTGATGGGGAAATCAAGTGAATTTCTTTCCTGCAACCTTTGCAGGAATGAAATTTGCACCGTCTATAGCTGTCCTTAGTTATAAAAAATGGAGAGAAGTCCACAAAGTGGCATGCACCCCATTGAACCCCTGGTAATCTTACACACTTTACAAAGTGGCTGAATTCTTGGAGCTCAGCTTCAATGAGTGTCAGAGAATTTCAATTTCTTCAAAAACTTTTCTCTCTTCTGTTTTCAGTCATGGCGTCTGCTGATCTGAGGAAGGAGCTGGAATGTTCCGTCTGTCTGGACATTTATACTGATCCTGTAACCCTGAAATGTGGACACAACTTCTGCCAGGATTGTATTGTTTGTATGTTGGATACACAGGAGAGGTCTGGAGGCTTTTCCTGTCCTGAATGCAGAGAGAGGTTTCGCAATCGGCCTGCACTGCGGAGGAACACAACACTGCGTAACATAGTGGAGAAGTTCCTGTCTGCTCAACCAGATCAAGAGTCGTCCGGGGTCTTCTGTACTTACTGTATTCACACTCCTGTACCTGCTATGAAATCCTGTCTGCTGTGTGAAGCTTCTCTGTGTGACGATCACCTGAGAGTCCACAGCAAGTCACCAGAACACGTCTTATGTGACCCCACCACTTCCCTGGAGAACAGGAAATGCTCCATCCATAAGGAACTACTGAAGTATTACTGCACTGAGGACTTCACCTGTATCTGTGTGTCCTGCAGGCTGGATGGAGAACATCGGGGACACCAGGTGGAGACTCTGGATGAGGCCTCTGAGATGAAGAAGAAAAAACTGAGAAATGTTCTGCAGAAACTGATGACAGAGAAAGAGGAGATGGAGAAAAGAGTCCAGAGTCTGCAGGAACACAGGAGGAAAGTACAAGGAAAAGCAGATGATGAAGCAGAGAGAGTCACTGTCCTGTTCAGAGACCTCAGGAGATGCCTGGATGACCTGGAGAAGAGAGTCCTGAGGGAGATCTCCAGGCAGGCAGAGCAGGTTTCTCTATCACTGTCTGATATGATCCAACAGCTGGAAATAAAGGAGGAGGAGCTGTCCAGGAAGATGGGGGACATTGAGGAGCTGTGTAACATGACAGATCCACTGATTTTCCTACAAGAATCAGACACGGGTGACTTGTGTGATGCTGAGGATGGAGATGATGAGGACAGAGAGAGACATGATAGACTCCTCCATGATGGAGGGGATCTGGATGTGGGGGGGATCTCACACACTTTATACACAGGTTTATCTGATATCATATCTGGGGTAAATGTAGAGAAATATCCAGGCACACATGTCTATCCACATTCTACTACAAAGGGAAAAGGCCACATCAATGCTGACCCATCCAAGACATGTCCCCAACCCTCCCCCACCATACAACCATCCAGGAGACCTCCCCAACCCTCCCCCACCATACAACACTCGCACCGCCAGACTGGAGGACCAAATATTGGGGCTGTAGAGCAAACATTGGGGGTTACAGACATATTACTGGATGTGAGCACAGCTGGTAATCATCTACGTATATCAGATGACAGGAAATCTGTGTCCAGGATATCCAATCATAATCTCCCAGAAACACCGGAGAGATTTCAGTGTCCTCAGGTGATGAGCATTCAGAGTTTCTCCTCAGGGAGACATTACTGGGAAGTGGATGTTGGGAGGTCACAGATCTGGAGAGTCGGGATGTGTTACCCCAGTATAGACAGGAGAGGAGATCAGTCATCGATTGGATATAATAAGAAGTCCTGGGGTTTCGAGAGGAGGAAGTATAATCAGTACGCAGTCATGCATGACAGTAATCAGATCCGATTACCCGGTGATGTCTCCAGTGACAGAGTCAGGATAGATCTGGATTATGAGGCCGGGCGGATCTCCTTTTATGATCTGTGTGACCCGATCCAACATCTCCACACCTTCACCACTACCTTCACTGAGCCCCTCCATGCTGTGTTACGTGTAGGGAAAGGTTGTATAAAGCTATCTGGGGAGGATCAGGTGTGAGAGATCTGCCCAGAGACTGGTGACATCACTCGATGGAGCATCTGATTGGTGAAATACTCAGCCAATAGGAGGAAGCAGTGAAAAAGAACCTACATTACTGGTTTATTTATAAAGCGGCAGCCTCCGGGGCCATCATAATAATCCTAAACCTCACTTTACTACCTCGTGTGTCACTGACCGGGAACAAGCATGAAGGAGGTCAGATTGTTCAGCCTTCACTGGCTGCATGTTGAAATAAAATTATATGTTACAGGACAAAAAAGGATTTATATTATCCGAATTATCTTCTATATAAAACAGTGAATGAATATAGAAAAAATGAACCCGTGTTACCCTGTTTCCCCAAAAATAAGAACTAGCGTGATTGTCAGTGATGGCTGCAATATAAGCCCTACCCCCCAAATAAGCCCTAACCTTTTAACCCGAAAATAAGCCCTACCCTGAAAATAAGACCTACAAGGACTTTAACTGGGGCTTATTTTGGGGGATAGGGCTTATATTGCAGCCATCACCGACAATCATGCTAGGTCTTATTTTCGGGGAAACAGGGTAGTTGTAGAACAGTTGGCATTACTTGTACACCAGATTCACATTTAAAGCGGTAGTAAACACCACTGGGACACATCTGCCTACAGGAAAGAATATAATAAAGCTTTGATGAAACGCGTAGGGCGGAGTGACGTGCTGACGTCACCGCGGTCCACGAGTCCCAAAAGGACGTAATGTTGCTGATTTGCCAGCTAATTTTTTATTTTAAAAGGCGAATTTTACTTCTGCTAATGTATGTGCAATTTCTAAGCTTTGGAAATAAAGGTTTTAAGGATTTTACACTATGTGGAGCCTTCTGTAGTTTTGGTCTATGGTACCACTTCCTGGACGCCCGGTCGGATGCTACGAGGGATCCCTTTTGATGATGGCAAAGGCTCAGGCTGGGTATAGAGCCACAAGAGTCCCTGACCTTCCGTAATAGGAGGTCTGTGCAAGCTGGTCAGCGAGTTGGTGGTGTGGGTGAAAACACAAATGAGGAAGTCCCAAAGGTGAAAAAACCTTGTGGAAAACATATAAAAAGTCCCCCGCAGAAAATGGTTCTTCAGAAGTGGGATACAGAGGCCTCGGCAAGCATGTAAAAACTTCAGGGATAGTGTGTCCTCCACCCAAGGCAAGGGATGTATACTCTTACCGGAAACAGGTGGACTCGAATGTCAGCGTCAACAAGGCAAGGATAGCCGAATCGACAGATGGCCAAAACGATCCAGGGGAACTCCAAGGATGGATCCAGGAAATCGTACCGATGATGGTAAGGTTGGAACTCAGATGTTAGACCGCCAAACTGGAAAGCCAGAAACAGATCCCTCCACTCTGATCACACTCATCTGGGAATGTGATCAGAGTGGAGGGATCTGTTTCTGGCTTTCCAGTTTGGCGGTCTAACATCTGAGTTCCAACCTTACCATCATCGGTACGATTTCCTGGATCCATCCTTGGAGTTCCCCTAGATCGTTTTGGCCATCTGTCGATTCGGCTATCCTTGCCTTGTTGACTCGTCGCTGACATTCGATTCCACATGCCTTGCCTTGGGTGGAGGACACACTATCCCTGAAGTTTTTACATGCTTGCTGAGGCCTCTGTATCCCACTTCTGAACAACCATTTTCTCCGGGGGACTTTTTATGTTTTCCACAAGATTTTTTCACCTTTTGGGACTTCCTTATTTGTGTTTTCACCCATTATTCGTATGCTTTGTTGTACTTATTTTTGGGACTGATATTCACTATTTAGTTCTGATCACTTTTATACATTATTTGGTCACATTATTTAATGTCTATGGTTTAGCGCTACATTTATACCATCCAATAATGATGGGGCACTGTTCCATCTACTAAGCAGTGTATTCTGATTAGGGAAACCATTATTCCTCCACTGATATTAATGATGGGTCGCTATTCCTCCCACTGATACCACTGATGGGGCACTATTCCCCCCACTGATACCAATGATGGGCACTGTTACCACTGACACCAATAAAGGGACACTATTCTTCCCACTGATACCAATGATAGGGCACTATTCTTCCCACTGATACCAATAATGGGGCACTATTCCTCCTACTGACACCAATGATGGGGCACTATTCCTTACATTGACACCAATGATGGGGCACTATTCATTCCATTGACACCAATGATGGGGCACTATTCCTTCCATTGACACCAATGATGGGGCACTTATCCTCCCACTGACACCAATAATGGGGCACTATTCCTTCAATTGACTCCAATGATGGGGCACTATACCTCCCACTGACACCAATAATGGGGCACTGTTCCTACTACTTAGCCATGTATTATGATTAGGACAACCTTGGGAACCGTACCGGAACTTGATGCTGTGGGGATGGCCTGCAGTGTTGCTTTGGGCGTTCGATCCTGCATGAGGCATTCACTTTGGCAATGAGCACAACACACTGAGGCCGGGTTCACATGAGTGCAAATTGGATGCGGGTAGTTCGCATGACATGCGAGTGTGACTGGCTCTCTATGGAGCCGTTTCACACAGGTCCGGGCGGCCGCGATCTGCATTCCAAAAGGGTCCTGTGTATGTTTGGGTCCGGTTCAGGTGCAAATTCAGGTAAAGATTTGCACCTGAACCGGTGAACAGGAACGCAACAGACCCCATGCTTGGAACCGCGGCCACATATATGTGAACCTGGCCTGAGTCCCAGGATGCAATACAGGGTCCTTGGTCCATCGCTATGGAACTCTGTCCCTGAAGACCCCTTCAAGGATATGGACACCATAATGGGTGAAGCCTGGACTTTATATACAGTCCAGCATCAAGGACCGGTAAGACAGGGTCACCCTGTACCTTTGACTCTTATACCGCGTACACATGGGCAGACTTTCCGACCAGACTGGTCCGACGGACCGAATCCGGCGGAAAATCCGACCATGTGTGGGCTGCATTGGACTTCCGACGGACCGTTTCGGTGGGAAATCCGACGGACTTCAGATTTGAAACTTGCTTCAAATCTTTACGTCGTAACTCCGCCGGACTCAGTTCCTGACGGAAAGCCCGTTCATCTGTTTGCTGGCCCGACGTACCAGATACGACGCAAGGGCAGGGTACTGCATCTCGCGCTCGCTGCAATAGGAAAAACTTATTTTCCTATTGCGGCGAGCGCGGGGCATACCAGGCTCTTAGGTCTGGTATGGATTTTAAGGGGAACCCCCTACGCCGAAAAAACGGCGTGGGGTCCCCCCCAAAATCCATACCAGACCCCTATCCGAGCACTCAGCCCGGCCGGTCAGGAAAAGGGGTGGGGACAAGTGAGCGCCCCCCCCCCCCCGAGCCGTACCAGGCCGCATTCCCTCAACGTGGGGGGGTGGGTGCTTTGGGGGAGGGGGGCGCCCTTCAGGCCCCCCCACCCCAAAGCACCTTGTCCCCGTGTTGATGAGGACAAGGGCCTCTTCCCAACAACCCTGGCCGTTGGTTGTCGGGGTCTGCGGGCGGGGGGGCTTATCGGAATCCGGGAGCCCCCTTTAATAAGACTTTTGTGCGACGGATTTGTGTACACACGATCGGAAAGTCCGACAACGAACATTTGTTGGCGGAAAATTTGAGAACCTGCTAGCCAACATTTGTTGGCGGAAAGTCCGACAACAAATGTCCGATGGAGCGTACACACGGTCGGACTTTCCGCCAACAAGCTCACATCCAACATTTCCCGTCGGAAAATCCGGTTGTGTGTACGCGGCATTACAGTGGGAAAATCTTTCCTTCCCTACAATTGTATTGTTCTTACAACAGACACATGTCTGTCAGGCTGGGGAGGAGTCTTTGAATCCTTGACAGTTCAGGGAACATGGCCAACGGAAGAGGCCAAACTCCCCATCAACATGTTGGAGCTCAGATCTATCAGACTGTCCCTCCAGCACTGGACCCCCTTCTAAAGGCACTCACAATTTAGCTGCAATCAGACAATACCACTACAGTGCCATATATTCACCATCAAGGGGGCACAAGGCGACCGGTGTAAGAAATGACTGTGCCCTTTAAAATATATATTTACAGGAAAATGATGTACTTAATATATTTTATGGTATTATGATGAGACATGGGCTTGGTTTGTGCTTACAAGACTTCTACTTGGTGCCTATAAAAGTTCATGACAGTCCATGTATAAATTTTATATTAGAGCCCAAAGCACCGCACTAAAGAAAGATTCCACGTGAGATTGAGGAGTCGGCGACACACTCCATGTGGGTATTCCGGGTGGGCACGCTCACCTCACAATAAGATCCCTGTTTTACCAGAAGGTCATATGCACTTGTCCCAACACGGGGATAACTGACACCAGAAGCGGCAGGGGTTCACAGACAGAAATTCATTTCCAACAACATGTGAAGAAATTAAAACGATCTAAAAGTGCTCTCTGTTTGGTAAACGATCATCTACTTGATTGAAAGTTGCACTCACAGACAATTCCTCTTGATTTAATGCACACGCCGATCGATTGTTGGCACCGTCATCAAAGCACGGCTCCACCTCCCGTGCGCGTTACGTCCAGCAGGACTTCGTCAGCGGGGTGGAGCCTAAAACGTCACCCTCTCCTTAAATACACATTATGGGCTACCATGGACACCACGGGCGTACTTCATTCTTAATGACCCCTAGTGTCAGCTTAAGTGTATGCACCATAGTGATTTTATACTGCCTAGTCCGACTGATCACACAGCTCAAGAGGACATCGGGCCACAGACCCGAAACATAAAAAAAAACTTTTATTCAATAAATAAATTCTTGTTTAAAATAACGTTCTTTATTAAAAATCTTTTTTTTTTTCATTAACCGTGCATCCGCGGCTATCCTTCACAAGCGTAAGGAATTTTCCTCCTTTGTTACTAATAGAAATTCTAAAGTCAAGGACCTTATCACCTGCAGTACGCAGGGAGTTGTTTACATGTTGGAGTGCGATTGCGGCCTTCAATATGATGGCAGGACCTCTAGGGCACTCCATGTATGCGAACATGTGAATAATATTAAAAAAAGGAGTGAAAACACATAGCGTATCTAAATATTTTCGGAACCACTATAATGGGGATCCTAGGGGTCTTAGATTTTTGGGGGGTGGAAAAGGTTAATAAGCACTGGAGTGGGGGGGGGACTTCATTCGACGCCTAATGCCGCGTACACACGAGCGGAATGTCCGTCAGAAAAAGTCAGATGGGAGCTTTTCATCGTATATTCCGATCGTGTGTGTAGGCCTCATCTGACTTTTTCCAGTCGAAAATTCAGACGGACTTAGATAGAGAACATGTTCTAAATTTTTCAGACGGAACCAATTCCCATCGGGAAACCCGCTTGTCTGTATGCTGTTCCGACGCACCAAAAACGACGCATGCTCTGAAGCAAGTACGAGACGGAAGCTATTGGCTACTCGCTATTGAACTTCCGTTTTTCTAGTCCCGTCGTACGTGTTGTACGTCACCTCGTTCTGGACGGTCGGACTTTGGTGTGACCCGTGTGTAGGCAAGACTCCGTCGGAAAAACCTTAGGAGTTTATTCCGACGGCAAAACCGGTCGTGTGTACAGGCCCCTTTCCAGGTCCCTTTTTGATGGACTCTGCTTGTTCAGCGGGGGATCGATCTGCTTATCCCTGCCGAGCCGACGGATGACACGTCCGTCTCTGCACGGTCAGATCTCCGCTCTCCTCTATGGGGGGGATCAGCTGAAGTCCATTTTCATCTGATCCGATCCGCCAGACAGATGGAAAATAGGGTTTCCATCCGTCTGCATTTAGAGGTGAATGGAGCGTCCGTTCAGGTCCGCCTGAAAAACTGATACCTGATACGGTCCGTATGTGTGAAAGGGGTCTTAGTCAAAGGCAGTCCTTCTGGATTTTTGAAACTGAAGTTTCAGCCCCGCCAGGGTTGAATGTTGAACGTTAAATTCGATCTGAACTGTTTTATCTCAGATAGGTGATATTTCTTTGGGTCCTTTATTATGGTTAGAAAATTATGTCTGATATTTTTTCGTTGCTGCTTCTATTTTTATTATTATTGTGAAGGATACCTGCAGGTGCACCGTTAATGATAAAAGTAAAGTTTTTTAATAAAAGTTTTTTTTAACCACTTAAGGACGGAGCCTCTTTTTGAGATTTGTTTTTTTTTTGCTAGAAAATTACTTAGAACCCCCAAACATTATACATTTTTTTTCTAACACCCTAGAGAATAAAATGGTGGTCGTTGCAATACTTTCTGTCACACCGTATTTGCACAGCGGTCTTACAAGCGCACTTTTTTGAAAAAAAATACACTTTTTTGAATTATAAGACAACAATAAAGTTAGCCCAATTTTTTTTATCTTGTGTAAAGATAATGTTACGCCGAGTAAATTGATACCCAACATGACACGCTTCAAAAATTCTACAGGTTGCATGTTTTGAGTTACAGAGGAGGTCTAGGGCTAGAATTTTTGCTCTCGCTCTACCGATCGCGGCGATACCTCACATGTGTGGTTTGAACACCGTTTTCATATGATCTGAGAATGTTCTATTCACTCACCTGTCCTGATATCCTTTGCGGGATAAACCCCGCCCCCTTCCTCTTCTCTAACCAATCGCTGTATTAGAAAAAAAACAACCTATAAAATCTCTTCTTACTCCCCTGTAGCCGCAGTCATGTGACAGTCCCGCCCCAACTCTCCTCATCTTATCACTTCCTGGTTTGGGTCCTTCTTCGGGTGACCATGTCAGTGCCTGCCTGATGTGGACACTTCCTATTGGATGGGGTGCAGTGGGGTCCTCACAGTGGAGCGGTGACCTCATTTCTGACATCACAGTGCTGGATCAGTGTCCCCTCCCCCTCTGGGAAACATTGGTGGTGTGGGACCAGGATGGGGAATGTAGCCCCTCCCTCTCTCGGTCCTGAGATGGAGGATGTACTCTGGGATTTGTAGTGCACACGGAGCCGTGTACATGACTGCAACCAACATGTACTGATCACTGCAAACACAGGGAAGTGAGGGGGAAAAGGAGAGGATCGGGAGATCACAGAGGACGTTACAAGGCATCAAAACACATTAGGAAAAGACTTCATGAAGAATAGCGAGAACAAAGAGAAGTAGGGTTGGGACTTTATATGAGACATGTTGATGTGTATAATAACATATGGAGTATATAGGAATACATTGAATGTCACAATCCCCTAGAGTTAATTCATAATAATAATAGGCATAATAAAACCATTAACAGTGAAACAAGTATATGTATATAAAAGAAATTCTCACCAGGAATTGATCCATTTTGGTGTTACACCTATTTTCAGTTCAGGTAATTGGGGATTCTTTTTATCTACTTCATATACCTTATATATATACACAGTGGGGACGGAAAGTATTTAGACCCACTTAAATTTTTCACTCTTTGTTATATTGCAGCCATTTGCTAAAATCATTTAAGTTCATTTTTCCTCATTAATGTACACACAGCACCCCATATTGTACACACAGCACCCCATATTGTACACACAGCACCCCATATTGTACACACAGCACCCCATATTGTACACACAGCACCCCATATTGTACACACAGCACCCCATATTGTACACACAGCACCCCATATTGTACACACAGCACCTCATATTGTACACACAGCCCCCCATATTGTACACATAGCACCCCATATTGTACACACAGCACTCCATATTGTACACACAGCACCCCATATTGTACACACAGCACCCCATATTGTACACACAGCACCTCATATTGTACACACAGCCCCCCATATTGTACACACAGCACCCCATATTGTACACACAGCACCCCATATTGTACACACAGCACCCCATATTGTACACACAGCACCCCATATTGTACACACAGCACCTCATATTGTACACACAGCACCCCATATTGTACACACAGCACCTCATATTGTACACACAGCACCTCATATTGTACACACAGCACCCCATATTGTACACACAGCACCTCATATTGTACACACAGCACCCCATATTGTACACACAGCACCCCATATTGTACACACAGCACCTCATATTGTACACACAGCACCTCATATTGTACACACAGCACTCCATATTGTACACACAGCACCCCATATTGTACACACAGCACCTCATATTGTACACACAGCACCCCATATTCTACACACAGCCCCCCATATTGTACACACAGCACCCCCATATTGTACACACAGCACCCCATATTGACAGAAAAACACAGAATTGTTTACATTTTTGCAGATTTATTAAAAAAGAAAAACTGAAATATCACATGGTCCTAAGTATTCAGACCCTTTGCTGTGACACTCATATATATAACTCAGGTGCTGTCCATTTCTTCTGATCATCCTTGAGATGGTTCTACACCTTCATTTGAGTCCAGCTGTGTTTGATTATACTGATTGGACTTGATTAGGAAAGCCACACACCTGTCTATATAAGACCTTACAGCTCACAGTGCATGTCGGAGCAAATGAGAATCATGAGGTCAAAGGAACTGCCTGAAGAGCTCAGAGACAGAATTGTGGCAAGGCACAGATCTGGCCAAGGTTACCAAAAAAATTCTGCTGCACTTAAGGTTCCTAAGAGCACAGTGGCCTCCATAATCCTTAAATGGAAGACGTTTGGGACGACCAGAACCCCTCCTAGAGCTGGCCGTCCGGCCAAACTGAACTATCGGGGGAGAAGAGCCTTGGTGAGAGAGGTAAAGAAGAACCCAAAGATCACTGTGGCTGAGCTCCAGAGATGTAGTCGGGAGATGGGAGAAAGTTGTAGAAAGTCAACCATCACTGCAGCCCTCCACCAGTCGGGGCTTTATGGCAGAGTGGCCCGACGGAAGGCTCTCCTCAGTGCAAGACACATGAAAGCCTGCATGGAGTTTGCTAAAAAACACCTGAAGGACTCCAAGATGGTGAGAAATAAGATTCTCTGGTCTGATGAGACCAAGATAGAACTTTTTGGCCTTAATTCTAAGCAGTATGTGTGGAGAAAACCAGGCACTGCTCATCACCTGTCCAATACAGTCCCAACAGTGAAGCATGGTGGTGGCAGCATCATGCTGTGGGGGTGTTTTTCAGCTGCAGGGACAGGACGACTGGTTGCAATCGAGGGAAAGATGAATGCGGCCAAGTACAGGGATATCCTGGACGAAAACCTTCTCCAGAGTGCTCAGGACCTCAGACTGGGCCGAAGGTTTACCTTCCAACAAGACAATGACCCTAAGCACACAGCTAAAATAACAAAGGAGTGGCTTCACAACAACTCCGTGACTGTTCTTGAATGGCCCAGCCAGAGCCCTGACTTAAACCCAATTGAGCATCTCTGGAGAGACCTAAAAATGGCCGTCCACCAACGTTTACCATCCCCCCTGACAGAACTGGAGAGGATCTGCAAGGAGGAATGACAGAGGATCCCCAAATCCAAGTGTGAAAAACGTGTTGTATCTTTCCCAAAAAGACTCATGGCTGTATTAGATCAAAAGGTGCTTCTACTAAATACTGAGCAAAGGGTCTGAATACTTAGGACCATGTGATATTTCAGTTTTTCTTTTTTAATAAATCTGCAAAAATGTCAACAATTTTGTGTTTTTCTGTCAATATGGGGTGCTGTGTGTACAATATGGAGTGCTGTGTGTACAATATGGGGTGCTGTGTGTACAATATGGGGTGCTGTGTGTACAATATGGGGGGCTGTGTGTACAATATGGAGTGCTGTGTGTACAGTATGGGGGGCTGTGTGTACAATATGGGGTGCTGTGTGTACAATATGGGGGGCTGTGTGTACAATATGAGGTGCTGTGTGTACAATATGGGGTGCTGTGTGTACAATATGGGGGTGCGGTGTGTACAATATGGGGTGCTGTGTGTACAATATGGGGTGCTGTGTGTACAATATGGGGTGCTGTGTGTACAATATGGGGTGCTGTGTGTACAATATGGGGTGCTGTGTGTACAATATGGGGGGCTGTGTGTACAATATGGAGTGCTGTGTGTACAATATGGGGTGCTGTGTGTACAATATGGGGTGCTGTGTGTACAATATGGGGAGCTGTGTGTACAATATGGGGTGCTGTGTGTACAATATGGGGTGCTGTGTGTACAATATGGGGTGCTGTGTGTACAATATGGAGTGCTGTGTGTACAATATGGGGGGCTGTGTGTACAATATGGGGTGCTGTGTGTACAATATGGGGGTGCTGTGTGTACAATATGGGGGGCTGTGTGTACAATATGGGGGGCTGTGTGTACAATATGGGGGGCTGTGTGTACAATATGAGGTGCTGTGTGTACAATATGGGGTGCTGTGTGTACAATATGGGGGGCTGTGTGTACAATATGGGGGGCTGTGTGTACAATATGGGGTGCTGTGTGTACAATATGGGGTGCTGTGTGTACAATATGGGGGGCTGTGTGTACAATATGGGGGGCTGTGTGTACAATATGGGGGGCTGTGTGTACAATATGGGGTGCTGTGTGTACAATATGAGGTGCTGTGTGTACAATATGGAGTGCTGTGTGTACAATATGGGGGGCTGTGTGTACAATATGGGGGGCTGTGTATACAATATGGGGTGATGTGTGTACAATATGGGGTGCTGTGTGTACAATATGGGGTGCTGTGTATACAATATGAGGTGCTGTGTGTACAATATGGAGTGCTGTGTGTACAATATGGGGGGCTGTGTGTACAATATGGGGGGCTGTGTATACAATATGGGGTGATGTGTGTACAATATGGGGTGCTGTGTGTACAATATGGGGGGCTGTGTGTACAATATGGGGTGCTGTGTGTACAATATGAGGTGCTGTGTGTACAATATGGGGTGCTGTGTGTACAATATGGGGTGCTGTGTGTACAATATGGGGCGCTGTGTGTATAATATGAGGTGCTGTGTGTACAATATGGGGGGCTGTGTATACAATATGGGGTGATGTGTGTACAATATGGGGGGCTGTGTGTACAATATGGGGTGCTGTGTGTACAATATGGGGGTGCTGTGTGTACAATATGAGGTGCTGTGTGTACAATATGGGGTGCTGTGTGTATAATATGGGGTGCTGTGTGTACAATATGGGGTGCTGTGTGTACAATATGGGGTGCTGTGTGTATAATATGGGGTGCTGTGTGTACAATATGGGGGGCTGTGTGTACAATATGGGGGTGCTGTGTGTACAATATGGGGTGCTGTGTGTACAATATGGGGGGCTGTGTGTACAATATGGGGTGCTGTGTGTACAATATGGGGTGATGTGTGTACAATATGGGGGGCTGTGTGTACAATATGGGGGGCTGTGTGTACAATATGGGGGGCTGTGTGTACAATATGGGGTGATGTGTGTACAATATGGGGTGATGTGTGTATAATATGGGGTGATGTGTGTACAATATGGGGGGCTGTGTGTACAGTATGGGGGGCTGTGTGTACAATATGGGGTGATGTGTGTATAATATGGGGTGATGTGTGTACAATATGGGGGGCTGTGTGTACAGTATGGGGGGCTGTGTGTACAATATGGGGTGATGTGTGTACAATATGGGGTGATGTGTGTATAATATGGGGTGATGTGTGTACAATATGGGGGGCTGTGTGTACAGTATGGGGGGCTGTGTGTACAATATGGGGTGATGTGTGTACAATATGGGGGGCTGTGTGTACAATATGGGGGGCTGTGTGTACAATATGGGGTGCTGTGTGTACAATATGGGGTGCTGTGTGTACAATATGGGGGGCTGTGTGTACATTAATGAGGAAAAAAATTAACTGAAATGATTTTAGCAAATGGCTGCAATATAACAAAGAGTGAAAAATTTAAGGGGGTCTGAATACTTTCCGTCCCCACTGTACTACTCTCTGTCATCGGGAGTGGTGATCAGTGTCATGTCACTTGTAGCCCATCCCCCCCACAATTAGAATCACTCCCTAGGACACACTTAACCCCTTGATTGCCCCCTAGTGGTTAACCCCTTCCCTGTCAGTGTCATTTACACAGTAATCAATGCATTTTTATATCAGTGATCGCTGTATAAATGACAATGGTCCCAAAAATGAGTCAAAAGTGTCCGCCGCAATAAATAAATAATGCAATAAAAATTGCAGATCGCCGCCATTACTAGTAAAAAAAAAAAAAAAAGAATAATAATAAAAATGCCATAAAACTATCCCCTATTTTGTAGACGCAATAACGTTTGCGCAAACCAATCAATATACGCTTATTGCGATTTTGTTTTTTTTTTTTTACCAAAAATGTAGAAGAATACGTATCGGCCTAACTGAGGAAAAAAATTGTTTTTTTAAATATATTTTTGGGGGATATTTATTATAGCAAAAAGTTAAAAAAAAATGTGTTTTTTTATCAAAATTGTCGCTCTTTTTTTTGTTTATAGCACAAAAAATAAAAACCGCAGAGGTGATCAAATACCACCAAAAGAAAATCTCTATTTGTGGCAAAAAAAGGACATCAATTTTGTTTGGGTACAACAACGCACGACCGCGCAATTGTCAGTTAAAGCGACGCAGTGCTGAATCTCAAAAAGTGCTCTGGTCAGGAAGGGGGTAGATTCTTCCGGGGCTGAAGTGGTTAAAAAAGTTTAACATTTTTACTAATTGTATTAAAGAAGAATTCCATCCATAAAAAAAAAAAAATTGATAAAAACGAATAGCCCAATAAATATAAAAGAACAAAACCAGCTGCAATATTCACCTTCAATCCAGAGATTTCTCCTCCTCAGTGTCCTCGGGCCTTAGCATCACTCAACCCACTTCCTCTGAGCCCAGGTCATCTTGCTCTGGCCCCAGCCTGTGATTGGACGGTGGTAGGAAAACCAGCGCAGTGATGAGCTCATCCCTCTGTCACTCTGCTCTCTCTCCACCTATCAGCATGCGTCTTGTTGGCAGATGAACTGATTGGCTCCTTGTGCTGCTTCTCCTTCCGTCACTCCAGCCCTGCTGTACAGGGACTACAAGTCCTATACCATAGAGATGATGGGCGATGTTCTGGCCTCGATCACCTCTATGGTCAGCCAGCAGAACCGCCGGCTTCAGTGCCGGGAGGGGGAGGTGACCCCCTCCACTACCTTTCAAGAATCTGTTCACACTATGGCGTTACGGATCGCCGCAAAATCGCAGGACGCCCTTTGCGATCCCCTCTTTTTTTTCCTGATGGCACTCACATTGCGGCACGGTTTTGATGTGATCGTCGCCCCCGACGAAACGCGGAGAAGATCGCACAAACAGAATGACGGGACGCCTGTCCCCCAAAAGATGTACCAGGACTTTTGGGGTGAATGAGAGACTTGTATAGCGCTACCCATGCGAACTGAATCGCCTCAGGGCGCTTTTTTGCCGCCGGTGTCTATCTGCGGGTCCTTTTACCCCATGGGGTGCCGACACGCTTACAAACACATACAACATACACGCAAAGGCGAGCCGCCATACTGTTTGTGTGATCGTACTGCAATTTCGTCGGGGCGACGATCGCGGCAAAATCGCGCCGCGATTTGAGTGGCATTAGAAAAAAAAAAAAAAGGGATCGCAAAAAGGGGCATCCTGCGATTTGCGGCGGGTTCGGAATTGCGGTCAGTATCGCGGGCGATTCCGCCCCCCAAGATCCGGAACGCCATGGTGTGGGCGGAGCCTAAGATTCGGAACGCCATGGTGTGGGTGGAGCCTAAGATCCGGAACGTCATGGTGTGGGCGGAGCCTAAGATTCGGAACGCCATGGTGTGGTCGGAGCCTAAGATCCGGAACGCCTGGTGAGGGCGGAGCCTAAGATCCGAAACGTCATGGTGTGGGCGGAGCCTCAAAGCAATCCGACGGTTAGTTCTCCTCGAGGATCATAAAATCCCCCCCAGAAAATTGTCTGCTGGAAATAACAGTAAAGTGATGATGTCTGTAGCTGCACCATCACCCCGAATTATCACCCAAAACCCCCCAATATTTATGTATGTATTACAGTCTTCAAGGGGTTCATATCTGTCCGGAGTTCTCCTTTACATGGTTTATTATTATGTATATACTAATAATACAGATTAATACTCATCTATTAAATATTGTATTATTTATTCATATTATATTATTAATTTCTACCCATGTATTAGTAATAGATATAATATTACTCTGAGAATCACATTCTATGACTTCCTGGTGTACTTTATTTATACACTGAGACATTGACATTCTGCGTCCTACACAAAAATGGCCGCCCCCAGCCGGAGTCCTTTCATAGAGCACTGTGACCTCTAGTGTCTGCTGGAGGACTTCCTGTGTGTCCTACCCAGTGTGTATTATGACGTTTGGTCCTACGCAAAATGGCCGCCAAGCGGAGCCTCAGATAAACCTCGTTGGACCTCTAGTGTTTGGAGGGAAACGACAGTTAGAGGAGCTGTACGGAGAGGAGAGGAGGATGCGTTGGTGATACGATAAATAATACCGATTATAGGTGATCAATACTGGGAGAGAGGGGGGAGGGGTGATATAGATTTATATCTCATTACAGAGAGATCACAGCAGACTCCAATCTTATATCTAATCCTTCTATAGAGCCGACATATACCATAGTGCTGTACACTGAGCTCATCACATCAGTCTCTGTACAGAGGAGCTTACACTCTAATGTCCCCTCCCCCACAGTCACATCAGTCTCTGTACAGAGGAGCTTACACTCTAATGTCCCCTCCCCCACAGTCACATCAGTCTCTGTACAGAGGAGCTTACACTCTAATGTCCCCTCCCCCCCCCCACAGTCACATTAGTCTCTGTACAGAGGAGCTTACACTCTAATGTCCCCTCCCCCCACAGTCACATCAGTCTCTGTACAGAGGAGCTTACACTCTAATGTCCCCTCCCCCACAGTCACATCAGTCTCTATACAGAGGAGCTTACACTCTAATGTCCCCTCCCCCCCACAGTCACATCAGTCTCTGTACAGAGGAGCTTACACTCTAATGTCCCCCCCCCCCCCACAGTCACATCAGTCTCTATACAGAGGAGCTTACACTCTAATGTCCCCTCCCCCCCACAGTCACATCAGTCTCTGTACAGAGGAGCTTACACTCTAATGTCCCCTCCCCCACAGTCACATCAGTCTCTATACAGAGGAGCTTACACTCTAATGTCCCCTCCCCCCCACATCAGTCTCTGTACAGAGGAGCTTACACTCTAATGTCCCCTCCCCCCACAGTCACATCAGTCTCTGTACAGAGGAGCTTACACTCTAATGTCCCCTCCCCCCCACAGTCACATCAGTCTCTGTACAGAGGAGCTTACACTCTAATGTCCCCTCCCCCCATCACATCAGTCTCTGTACAGAGGAGCTTACACTCTAATGTCCCCTCCCCCCCACAGTCACATCAGTCTGTACAGAGGAGCTTACACTCTAATGTCCCCTCCCCCACAGTCACATCAGTCTCTGTACAGAGGAGCTTACACTCTAATGTCCCCTCCCCCACATCAGTCTGTACAGAGGAGCTTACACTCTAATGTCCCCTCCCCCACAGTCACATCAGTCTCTATACAGAGGAGCTTACACTCTAATGTCCCCTCCACAGTCACATCAGTCTCTGTACAGAGGAGCTTACACTCTAATGTCCCCTCCCCCCCACAGTCACATCAGTCTGTACAGAGGAGCTTACACTCTAATGTCCCCTCCCCCCACAGTCACATCAGTCTGTACAGAGGAGCTTACACTCTAATGTCCCCTCCCCCCACAGTCACATCAGTCTCTGTACAGAGGAGCTTACACTCTAATGTCCCCTCCCCCACAGTCACATCAGTCTCTGTACAGAGGAGCTTACACTCTAATGTCCCCTCCCCCACAGTCACATCAGTCTCTGTACAGAGGAGCTTACACTCTAATGTCCCCTCCCCCACAGTCACATCAGTCTCTGTACAGAGGAGCTTACACTCTAATGTCCCCTCCCCCACAGTCACATCAGTCTGTACAGAGGAGCTTACACTCTAATGTCCCCTCCCCCCACAGTCACATCAGTCTCTGTACAGAGGAGCTTACACTCTAATGTCCCCTCCCCCCCACAGTCACATCAGTCTGTACAGAGGAGCTTACACTCTAATGTCCCCCCCCCCCCCACAGTCACATCAGTCTCTATACAGAGGAGCTTACACTCTAATGTCCCCTCCCCCCCACAGTCACATCAGTCTCTGTACAGAGGAGCTTACACTCTAATGTCCCCTCCCCCACAGTCACATCAGTCTCTATACAGAGGAGCTTACACTCTAATGTCCCCTCCCCCCCACATCAGTCTCTGTACAGAGGAGCTTACACTCTAATGTCCCCTCCCCCCACAGTCACATCAGTCTCTGTACAGAGGAGCTTACACTCTAATGTCCCCTCCCCCCCACAGTCACATCAGTCTCTGTACAGAGGAGCTTACACTCTAATGTCCCCTCCCCCCATCACATCAGTCTCTGTACAGAGGAGCTTACACTCTAATGTCCCCTCCCCCCCACAGTCACATCAGTCTGTACAGAGGAGCTTACACTCTAATGTCCCCTCCCCCACAGTCACATCAGTCTCTGTACAGAGGAGCTTACACTCTAATGTCCCCTCCCCCACATCAGTCTGTACAGAGGAGCTTACACTCTAATGTCCCCTCCCCCACAGTCACATCAGTCTCTATACAGAGGAGCTTACACTCTAATGTCCCCTCCACAGTCACATCAGTCTCTGTACAGAGGAGCTTACACTCTAATGTCCCCTCCCCCCCACAGTCACATCAGTCTGTACAGAGGAGCTTACACTCTAATGTCCCCTCCCCCCACAGTCACATCAGTCTGTACAGAGGAGCTTACACTCTAATGTCCCCTCCCCCCACAGTCACATCAGTCTCTGTACAGAGGAGCTTACACTCTAATGTCCCCTCCCCCCCACAGTCACATCAGTCTCTGTACAGAGGAGCTTACACTCTAATGTCCCCTCCCCCCACAGTCACATCAGTCTCTGTACAGAGGAGCTTACACTCTAATGTCCCCTCCCCCACACAGTCACATCAGTCTCTGTACAGAGGAGCTTACACTCTAATGTCCCCTCCCCCCCACAGTCACATCAGTCTGTACAGAGGAGCTTACACTCTAATGTCCCCTCCCCCCACAGTCACATCAGTCTCTGTACAGAGGAGCTTACACTCTAATGTCCCCTCCCCCCCACAGTCACATCAGTCTGTACAGAGGAGCTTACACTCTAATGTCCCCTCCCCCACAGTCACATCAGTCTCTGTACAGAGGAGCTTACACTCTAATGTCCCCTCCCCCCACAGTCACATCAGTCTGTACAGAGGAGCTTACACTCTAATGTCCCCTCCCCCCACAGTCACATCAGTCTCTGTACAGAGGAGCTTACACTCTAATGTCCCCTCCCCCCACAGTCACATCAGTCTGTACAGAGGAGCTTACACTCTAATGTCCCCTCCCCCCCCCACAGTCACATCAGTCTCTGTACAGAGGAGCTTACACTCTAATGTCCCCTCCCCCCACAGTCACATCAGTCTCTGTACAGAGGAGCTTACACTCTAATGTCCCCTCCCCCACACAGTCACATCAGTCTCTGTACAGAGGAGCTTACACTCTAATGTCCCCTCCCCCCCACAGTCACATCAGTCTCTGTACAGAGGAGCTTACACTCTAATGTCCCCTCCCCCCCACATCAGTCTCTGTACAGAGGAGCTTACACTCTAATGTCCCCTCCCCCCACAGTCACATCAGTCTCTGTACAGAGGAGCTTACACTCTAATGTCCCCTCCCCCCCACAGTCACATCAGTCTCTATACAGAGGAGCTTACACTCTAATGTCCCCTCCCCCACAGTCACATCAGTCTCTGTACAGAGGAGCTTACACTCTAATGTCCCCTCCCCCCACAGTCACATCAGTCTCTGTACAGAGGAGCTTACACTCTAATGTCCCCTCCCCCACAGTCACATCAGTCTCTGTACAGAGGAGCTTACACTCTAATGTCCCCTCCCCCCCACATCAGTCTCTGTACAGAGGAGCTTACACTCTAATGTCCCCTCCCCCCCACAGTCACATCAGTCTCTGTACAGAGGAGCTTACACTGTAATGTCCCCTCCCCCACAATCACATGGAATGAAGGGTGTGGGTCATCTGGCTAAGGATTGTGGTAGGATCAGATGTGATCTTTGTGATGAGGTCGGACGTATGTACAGCGAATGTCCTGAGGTCTTGGCATAACCAGTCAGCTTTGGTGGAAGAGTTTTGTCACCTGGACATGGAGGAGGGGGGCTGTGCCAGGGGTCCCCAATGTCTCTGTGCCAGGGGTCCCCAAAGTCTCTGTGCCAGGGGTCCCCAGTGTCTCTGTGCCAGGGGTCCCCAGTGTCTCTGTGCCAGGGGTCCCCAGTGTCTCTGTGCCAGGGGTCCCCAGTGTCTCTGTGCCAGGGGTCCCCAGTGTCTCTGTGCCAGGGGTCCCCAGTGTCTCTGTGCCAGGGGTCCCCAGTGTCTCTGTTGTCTCAGCCAAATCGGTGTGTTTCCATCGGAGTCCATCCAACGTTGTGTCCTCCCCTTGACGTGTCCCCTGAGTCGGTGTCCGTGGATGTTGTGTCTTATCCTCCTGTGGAGGGAGCCGGACCAGTGTGTATGGTTGCACCGACCCACCCCCCTCTCTGCTCCCAGGAGTCTGAGGGCACAAGGTGCCGGGGGATGGAGTGAATGATGGTGGGGGTGAGTGGGGTGGGTGATGATGAAATGGAAGGATAGGGGGCTTTACCGTCAGGATTGTCACATGATGGACAGGGAAGGAAATGTACTGGAGCCAGGCTAGACTGTGACGGCTTTTTATTAAAACAAAATATCTAGACAGGCAGGTCTGGTTGATGTGTGGTTGATTGCTGCCCAGACGACAGGGGATTCACATTTTGGCAAGGTAACCAGGGATTCACTTTTTCGGTAAGGCAACAAGCGTCTCTGCAGAGGAAGCTTGATAGGCTTGTCTTGAATAACAGACATCCGAGGATGATCTCTGAGGTTTAGCTCTTGGTCAGGAAGTGTCAATATGACAGGCATGCCTCTTTGGTTCTGGAGAGGGATTATGGGAAATATCACTCACCCACCCTTACCAGAACTGCAAACAAGGTAGAGCAGTTAAGTCGGTTGTAGGCCTGGTTGACAGTACCGTTTTTTTGATATAGTCGAAGTCGGGGATCCTCGAAACCGCCAGGTCATATTATGCTGACCTCCTGGGCAGGAGGGACCTTGATCGGGCAGGCATGTCAGGGTTTCTGGATTCTACTCCAGGACTGGGACATGGTAGTTCTCTTGTGAGTTTGACAGAGGACATCACAGCAGATGAGGTGGTCAAGGCTTTTAAAAATATTGCCATTAAAGTCGCCTGGGCTAGATGGATTGACAGCACAAGCACTTTAACGTTACTCTGGCCCCATATTTGGTGGAGGTTTTTAATGGCTGGCTGAGAGAGGGTTTGCAATCTCCCTGCATGCGTCAATCTATGGTGATTCTTCTGTCAAAGGGTAAAGATCATTGTGGAATTGAGAATTGGCAGGCCATTAGCCTTCTCAATGTTGATAGGGAAATGCTGGCAAAAATAATCTTCTGGCGTTTATCGTCTGTAGTGGGCAATCTACTTTCTCATCACCAGCACTGATTGGTTCAGGGTAGAAGCACTTTTTCATCAGTGTTAGCTCTCCTGGAAGACCTGGAACGATGCAGGCTGGAGAAAGTTCTTGCTGTCATTGGATCAGGCTAAAGCTTTTGACCAGGTCAATCATGAGTACCTATGGCTGCTTCTTGGCAAGTATGGCCTGGTGGGGGGCTTTATTGATTGGCTGAAGACCTTTGTACAGGGGGGCTGGAAGCTTCATACTCATAAGTGAATGGATCGGATGGCCTTTTGAGGTTGGCTCAGGTGTGCATCAGGGGTGTTCTTTACGTCCCCTGCTATACACGTTAGTAATCAATCCCTTTTTTAGGATGTTAGAAAGTGGACACTTGTGCCTTTGGGCATACCTGGTGAGCATACTCTGAGGGTCGTGGCATATACAGATGACGTGTCTGTTTTCATCTCAGGGACAGAGGAGTCGGTCTTTGTGATGAAGCAGTATGCTGAGGCATCTGGCTCAAAGATTGATCAGGATAAGAGTGAGGTTTTCTGGATGGGAGAGGAAGACGAAGGCTTTGTGCTTCCAGACACCTTCCTTGAGCCCCAGCAGGAAATTAAAGTTTTAGGCATCAAATTTGGTCTCAGCGATTATGGCCTTGCAAATTGGGTAAACAGGCTACAAGATGCGAAGCCAAGGTTGCCAGCTAGAAGGATTGGAAACTCTCTTACAGGGAAAGAATTGACTTGATTAAACTTACCTGATCCCGGTATTTCTGTATGTAAACTTTATCTGTGCTTTGCCAGTGTCTCTATGTAAATATCTACAGCCTTTTCTTCCAGCTGTTATGTGGAAACAGACTGAACCTTGTTAAGAAGTCTGTAACCTACTTTCCCAGGTGGATGGGTGGCCTAGTTACGGTCAAGCTGGTGGTATGCTTTTCTCTGATGTTTTTGAAACACAAGCTGGCAGAAGAACCGCCTTGGTAGGTTGGTATTTTTTTAGTGCTGGTTAAGGCCTTTTCTGAAAAGCTGGGTGAATGGTGGGCTGGTGAAAAGCCTAAAGGTCACCGGCCCACCGGTGGGCTCCCGGCTTATGTTGCTCCGTGACTGAAAATGCTTCAGCAGTGGCGAATGCTGGCAGAGGAAATTAAGTCTCTTCCTAGAAGGCCCTGGAGAGGAAAGTTGAATCTGCTTTTAGCGAGGCACTGGTCTTGAGGGATTGCCCAGGCCCTGTTATGAGGGAGGGTCTACATTTTATGAATCTGGAGAGAATCCCTTTAAAGTTTCATGATTTGGCCTGACGCTCATTCCATGATAGACTCAATGTGAAGGGCAACTTAAAGCATAACTCTGTGGAGAACTGTGGTTGTCCAAGAGTAGGGTGTGGAGGTGACCATGGAGCATTTCTTACTTCAGTGCCCCTTCAATATAGAAGTCTATAAGCGGGTGGGTGGGGCTCTCAGTATCCCTTTCCCGCTTGAGTTACGCGGAGTGGTCATACATGACTTTTGAGGGTCATCTGGATTTTGATTTTGAGACACGTTTTCTAGTTAGTTTAGAAGTCCATTACGTCACGTGGAATGCACGGTGTCAGGTTTCCACTCGTAAAAAAGTTCTTCCTGTCGAGGTGGTGGTGCAAGACATTTTGGTGGAGATTGGGAAGATCCGGGGTCTTGAGAAAGGACGGTTGGCAGCCGGGGGGCCTAGACAAAGACGTGGAGGAATGTCAGGTCCCCGTAGCTGCTGTCTGTCAGTCTCTTTCTATCCTTTCACCTAGATTCTTGAAAATAGACCGCATGCATGGGTTAAATGTTTAATTGTTTCTTAGCCCGAGGGTGTGTTTTGGTGGAGGTTAGGGTTTTGTTGAGCATCATGATGATCGTAATATTAAGATATGTCTTGGTTTGTATATTTAGCTCTTTTTATATATTTTTTTTTCTATGCTGAAGTAAGCTTTTATATATATATATATATATATATATATATATATATATATATATATATATATATATATATATAATATATACACTCCAGTCACATCACACACACAAGCTTTATATTGAGTGCGCAGATAAAATGACAAAATTCTTCATTTGTCAGGCAGACCTGATGGGACCCTCCATTGTCCTCTATGGGGGACGGGTGTAAACGGACATCCAATCTGACCTGCTAAAAACAGACAAATAGGGATGCATTCCCCTTACATCTAGTGGATCGGATGGCATATGGGTGTAAATGGACAGGCAGTCCGTTTACATCTGACTGCTCATAGAGGAGAGCGGGCTGTGTCTGAGTCCGCTCGGCATGAGTGGAGGTTATACGGACCAGCCATCCGATTACTCAAGAGATCAGTGGACAGATCCCCCACTGAGCAAGAGGACTTCTAATGGAGTCCACTCCATGAGGAAAGGACCTTAGGTGTAGTTAGACAAAACCACTATAGTGCAATATATCCATCATGAAGGGGGCATGAGGAGCCCGGCTGCCTTGAAGGAAGCAACCCAGATTCTCTCATGGACAGAAACTCGTTGTCTAGCAATTACTTGCTCCTCTCTTCCTCAGCATCAGAAAAAGTTGATTCCTGCGCATCTTCAGACACAACCTCAAAACATAAAAAAAAAAAAAAAAACATAAAACGTCCAAAAACATGCAAGGCGAGGAGAAGCAAGAGCTAAAAAAGAACACAATAATATGCAACCAACAATTAAATTCACAGTAATGTAGCACAACACAGTACAGAGAATATGAGGGGTAAACTACACACTATGTAGGTCACCACAGTTCAATTCACTGTAACATAGTCAATACAGCTCTGTATATAGCACTATATTCGCCCCTTTTTAACAAATGAAACCACCAAGCTCCTCATTCACTCCCTTCTTATCTCTCGCCTTGACTATTACAACTCCCTTCTCATTGGCCTGCCTCTCCATAGGCTCCTGCCCTCTTCAGAAAGAAGAACAGTGTAGCGCTGGACTAGTGAAAAAGAGCACATATATTGATATATGCAAATATGCCAGGACCCACAAAATTATGGGTCAATAAGTGATATAAAACAATAATCAGTGTAGCACTAGTTTAAAGTGATAAAGTGCACATATATAATAAGGACACATGTGAACTGTTCACCTAAAACCTATATCATCATAAAATAATATAAAAAATCATATAAGTGATAATCCTTATACACGTGAGTCCATACCCTGAAGGGTGTATACAAAGAAAATGTGCAAAAAATAAACAATAAAGTCCGTAAGTGTCTCAAATGAGAGGATGAATCCAAAAGAATCCAGAAAAAGCTATTGCGTGATCCACCTTTAGTGCAGGCCACCACCAGATGGTAAAATTAAAGGCTTACCAGAAAGCCTGCGACCGCCCTTACTCAGGGGGGTCAAAACAGGCTTAGTAGTGGAAAATGTCAGAAGATGATGTGTTCCCTGGACTGTTCTCCCGCTCTCCTCACCAAACAAATGGTCCTCAGCAACGGGGACTCCAATATGGAAAAGGTGCTCACATAGATTCCTTTAGTACTCCCGAGAGAGACCAGATGGCAATCAAGGTAGGGACACCACAAGGGCTCCCTTACGGCGGACAAAGGGGGCAAGACTTGTAAGTGTGTCAATAATTGTCTGTGAACACTGTACTTGGCATTCTTAACAAGAAGGTCAAAGTGGAAGAGGAAGCAATAGTTGCATAAGCCAAGTACCATGGAGATAATGGACTATTGCAATCCCCAGGCATACATAGACCCTAAGGAGGCTCCCCTCTTCAGTCTATCATGAATGCTGCTGCCAGACTTATCCACCTTACCAATCGCTCAGTGTCTGCCAACCCTCTCCTCCAATCCCTACACTGGCTCCCGATCGCCCAGCAAATTAAATTCAAAATACTAACCACAACCTACAAAGCCATTCACAACTCTGCCCCGAGCTACATCACCAATCTTGTCTCCAAATATCACCCAAACCGTCCTCTCCGCTCTTCTCAAGACCTCCTACTCTCAAGCTCTCTCGTCTCCTCCTCCCATGCTCGTCTCCAGGATTTCTCCAGAGCCTCTCCCATCCTCTGGAACTCTCCACCTCAACCTGTCCAGCTATCCCCTACTCTTGCTATCTTCAGGCGATCCCTGAAAACTCATCTCTTCAGGAAAGCCTATCATGTCTCCAACTAATCTTCTACCACTTCCATCAGCTCATTCCCCACAGTTACAACCTTCTGTAGTACCACCTGCCCCACCCTATTAGATTGTAAGCTCTTCTGAGTAGGGCCCTCCTAATCCTCTTGTATTTTATTGTATTATAACTGTATTGTCTCAATTTTATATTGTAAAGCGCTGCGTAAACTGTTGGCGCTATATAAATCCTGTATAATAATAATATAGCTTTCACGTAAAATGCCCTGTCTTCTGTAGTCCAAGACTTCACACATCCTGACAAGAGTTCTGGGAACCCTGACTTTTATAGGGAGGGGAAGGTTGTCCTTTAGAACAGGGATCTCCAAACTATGGCCCTCCAGCTGTTGCGGAAGTACACTTCCCATGGGGCATTGGAAAACTCCGGCATTCAGACATGACTAGGCATGATGGGAATTGTAGTTCTTGAAGAACTGGAGGGCCATAGTTTGGAGACTTCTGCTTTAGAAAACTCCAAGTATTGGCCCTTCTAAGCCACCCGATAAAAGTTTAAAGGCCAATAACTGCATGTTTGCTAATTTGTTGCTATGGCAGGGAACAATTGCATTAGCTTGTCAACCGCAAATGGCTAAGGCTCAGGTTGCACTTGGGGTCGAATCATACCCTAAGCTCTTTGCTAGTGGGAAAGGATTAACGATCGTTGGTTGCTATAGCAGCATGCAAATAGCCACCTAAGTTTGCAGTTTCCACAAACCGCAAATTAATTGGGTTCACCTCAAGCCCATACTCGTCTCAAACCTCATCCTGACCCAAGAACCTCTAGTCTACTATTGTGTTAATACATACAGTGTGGAAATTACCCCCCTCGCTGCCATAACACATAATGGAGATCTGGAGGGGGTGCTTAGTGGTTTATGATCCCCGTACTACAATACATCCCCTCAGGACAGGAAGGGAAATTTTCTGACTGACAACACTCAGATCATGTCTGTCACAGAGACTGCTATATGAGAAGACAACTTCTCTTCTGTCAGAGCACCGGGAGTGTAGTGGTAGCTGTACTCTTGGTGTTCAGTAAAACTGTTAAGCTGACTTTAGAAGGTTCGAATATCGGCCGGTTCAGCAGGAACCAGTTTTAATTCAAACCATGTGTGGGCAGGTTGAATGTACCCAAGTTGATCGCTCAACTTGGGTACAACAGCCTGCTGGATTTTACATGTGATTATTGCTAAAGGCTGTAACAGCCACTAGCAATAAATCGCTGTGTTCTCCCGGCAGGGACAGATTCCCCCACCGGGAGAGCACAATGACTCCGCAGAAGGGGTTCCCCTGTCAACACTGTCTATGGTTGCAGGAATAAAATTTGCTCTGTCTATGGCCGGCCTTAGTTATAAATGACAAAGAGAAGTCCACAAGGTGGCATGCACCCCATTGGACTTAAGCCCTAGTAATATGACGTACTTTACAAAGTGGCTGAAATCCTGGAGCTCAGCATTAATGCGTGTCAGATCATTTAACGTTCTTTTCTCTCTTCTGCTTTCAGTCATGGCGTCTGCTGATCTGAAGGAGGAGCTGGAATGTTCCATCTGTCTGAGTATTTATACAGATCCTATAACCCTGATATGTGGACACAACTTCTGCCAGGACTGTATTGGTCGCGTGTTGGATTCACAGGAGAGGTCTGGAGGTTATTTCTGTCCTGATTGCAGAGAAGAGTTCCAGGAGCGGCCTTCACTGCGGAGGAACATAACACTGCGTAACATAGTGGAGAATTTCCGGCCCACTCGTCCTGATCAGGTGTCATCCGGGGTCTTCTGTACTTACTGTATTCACACTCCTGTACCTGCTGTGAAGTCCTGTCTGCTGTGTGAAGCTTCTCTGTGTGACGATCACCTGAGAGTCCACATCAAGTCACCAGAACACGTCTTATGTGACCCCACCACTTCTCTGGAGAACAGGAAATGTTCATCATCAGAACATGTTTTACGTGGCCCCACCACTTCCCTGGAGAACAGGAAGTGGTCATCATCAGAACACGTCTTACGTGACCCCACCACTTCCCAGGAGAACAGGAAATGGTCATCATCACAACATGTTTTACGTGGCCCCACCACTTCCCTGGAGAACAGGAAATGGTCATCATCAGAATACGTCTTACGTGACCCCACCACTTCCCTGGAGAACAGGAAATGTTCATCATCAGAATACGTCTTACGTGACCCCACCACTTCACTGGAGAACAGGAAATGTTCATCGTCAGAATACGTCTTACGTGACCCCACCACTTCTCTGGAGAACAGGAAATGGTCATCATCACAACATGTTTTACGTGGTCCCACCACTTCCCTGGAGAACAGGCAATGGACATCATCAGAACACGTCTTACATGACCCCACCACTTCCCTGGAGAACAGGAAATGGTCATCATCACAACATGTTTTGCGTGGCCCCACCACTTCCCTGGAGAACAGACAATGGTCATCATCAGAACACGTCTTACGTGACCCCACCACTTCCCTGGAGAACAGGAAATGGTCATCATCAGAACACGTCTTACGTGACCCAACCACTTTCCTGGAGAACAGGAAATGTTCATCATCAGAATACGTCTTACGTGACCCCACCACTTCCCTGGAGAACAGGAAATGGTCATCATCAGAACGTTTTTTATGTGGCCCCACCACTTCCCTGGAGAACAGGAAATTCTCCGTCCAGAAGAACACATTACACACAGGTTTATCTGATACCATGTCTGGGGTAAATGCACAGAAATGTGCAGACACACATGTCTATCCACATTCCAGTGCAAAGGAAATGCTTCCCTTTATTGCTAAACCATCCAAGAAACATCCCGAACACACTCCCACCATACAACACTCACACCCCCAGGCTGGAGAACCTAAAATTGGGGCTGTACAGAAAACATGGGGGGCGTCAAGGTTTGCAGACATAATACTGGATATGAGCACAGCCAGTAATTATCTAGCTATATCAGATGACAGGAAAACCGTGTATAGGTCACCACGTAAGGTCTTTCCAGAAATACCGGAGAGTTTTCGGTGTTCTCAGGTGATGAGCATTCAGAGTTTCTCCTCAGGAAGACATTACTGGGAAGTGGAAGTGGGGGACTCACCGATCTGGAAAGTGGGGATGTGTTACCCCAGTATGGACAGGAGGGGATTTCAGTCAGGGCTTGGATATAATGATAAGTCCTGGTGTTTGGAGAGGAGGAAGTATAATCAATGCTTTTTTTTGCATGACAGTAATCAGATCCCATTACCCGGCGGTATCTACAGTAACGGACTCAGGGTAGAACTGGATTATGAGGCCGGGCAGATCTCCTTTTATGATCTGTGTTACCCGATCCGACACCTCCACACCTTCACCGCCACCTTCACTGAGCCCCTCCATGTTGGGTTACGTATAGGTAAGGATTCCTATATGGTGTTATCTGGGAGGGAACACGAGGTGAGAAATCTGCATAGAGACTGGTGACTTCACAGGGAGGAGAATCTGATTGGTGCAATACCCAGCCAATAGGAGGAAACAGTGGACAAAAACCAACATTACTGATTTATTTACAAAGCTGCAGGCCTTGGGGGTCATTATCTTCATCCTAACCCTCACTTCACCACCTAGTACAGGGGTAGGCAACCTGGGGCTTTCCAGCTGAGGCATTGTAAGGCAGGCAGTTACAATTACTCCCAGAGACATGATGGGGGCCCCAGGTTGCCTACCCCTGACCTAGTGTGTCACTGACCAGGAACAAGCATGCAGAAGGTCAGATTATTTCACTGGCTGCATGCTTGTTCTGGGAACCCATGGTATGTATTTGAGCAGATTAGGCTGCTAAAAAGTGTAGTCCTGTGCCTGCGGATGTGAGGAACCCGCCCATGCTCCAGACAATGACAGATAAGAGTAGAAGATCCCAGAAGCCGCACATCAGAACAAGACCTGCTGTGTGTAGACAAGTGTCAGTCTCAGCCTGGACCCACTCCACCCACTGGAACCCTTGAGCCCCATGGGTAAGCTTCGGTGGGCGGAGTGAAACGCGTTGAGGTTGTCGACTGTTCAGGCTGAGACTGCCACTGGTCTACACACAGCAGGTCTTGTTCTGATGTGCAGCTCCCGGGATCGGCTGCATGCTTGTTCTGGGTCAGTGAAACATGAGGTAGTTTAGTGAGAATTGGGGTTAGTCCGGGATCCTTCACCTTTACAATATATCTATAGCCAAAGTGTGTTTTTAGTTGTAGATAGAGTGGAGATGTATTAGAATCTTTTTTTTTTATTTATTTATTTATTTTTTATTCTTTTTTGTTAACTGCTATTCAGGGCTGTCAAAGAAATTTCCATTTACTTCCTGTCCTGACAACAATTCACCAGACAGGAAGTGAGGGGAACTCTGACAGCAAGACAGATGGATAAACAGACAGAGATAGAAATGATTTTCATTAATATAATAGGGGGAAGGCTTAGAACCCCTGTCATGTTTATATTTCTATATCCTTGTTTAAGATTTCAATTCATTTCTTGTCTGAACTGCTTTCTGTTATAAAGCCTGTCCTATAAAAAAAATAAAACAATTGTCTTTTATAAATGTAGGCCAAAATGTTTTCTGCTACATGTGCTTTATCAAAATAAAAATCCTTATAAGTGTACATTTAATTGGTTTGCGTGAAAGTTATATCATCTACGATCTATGGTACAGTATATTTGAAAATCGATCAATCCTGATGTACTGACTCATTTCTTGAGGCTCCTAAAATGCCAGAACAGTACAAATATCCCCCCAAATGACCCCCTTTTTGGAAAGTAGACAGTCCGAGGTGTTTAGTACGAGGCATGGCGATTATTTTTTAGAAAATTTTCAAAATTTTTTGAAAAATTAGGAAATTAAATTACTAGTTGTTATTATTATTAATTATTATATTTATATTAATATTAATTTTTTTACATACTCTCATCAGTACAGTGTCATATAACTGGTGTGGTGGTAATCAGGGACACTGGCTGGTGACAGTATGTAAAAAAAAAAAAAGTTCAATATTTATTTTTTTATTTTATTTTTTTACTATTTTTTTTTAAAGCGAAGTTCTGGCTGAAATATTACTTTTAAGGTGAAAATACCCCTAGAATACTCATGCAATGTTAACAAAGGTATACTGTAAACTATGCCCAGTTTTCTATTTGTGCAGCATCGTTTTCTTACTTTCTGAAGTTCCTGCACAGCGTGGCCATCTCCTGTGTGGGCATCTGAAGCCAAAGTGTCTTTCCTGGAGTCCTGGCTACCCAGCATGCACCTGCTGATCTCGCACATGTTTAGTGCGGTGCAATCTTGGTCAGCTTGACATGGCACAGCCAGCCATGCCAAGCTGACCCAAGATTTTCCATAGACACCAATGTTAAATGTTACGGGAGCCGTGCCATGCCAAGCTGACCAAGAATTTCCATAGACACCAGTGTTAAATGCTACTGGAGCAGTGTCATGCCAAGCTGACCACGATCTCCCAGGAGCCAATGCAAAACCGGAAATGACGCACTGCGCCGCGGCCCCCAAAGGAGGAAGTAAAATTAGATATAGGCATAAATCAGGTAAGTGAACAGAAAATAAATAAATTGCCAATTCATTTTTAGGATGCACATTAGTGCTGCATGGTGAGGAGTGAAAAATGTGGGTGGAATTCCGCTTTAAATATACTTTCATCAGAGCCTCATGTACACTGCTGTTGGTAAACGGATGTTTTGGAGAAATTGGGCGTTTTTTTCAGCTGCCCCCTGAACTCTCCTCTGTTATCTTATCAGTACATGTACACAAGATCCCCGATCTCTCCTCTGTGTTACCTTATCAGTACATGTACACAAGATCCCCGATCTCTCCTGTATATTATCTTATCAGTACATGTACACAGGATCCCCGATCTCTCCTCTATGTTATCTTATCAGTACATGTACACAGGATCCCCGATCTCTCCTCTATGTTATCTTATCAGTACATGTACACAGGATCCCCGATCTCTCCTCTGTTATCTTATCAGTACATGTACACAGGATCCCCGATCTCTCCTCTGTTATCTTATCAGTACATGTACACAGGATCCCCGATCTCTCCTCTGTTATCTTATCAGTACATGTACACAGGATCCCACAATCTCTCCTCTGTTATCAGTACATGTACACAGGATCCCCGATCTCTCCTCTATGTTATCTTATCAGTACATGTACACAGGATCCCCGATCTCTCCTCTGTGTTATCTTATCAGTACATGTACACAGGATCCCCGATCTCTCCTCTGTTATCAGTACATGTACACAGGATCCCCGATCTCTCCTCTGTGTTATCTTATCAGTACATGTACACAGGATCCCCGATCTCTCCTCTGTTATCTTATCAGTACATGTACACAGGATCCCCGATCTCTCCTCTGTGTTATCTTATCAGTACATGTACACAGGATCCCCGATCTCTCCTCTGTGTTATCTTATCAGTACATGTACACAGGATCCCACAATCTCTCCTCTATGTTATCTTATCAGTACATGTACACAGGATCACACAATCTCTCCTCTGTTATCAGTACATGTACACAGGATCCCCGATCTCTCCTCTATGTTATCTTATCAGTACATGTACACAGGATCCCCGATCTCTCCTCTGTGTTATCTTATCAGTACATGTACACAGGATCCCCGATCTCTCCTCTGTTATCAGTACATGTACACAGGATCCCCGATCTCTCCTCTGTGTTATCTTATCAGTACATGTACACAGGATCCCCGATCTCTCCTCTATGTTATCTTATCAGTACATGTACACAGGATCCCCGATCTCTCCTCTATGTTATCTTATCAGTACATGTACACAGGATCCCCGATCTCTCCTCTGTTATCAGTACATGTACACAGGATCCCCGATCTCTCCTCTGTGTTATCTTATCAGTACATGTACACAGGATCCCCGATCTCTCCTCTATGTTATCTTATCAGTACATGTACACAGGACCCCCGATCTCTCCTCTGTTATCTTATCAGTACATGTACACAGGAACCCCGATCTCTCCTCTGTTATCTTATCAGTACATGTACACAGGATCCCCGATCTCTCCTCTATGTTATCTTATCAGTACATGTACACAGGATCCCCGATCTCTCCTCTGTTATCTTATCAGTACGTGTACACAGGATCCCCGATCTCTCCTCTATGTTATGTTATCAGTACATGTACACAGGATCCCCGATCTCTCCTCTGTTATCTTATCAGTACATGTACACAGGATCCCCGATCTCTCCTCTATGTTATGTTATCAGTACATGTACACAGGATCCCCGATCTCTCCTCTGTTATCTTATCAGTACATGTACACAGGATCCCCGATCTCTCCTCTATGTTATGTTATCAGTACATGTACACAGGATCCCCGATCTCTCCTCTGTTATCTTATCAGTACATGTACACAGGATCCCCGATCTCTCCTCTATGTTATCTTATCAGTACATGTACACAGGATCCCCGATCTCTCCTCTGTTATCTTATCAGTACATGTACACAGGATCCCCGATCTCTCCTCTATGTTATCTTATCAGTACATGTACACAGGATCCCCGATCTCTCCTCTGTTATCTTATCAGTACATGTACACAGGATCCCCGATCTCTCCTCTGTTATCTTATCAGTACATGTACACAGGATCCCCGATCTCTCCTCTGTTATCTTATCAGTACATGTACACAGGATCCCCGATCTCTCCTCTATGTTATCTTATCAGTACATGTACACAGGATCCCCGATCTCTCCTCTATGTTATCTTATCAGTACATGTACACAGGATCCCCGATCTCTCCTCTGTTATCTTATCAGTACATGTACACAGGATCCCCGATCTCTCCTCTGTTATCTTATCAGTACATGTACACAGGATCCCCGATCTCTCCTCTATGTTATCTTATCAGTACATGTACACAGGATCCCCGATCTCTCCTCTGTTATCTTATCAGTACATGAACACAGGATCCCCGATCTCTCCTCTATGTTATCTTATCAGTACATGTACACAGGATCCCCGATCTCTCCTCTATGTTATCTTATCAGTACATGTACACAGGATCCCCGATCTCTCCTCTGTTATCTTATCAGTACATGTACACAGGATCCCCGATCTCTCCTCTGTTATCTTATCAGTACATGTACACAGGATCCCCGATCTCTCCTCTATGTTATCTTATCAGTACATGTACACAGGATCCCCGATCTCTCCTCTATGTTATCTTATCAGTACATGTACACAGGATCCCCGATCTCTCCTCTGTTATCTTATCAGTACATGTACACAGGATCCCCGATCTCTCCTCTGTTATCTTATCAGTACATGTACACAGGATCCCCGATCTCTCCTCTGTTATCTTATCAGTACATGTACACAGGATCCCCGATCTCTCCTCTGTTATCTTATCAGTACATGTACACAGGGTCGTTTCTAGGCAGTTGAGTTCAGAAGCATTTTTTGGAAAGCAAAAAATGCGTTCAGGATGGATGTTCAGAGGCATTTGAAAGGCCAAATGCCTGTAACAGCTTGTAAACGCTGTAACGTGTGTTTAGCTGCGTTTCATTTACAGGCGTTTTTAATGGAGATACATTTTCGACTATTTGGGGGAAAAAAAGACTCCTCTAAACACAAACGTGGCATGTAAATGCGGTAAAAGGGAATTTTGTAAACGTTGTTTACTATCTGACATGTTAAATCGTTCAGGAGAGGTTTTAAACCGTCCCGTGTACATTAAGCCTTATCAAGAGAGCTGAGCCCTGTGTTCGATCTGAGCGTAAGTTCAGACCCAACCATGGTCGTTTGGACCTTTATGGCATTTAATGTGGACACTTCATCAAACATTAGACCTGCTTGGTGCACCATGGAGCACTGTCCAGTTGCAGCAGCTGTTAGCCTGTTTATAGAGGTTTACAGGTGTCGGATGGTGCGGAAAAGTGGATTTTTTCATATTTTTTTGGCAAACATTTGACAATTCCTTCAACCAAATAAAAACGCTGTACACAAAATGCATGTTTAGGAATAAAATGAGTGATTTGAAGAAAAACGGTTTGTAGAAAATGTTTTTGTTTTACATTCTGGAGACCATTACAAGGCTCAGTAGTAATTGGGAGGAAATAATATTTTCATTTTTTGGACCCTCTAAGCCAGTGGTCTCCAAACTGTGGCCCGAGGGCCAGATGTGGCTCTTTGCTTGCATTTGTCCAGCTCTTTGGGCATTATTCCTCCCACCGTCAACAACAGGGAGGCATCGTTTCTGCCACAGACACCAAGGATGGGGCACTATTCCTCCCGATGACACCAAGGATGGGGCACTATTCCTCCCGCTGACACCAAGGATGGGGCACTATTCCTCCCGCTGACACCAAGGATGGGGCACTATTCCTCCCGCTGACACCAAGGATGGGGCACTATTCCTCCCGCTGACACCAAGGATGGGGCACTATTCCTCCCGCTGACACCAAGGATGGGGCACTATTCCTCCCGCTGACACCAAGGATGGGGCACTATTCCTCCCGCTGACACCAAGGATGGGGCACTATTCCTCCCACTGACACCAAGGATGGGGCACTATTCCTCCCGCTGACACCAAGGATGGGGCACTATTCCTCCCGCTGACACCAAGGATGGGGCACTATTCCTCCCGCTGACACCAAGGATGGGGCACTATTCCTCCCACTGACACCAAGGATGGGGCACTATTCCTCCCACTGACACCAAGGATGGGGCACTATTGATCTTTTATTAAAAGAATCAAGCAACCAATTTTATACAAAAGTAAAAAACAAAACCATAGTACAAAACGTCAACAGAAATCCAAGGAATACACATCCATGTTCAGAATATATACAATATATACATAATCCACTACCAAAATTATTTACATAAAGCAGCAGAGAGGGCCTAAGAGGCACAACCCATCACCTATGTACGCAGCCATTTATCAAAAATTAATCCAAAATAATAATAATCTAGGGTGATAAGAGACAGACAGCCACACCCGGGAGAGAGACTCCTGGCAGTCAGGGAGGCTTGAAACCCCTCCACGCCTTCAACCAAGCCCCCTGACTCCGCTTGTCTCTCTCAAGCACCCGAATCTTCTCCACCTCATGCAGAATGTCATAAACCACCACCTGAACAGGAAGGATTTTACGCCGAATGCAGACCTGACACCGTGCGTTCCAAGTGAAATAACGGACTACTAGGCTAACTAAAAAAAGTGTATCCAAACAAAAAACCACCGGTATTGAATGCTCCGTACACCCACTCAGCATAACCCAGCCTGGAGAGGAAAGGAACACCGAGGGCCCGCCCCACCTGTTTGTACACCTGTATGTTAAAAGGGCAATGAAGCAGAAAATGGTCCATAGTCTCCTCCTCACCTGCACACTCCTCCCGAGGACAGCTACGATCCATCCCACTGCGGAATTTCAAATTGCCCCTAACATAGAGCCTCCCATGGAAGCACAACCAAACCAGATCCCTAAATTTAGGGGGTACTCTGTCCAAATTAATAAGTCTTAACCCTGCCCTCAAAACTGGGCCTGGGCAATCCCTTAAGGCCAGTGGGTCATGAAAGACTTCGCTCAAGACTCGACTCATAAGGACTTTCCTCGGAACCGATCTGAGATCTTCAGCCGACAATCGCCACTGCCGTAGTAACTTCAAGCATGGAGTGACATAGGCTGGTAGCTGACAACGATGACCCCTGAGATTCTTCACTTGGTCACCTTCTTCCCAAAGTCGCAGAAAAGGCCTAAACCAAGATCTAAATATGCCTGCCCATCCAGGAGGTTCCACTGCAAGCATATTAACAATATTAAACTTGAGAAAAAGCAGTGAAAAGAAAAGAACTGGGTTGACCATACCTAAGCCACCCTCCCTCCTGGATAGATAGGTGACATTCCTCTTGATGGGGTTCAGTCTGTTCCCCCACAACATCTGGAAGAACACACTACTGACCCTAGCATAGAGAGACACTGGCAAGATGCAGACAAAGCTGACATACAAGAAGATCGGAATCAGGTAAGTCTTAATCAGATCAACCCTTTCCCTCATAGATAACTTCCATCTCTTCCAGCTGACCACCTTAGTATTGGCAATTTCCAGTCTGCCTTCCCAGTTTTTGAGGCCATAATCGCCGGGTCCAAATTCAATGCCTAGAATCTTAATTCTTTCCTGGGGCACTGGAAAGGTATCCGGGAGATCAAAACCCTCACCTTCCTTTCCCATCCAGAAAACTTCACTCTTTTCCTGATTGATCTTAGAGCCTGATGCTTCAGAATACCGTGATGTCAGAGAGACCACCTCCTCTGCTTCATCCGCCCCAGTGACAATCACAGACACATCGTCCGCATAGGCAACAACCCTCAAAGGCAGCTCACCCGGGAGCCCCACTGGCACCCCACACAACATGCTGCTCTCTAGCCTCCTGATGAAGGGGTCGATTGCAAACACATAGAGCAGGGGACTCAGGGGACAACCCTGGCGCACCCCGGAGCCAACCTCAAAGGACTGCCCAACCATTAACAAGAGGAAAGCTTTCTGCCCCCTTATACAAGACTTTTAACCAATCGACAAAACCACCCGGCAGACCGTACTTACTAAGGAGCAGCCACAGGTACTCATGGTTAACACGATCAAAAGCTTTTGCCTGATCCAATGTCAGCAAATATTTTCCCCAGCCTGCAGCCCTGCACCGCTCCAAGGCCTCCCGGACAGCTAAAACCGCTGTGAAGGTGCACCTACCCTGGACCGAACAGTGCTGATGGTGAGAAAGCAAAGACTCTGCTACTGACGATAGGCGCCAGAAGAATATCTTTGCCAGTATCTTCCTATCGACATTAAGAAGGCTGATGGGGCGCCAATTCTCAATCATCGAAGGATCTTTACCCTTTGAAAGAAGAATCACAGCTGAGTTCCTCATGGAAGGGGGAAGTACCCCCTCAGCAAGGCAACTGTTAAAAACCTCTACCAAATGTGGGGCCAGAATAGACTTAAAAGCTTTGTAAAACTCAGCCGTCAAGCCATCCGGTCCAGGTGACTTTTTGATGGCAAGCTGTTCAATTGCCCTTATCACCTCTTCAACTGTGATCTCCTCTGTCAAATTCATCAATGAGACATTTTCATAATTTAGACCTGGAGTAGAGTCCAAAAAGCTTTCCATCTTGTCACGGTCAAGCTCTTTCCTCCCAAGAAGGTCAGCATAAAAGGACCTTACGACCTCCAGAATCCCTGACCTGGACTTTGTCAAGGAACCTGTACCATCCTTAAGGCCAACGACCGTTTTAACTGCTACACCTTGTTTGCAGTTCTGGTAAGGGTCAGGCGAGTGGTACTTCCCATAGTCCCTCTCCAGAACCAAAGAGGCATGCCGGTCATATTGACACTTCCTGAGAAGGAGTTTCACTTCGGAGATTTCCCCAGGATCTCCTCCTCTCGAGACAAGAATATCCAGCTTCCTCCGTAAACGTTGGTAGGTCATGTATTTATTAAACTGTTTTCTATTGGCTAGACCCCTGAAGAATCCAGCGATCCTCTTTTTGGTCAGCTCCCACCACTCAGCCTTGCTGCTACAAAAGTCCAGGATGGTCACCTGTGCCTGAAAGAATTCCTCAAAGGATTGTCTAACATGTTCTTCCTTGAGTAGAGTCGAATTCAATCTCCAGATGCCCTTGCCCCTCTGAGGGGCGTCTGAAGCATTCAGGACCACAGATAGCATACAGTGATCAGAGAACTCTACTGCCTGCACCACTGGGGGCGAGAAAGCAGAGGTCTCCTTAAAAAAAAACCTATCTATCCTACTCTGACTATTACCTCGATGAAAGGTGAACCCGGTGTCATCCGGGAGGTGCTTAATGTGCACATCCACAAGACCAGCATCCCTAACCATACTATTTAAAAAAACGCTATCATATCCCAGCCTGTCCTTGAAGTCCTTCCTGTCCTTGGGCCTAGTTACTGTATTAAAGTCATCTCCAAAGACCACTTGCCGGGATGTAAAAAGAAATGGCTTGATCCTTGTAAAAAGGCACTTCCTGTCCCACTTTGTGTGCGGCCCATAGGCGCAGGTCCTGCCCTCCCACAAGGACGTCTAAGACCATACATCTCCCAATCTCCACCTCAATAACCCGCCGGATAGTTACCATGCCGGTTTTAAACAACACCGCCACACCGCCGTAAGGCTCGGCCGCAAGAGACCAGTAAGATGGACCATACCTCCACTCTCTCTTGGCCATATGAATATCTGCCAAGGAGGTGAGCCTAGTCTCTTGCAAAAATAAAATTTCAGCATCTAATTGGCTGAACAAAAAGAAGGCCATAGAACGAGCTCTTACTGACTTAATGCTGGCAACATTTATTGTCACCACTTTTAACGGAGGGGGAACCGCCATTTGGGTTATTGGGTGGATTGCTTCTTAGCTCCCCTCTGCTGCTCATCACCAGATGCCTCTCTCTTTCTTGAGGCCGCCTCAAATTCCATCTCAGAATCAGGACTTCGCTCCGAAGAAGCTCCAGATGAAGAAATATCCCAATTAGAGGACCTATAACGGTTGGAGACAGGCACTGGAGCCGTCCTCACCACCTGCTTCTTCCGCTTCCCAACCTTCCTTCTCTCCTCCAGGTACTGCAGGTCAGCTTCAGAGATGCCCTCATCTCTTGTTTTTTTCTGTGAAGTCTTTCCACAAGACTTCTTTACAGAGGAAGAAGCGACCTTTTTAGTACCCACTACCACTCCTGGTGGGGGGGTGCTCCCTTTGAATCAGACTTAGGAGGGGTAGACTCCTGGGGGGTAACTGACTCGGGGGGCACAGACTTGGAAGGTTCTGACACATGAGGAGAGGGTACAGTAGGCTGGGGGGACACAGAGACAGATACAGAAGGAATACTTACAGACACAGGAGGGGTGGCCACAGGAACTGGGGAGGGACCCTGAGCAGGACCAGGGGAGTCAGTCACCGCAGAGGAGGATTATACACCATGGGCCTCACCCTGCATCCTGTCTAGCCTTGACACGTCATCAATTACCTCCTTCTCCATATTGTGCCAGGCTTCAGGACACCTGCTGTAGGGGTGGCCAAGGCGCAGGCACAGGTTGCACCTGATCGTCTCAGTGCAGTCCTTAGCCATATGACCCTGACCCCGACACACTGAACATATCAAGGCTGAACAGGAAGAGCTCAAATGCCCCTTTTCTCCACAGCGGTGACACAGCTTCGGCTGACCAGGGTAGAAAATAGTCATCCTATCCCTCCCTATAAAAGCTGAGGAGGGCAGGTGACGGACAACATTCCCATCCCTGGCCAACCTGACCGTTACTGACCAACCCCCAGTCCAGATGTTACGCTCATCAAGGATTTTGCTGGGCTTAGTCAAAACTTCACCATAGTTCCTTAACCAGACCTCTAGGTCCCGAGCAGGAACACTCTCATTGGTGAGTATGATGGTTATCTTTTTCACCGTTGACCTTTGCGAAACCGCAACTGGGGCCAGACCTTCCCATTCAGGTCTTGACCTGCACCGAGCCTCATATCGCTCCCAGAACAGGTCAAGACCCTCTGGCCTGGTGAAACTGATGGTATAATCCCGTGTCCCAGCTACATGTATTAGAGCATACAGGTCATTTGCCCCAAAACCCATCTCTAAAATCAAATCCACCACTGCACGCCGTGCTGGAGGGATTGCACCACCTTCCCATTTCAGAATTACCACATTTCTTCTCGGACCCCCAGCAGAAGCCAGAGACCCAAGACCAGATCCCGGGGTGCCCAAAGTGGTAGGCTGCAGGGGGAAAACCCGCTTGGGGGCGGAGCTACCAGGAGCAGAGCGTACCACCTGAGCAAATGTGGGTTTATCAGGGCCAAGGCCCCACACTGAAGTCACAGTAGTCTGTTCATTATTATTATTTGCTTTGACTGAGCTGGGACGATTGTCCATCACACTTGTACAATTGCTATCAGTCACACACACGTTCAATTTCCCATCAGGAATAGTCACAGTTGCTGCAATACCAGCTGTCTCCTGATGCTGCACTGTAGAGTCTTCAGCAGCTGTGGGGCAAACAGCTTTAGATTCAGCCAAAGGAGAGTTAATAGGCTCTGCTGACACCTGTAGTTCCTTTTCAGAAATGTCATTTTTTAAATGCAGCTCTTGCTGCGCTGCAGCATTTGCAGGTACAACATTGCTACACATAGCATTAGAAACTTGAGTGTCACTGGGCACACTTTCAACATTGCTCATGGTGTTAGATGACATAAAAACAGATGCATCCCCTGCTTGGGGCTTGACATTATCAGGCACATTATCAGTTATGTCCTTATCAAACGCCAGCTGATCCCCCCGCATAGGAGACTCCATTACCTGGATGGCCCTGAGCATGCTTCCTGAGTCCTGGGAAGGCATGGGGCTGCTTACCTCTACCTGAGGGGGCAGGGGGTCAGAACTGGGGGTCTCCTCCTCCACCTCCATCTTTGTCATCCTCGCAAACCTTTTATCATTGTAAAACTTTTCCTTAAATGGCCCATCTCTTCCTTCCATGATGGACACAATGGTCTCCTGATGTTCCACCCGGACCTTGGCCAGTTGGATCTCCGGATCCATGGACCCACGTTTCTGGCTATGCAAGCCCTCACGCTGCCTTCTCAATCGCTTCAGCTCCGCTCTCAGTTTATAGAGTTTGTCTCTTTCCCTATCCCGGCCACCACTCGCTCCTGAATTGCCTCTGAGCCTTCATCCTTACCAGGGGCAGAAAGATCACAAGCCATGGCTTGTACAGGAGCAGGCATGACACCCGACGGCCCAGGAGATGGCTGCGAACTTACAGCAGGAGAGGCCCCGCTGTCCTCCATGGCTTCCCCAGAAAGGGGCCAGGAGGGCTGGGAGAGATTTCACCACCACTCCCCTCTCACACGGATCACCTAGAGCAGCTCCAGAGAGACAGCCTCCTCCTGACACACCTGTGCTCCAATGATGGGTGGGGCACTATTCCTCCCCCTGACACCAATGATGGGGCACTATTCCTCCCCCTGACACCAAGGATGGGGCACTATTCCTCCCACTGACACCAAGGATGGGGCACTATTCCTCCCACTGACACCAAGGATGGGGCACTATTCCTCCCACTGACACCAAGGATGAGGCACTATTCCTCCCACTGACACCAAGGATGAGGCACTATTTCTCCCAAGGACACCAATGAGGGGACACTTTACTCCCACTGACACCAGGACATTTTCTACTCCCGCTGGCCACAGTTCGGCCCCCCTCAAGTTTGAAGGACAGTAAAATGGCCCTTTGTTTAGAAAGTTTGGAGACCCCGGCTCTAAGGTCTCATTCACACCTCAGCATTTTGTAGCTCTAAGCACCAAAACGCTGGAGGAGAAAAAAAAAAAGTCAATCATTCTCTATGGAGTTGGTTCACATCTCCACTCCAAGTCGCCTTAATCCAAACGCTTGCAGCTCAAAAAATTTCTGGATGTGCACATGTATAGAGCTCTATGGGCCGTGTGGGGAGTGCACATGTATAGAGCTCTGTGGGGTGTGCGCATGTATAGAGCTCTATGGGCCGTGTGGGGAGTGCACATGTATAGAGCTCTATGGGCCGTGTGGGGAGTGCACATGTATAGAGCTCTATGGGCCGTGTGGGGAGTGCACATGTATAGAGCTCTATGGGCCGTGTGGGGTGTACGCATGTATAGAGCTCTATAGGAAGTATGGGGAGTGCACATGTATAGAGCTCTACAGGGGCGTAACTAGAAATAGCAGGGCCCCATAGCAAAATGTTGTATGGGGCCCCCTGCAAACAGCCCCCCCCCACAGCTGCCCTAGAGTCAATGCGTGAGCTGTGCCACATACAGCGTGACCTGTGCACAATGCAGCGTGACCTGTACCCAATACAGCGTGACCTGTGCCCAATACAGCGTGACCTGTGCCCAATACAGCGTGACCTGTGCCCCATACAACGTGACCTGTGCCCCATGCAGCGTGACCTGTGCCCCATGCAGCGTGACCTGTGCCCCATACAGCGTGACCTGTGCCTCATACAGCGTGACCTGTGCCCCATGCAGCGTGACCTGTGCCCCATGCAGCGTGACCTGTGCCCCATACAGCGTGACCTGTGCCCCATACAGCCTGGTCTGCCTGTGCCCCATACAGCCCCACCTATGCAGAAGAGGCAAGCCACCCGGATCAGCAGAGAGCGGGATTGCCCACTGTAATAGCTTTCATTTGAATTTCCCATCTTCCCAGGGCTCATCGTCACATAGACTCACCTCTTGGCCCGACGCCTTTGATGACGTCACACGTCCCGCATTGGATTGGCATTCTGTCTATCAAAGGCGCCGGGCCAAGAGGTGGAGCTATGTGACGATGAGCCCCAGGAACACTGGAAGTTCTAAGGAAAGCTCTTACATCGGGCAATTCAGCTCTCTGCTGATACGGACAGCTCGCCTCTTTCTCTCCTCTCTCTTCCCCTGGCTGGGAGACTGTGCCGGCGGTGCTCTCATCCTCAACGGGCCCCACTCGGCTGCGGGCCCCATAGCGCCTGCATGGGTCGCTATGGGGGTAGTTACGCCCCTGGAGCTCTATAGGAAGTATGGGGAGTGCGCATGTATAGAGCTCTATAGGAAGTATGGGGAGTGCGCATGTATAGAGCTCTATAGGAAGTATGGGGAGTGCGCATGTATAGAGCTCTATGGTGTTGAGCTCTCGCTGGTTGAGGTTCTGGTCTTCAAGATAAAACCACCTTGTATGAGGTTGGGGATTGAGGGACAGAAGATTTTTCTCTTCCCCCTCTCGAATTTTGGAATAAAAATGTAGCAATGCCTTCAGTATAAAAGTTATGCTCACACACGGGTCATAATATAAATGGGTGACTCCTAAAAATGGTGTCTGGTCTATGAATTTAGTCATCTCTGGTATCATCTGGCTTTTCAATCAGTAAATACAAAGCGTTGTCCTCATCACACTCCTCCCCATACACAATGCAGGCTCTTCTCATATAGTGATGGGTTTATTCCTCAGCTGGGGGATGGGCTCATTAGCCCCCTGTTTACTCCTAATTGCCCCCCTGATGCTTACTGGTCCCTGCCCCCTTTACTTCTCACCATCATCTCATTATATTGTGTCCAACAGCTCCAATAATGTGGGATACACTTGGAGACATCCCTTTGGTAGCAGACATCACTTTCCTTCTAATGTAATGATTGTAAGGGGCAGATATTCCCTCATCAGTGTTGGTGTCAGAGGTAATACATCGGTGTCAGGAATTCCTTTGTCACCGGTCACCAATGGAGTGAAATGAAATGATACAGAAGTTTAGTCTCCCAGGTCTCGCTCAGAATGGTTCACCGCCATGTTTAAAGTGACTGTAAGGGTACTTTTTAAAAAAAAATTTTTAAATAACAAACATGTCATACTTACCTCTAGGGATGCACCGAAATTTCGGCTGCTGAAACATATCAGCCAAAAATGTCCTTTTCGGCAATTTGCCATAAGAGAAAAAAGGCCGATAATGGAGCCAAAAATGGGGCGGGGCCCCTGGTGCCGCCTATTACGGGGGGGGGGGGGGGGTGTCGTATAGCGCAGAAGAGAGAGGAGAGCCGCCTCCTGGTTGATTAGAGCGCCGGGAACATCACAGCTTTCATTTCAATAGCTGTGTTCCCCGCCGTGCACAGTCGCATACAGCCCCTCCCCCTTGTCCGGGCACTTTGATAGACAGATCACCCATCCCAGGATTGGACGGGTGATCTGTCTATCAAAGTGCCCGGACAAGGGGGAGGGGCTTATGTGATGGCGTGCGGCAGGGAACACAGCTATTGAAATGAAAGCTGTGATGTTCCCAGCGCTCTAATCAACCAGGTGGCGGCTCTCCTCTCTCTTCCCCTGCACAGGCAAGGCTGCACTGGGGACACACAGGCAAGGCTGCACTGGGGACACACAGGCAAGGCTGCATTGATCACTTATATCATATCTGCAGTCTCTGACCATCTCCTGTACCATGTCTGCAGTCTCTGACCATCTCCTGTACTATGTCTGCAGTCTCTGACCATCTCCTGTATTATGTCTGCAGTCTCTGATCATCTCCTGTACTATGTCTGCAGTCTCTGACCATCTCCTGTACTATGTCTGCTGTGTCGGACCATCTCCTGTATTATGTCTGCAGTCTCTGACCGTCTCCTTTACCACGTCTGCAGACTCTGACCATCTCCTGTATTATGTCTGCAGTCTCTGATCATCTCCTGTACTATGTCTGCAGTCTCTGACCATCTCCTGTACCATGTCTGCAGTCTCTGACCATCTCCTGTACCATGTCTGCAGTCTCTGACCATCTCCCGTACCATGTCCCCAGTCTCTGACCATGTCCTGTACCATGTCCCTAGTCTCTGACCATCTCCTGTACCATGTCTGCAATTTCTGACCATCTCCTGTACCATGTCCGCAGTCTCTGACCATCTCCTGTACCATGTCTGCAGTCTCTGACCATCTCCTGTACTATGTCTGCAGTCTCTGACCATCTCCTGTATTATGTCTGCAGTCTCTGACCATCTCCTGTATTATGTCTGCAGTCTCTGACCATCTCCTGTACTATGTCTGCAGTCTCTGACCATCTCCTGTATTATGTCTGCAGTCTCTGACCGTCTCCTTTACCACGTCTGCAGTCTCTGACCATCTCCTGTATTATGTCTGCAGTCTCTGATCATCTCCTGTACTATGTCTGCAGTCTATGACCATCTCCTGTACTATGTCTGCAGTCTCTGACCATCTCCTGTACCATGTCCGCAGTCTCTGACCATCTCCTGTACCATTTCCGCAGTCTCTGATCATCTCCTGTACCATGTCCCCAGTCTCTGACCATCTCCTGTACTATGTCTGCAGTCTCTGATCATCTCCTGTATAAAAATATTTTTTAAAAACAGTCATTTTCTGTATCGGTTTCGGTTTTTGGCCTAGTGTGTTTTTCATTTTCGGTATCAGTTTTGGCACCAAAAAAAACATTTGGTGCACCCCTACTTACCTCCACTGTGCAGCCCGTTTTGCACAGAGTGGCCCCGAACCTGGTCTTCTGGGGTCCCCCGGTGGCTCTCTCGGCTCCTCCCCACATCAGATAACCCCCTAGGAGAAGCCTCCCTCCCAGCTGGGCTGATCCCGGGTATTTATGGAGGCCTGCTCCCTGCCAATCCAGATTGGGGATTGGTCAGGGCTCCTCTGAATACCCCAGACAGCTCCACCTCCCCTCTCCACCTCTCTCTCTAGAACACACCAGAATGTTCCGGAAAGAAGTAGGAGGTCCTGGTGACACTGCCTGTGAGTCACCCAGCACTACCCTGAGCCACCCCCAGCCCAGATCAAAACAAACAGGCCTGGCTACCAGCCAGACCTGCCTAAATGTACCTACTCTGCCAAAAACCTATATACATACTCTGGCATCTCCTGTACCATGTCCACAGTCTCTGACCATCTCCTGTATCATGTCTGCAGTCTCTGACCATCTCCTGTATCATGTCCCCAGTCTCTGACCATCTACTGTACCATGTCTGCAGTCTCTGACCATCTCCTGTATCATGTCCACAGTCTCTGACCATCTCCTGTACAATGTCCGCAGTCTCTGACAATCTCCTGTACAATGTCCGCAGTCTCTGACCATCTCCTGTACAATGTCTGCAGTCTCTGACCATCTCCTGTATCATGTCTGCAGTCTCTGACCATCTCCTGTATCATGTCTGCAGTCTCTGACCATCTCCTGTATCATGTCTGCAGTCTCTGACCATCTCCTGTATCATGTCTGCAGTCTCTGACCATCTCCTGTACCACGTCTGCAGTCTCTGACCATCTCCCGTACCATGTCCCCAGTCTCTGACCATCCACTGTACCATGCCTGCAGTCTCTGACCATCTCCTGTATCATGTCTGCAGTCTCTGACCATCTCCTGTACCATGTCTGCAGTCTCTGACCATCTCCTGTACCATGTCTGCAGTCTCTGACCATCTCTTGTATCATGTCTACAGTCTCTGATCATCTCCTGTACTATGTCTGCAGTCTCTGACCATCTCCTGTACTATGTCTGCAGTCTCTGACCATCTCCTGTACCATGTCTGCAGTCTCTGACCATCTCTTGTATCATGTCTGCAGTCTCTGACTATCTCCTGTACTATGTCTGCAGTCTCTGATCATCTCCTGTATAAAAATATTTTTTAAAAACAATCATTTTCTGTATCGGTTTCGGTTTTTGGCCTAGTGTGTTTTTCATTTTCGGTATCGGTTTTGGCACCAAAAAAAACATTTGGTGCACCCCTACTTACCTCCACTGTGCAGCCCGTTTTGCACAGAGTGGCCCCGAACCTGGTCTTCTGGGGTCCCCCGGTGGCTCTCTCGGCTCCTCCCCACATCAGATAACCCCCTAGGAGAAGCCTCCCTCCCAGCTGGGCTGATCCCGGGTATTTATGGAGGCCTGCTCCCTGCCAATCCAGATTGGGGATTGGTCAGGGCTCCTCTGAATACCCCAGACAGCTCCACCTCCCCTCTCCACCTCTCTCTCTAGAACACACCAGAATGTTCCGGAAAGAAGTAGGAGGTCCTGGTGACACTGCCTGTGAGTCACCCAGCACTACCCTGAGCCACCCCCAGCCCAGATCAAAACAAACAGGCCTGGCTACCAGCCAGACCTGCCTAAATGTACCTACTCTGCCAAAAACCTATATACATACTCTGGCATCTCCTGTACCATGTCCACAGTCTCTGACCATCTCCTGTATCATGTCTGCAGTCTCTGACCATCTCCTGTATCATGTCTGCAGTCTCTGACCATCTCCTGTACCACGTCTGCAGTCTCTGACCATCTCCCGTACCATGTCCCCAGTCTCTGACCATCTACTGTACCATGTCTGCAGTCTCTGACCATCTCCTGTATCATGTCCACAGTCTCTGACCATCTCCTGTACAATGTCCGCAGTCTCTGACCATCTCCTGTACAATGTCCGCAGTCTCTGACCATCTCCTGTATCATGTCCACAGTCTCTGACCATCTCCTGTACCATGTCCGCAGTCTCTGACCATCTCCTGTACCATGTCCGCAGTCTCTGACCATCTCCTGTACCATGCCTGCAGTCTCTGACCATCTCCTGTATCATGTCTGCAGTCTCTGACCATCTCCTGTATCATGTCTGCAGTCTCTGACCATCTCCTGTATCATGTCTGCAGTCTCTGACCATCTCCTGTATCATGTCTGCAGTCTCTGAACATCTCCTGTACCACGTCTGCAGTCTCTGACCATCTCCCGTACCATGTCCCCAGTCTCTGACCATCCACTGTACCATGCCTGCAGTCTCTGACCATCTCCTGTATCATGTCTGCAGTCTCTGACCATCTCCTGTACCATGTCTGCAGTCTCTGACCATCTCCTGTACTATGTCTGCAGTCTCTGACCATCTCCTGTACCATGTCTGCAGTCTCTGACCATTTCTTGTATCATGTCTACAGTCTCTGATCATCTCCTGTACTATGTCTGCAGTCTCTGACCATCTCCTGTACCATGTCTGCAGTCTCTGACCATCTCTTGTATCATGTCTGCAGTCTCTGACCATCTCCCGTACCATGTCTGCAGTCTCTGATCATCTCCTGTACTATGTTTGCAGTGTCTGACCATCTCCTGTACTATGTCTGCAGTCTCTGACCATCTCCCGTACCATGTCCCCAGTCTCTGACCATCCACTGTACCATGCCTGCAGTCTCTGACCATCTCCTGTATCATGTCTGCAGTCTCTGACCATCTCCTGTATCATGTCTGCAGTCTCTGACCATCTCCTGTACTATGTCTGCAGTCTCTGACCATCTCCTGTACTATGTCTGCAGTCTCTGACCATCTCCTGTACCATGTCTGCAGTCTCTGACCATCTCTTGTATCATGTCTACAGTCTCTGATCATCTCCTGTACTATGTCTGCAGTCTCTGACCATCTCCTGTACTATGTCTGCAGTCTCTGACCATCTCCTGTACCATGTCTGCAGTCTCTGACCATCTCTTGTATCATGTCTGCAGTCTCTGACCATCTCCCGTACCATGTCTGCAGTCTCTGATCATCTCCTGTACTATGTCTGCAGTGTCTGACCATCTCCTGTATTATGTCTGCAGTCTTTGACCATCTCCTGTACTATATCTGCAGTCTCTGACCATCTCCTGTATTATGTCTGCAGTCTCTGACCATCTCCTGTACTATGTCTGCAGTGTCTGACCATCTCCTGTATTATGTCTGCAGTGTCTGACCATCTCCTGTACTATGTCTGCAGTCTCTGACCATCTCCTGTACCATGTCCGCAGTCTCTGACCATCTCCTGTACCATTTCCGCAGTCTCTGACCATCTCCTGTACCATGTCCCCAGTCTCTGACCATCTCCTGTACTATGTCTGCAGTCTCTGATCATCTCCTGTATAAAAATATTTTTTAAAAACAGTCATTTTCTGTATCGGTTTCGGTTTTTGGCCTAGTGTGTTTTTCATTTTCGGTATCAGTTTTGGCACCAAAAAAAACATTTGGTGCACCCCTACTTACCTCCACTGTGCAGCCCGTTTTGCACAGAGTGGCCCCGAACCTGGTCTTCTGGGGTCCCCCGGTGGCTCTCTCGGCTCCTCCCCACATCAGATAACCCCCTAGGAGAAGCCTCCCTCCCAGCTGGGCTGATCCCGGGTATTTAAGGAGGCCTGCTCCCTGCCAATCCAGATTGGGGATTGGTCAGGGCTCCTCTGAATACCCCAGACAGCTCCACCTCCCCTCTCCACCTCTCTCTCTAGAACACACCAGAATGTTCCGGAAAGAAGTAGGAGGTCCTGGTGACACTGCCTGTGAGTCACCCAGCACTACCCTGAGCCACCCCCAGCCCAGATCAAAACAAACAGGCCTGGCTGCCAGCCAGACCTGCCTATATGTACCTACTCTGCCAAAAACCTATATACATACTCTGGCATCTCCTGTACCATGTCCACAGTCTCTGACCATCTCCTGTATCATGTCTGCAGCCTCTGACCATCTCCTGTATCATGTCTGCAGTCTCTGACCATCTCCTGTACCACGTCTGCAGTCTCTGATCATCTCCTGTACCACGTCTGCAGTCTCTGACCATCTCCCGTACCATGTCCCGAATCTCTGACCATCTACTGTACCATGTCTGCAGTCTCTGACCATCTCCTGTATCATGTCCACAGTCTCTGACCATCTCCTGTACAATGTCCGCAGTCTCTGACCATCTCCTGTACAATGTCTGCAGTCTCTGACCATCTCCTGTACCATGTCCACAGTCTCTGACCATCTCCTGTACCATGTCCGCAGTCTCTGACCATCTCCTGTACCATGTCCGCAGTCTCTGACCATCTCCTGTACCATGTCTGCAGTCTCTGACCATCTCCTGTATCATGTCTGCAGTCTCTGACCATCTCCTGTATCATGTCTGCAGTCTCTGACCATCTCCTGTAACCACGTCTGCAGTCTCTGACCATCTCCCGTACCATGTCCCCAGTCTCTGACCATCCACTGTACCATGCCTGCAGTCTCTGACCATCTCCTGTATCATGTCTGCAGTCTCTGACCATCTCCTGTACCATGTCTGCAGTCACTGACCATCTCCTGTACTATGTCTGCAGTCTCTGACCATCTCCTGTACTATGTCTGCAGTCTCTGACCATCTCCTGTACCATGTCTGCAGTCTCGGACCATCTCTTGTATCATGTCTGCAGTCTCTGATCATCTCCTGTACTATGTCTGCAGTCTCTGACCATCTCCTGTACTATGTCTGCAGTCTCTGACCATCTCCTGTACCATGTCTGCAGTCTCTGACCATCTCTTGTATCATGTCTGCAGTCTCTGACCATCTCCCGTACCATGTCTGCAGTCTCTGATCATCTCCTGTACTATGTCTGCAGTCTCTGATCATCTCCTGTACTGTGTCTGCAGTCTCTGACCATCTCCTGTACTATGTCTGCAGTCTCTGATCATCTCCTGTATCATGTCTGCAGTGTCTGACCATCTCCTGTATCATGTCTGCAGTCTCTGACCATCTCCTGTACTATGTCTGCAGTCTCTGACCATCTCCTGTATTATGTCTGCAGTCTCTGACCATCTCCTGTACTATGTCTGCAGTGTCTGACCATCTCCTGTATTATGTCTGCAGTGTCTGACCATCTCCTGTACTATGTCTGCAGTCTCTGACCATCTCTTGTATCATGTCTGCAGTCTCTGACCATCTCCTGCTGTATGTCTGCAGTCTCTGACCATCTCCTGCTGTATGTCTGCAGTCTCTGACCATCTCCTGCTGTATGTCTGCAGTCTCTGACCATCTCTTGTATCATGTCTGCAGTCTCTGACCATCTCCTGCTGTATGTCTGCAGTCTCTGACCATCTCCTGCTGTATGTCTGCAGTCTCTGACCATCTCCTGTATAAAAATATTTTTTAAAAACAGTCATTTTCGGTATCGGTTTTGGTTTTCGGCCTAGTGTGTTTTTCATTTTCGGTATCGGTTTCGGCACCAAAAAAACCATTTGGTGCATCCCTACTTACCTCCACTGTGCAGCCCGTTTTGCACAGAGTGGCCCCGAACCTGGTCTTCTGGGGTCCCCCGGTGGCTCTCTCGGCTCCTCCCCACATCAGATAACCCCCTAGGAGAAGCCTCCCTCCCAGCTGGGCTGACCCCGGGTATTTAAGGAGGCCTGCTCCCTGCCAATACAGATTGGGGATTGGTCAGGGCTCCTCTGAATACCCCACCTCCCCTCTCCACCTCTCTCTCTAGAAAACACCAGAATGTTCCGGAAAGAAGTAGGAGGTCCTGGTGACGCTGCCTGTGAGTCACCCAGCACTACCCTGAGCCACCCCCAGCCCAGATCAAAACAAACAGGCCTGGCTGCCAGCCAGACCTGCCTTAAATGTACCTACTCTGCCAAAAACCTATATACATACTCTAGCAACCTAGAGGGTGCTACAAATGTTTTTTGATCTGTTGCTTTTAAAGTTAGAGGAGAGATTTGGGGTTTTATGCAGTAGACCCCAGATCTCTCCATAATGAGGACCTGTCATGCTGTATTGTCATCGCAAGGTAAGATGCTTACATTTCTTGCGATAGCAATAAAAGTGAAAAAAAGAAATGTCAATGGACAGTGTAAAAATTAAAAAAAGTAAAAAAAATAAATAACAATGGTAAAAAAATAATAATTTTGAAGCGCCTCCCTCCCCCCGTGCTCGCGCGCAGTGTTGAACGCATATGTAGGTCGTGCCCACATATGTAAACGATGTTAGCCCCACACATGTGAGGTATCGTGAATGTCAGAGCGAGAGCAATAATTCTAGCACTAGACCTCCTCTGTACCTTCTCTGTACCTTAAAACTGGTAACCTGTACAAATGTTTAACGTGTCGCTTATGGAGATTTTTATCCTCTTGCTTACTGCAAACCCCCTTTCTGCCCAGGCAATTGCGCGGTCATACAACACTGTACCCGTATGGAGTTTGTATCATTTTTTTCACACAAATTTAGATTTCTTTTGGTGGTATTTAATCACTGCTGGGTTTTTTATTTTTTGTATAAACAAAAACGAAAAAAGCTCAAACTTTGAAAACAAAGTTTTTTGCAGTTTTACAATTTTTTAAACAGGCATTTTTTTCTCCTTTACTGATGTGCACTGATAGGCTGCACTGATGGGCACTGATGAGGTGGCACTGGTGGTCACTGATGGGTATTGATAGGCTGCACTGATGGGCACTGATGAGGTGGCACTGGTGGTCACTGATGGGTATTGATAGGCTGCACTGATGGGCACTGATGAGGTGGCACTGGTGGTCACTGATGGGTATTGATAGGCTGCACTGATGGGCACTGATGAGGTGGCACTGGTGGTCACTGATGGGTATTGATAGGCTGCACTGATGGGCACTGATGAGGTGGCACTGGTGGTCACTGATGGGTATTGATAGGCTGCACTGATGGGCACTGATGAGGTGGCACTGGTGGTCACTGATGGGTATTGATAGGCTGCACTGATGGGAACTGATAGGCTGCAATGATGGGCAGCACTGGTGGGAACTGATGAGGTGGCATTTGTAGGCAGCACTCATGAGGTGGCACTGATGGCCACTGATATGTGGCACTGGTTGTCACTGATGGGCATTGATAGGCTACACTGATGGGCAGCACTGATGAGGTGGTACTGGTGGGCACTGATAGGCAGCACTGATGGGCACTGATTAGGTGGCACTGGTGGGCACTGATGAAGTGCCACTGGTGGGCACTGGTGGGCACTGATAGGCAGTTTGCAGTACTGATTGGTATCCCTGATGGGCACTGATTAGCATTGAAAGGCAGCACTGATGGGCACTGTTGGGGCTGCTCTAATAATCAGTACCCTGATTATCAGTGCAGATGTCCCCTTTCACACAAGCTGGTTACCGGCTCTCTCCTTACGCTGTGACAGCCTGAGGAAAGGAGTGCCGATAACAGGCAAGTGTGTTTACATTGTGATCAGTTGTGATTGGACACAGCTGATCACGTGGTAAAGAGCCGCTGATTGGGTCTTTACCCCGATCTGTGATCAGCTGTGTCTGGAGGATACAGCGATCACAAAGCGCGTCGCCCGTTCTCCGCAGTGGCCGCGTGGCTGGCACGATCACGGGAGGACATCATAAGACACCCTCCCATAACTGGCCGACCACGCTGTAGCCGTCATTTTCCTATGGCGGGGTCGACAAGTGGTTAAGTACCGTAGTTTGCGCCATTTCACAGCAAGACATGTTAGGTATCTATTTACTCTGTGTAACATCATCCTTCATATTTTACAAAATAATTGGGGTATATGTTGTGTTTTTTTTGTAATTCATTAAAGCGGAGCTCTAGGCCTTTTTTTTTTGTTTATTAAAAGTCAGCAGCTGCAAAAAGTTTAGCTGCTGACTTTTAATAAACAGACACTCACCTGTCCCACGGTCCAACGATGCGGCCGCACGGAGCCCCGCTCCTCTCCGTTGCGCCTCCATTGAAACTGTGGGCACCCGGCCGTGACAGCTTGTGGCTTCACAGCCGGGGGCATGCACTGCGCATGTGCGAGTCGCGCTGCGCTCTCCCAGTGGACAGGCCATCTTCTGGGACCCGTGACGTGTCCCAGAAGTTTGCAGAGAGGGAGGGGCCGCCTAGGGCGAGAGGGAGGGGCCTCCCAGGACGAGAGGGAGGGGCCACCTAGGGCGAGAGGGAGGGGCCTCCTAGGACGAGAGGAAGGGGCTGCCTAGGGCGAGAGGGAGGGGCCTCCTAGGACGAGAGGTAGGGGCCTCCTAGGGCGAGAGGGAGGGGCTGCTCAAGGCGAGAGGGAGGGGCCGCCTAGGGCGAGAGGGAGGGGCCTCCTAGGATGAGAGGGAGGGGCCTCCTAGGATGAGAGAGAGGGGCCGCCTAGGGCAAGAGGGAGGGGCCTCCTAGGACAAGAGGGAGGGGCCTCCTAGGACGAGAGGTAGGGGCCTCCTAGGGCAAAAGGGAGGGGCTGCTCAGGGCGAGAGGAAGGGGCCACCTAGGGCGAGAGGGAGGGGCCTCCTAGGATGAGAGGGAGGGGCCTCCTAGGATGAGAGGGAGGGGCCGCCTAGGGCGAGAGGGAGGGGCCACCTAGGGAGAGAGGGAGGGGCTGCCTAGGGAGAGAGAAGGAGTCGCCTAGGTGGCCCGTAGGGGGAAGCGGGACAGGAAGTCCTACTCAAAACTAAGCACCCACCCCCCCCAAAAAAAAACTACATGCTACATGTGGCATGTAAGGGGCGAGGAGTGCTTAATGCGGAAGTTCGACTTTTGGGTGGAACTCCGCTTTAAAGTGTATTTTGATTTTCAAAATAATTGCGTTGGAAAGCCGCTGCGCAAAAAACATGCACACCCTTTGAATTCAGGGTGTGCAGATCCCCAACAATTAATAGAAATATTGCCTACGCGTTTCACGGACAGTGCCGCTTCGTCAGGGCCTTGAAGATAGAATTCACAGGACCTCATACTGTGCTATCTTCAAGGCCCTGATGAAGGGGCACTATCCGTGAAACGCGTAGGCCATATTTCTATTAATTGTTGGGGATCTGCACACCCTGAATTCAAACCTAATCGTACAAACTGTAATGTACTTTTTTCAACTGTTTTTATAGTAAATAAAATTGTCTATTTTTTCATAAGTTTGTTATTGTATTTCATTGTTTACACTTCTCAGAGGCACATTTTTTGAAACATAGTTGCATATATATAATGTTTGGGGGTTCTGGGTAATTTTCTAGCAATAAATACAGATTTTTGCCTACAAAGAGTGTCAGAGAAAGGCCTGGTCAGCAATGGTCAAAATGTAAAATCATATCTTCATTTCCACATTGTATCTCATTATTTCTATCACTCCTATTACTCTGAACCATCCTGAGGATTATAAACTCTGTGAAGACCCCATACCTCCCCTTTCTAGAATTCTGTGACCTGTAGTCACTGTGCCCTGTGGGTAGGCACTGCTGTGTCACGCATTTCACAGAGCCTGCCCTCTGCTCTACAGAGGTGCTGAGAGGAGGAGTTTCAAGAGGCGGAGTCAGTACAGGAGTCACTACATGCGGGCAGCAAGGTACTATGGGATATGTAGTCTTTCGAAAACAGCCTAGAAGAAGCTGCAAAAGCATGCTGGGAATCCAGGAAGTTATAGAAAGAGACGGCCAGCAGCTAGGCAGAACTCACCACATGAAAGGAAAAATTGTATATTGATTTGTATAATATAACTATTTATTGGAATATTACAATGCTGATATTATAAAATGAAGGTATATGCTGTAACCAGAGATCTGCTTTTACGTTTGTACCGTCACACACTACACACCAGGGGGCGCATGTCCAGCCTCTGATGATACGACCTACAGAGAACCATAGAATTCATAGATGAGTCACATAGGAGATCTATAAAGCAGGAAGCTCGGCTATTGATTGCAGTATATGACTGACAGATATGACTCTTCTCATCTACATATACAATTATATACTGCTCTGCTGTGTGTTCCCACCCACTGTCATGAGGATTCACCAATCACAGAGCTGGAGCAGGTGACACACTGACCAATAGTAGTCATTAAAGTGAACCTGTCAGAACAGAAATGTGGGAGAGTTGGTGTTGACGAGTAGATGGCATGACCCTGGATTCACCATATAGTGAGTCTTGGGAGCATGCAGGCAGTGAAGGCTGAACCCCATAGTGCACCCTTGTTCCAGGTCAGCGACTCAGTATGTAGGGAGGTCGGGATTACAAACACATTAATGGGAGCTGCCGTACCTCACACAAGTCCTCTTCTGGCCAATCACATCTAGAAATGATAGTTACTCCTTTCCCTTCTGTAATAGAAGTCACTTTCATTATAAACATCTCCATGTAGGTGGAGGAGCCTTTATGGAGGTCCTAATCCAGAGACGGCAGAGGTCTCTAAGAGGTGAGAACAGAATGCAGACAATTCAGGTTCTTCAATACAATGATGTGTGTCATGTCTGTCCTCAGATTCAGAGCTGTACTGATATCCCCTATGGAGACCGTTATGGATGAAGGAGAACATCCAGCACCTCCATAATGACTACCTCTGAAGACTATTATAGAAATAAAACACCCAGCACCCTCCATTCTGGCCCCTGTGGAGATTGTTATAAATGGAGAACATCCAGCACTCCCATAATGACCTTCTATGGAGATTGTTATAAATGGAGAACATCCAGCACCCCCATAATGACCCCCTATGGAGATTGTTATAGATGGAGAACATCCAGCACCCCCATAATGACCCCCTATGGAGATTGTTTTAGATGGAGAACATCCAGCACCCCCATAATGACCCCCTATGGAGATTGTTTTAGATGGAGAACATCCAGCACCCCCATAATGATCCCCTATGGAGATTGTTTTAGATGAAGAATGTCCAGCACCCCCATAATGATCCCCTATGGAGATTGTTTTAGATGGAGAGCATCCAGCACCCCCATAATGACCTTCTATGGAGATTGTTATAAATGGAGAACACCCAGCACCCCCATAATGATCCCCTATGGAAATTGTTATAGATGGAGAAAGTCCAGCACCCCCATAATGACCCTTTATGGAGATTGTTATAGATGGAGAACATCCAGCACCCCCATAATGACCCTCTATGGAGATTGTTATAGCGGGAGAACATCCAGCACCACTATAATAATCCCCTATGGAGATTGCTATAAATAGAGAACATCCAGCACCCCCATAATGATCCCCTATGGAGATTGTTATAAACTGAGAAAATCCAGCACCCCCATAATGACCCCTATAGAGATTGTTATAGAGGAAGAACATCCAGGATCCCCATAATGACCTTCTATGGAGATTGTTATAAACTGAACACATCCAGCACCCCCCTAAATAATCCCTATGGAGATTGTTATAGCGGGAGAACATCCAGCACCCCTATAATGACCCCCTATGGGGATTGTTATAAACTGAGAATGTCCAGCACCCCCATAATAATCCCCTGTGGAGATTGTTATAGATGGAGAACATCCAGCACCCCCATAATGATCCCCTATGAGGATTGTTATAGATGGACAACATCCAGCACCCCCATAATGACCTCTATGGAGATTGTTATAGAGGGAGAACATCCAGCACCCCTATAATGACCTCTATGGAGATTGTTATAGAGGGAGGACATCCAGCACCCCTATAATGACCTCTATGGAGATTGTTATAGAGGGAGGACATCCAGCACCCCTATAATTACAGAGCTGCATTCATTTGTATCTTTATTATCTGCCCGAAGTTCTCCTTTAAATGGTTTATTACCCACTCGCTGCCAAATCACATACCTGTACGTCATGTGACTACAAGTGGTTGTAGCGGGATGATGATATGCAGCTGTAGACATCACCCGGTACTGTTTTTTTAGAGCCAATGGTTGGCTCTCTTGTAATAACACAAGCAGAAGGGGACAACCCTCCCCATTCCACCACTCGCCCGTCCCACCCGGAGACCCGAGCGACCAGCCGCCACGTCTGCTGGCTGGCCACGGAGACCCAAAGAAAGCCGGGATTGGCTTTGGTTTGGTTTCGGATGTAGTAACTCGGAAGCTAAGTCATGACATCACTTTCAGTTTACTGGAGTCTTAAAGGGACCAGTTTTAAAAAAAAATCAAAACTATTCAAAAATGCCGATCTTGGCGTTTTGAATGCTTTCAAGTGCAGATGAGGGGTTTGGGATCTTGTAGACCCCAGATCTCTCCATAAAGAGGACCTGTCACCTCCTATTACTGTCACATGGGATGTTTACATTCATTATAGACCCCAGATCCCTCCATAAAGAGGACCTGTCACCCCCTATTACTGTCACATGGGATGTTTACATTCATTATAGACCCCAGATCTCTCCATAAAGAGGACCTGTCACCTCCTATTACTGTCACATGGGATGTTTACATTCATTATAGACCCCAGATCTCTCCATAAAGAGGACCTGTCACCTCCTATTAATGTCACATGGGATGTTTACATTCATTATAGACCCCAGATCTCTCCATAAAGAGGACCTGTCACCACCTATTACTGTCACATGGGATGTTTACATTCATTATAGACCCCAGATCTCTCCATAAAGAGGACCTGTCACCTCCTATTACTGTCACATGGGATGTTTACATTCATTATAGACCCCAGATCTCTCCATAAAGAGGACCTGTCACCACCTATTACTGTCACATGGGATGTTTACATTCATTATAGACCCCAGATCTCTCCATAAAGAGGACCTGTCACCACCTATTACTGTCACATGGGATGTTTACATTCATTATAGACCCCAGATCTCTCCATAAAGAGGACCTGTCACCACCTATTACTGTCACATGGGATGTTTACATAAATTATAGACCCCAGATCTCTCCATAAAGAGGACCTGTCACCTCCTATTACTGTCACATGGGATGTTTACATTCATTATAGACCCCAGATCTCTCCATAAAGAGGACCTGTCACCGCCTATTACTGTCACATGGGATGTTTACATTCATTATAGACCCCAGATCTCTCCATAAAGAGGACCTGTCACCGCCTATTACTGTCACATGGGATGTTTACATTCATTATAGACCCCAGATCTCTCCATAAAGATGACCTGTCACCTCCTATTACTGTCACATGGGATGTTTACATTCATTATAGACCCCAGATCTCTCCATAAAGAGGACCTGTCACCACCTATTACTGTCACATGGGATGTTTACATTCATTATAGACCCCAGATCTCTCCATAAAGAGGACCTGTCACCACCTATTACTGTCACATGGGATGTTTACATTCATTATAGACCCCAGATCTCTCCATAAAGAGGACCTGTCACCACCTATTACTGTCACATGGGATGTTTACATAAATTATAGACCCCAGATCTCTCCATAAAGAGGACCTGTCACCACCTATTACTGTCACATGGGATGTTTACATTCATTATAGACCCCAGATCTCTCCATAAAGATGACCTGTCACCTCCTATTACTGTCACATGGGATGTTTACATTCATTATAGACCCCAGATCCCTCCATAAAGAGGATCTGTCACCTCCTATTACTGTCACATGGGATGTTTACATTCATTATAGACCCCAGATCTCTCCATAAAGATGACCTGTCACCTCCTATTACTGTCACATGGGATGTTTACATTCATTATAGACCCCAGATCTCTCCATAAAGAGGACCTGTCACCCCCTATTACTGTCACATGGGATGTTTACATTCATTATAGACCCCAGATCTCTCCATAAAGAGGACCTGTCACCGCCTATTACTGTCACATGGGATGTTTACATTCATTATAGACCCCAGATCTCTCCATAAAGAGGACCTGTCACCGCCTATTACTGTCACATGGGATGTTTACATTCATTATAGACCCCAGATCTCTCCATAAAGAGGACCTGTCACCTCCTATTACTGTCACATGGGATGTTTACATTCATTATAGACCCCAGATCTCTCCATAAAGAGGACCTGTCACCTCCTATTACTGTCACATGGGATGTTTACATTCATTATAGACCCCAGATCTCTCCATAAAGAGGACCTGTCACCTCCTATTACTGTCACATGGGATGTTTACATTCATTATAGACCCCAGATCTCTCCATAAAGAGGACCTGTCACCTCCTATTACTGTCACATGGGATGTTTACATTCATTATAGACCCCAGATCTCTCCATAAAGAGGACCTGTCACCTCCTATTACTGTCACATGGGATGTTTACATTCATTATAGACCCCAGATCTCTCCATAAAGAGGACCTGTCACCTCCTATTACTGTCACATGGGATGTTTACATTCATTATAGACCCCAGATCTCTCCATAAAGAGGACCTGTCACCTCCTATTACTGTCACATGGGATGTTTACATTTCTTGTCACAGCAATTAAAGTGATTTAAAAAAAAATAAAAGCAACAGTGTAAAAAAAGAAAAGAAAAAAGAAATAAAAAGGTAAAGTGCCCCTGTCCCCCTGTGCTAGCACACAAAGGCAAATGCGTGCGTCAGTCCTGAACGCACGCAAACCACGATCGTCCCACACATGTGAGGTATATCTGCGAATGGGCAGTAATTCCAGCTACTCCTCTGTAAGTATAAAGTGATAACCTGTAAAGGCTTTTAAAGGGTCACCTATGGATAATATCGTCGTGTGATGCCCCCTTGTGCGGACATGTGCAATTTTAAAGCATGACATGTTTGGTATCTACTTACTCGGCGTGACATAACCTTTTATATTTTACAAAAAAAAAATTGGGTTATTTATTGCATTTTTGTGCATTAAAATGTAAAAAAGTGTATAAAAAAAAATCCCCAAAAACTGCATTTGAAACCCCACTGCGCAAATACCGTGTGACATAATAAATTGTAAACCCACTAATTTATTCTCTAGGTTCATAGATAGATAGATAGATGATAGATAGATAGATAGATAGATAGATAGATAGATAGATAGATAGATAGATATAGATGTATACATATATCTGTATATATATAGACATATATATATCTATATATATAATGCTTGGGGGTTATAAGTAATTTTTGTAGCAAAAAGTACTGATTTAAACTTGTAAACAAAAAGTGACAGAAAAAGCCTTCAACTGGTTAATAAATATTTATTATTAGTATATATACATACTAACAATAAATATTCATATTCATTTAATAAATATTGAATTAATTACTAATTTTATATTATTTATATTCATCCATATATTCATAATACATATAATCCTAATATTACTCTGAGGATTATATTCTATGATGTCCTGATGTACTATATACTGATATAATATTATGTGACCTACAGAAAAATGGCCGCCCCCGGCCGGAGTCCTTTCACAGAGCAGAGTGACCTCTAGTGTCTGCTGCAAGATTCCTTGTGCGTCTTACGCAGTTTATTATAGTGTTTTGTCCTATGCAAAATGGCCGCCAACCAAAGCCTCAGCTAAACCTTGTTGGACCTCTAGTGTTTGTGGAATGAAACAGGAAGAAGCATTGTATGGAGAGGTGAGGAGGATACATGGAGGAAATGATCAATAATACAGATTATAGGTGATCAATAATCAATGTGAGAGGAGAGAAAGGGGGACATAGATGTATATCTTATTACAGAGATCTAAGCAGTCTGTACCAGAGGAACTGTCCCCTCCCCCCCACATCAGTCTCTGTACAGAGGAGCTTACACTCTAATGTCCCCTCCCCCCACAGTCACATCAGTCTCTGTACAGAGGAGCTTACACTCTAATGTCCCCTCCCCCCACAGTCACATCAGTCTGTACAGAGGAGCTTACACTCTAATGTCCCCTCCCCCCACAGTCACATCAGTCTCTGTACAGAGGAGCTTACACTCTAATGTCCCCTCCCCCCACAGTCACATCAGTCTGTACAGAGGAGCTTACACTCTAATGTCCCCTCCCCCCCACAGTCACATCAGTCTCTGTACAGAGGAGCTTACACTCTAATGTCCCCTCCCCCCACAGTCACATCAGTCTCTGTACCAGAGGAGCTTACACTCTAATGCCCCCTCCCCCCACAGTCACATCAGTCTCTGTACAGAGGAGCTTACACTCTAATGCCCCCTCCCCCACAGTCACATCAGTCTCTGTACAGAGGAGCTTACACTCTAATGTCCCCTCCCCCCACAGTCACATCAGTCTCTGTACAGAGGAGCTTACACTCTAATGTCCCCTCCCCCCACAGTCACATCAGTCTCTGTACAGAGGAGCTTACACTCTAATGTCCCCTCCCCCACAGTCACATCAGTCTCTGTACAGAGGAGCTTACACTCTAATGTCCCCTCCCCCACAGTCACATCAGTCTCTGTACAGAGGAGCTTACACTCTAATGTCCCCTCCCCCCACAGTCACATCAGTCTGTACAGAGGAGCTTACACTCTAATGTCCCCTCCCCCCACAGTCACATCAGTCTCTGTACAGAGGAGCTTACACTCTAATGTCCCCTCCTCCACAGTCACATCAGTCTCTGTACAGAGGAGCTTACACTCTAATGTCCCCTCCCTCCACAGTCACATCAGTCTCTATACAGAGGAGCTTACACTCTAATGTCCCCTCCCCCCCACAGTCACATCAGTCTCTGTACAGAGGAGCTTACACTCTAATGTCCCCTCCCCCCACAGTCACATCAGTCTCTGTACCAGAGGAGCTTACACTCTAATGCCCCCTCCCCCCACAGTCACATCAGTCTCTGTACAGAGGAGCTTACACTCTAATGCCCCCTCCCCCACAGTCACATCAGTCTCTGTACAGAGGAGCTTACACTCTAATGTCCCCTCCCCCCACAGTCACATCAGTCTCTGTACAGAGGAGCTTACACTCTAATGTCCCCTCCCCCCACAGTCACATCAGTCTCTGTACAGAGGAGCTTACACTCTAATGTCCCCTCCCCCACAGTCACATCAGTTCAGGCGTCCCAATACTTTTGGTAATATAGTGTATAATATCATTGTGAATGATGCCGTATTCCTACCGCTCTCTACATCTACCAAGACACGTCATCAACTCCACACTTGTCAATTCCTTCTATACATATATATATAATTTTTATTTTTCTTTAAATCACAAATATGTTGTAATGGAAATGTGTAAGTTCTGTATATAATTGTATTCTATTTTGTATGTTTTGCACTAATAATGTTTTCATTACATTCTTTTGAGTCCTGATTAGAATTAGCCTGCCTATGTTACGCCCCTTGTTACCATAAAAGTATAGTTGTAATATTAATGTGATACCTACGTAATCATGTGTATAAAAACCTTCAATTGTGTCATAATAAAGCAGAACAGTAATTTGGAAAGATGCTGAGCGTATCTTTTGTGTCTGTTCCCTACTGCAGTAGTTATTATTATTTTGGTAACCACTAATCAATATGAGGATAGGAGTTGCCTATCTATCAATTTAACCAACTCAATGCAGATTTTCCCCCAGCCCAAGTTAAAGTGATTGTAAGCCTTCGTTTTTTTTTTTTTTTTTTAATTTAAAATAACAAACCTATCATACTTACCTCCACTGTGCAGCTCGTTTTGCACGGAGTGGCCCCGAACCTCCTCTTCTGGGGTCCCCCGGCGGCTCCTCCCCCACATCAGATAACCCCTTAGGAGAAGTGTTCTCCCGGGGGGGAGGGAGTGGTTACCTTGCGGGCTCTCTCCCGAGTCCAGCATTCGGCCTCCATAGACACGAATGTATGACTCGGCCCCACCCCCCCCAGTCATTGGATTTGATTGACAGTAGCGGGAGCCAATGGCTGCGCTGCTATCAATCTATCCAAGCAAGAGCCGGGACCCGTGGAGAGAGAGGGAGAGCGTGTCTCCGCCGAGGGAAAGTAAAACGGGGGAGGGGGTCACTGCCAGAAGTTTTATCACCTTAATGCATCCTACACAAAGGTTTACAACCCCTTTCAACATAAATCTCAAATACTCATTTATTAGTCTTATCCAATATACAGTATTTAAATTATAGGAACTTATCAATGAAACATGTATTTGTTTTTGATCACGGCCGGATCTTATCAAATTACTATTTATTATTTTAATTATAATATATTTCTTAAAGGATTTACAGAGTTTGGGAAAGGATCAGCAGCGTAGTCTTCGGATTTTCACATCACAGCCAAGTAAGTTCATGTAACTTTGTGAATGATTGTGTTTTTGTTATTAGAATTATACGTTCGCTTCACAGACAAATGACGGAGGCGGAGGGGTGCGGCCCTCTTGTTCTGGGATGATGTCACATGACGTCTTCCCACTCTCGAGCCCCGGGGGCCGTGCAGCGCAGTGATCGGCAATGCACTGTGACCCTGGGACATGGCTCATCACCCATCTCGGTAAAGAGGCCATGACAAGGCTCCCTTACCCATGTGATCAGCTGTGTCCAATCACAGCTGATGACATGTAAACAAGGAAATGCTGGTTATCAGCTCTCCTCTTCTCACACTGACAGAGGGGGAAGAGAGGAGGGACGATCAGCGACATTTCCTCACAGGGGAGATCTGCACAGATAAACAAGGCACTGACCATCAGTGCAGCCCCAACATGCCCAGCAGTAATGCCTATCAGTGCCTGCTAATCAGTGCCCATCAGTGTCTCCTAATCAGTGCCCATCAGTGTAGCCTATCAATGCAGTCTATCAGTGCCCATCAGTGTCTCCTAATCAGTGCAGCCTATCAGTGCCCATCAGTGCAGCCTATCAGTGCCTCCTAATCAGTGCTCATCAGTGCCTCCTAATCAGTGCCCCCTCATCAGTGCCCATCAGTGCCTCCTCATCAGTGCCCATCAGTGTCTCATCAGTGCCCATCAGTGCCTCCTCATCAGTGCCCATTAGTGTCTCCTAATCAGTGCCCATCAGTGCAGCCTATCAGTGCCTCCTAATCAGTGCCCATAAGTGCAGCCTATCAGTGCCCATCAGTGCTCCCTCATCAGTAACCCCCTCATCAGTGCCCCCTCATCAGTGCCCATCAGTGTCTCTCAATCAGTGCCTATCAGTGTCTCCTAATCAGTGCCCATCAGTGTCTCCTAATCGGTGCCCATCAGTGCAGTCTATCAGTGCCTCCTAATCAGTGCCCATCAGTACCTCCTAATCAGTGCCCCCTCATTAGTGCCTATCAGTGTCCCCTAATCAGTGCTCATCAGTGCCCCCTCATCAGTGCCCATTAGTGTCTCCTAATCGGTACCCATCAGTGCAGCCTATCAGTGCCCATAATTGCCCTCTCAATCAGTGCCCATCAGTGCCCTCTCAATCAGTGCCCATCGGTGTCTCTCAATCAGTGCCCATCAGTACAGCCTATCAGTGCCCATCAGTGCCTCCTAATCAGTGCCCATCAGTGTCTACTAATCGGTGCCCATCAGTGAAGGAGAAAAATTACTTATTTACAAAATTTTCTAACACAAACTAAAAACAACTTTTTTTTTTTTTTTAATTTTTAATTTTTTGTTTAGCCAAAAAAAAAACCCCAGTGGTGATTGAATACCACCAAAAGAAAGCTCTGTCTGTCTCCAAAAAAGTTATAAAAATGTCATTTGAGTACAGTGTAGCATGACAGCGCAATTGTCATTCAACGTGTGAGAGCGCTGAAAGCTGAAAAATGGCCTGGGCAGGAAGGGGGTGAAAGTGCCCCCCGGTATTGAAGGGGTTAAGTAGAACTGTTGTCCCCCTCTTCCTAGATCTCAAAGCCTCTCCACCTTTTTTCCTCCTCTTACTCCCCCTCTATTGCACCCCTCACTGTAAAATGGAAAACAAGAGAAGATGCAGAACGGCTACCAGTGTGCAAGGCATTTGTTAATCTCTCGTTATCCGATGCTTGGATAGCACCTCGTGTGACCCGTTATCTGTCCCTCACATTGTCGGAAAGATAATGACTGACATTTGTATATTATGTTACTATGGGAATTTGTATATACAGTATCTGACAAAAGTAAGTACACCCCTCACATTTTTGTAAATCTTTTCTTCTATCTAAAGTGTCAATATTTTGTGTGGCCACCGTTATTTTCCAGCACTGCCTTAACCCTCTTGGGCATGGAGGTCACCAGAGCTTCACAGGTTGTCACTGGAGTCCTCTTCCACTCCTCCATGACGTCATAACGGAGCTGGTGGATGTTAGAGACTTGCGCTCCTCCACCTTCCATTTTGAGGATGCCCCACAGATACTCAATAGGGTTTAGGTCTGGAGAGATGCTTGGCCAGTCCATCACCTTTACCTTCAGCTTCTTTAGCAAGACAGCGGTGGTCTTGCAGGTGTGTTTGGGGTGGTTATCATGTTGGAATACTGCCCTGTGGCCCAGTCTCTGAAGGGAGGGGATCATGCTCTGCTTCAGTATGTCACAGTACATGTTGGCATTCATGGTTCCCTCAATGAACTGTAGCCCCCCAGTGCCGGCAGCCCCAGACCATGACACTCCCACCACCATGCTTGACTGTAGACAAGACACACTTGTCTTTGTACTCCTCACCTGGTTGCCCCCACACATGCTTGTCACCATCTGAACCAAATAAGTTTATCTTGGTCTCATCAGAGCACAGGACATGGTTCCAGTAATCCATGTCCTTAGTCTGCTTGTCTTCAGCAAACTGTTTGAGGACTTTCTTGTGCATCATCTTTAGAAGAGGCTTCCTTCTGGGACGACAGCCATGCAGACCAATTTGATGCAGTGTGCGCCATATGGTCTGAGCACTGACAGGCTGACCCCCCCCCCCAATTTGGAAGGTTCTCATCCAAGATTTTACAATACATGGCCCCGTCCATTGGCCCCATCAATGCGGCAAATTTGGTCTGTACCTTTAGCAGAGAAACAGCCCCAAAGTATCATGTTCCCACCTCCGCGTGTGACTGTAGGGATGGTGTTCTTAGGGTCATAGTCAGCATTTTTCTTCCTCCAAACACAGCAAGTCAAGTTAATGCAAAGACCTAAATTTTGGTCTCTGACCACAGCACTTTCTCCTAATCCTTCTCTGAATCATTTAGATATTCATTGGCAAACTTCAGACGGGCCTGTACATGTGCCTTCTTAGCAGGGGGACCTTGTGGGCGCTGCAGGATTTCATCCATGTTACCAATGGTTTGTCTGACTGTGGCCCCAACTCCCTTGAGATCATTCCCAAGCTCCTCTCGTGTAGTTCTGGGCTGATCCCTCACTTTTCTCATGACCATCCTCACCCCATGAGGCAAAATCTTGCATGGGAGCTCCAGACCGAGGGCAATTGATGGGTATTTTGTATTTCTTCTATTTGCGAATAATCGCTCCAACAGTTGTCTCCTTCTCACCAAGCTTCTTGCTGATGGTCATTCCAGCCTTGTGCAGGTCTACAATCTTGTCACTGACGTCCTTTGACAGATCTTTGGTCTTGCCCGTGATGGTGAGGTTTGAATGGAAGAAAGAGATTCTGTGGACAGGTGTCTTTTATACACATAACGAGTTGTCGTTAGGAGCACCACCTTACATTGACAGGACTAATCTGTGTACCACATGAGCACCTACTGTAGCCAGTCTGTGGGAGCCAGAATTATTGTTGGTAGGGGACCAAAATACTTATTTTACTCACTGAGCTATGACTAAGCACTCTGTGTAGTGTGAAACGCGTAAGCTTTGTTCCACTCTGCTGTGACCTGTATTTTGGATGACACTTTATTGAATAAAGGCAAATATTTTTGGAGTGCGGCTGTCCAGGATTGATGTCTAACTACTCACTGAACTGCAACCCCATTTATAACATTTGTATCATGTGTTTTTTCTGGATTTTTGGTTGATATTCTGTCTCTATCACTTAAAATACACCTATGATAAAAATGATAGACCCTTCATTTATATGTAAGTGGGCAAACTTAAAAAAAAGGCAGGGGAGCAAATCATTATTTTCCCCCACTGTATTGTACTGTCACTTTTAAAACTGATTGCCTACAATCCCATCTGGACTATTGAGAAAAGGACGCAGTCCTACTCCATTTTATTTTTGGGCCTGATGGGACGCAGAGTTATGCGATTGTACGTAGACAAAAGTCAGTTTACAGCCGCCGCTCCATAGGGATGAATGGACCATCCAATTAGGTCCGCTGTAAAAGACTGACAGGCTGGCCTGATTGTATCGCCCCTGTGAAAGTTGCCTTAGGCTAGATTTCCACTATTTTGCCGCAATTTTTTGCTGCGATTTTTATGATTCTGCACCTGCCTTGAAACGTGTTAGCTGTTTTTATCCTTGCTGTATGGATTAATATCAATAAAGAATTTATTTTTCATTGGAGTGCGGCCATCCGGACTTTTGTTCTGTTCTTTTTTTTGCCCCGATTTTGATGGGACTGGAAACAATGGCTGTGTATTCCTGAGGTCTATGGACCTCAAGTCGCATCAAAGTGGGATCAGAGTAGTGCAGGGACTACTTTGAAGTGGCAGAGATATGAATGGTACTCATTGGAAATCATGGGTAACGACTCGTCATGTGACTTGCAGTCCCAAGTCACATGACAAGTCGCACTAGTGGAAACCGAGCATTAAATGTGCATTAAACCTTATGGAGATGGTTTAATGCACATTGCACTGCATTACATTCTTTCCCGGCCTTGATGGACGGGGAAACTGTCAACGGGGAGGAAATGATGTTACACGTCACTTACGGGTCAACAACTAGAAGGAGAGGAGAGCAGATGTGTGTCTCCCCCTCCCCTCTACCCAGTGGCACCCACTATGCCGGTCCCGGGCTCCACTTTCCCATCTGCGGGCCCGGGACCGGCATAGTGGGTGCCACTGGGTAGAGGTGGGGGAGAGAAGAGCTGACCCAGAAGTGATGTGTGATGAAATTTTCGGGTCCACTTTGATAATCTCTTTGACCACCAAGAGATCTTCACACCGGTGGCACCCTCTATGCCGGTCCTGGGCTCCACTTTCCCATCTGCGGCCCGGGACCGGCATAGTGGGTGCCACTGGGTAGAGGTGGGGGAGAGAAGAGCTGACCCAGAAGTTTTGTGTGACAAAATTTTCGGGTCCACTTTGACAATTTCCCTGACCACCAAGACCGGGAAAGAAAGAGGTATTCACACCGGTGGCACCCGCTATGCCGGTCCTGGGCTCCACTTTCCCATCTGCGGGCCCGGGCATAGTGGGTGCCACCGGGTAGAGGTGTATGGGGGGGGAGGAGAGCTGACTCAGAAGTCATGTGTGACGAAATTTTCGGGTCCACATTGACAATTTCCTTGACCACCAAGGCCGGGAAAGAAGGAGATATTCACACTACCTATAGGTAAAATTTAAAGATGGAAGTTTACTTTCTCTTTAATAAACTTTTTAGTATTTTTGCAGTGAATATTACTCAAAATAATTGTTCTCTTTCTTTCAGAATGCCTGGCTGTTTTGTTCCTGGATGTTCATATTCTTGGCGTAGAAAGGACACAATTTTGCATATTTTCCCTAAAAAGGAGGCTAGGATAAGACTTTGGCTACAGAATATGAATGTACAAAACACTGAACTTGAGTATCACGTAACCCGTATAGCCAAATCGGGAAGGGAAAAATTTAGAATTTGTTCCAAACATTTCTCAGATAAAGACTATGTCATGGGAGGACAAGGCCGCTGTTTACGCTTTGATGCCATACCCACACTTCAGATGCCACCTGCTCTTGAACCCCAAATTGTAGAACATTTTGAACACAATTACTACAAGCGCCAGAAACTAACTGATACATCTGAGGGGGAAGTAAGGAGCGAGGAGCCCTCGTCCTTTCTTGAAACCTCGCAAACTTCAAGTGGTTTGTACGGTGGTCTATCTACGGGTTCACCAGACGAAGAAACCACCTCGCCTACATTGCAGAGCTCTGAACACATTTTTCAAGCCGATCCTGCATCACCAGAAATGGTGGCAGATGAAATTGAAGTTTCTACATCAGATTTTTTCAGAGAAAGTTTAACTACGACGAGTTCGAGGAAAAAAAAATTAAAAGGGTCTTCAAAACAATTCACAGCTGCAAGAGGCGCAAACTCTGAATACATTGCGGGACAAAAACATAAAGCGATACAGATTGATCCATTATTTATGAAAAAAAATAAAAAAGTACAGGCGTCCGTTATTAAATTGCAAATTTCAGTTGGGATTCAGTGCGACTTGGTAAGTCTTCCTCCGCTTGTGCCTTTGACTAAATCAAGGTCCGGTGTTGAAAACGAGCCATGGATTCAAAACGGTGATCCTTCATTATTACAGTCGTCGTCTTGTGATGCTGATCTTACAGAACCACCGAATCCATCGCAAGGACAAAATGTCACTCACCCATTTCCTCTTCGTTGTTACGGATATTCAGAAATTGAAGGCAACGCAACCCCTGAAACGGTATTACAAAACGAGAGTTACCGTCCAGGTGTGAAGGAGGAATATCTACAAGACGCGAAAGAAGATTATCTTATCGATCCCACAGATCCCGATGCGTCGTTCTTTCTTTTGGAAGACCAGTCGGATCAAAAATTAGCAACTGAGAGAAAATTTATCGTTTTTGAGAGTTGTTTAAATGAGCTATTACTGAACAGCAAGTGCAAATATCATAAGAATTGCCCGGGAAAAGTGATTAAAATAAAAAAATATCTTGTTGGTTCAGCTTTAGTTGTAGAAGGCTACTGTGGTGAACACCACCGGTTTCACTTGTGGAGCAGCCAGCCGTTTGTTGGGAAAATGCCTGTTGGAAATCTTCTGCTTTCCGGTTCTATTCTGTGCAGTGGATCTAATTTTCGGAAGGTTTCCAATTTTTTCCATTTACTGGGCTTATGTGGAATATCCCAAGCGACTTATTACAAAAATCAAAATTACTACCTTTTTCCCATCATCAATCATCACTGGTGTGAAGAACGCAAAGACGTCATCTTCAACGTCGGGAAGCGTACAGTTGCTCTTGCAGGGGACGGACAATGCGACTCGCCTGGATTGAGTGCCAAGTACTGCACTTATACCTTCCTAGACATGGATACCGACAAAATAATCGATTTTCAGGTTGAGCCAATTAAAACGGGAGTATCTCCAAAGTCTTTAGAGAAAATCGCTTTCGGGAAAGCTCTTCACCGGCTAAAAGATGATAATCTGAAGATTAAGATCATAGCTACCGATCGTCATTCCGGTATTCGAAAAATGATAAAAGAGCAGCATAAAGGAATACAGCATGAATTCCACGCGTGGCACTTTGCCAGATCGATAGGAAACAAATTGCACCAAGCTAGTAAGAGGAGAAACTCGCATGAACTGTCAGCTTGGGTGTCTCCTGCAAAAAAACATTTATGGTGGTGCGCTAGCACTTGCAATCGTAATGTGGAGTTACTAAAAGAAAAGTGGATGTCTCTTGCTCTTCATTCAAGCAACGTTCATTCATGGACTGGTGGGAAGTTGTACAAACAATGCAGCCATGAAGAAATGTTGGACAACGAGGAGGAGGAACATGTTTGGCTTTTGCAGGGATCTGCAGCCCATCAAAGAATGAAGGACGTTGTTCTCGACCCTCGAGTTTTGAAAGACCTTGAACATTTGTCGAATTTCTGCCACGCTGGAAATTTCGAGGTATTTCATAGTAGGGCTTTGAAATATAGACCTAAACATCATCATTTTGAAATTGATGGTATGGTAGCACGTACGCAACTTGCCGCATTAGATAACAATCGAAATGTTAGCAGAGAGCAAGCTGTTAGAAGACCAAAATCCTGTGGAGCACCAATACAAACTCCTAACTACAGGTACATCTACAGTAAGGCCAAGAAAGACTGGACCGTGGCAAAAATGTATGACAGCACCAATCAAGAATTTATGATTGATATTTTGGCGGATTCAATTTCTTTGGCTGCTGGTGACCTCAAAGTGGACTGGATTCCTAGACGAAGCTATGAGCCTGAAAATATAGCTCGTTTTCCTTGTCCGGAGAAACCTGATATGCTACAAAGATATCTTTCACGGTTCAACCATTGAAAATGTTATTGTGTTATAAATTCCTATTGTTTTCTTTGTGTAAAATTCTTGAAAGACTTATGGAAAATTATAGCTCAGATTTGAAAAAAACAAAAACAAACGACCTGAAGCATAATACAGAATGACAGTTTTTTTTGTGTGTTTTTTTTTTTTTTTTGTATCATGTTTTATTTTTTATAAAAAATACAGAAATAAAAGCATAACATAAAAATAACACAAAAAAACAGAATGACAGTTTAAATGACACAATAACTGTGCAACACCTTTTATAAAAAAAAAAATGCACACATTTTATAAAAAAATTACCACGTGTGTAAAAAAAAAATTGAAATCTTGGTTATTGTTACAGGCCAAACATTTTATAATAAAAATTCACTCACACGTAATATTTTAATTCGGTTATGTTGATATTAATTATAATGTTAGACCGGTGGGTGGGTGCACGTGGTACATAAAAAAAATAAATGCTCCAAATAGTGTAAAACCTTTTTACATTTATTAAACTTTAAAATACAAAGTATTGCACTTACGTCAATAAGAGCCTAAAGTCTGATGTGGCGGCCGGCGCACAATCAGACAAACCCTTCCGAGAAATGAACTAACACATGAGGTGACGTCAGCACATCGCTCCTCCCTACACGTTTCGTAAGAGATTACGTCCAGGGGCGTCGACGTAATCTCTTACGAAACGCGTAGGGCGGAATTGTCAATTATTGTTAATCTATTTTTCTTTTGATTTACTTTCATTGTGTTTGTATTATACAGGATAATTGCAGCTTCCGATTTATTTGAGATTCATTTTCTATATATTTTTCCAATTATTTCTATTTATTTTTTTAGCGCAGTTTCTTCACTTTTTTCTATTTCCTCAGGCTATTTATACACTTTCCCAGCAGCCACCTGTGCAGGGCTTGCCAAGATTGGCTGGAACAACATAAATATTCATGCTGCCCATTTACATTACTCCACACCTACTTGTATGTTCCACACAGAGGGTGAAGAAAAAAAAAAAACAGGGAGAAAACAAGCCTACAGCCTATGAGACACAGAACAGACTTAACCAATCACAGGCAGATGCACTAATTGCAGAGAGCTAGAGCTAAATTTGCTTAACCCAGAATTACATCCACACTGACTACAGCGAGACAAGTCACCGTTGCCTAACTACATAAATACATCTCCACTGGATACAGTGAGCCAGAACTAGATCTATCTACTCCTAGCACCTATCTAGGAGGGTGCTACATACATTTGCAGGCCTACTTTCAGTTATACCTATAACTTACTGCGGTATCCTGTCTCTACAAAGTCACTATATGGACAGAACAATTACTATGTGCTGGTGTAGTACCTGTAAGAAGGTCTCCAGAACCAGTGACTAGGGCTGCAATCTGCATGGCGTCTTTTCCGAATAGGAAAACACATTAAACCCTCCAGGTGTTCTGCCAGATGCCACACGTAGTTCAGTCACAGAGGAGAAGCACAGAAACCAATAAACGGAAAATTGTTTACTTACCTGACGGTAATTTTCCTTTCCTGATACATAAGCATGACAGCATAGAACGTATGGGTATAGGCTCCGCCTCTCGCCCAATCAGGACTGGTTACACTATATATAAATAAGTCGCCTCCCCAAGGTGGCATTCTCATAACTATACCCAAAAGTGAAGCCCACAAGGGAGGGACCTGTATGCTGTCATGCTTATGTATCAGGAAAGGAAAATCACCGTCCGGTAAGTATACAATTTTCAGTTTTCCTGACACAAGCATGACAGCATACACGTATGGGATGTAGCACGCCCACAAATCACAAGGGAGGATATGCTGAAATAATATTTTCTATAATTATCCATTCCGGTCAGTACAGCACAGCCAAATTCTACAGTCGTTAGGGCTGCCGGATCTACTTTATAATGGGTCAGGAATGTGCCATATGTTGACCACGTTGCAGCTCTGCAAATTACTTCTGGGGATACACCCCTGAACTCCGCCCACGAAGCCGCCAGGCTTCTTGTCGAGTGTGCCCTCACAATTGATGGAGGTTCTAGGCTTCTTGCATGATCAGCTCTCTTGAACCAGCCACATTGCCAGTGTCCTTTTGGACGCTGCTAGCCCTTTTCTTAATCCGGCTGGGATGACGAACAGGTTTTCCACTTTTCTGAACGGGGCTCTTCTCTCTGTATGCAAGCTTTGAGGATAGACTCGGCATCTAATTCATGCCTTTGACTGGATGCATCCTTTTGCATTGTTGGGAGGACAATGTCCTGTTCTCTATGAAATGATTTGTTTACCTTTGGCCGGTGCTGTGGCAAAGTTCTTAGTACCACCCTGTCTGCTAACATACAACAGTAAGGGGGATTGTATCCTAGGGCTTGAATGTCTGAGATTCTTCTCCCTGATGTGATGGCAGTGAGAAAAACTGCTTTCATTGTTATATTCCATAACGAGGTTGCTTGGCCTCAAAAGAGGGTTGGGACAACATCTCTAGCACCATCTGTAAGTCCCTTGGAGGGACAAATTACCTTGTCTGTGGTCGTACTCTGCCGCAGGCTTTCAGGAACTGCCGTACTAACTGTTGGGTAAGCCCATCTTACTCCTGTTAATGCTGAGAGTGCTGAGATCTGTACTCATAGTGTATTTGTCTGTAGGCCCATGTCAAGGCCTGCTTGTAGGAATTCTAATATCTGTGCTTCCCGTGGTGCTAAAGGATCAAATCCTCTGGTTTCAGTGAAGGCAGCAAACTTCTCCCATACCTTTTGAATAGGTTTTGTTCGTTGTTTCTGCTCCTGCCTTGAGTAAGGTCTCCATGACTGAGACTGAACACCAGTCTTCGGCTCTCAACTTCCAAGCTGCCAGATGAAGTTTGGTAGGGTTTGTGTGCCACAACTGCCCTTGTTGGAGCAGGTCCGGTATTTCTGGCAGTAGGATTGGGGGTTCTATTGCCAGGGCTTGTAATAATGGGAACCATGGTCTGCGCGGCCACACCAGCATGATTGCTATCACTATTCCCGGATGTTTGCGGATTCTGTTGAGTAGCCTGGGAATTATAGGTATTGGTGGGAATACGTATGCTAGGGTGCATATCCACTCGGCGCTGAGTGCATCCACTGCTTCCGCCTGCAGGAACTTCGCCCTTGCCAGGAAACGTTTGCATTTGCTGTAGGCTGGGGATGCCATCAATTCGAGGTCTACTTAACCCCATCGACTGCAAACCCATTGAAAAACTGATTGGTTTAGCGCCTATTCATGGTTGTCCGCCGTTTTTCGGCTCAGCGCATCTGCTAGGTAATTTTGTGGGGCTGGTAAGTTTGTCAAGTTCTGTTGAGCCCAGGTCATAATTGGTGGGACCTCTGCAGGAGTGCTTAACTCCGCGTCCCCCCTTGACAGCGAACATAGGCAACCACCGCCTTGTTTTCCATCTGAAGCGTCACGCTGGCTCTTCTTATTTAGTCCTGGAAGGTTTTCAAAGCCTGGAAGGCTGCTTTCAGCTCTGTTATATTGGAGACTTCTCTTCCTTTGTTCTTACACCGGCGCTGGGCTAGCTGGCCCTTGCAGTGTGCTCCCCAGCCTACTGCTGATGCGTCCGATGTGACTACTATTGCTCTTGGTGGTTTGAGTTGGTGACAATTTAATGGTCTGTCTTCCTCCACCATTCGAAGGAACGTTTCATTATTGGTGAAATTCTGATCAGCTGATGTGTGGATCGGTTCCTCCCACTGTTTCAGGAATTCCCCTTCGGAATTGTGGCTGCTAGTGACCCCAGCAGTCTGAGGCAGTGGGAAGCCTAGAGATATGACCATGCTGATATCCTCTGTAGTAGGTTGATTAGTGTTTTGATGCTTTTCTGGCAGGAGTTCCGCTGTTATCCTGGATGTGTCCAGGATCGCCCCCAAAAATAGCATTCTCTGCGTTGGTGCCGGTTGACTGTTTTGCCAATTGCCAGATTATCCAACCTAATTTCAATAGGGTTCTGACCAGGATTTCCCTGTGTTCCGAGGCTCCGGGGCCACTAAGAGGACATCGTCCAGATAATAATACATTTTATTTATAGTGCCCTTTTCATCAAAAGATCTCAAAGTGCTACAGGTTAAAAACAAAAAGAAAAATGAGCAGTTTATACAATGAAACAAACTAAAGAGGACAAAAAGCTTGGCTAAAAAGAAATGTCTTGAGACCTTTTTTAAAACAGTCAGTGGATTGTGGAGCCCTCAGGGTGTCGGGTAGGGCATTCCACAGGCATGGGGCAGCTGCACTAAATGCCCTGTCTCCCATTGTCCTGAGTCTAGTTCTCGGTATATGGAGAAGGTTTGAGTGAGTGGAGCGGAGGGGACGTGTTGTGTTTTGCGGTTTGAGAAGTTCTTTGAGGTAGGGGGGCATGTCCATGGATGCATTGGTGTGTGAGAAGGGAAACCTTGTACTCAATCCTGGTGGAGACAGGAAGCCAGTGGAGTGAGTGGAGAATGGGGGTAATGTGCTCATGTTTCCGCACTCTCATCATGATCCTTGCTGCAGAGTTATGGATGTACTGAAACCTCTGCAGACTCCTTCTTGGAATCCCAATGAGATGTGTGTTACAGTAGTCCAGTCTAGAGGAGACAAAGGCATGTACCAGCTTTTCAGCATCTAGGAGGGAGAGAATGTTTAGAGATATTATGAAGGTGGTAGAAAGAGGTCTTGCATAGGTGATTTATATGGGCTTCAAATGTGAGCTGGGAGTCATTTTTACATCAAGATTTGTGACAGTTGATGAGAGGGGGATATTAGAACCAGAAAAGGTGATACTTGTTATGAATGATGATTTGGTCTGGTAAGGAGTGCCAATCAGGATGACTTCAGTTTATTGGAACTGTTTAGTTGAAGAAAGTTGTGCTCCATCCATACCTTTATCTCCTCCAGACAGGTGGTAAGTACTGATAGGGATGAATGTGAAGATGGAGTTTCAGCTGTTGCATTTACATATAGCTGTGTGTCATCAGCATAGCAGTGGAATATAATTTTGTGGCGGCTGATAATTTGGCCAAGGGGAGTGAGGTAGAGGATGAAGAGAATGGGGCCAAGGCCTAACCCCTGGGGGGACACCGCAAGTAACTGTATGTGGATTTGATTTGAAGTGGCCCAGAGAGGTGTATTCTGTCCGGTTTGTGAGGTATGATTTGAACCAACTGAGGGCTGTGTCATTGAGTCCAGCGGTGAAGTGGAGCCGGTTTAAAAGAATGCCATGGTCAACAGTATCAAATGCGGCAGAAAGGTCCAGGAGGATGAGGAAGGAGGGAGAGCCAGCATCGGATGATATGAGGAGGTCGTTTGTAACTTTGACGAGGGCACTCTCTGTGCTTTGAGCAAAGCGGAAACCTGACTGAGATAATGGGACACTTGCAAGCTCTGCTTGCGTAACATGGCTATGACGGGGAGTAGCACCTTGGAAAATGTCCTGGGGGACGTTAATAGGCCAAACGGCAAACAGGTGAATTGAAAGGGGTGTTCCATTATCGCAAAGTGTAAATACTTGTGACACTGATGATGAACTGGGACATGTAAATAAGCGTCTTTCAAGTCTAATGCCGCGTACACACGGGCGGACATTTCGACCTGACTGGTCCGACGGACTTTCCGGCAGACTTTCGATGGACTTCCGACTGACTTTTTAACCAACGGACTTGCCTACACACAATCACACCAAAGTCCGACAGATTTGTACGTGATGACGTACACCAGACTAAAGTAAGGAAGTTAATAGCCAGTAGCCAATAGCTGCCCTAGCGTCGGTTTTTGGCCGTCGGACTAACATACAGACGAGCGGATTTCTGGGTCCAGGGGAGTTACGACGTAAAGATTTGAAGCATGTTCCAAATCTAAAGTCCGTCAGACTTTCGACAGAAAAAGTCAGTTGAAGGTCCGATGAAGCCCACACACGGTCGGATTGTCCGACGGATTCGGTCCGTTTGACCAGTCCGGTCGAAAAGTCCGCCCGTGTGTACATGGCTTAAGGATAACATCCACTTCCCCTGTCCGATGGTTTGTGTGATCGAGTGTGGGGACTCCATTCGGAACTTCTGCACTCATATGTATTTGTTCAGCTCCCGAAGATCTAATACTGGTCTTAGATCGCCTGTCTTTTTCTGTCTTTTTCTTGATTAAGGAAAGAGGAGAATAGAATCCTTAATACCTTTCCTGGCTGGAACCTGGTTCTATAGCTCTTTTTTGTAGGAGTGACTGGACATATTCGACTACTATTTGAATCTTGTGTTGGCACCTGGGAAGTTTTGTGCGGGTTAACCTTGGAAACTCTGGCTGGGTTAATAATTCCGAATGATGACCCTCCTGGATTACCCGTATGGCCCAAGGGTCCTTGATTTGCTCCGCCCAGATCTGCACCAATTTGGCATAGATGGGTACCAACTGGGCCCGTCTGGGTGGAGATATCTTCAAAAGGGTTTTTGCATTGCGCCCTGCTTAGACTTATTTTCTCGAGCCACCGATGTCTGGGGTCTCTTCCATCCTCTCCTGGCATCTCTTCCCTGAAGAACCGTCTGTCTCTCAATCTTCCTCTGAACTGTCTTTTCTCTGGCTGGCGCTGACGCCTTGGCTTCAGGTCCTGTGGGATCAATCCTGACTTACCCCCTGTCACTTTTGAGATAGCGGCTTCCAGTTTGCTACCAAATAAGGCTGTTCCATCAAAGGGGATGCAGGACCAGTTAGGCTTTGATGTACTGTCTGCCGTCCACAGTTTGAGCCATTACTGAAGATAGCATCACCCTGACTGAGCATTGTAGTGCATCAATTGCGGCCTCTCCTGTGAAATCGCCTGCCGGTTTGATTTTGTTTAATATCTTCAATAGGATTTCCTATTCCTGCCGCCAGCTCCGCTTCTGCATTCTCTGCCCATATCGTGAGTGCCAAAGCTGGCTTACAGGCACTTCCTGCTACCGTATAGTTTTCCTTTAATTCTACGTCAATTTTCCACTCTGAGGCATCTTTAACCACATGGCGATCAGCCGCCGCGATTGTACTGCAGCAGAATGGCACAGCTGGGCGAAATGACATTATGTAACGTCGCTTCGCCCTGTGGCCACTAGGGGTCGCGTGTGCGCCCCCCGAGCCGATGCGAGTGCCCAGCGGTCTCGATCACCAACGTGATCGCTCAGGGCACACGGAGAACCCGGAACTGTGTGTGTAAACACACAGTTTCTGGTTCTCTGAGGGGAGAACGGACAGATCCTCTGTTCATAAGTGATTAGCGACAAGAAAAGGTCCCAGACGCCATCCTTCTTGGGAAAGCCTATGCCTGCTGGACCATGTGTCAGTGGTTATGTGGACCCTGCCTCTGTATCACATACCTGGCGAAGACTGAGTAGATGAGGAGGCTCCTCTTGCACCTCCTGCCCAACACTCCTGGAGGTGGTGACAGAGAGTGTGAGGGCACAGAGTGGCACAGTGCTGGTGTTACAGGTCATACTGGATCTGTAATGCAGCAAGATGTGTAGAACAGGGAGCTGAGGACCACAAAGCAGGAACCAGGCACAGGAACAATATGGTACTGGATCAGCAGAGGTAGAATTTGGGCATAAAGCCAAATAGGCAGCATGGTACCAAATCAGGAGGCACAGAGAGTCCAGGAAACAAGCCATGGTCAGCTGCTGCCAGGTAAGCAATGCAGAAGGCGGTAAGCAGAGTCCAGAAGGAAGACCAAGGTCACAGCAAAGAGGAAAAAGTCGGCAGGCAGGTTGGGAGGCAAACCAATTCATACAGCATGAATCAGAATTAGTAGGTCAGGTCTCAGGTAAACAAGGACAAGCTGAAAACCACTCAGCAATTTTCTTCTGTAGTGCTTCAGTTTGTTTAAGCCACTGGGTGCTAATATCAGTGCCAAGCGTGCACATTTTTGCACCTATACACATTTTTGCACCTATGCACATGGGTCTACTCACTAATGTGCATTCACCCTATGCACAGACGTATGGGCAGCATTATGCACACGTGCATATGCCCGCACCAGTCTTCTACTGATGTGAACCAGACCTGCCTTACATTCTGACCAAGTAATATAGCAACAAGTTGACAATACAGTACTTTCTATATGCTCATGGAATGGCAGGGATGTTTTTTTTTTGACCAAGTAATAGTGACATGGTGCCTGCCATTGTGAAACATGGGCTATAAACTCAAAGAAAAATGGCAATCACATGAGCTTGAACAGGAGCAACTGCAAAGCCAATAGTTTTCCCAAGCTGGCATTGAGACAATGGGCATCGGGGAGATGCCCAGAAGAGACACCTGCCTGGTTAAGGATGCAGCTGGAAATAGTGAGTTGATTGTTGAAGACTTATGGCAAGGTTCAAGCCTACGCTTGACCCTACTCGTGGCCCCATGCTGACTCTCCTGCTCACATGTCATGTAAGGTAAGCCTCTCAAACCTCTTGTGAGACTTCCCATTCTATTGTTTGCAGCCACAGAAGTTGAAGCAGATGTGGAGGATCTTGTGGAAGAGGAGAGGTGAAATGCCACAAATGTGAAGGAGGACTGCAGATCTTTTGCTGCCAACTGGTAATATTGAGGTGCTGCTCCCAATGAGCTTTGTGGTGCAGATTCATGTGCCTTCTCACACATGTGGTACCCAAAAGGCTGGTATTTTACCATGAATGATACGCTGCAGGCAGTGGCTGTAGATAACAACGCCGCTGCAATGAGCAGACATGTGAATAAAAGCCCAGAACTCAGAGCTCTGTGGACTGTACCTGGTAGAAACTGCAAGGCCTTTATACGAGCCCTCTAAAACTACAGACATGTATCTGACTTCTGAAACCCATTCATGGCTTTCAAATGTAAGGCAACCTTACATTGTCTTAATAATGTCTTTATTAAAGTGATAAGCACCTTAAACAGAGTCTTGAACGCAGAGTGGTTGCATGCTCTTCTGGCCTGATGCAAGACCTCCATGTAGCCAGGGTACCTAACCAGTGCCATGTTGAGGACATGCTCCAGGCAAGTTATGTGTGTGAAGTCTACCTGTCAAAAGGTGACCAACAGGTTGCTGCCATTGTCAGACAAGATCTTGAATGGCATGTGGGAAGGTGAAGTGTGGAGCGGCGGCATTGAAAACAGAGAGTCCGGTTGCAGTAACTTATTTTGAAAAGCATGCTAAGATTACAGACACCCTAGTGGGAAAGCACCAGAGGAGCAGAGCACAGGAGAGAGGCCAACTGTGTCTGTTTCAGAGGGTGGGATTTGGCCTGGCCGGTCCCAAGCGGGGAGGCTTCCTTCCAGGATTGAGAGTCCCTACTTATCTGGAACCTTTCCCTACCATTAATAAATTTCCCTAACAAGTGGGGTCTTTCTCCCTACATTAGCTACTTTGCAAATACGCGTCAAAGAAACCTATAAATTGCTGACCCAAGATGGCTACCAGGGGTCACATGGATGCAGCTTAGCCAACTGAAACACTGCTCCCATGACCCAGGAAACCACAGAGAAATCATGTTTACCTTGTCTTCCTCTCCAGGCTGTGCTACCACTCAGCAGTGCCGGGACAAGGTCATCCGGTGCCAAGGACGAAGATGAAAAACTGCGCCCCCCCCCCCCCGTGAAAAGCTACAGCGCCTACAGACGATGGGATCTATACTAATGCATCAGTGACAGTGCATTAACCCCTTTCCTGCTGCATATTACCAATACCATTGCTAATTAAGCAAACTTCCCCCAGAGACTGCAGACATGATACAAGAGATCAATGCAGCCTACCGCTGTGCCCATCAAATGCAGCCTACCGCTGTGCCCATCAATGCCGCCTCACTATACCCATAATTGCAGCCTCACTGTGCCCATAATTGCAGCCTCACTGTGCACATAATCGCAGCCTCTGTCACCATAATCGCAGCCTCTCTGTGCCCATAGTTTCAGCCTCTCTCTCTGTGCCCATAATCGCAGCCTCTGTGCCCATAATTGCAACCTCTCTGTGCCCATGATCGCAGCCTCTGTGCCCATAATTGCAGCCTCTCTGTGCCCATAATCGCAACCTCTGTGCCCATAATTGCAGTCTCTCTGTGGCCATAATCACAGCCTCTGTAACCATAATCGCAGCCTCTCAGTGCCCATAATTTCAGCCTCTCTCTCTGTGCCCATAATCGCAGCCTCTGTGCCCATAATTGCAGCCTCTCTGTGCCCATAATCGCAGCCTCTGTGCCCATAATTGCAGCCTTTCTGTGACCATAATCGCAGCCTCTCTGTGCCCATAATTTCAGCCTCTCTCTCTGTGCCCATAATTTCAGCCTCTCTCTCTCTGTGCCCATAATAGCAGCCTCTGTGCCCATAATCGCAGCCTCTCTGTGCCCATAATCACAGCCTCTCTGTGCCCATAATCGCAGCCTCTGTGCCGATAATCGCAGCCTCTCTGTGCCCATAATTTCAGCCTCTCTCTCTGTGCCCATAATCACAGCCTCTGTGCCCATAATTGCAGCCTCTGTGCCCATAATTGCAGCCTCTCTGTGACCATAATCGCAGCCTCTGTGACCATAATCACAGCCTCTCTCGCTGTGACCATATTTTCAGCCTCACTTAGCCTATGAATGCAGACTCACCATAGCCTGTACTGGATGGATCACACAACGGACGTCTCCCACAGCACTGTGTGTCACACAGCTGGGTCTGTGTGTGTTCGGCGGCACGGTAACAAGGTCCCGCCCCCCTAGACTGGCTCGTGTGATAGGCGGAACACTGATTCAATCTGCTACCACATGAGCCAGTCTAGGGGGGCGTGTCCTTGTTACGGCGCCGCCGAACACACACACAGACCCAGCTGTGTGACACACAGCGGTCCCGGCGCTGTGTGTCAAACAAGAGGAGGAGGTGGGAGGGGAGTGCTGCAGCCACAGATCAAAGCGGTCTGTAGCGTGGCCTCTACTGCGCCCCCTTTCCTCCAGTAAATGGTCCCACCCAGGGCATCCGTCCCTTCTGCCCACCCCTAGTACTGGCCCTGCCACTCAGGTTGGGCGCCACTTACAGTGGAGAACACAGACAGCACCTGCCTACAGAGACAAGATGGTGTAGGGTCAGCCAGCTCTTGGCTTGCTCCTGAAATGCTGCCGGAATCTCTGGGTCACTGTGAATCATGTCCACCAGGCATACCAGCTACAATCAGCATGGCAGCATTTTGCCTGGGTCATTGCATCAAGAGGAAGATACAGGTGACAGAGATCTCACTGCCATCAAAGTGCAAGACATGGAGCAGCACAACTACCTCCAGTTATGTGCCCAATTCTACATTTGTCCCATCCACCAGTAAATTAACCCAGTGGGCAGTGAAGTATATGTATCATCTCTGCCCATATTTGCTCAATCATGTGTCTGTGGTGACCCAAATCATGTCACCCAATAATCTTTAGATCACTTGCACTTTTTCAGATGAATCTCTTTCCTCTGGGCAACTGCTTATTAAATGTTCAAATATTAATAAAAAGGAGGATGAAATATTCCTGACACAATGGGGTTGATTTACTAAATGCAAATAGACTATGTACTTGCAGTTGCTCCAGAGCTTAGTAAATGTGGTAATGCTTTACTTTGCAAAGAAAACCCAATCACATGCAAGGAAAATTTTAAAAAACAGCATTTTTGCTTGCACATGATTGGATGATGGAAGTTAGTGAGCCTCCACTCATTTACTAAGCTCCAGAGCAACTGCATGTGCACGGTCTATTTTCCTTAAATAAATCAATTATTGTCAGGAATCCTCCCGTGTATTATCTGTGTTCCTCTGTATAAGGATTCCTATGACTACGAGTCTCAGCCCCTCCCTGTGTAGGAGTGTACAGAACTGGTCACGCTGGTTACTTTTTTCTCTCTTCTGCTTTCACTGATGGCGTCTGCTGATCTGAGGAAGGAGCTGGAATGTTCGGTCTGTCTGGACATTTATTCAGATCCTGTAAACCTGAAATGTGGACACAACTTCTGCCGGGACTGTATTAGTCGTGTGTTGGATACACAGGAGGAGTCTGCAGGTTATTCCTGTCCTGACTGTAGACAAACATTTAGGAAACGTCCCGTCCTTCAGAGGAACATAACACTGCGTAACATAGCAGAGAATTTCCTGTCTGCTCAGCCAGATCAGGAGGAGTCCAGGCTCTTCTGTACTTACTGTATTCACACTCCTGTACCTGCTGTGAAGTCCTGTCTGCTGTGTGAAGCTTCTCTGTGTGACAATCACCTGACAGTCCACAGCAAGTCACCAGAACACGTCTTATGTGACCTCACCACTTCTCTGGAGAACAGGAAATGCTCCGTCCATAAGAAGATCCTGGAGTATTACTGCACTGAGGACTCCACCTGTATCTGTGTGTCCTGCAGGCTGGATGGAGAACATCGGGGACACCAGGTGGAGACTCTGGATGAGGCCTCTGAGATGAAAAAGAAGAAACTCAGAAATGTTCTGCAGAAACTGATGACAGAGAGAGAGGAGACGGAGAAAAGAGTCCAGAGTCTTCAGGAACGCAGGAGGAAAGTACAAGGAAAAGCAGATGATGAAACAGAGAGAGTCACTGCCCTGTTCAGAGACCTCAGGAGACGTCTGGAAGACCTGGAGAAGAGAGTCCTGAGGGAAATCTCCGGGAAGGCAGAGCGGGTCTCTGTGTTAATCAATGATCTAGTCCAGGATCTGGAAATAAAGAAGGAGGAGCTGTCCAAGAAGATGGGGGACATTGAGGAGCTGTGTAACATGACGGATCCACTGACTGTCCTACAGGAATCAGACACAGGTGACTTGTGTGATACTGAGGATGGAGATGATGAGGATAGAGAGAGACATGATAAACTCCTCCATGATGGAGGGGATCTGGATGTGGCGGGGATCTCACACACATTACACATAGGTTTATCTGATATCATGTCTGGGGTAAATGTAGAGAAATATCCAGGCACACATGTCTATCCACATTCTACTACAAAGGGCAAAGGTCACATCAATGCTGAACCATCCAGGAGATGTCCCCAACCCTCCCCCACCATACAACACTCACACCACCAGGCTGGAGGGCCAAATATTGGGGCTGTACAGCAAACATCGGGGGTGTCGGGGGTTACAGACATATTACTGGATGTGAGGACAGCTGGTAATAATCTACATATATCAGATGACAGGAAAACTGCATCCTTCTCATCATCACATCAGAATCGCCCAGAAACACCAGAGAGGTTTTATTGTCCTCAGGTGATAAGCAGTCAGAGTTTCTCCTCAGGGAGACATTACTGGGAAGTGGATGTTGGGGGGTCAATGTTTGGTATAGTCAGGATGTGTTACCCCAGTATAAACAGGAGAGGAGATCAGTCACTGATTGGATGTAATGAGAAGTCCTGGGGTTTGGAGAGGTGGGGTAATGAGTATTCAGTGAGACATGACAGGGAGGTGATCCTATTACTCAACAAAGTCTCCAGTAAGAGAGTCAGGATAGATCTGGATTATGAGGCCGGGCGGATCTCCTTTTATGAATTGTGTGACCCGATCCGACACCTCCACACCTTCCACACCACCTTCACTGAGCCCCTCCATGCTGGGTTAGGTGTATGGAAAAGTTGTATAAAGATATCTGAGAGGAATCAAAGGTGAGGAATCTGCCCAGAGACTGGTGACATCACAGGGTGGAGAATCTGATTGGTGAAATCAATAGAAGATTAGATCACTAGTAGTAGTGTAGCCAGGATTGGGGTGATAGCCCTGGAGCCTGCACCTTTACAGTGTGTATACAGTGGGCCAAAAAGTATTTAGTGCAAGTCCTTTCATTAAAATGATGAGAGAGGCCTGTAATTGTCATCATAGGTATACCTCAACTATGAGAGACAAAATGTGGAAACAAATCCAGACAATCACATTGTCTGATTTGGAAAGAATTTATTTGCAAATTATGGTGAAAAATAAGTATTTGGTCAATATCAAAAGTTCATCTCAATACTTTGTTATATATCCTTTGTTGGCAATGGCAGAGGTCAAACATTTTCTGTAAGTCTTCACAAGGTTGTCACACAATGTTGCTGGTATGTTGTCCCATTCCTCCATGCAGATCTCCTTTACAGCAGTGATGTTTTGGGGATGTCGCTGGGCAACACGGACTTTCAACTCCCTCCAATGGTTTTCTATGGGGTTTAGATCTGGAGACTGGCTAGGCCACTCCAGGACCTTTAAATTCTTATTACGAAGCCACTCCTTCGTTGCCCAGGCAGGGTGTTTGGGATCATTGTCATGCTGAAAGACCCAGTCACGTTTCATCTTCAATGCCCTTGCTGATGGGAGGAGGTTTGCACTCAAACTCTCACGATACATGGCCCCATTCATTCTTTCATGTACACGGATCAGTCGTCCTGTTCCCTTTGCAGAGAAACAGCCCCAAAGCATGATGTTGCCACCCCCATGCTTCACAGTAGGTATGGTGTTCTTTGGTTGCAACTCGGCATTCTCTCTCCTCCAAACACAATGAGTTGTGTTTCTACCAAACAGTTCTACTTTGGTTTCCTCTGACCGTATGACATTCTCCCAATCCTCTTCTGGATCATCCAAATGCTCTCTAGCAAACCTCAGACAGGCCCGGACATGTACTGGCTTAAGCAGGGGGACACATCTGGCACTGCAGGATCTGAGTCCCTGGCAGCGTAGTGTGTTACTGATGGTAGCCTTTGTTACATTGGTCCCAGCTCTCTACAGGTCATTCACTAGGTTCCCCCATGTGGTTCTGGGATTTTTGCTCACCGTTCTTGTGATCATTTTGACCCCACGGGGTGAGATCTTGCGTGGAGCCCCAGATCGAGGGAGATTATCAGTGGTCTTGTATGTCTTCCATTTTCTAATTATTGCTCCCACAGTTGATTTCTTAACACCAAGCTGCTTGCCTATTGCAGATTCATTCTTCCCAGCCTGGTGCAGGTCTACAATTTTGTTTCTGGTGTCCTTCGACAGCTCTTTGGTCTTCACCATAGTGGAGTTTGGAGTGTGACTGTTTGAGGTTGTGGACAGGTGTCTTTTATACTGATAACAAGTTCAAACAAGTGCCATTAATACTGGTAATGTGTGGAGGAGAGAGGAGCCTCTTAAAGAAGAAGATACAGGTCTGTGACAGCCAGAAATCTTCCTTGTTTGTAGGTGACCAAATACTTATTTTCCACCATAATTTGCAAATAAATTCTTTCAAAAATCAGACAATGTGATTGTCTGGATTTGTTTCCACATTTTGTCTCTCATAGTTGAGGTATACCTATGATGGCAATTACAGGCCTCTCTCATCTTTTTAAGTGGGAGAACTTCCACAATTGGTGGCTGACTAAATACTTTTTTTTGTCCCATTGTATATAGCAAAAATGTGTTTTTTGGAGTGGGGAAGAATTAAAACCTTTGTTTGGTTTTTACTGCTACCCAGGGTTCCATGTGAAGGATTTGCTCTCACTTCCTGTCTTGCCGACAATGTTTTACCAGACAGGTGTCCCACTCACTTTGATTGGATGTAATAGTTGTCACTATTATCCCGGGCAGAGTTAGTTTTGTTCCTATTGGTTATGATGTAGAGGGGGGCAAGGATTGAATAGGGATGATTCTGGCGATGTTGTGGGTGTGGTAGTGTGGACAGGTGACGGGGGGTATACAGTCTCAGGAAGAGGAAATCCTCAGCTCTGTATATGGGAATATTGATCAGTGATTGGATAGCGATAGAATGATGAGATAGATTGAATAATTGCTAGAATTTGCATGAAACCCCTTCTATCCCTCTATAGAGCACCTCTATGATCCTTATGGGGCAGAACAATTTTTGCATTTCCTCTATGGCCATATTCATCTGATAAAGAAAAACAATTATTATGTGATTTATTAATGATTAAATTACATTATCAAGTGCTTATATGCTAATGTTAGGATCTTTACATAATAACAGGTTCTCTTGCTAGAAGGGTTTTGCAGAAAGATGTTATTAGAACAAATTGTTGTTCTCCGGATCCTTGGAAAGTCTTTTTTTGAAACATAGAGACAGTTGGCCTCCTTCTTCTACAATGAGATATTTGGGAGTCTGGAGGTGGGACAAGCTGATAAGATGTTCAGAGATAACAGAAATGAATGTCTCTTGTAATCAATGTGCTGCTTGTGTAAATTATTATGTGAATTATTTATTATGTAAAATATTGATGTTTGGGACGGTCCTCCATGACAACTGTGCAGGATTGGAGAGTAAAAGCCTCCCGTTTGATGAAGAGGTCAGATCCTTGGTCCTCCTGCCATGTCTAAGGATCTCCGCACACCTTCATCTCTCTACTTTCTAATCTTTACTTATTTTTTGTAACTCTTCTTTTCTAAATAAACCTTAAAAACCTTCACTGTTGTTTTTTCCGAGGTTGTTATTTCCTTATCACATTCCACAATGACTTTGGCATTAGTTTGTAATAGCGATGTAACACAGAGATCAGTTTTCCGGGATAGACAAGGCTTTCTATTGTCACTGTTGTCTTATATTTTTTATAGAAGACAAAATGTAACAATGATATATTTTTGCTTAAAATGACTAATGTTAGTTTTTTAGCAGTTATTGTTACTGTAGATGAGGGATATGCAATTAGTGGACCTCCAGCTGTTGCAGAACTTCATGTCCCATGAAGCATAGCAAGACTCTGACAGCCACAAGCATGACACCAAGAGGCAGAGGCACGATGGAATTTGTAGTTTTGCAACAGCTGGAGGTCCACTAATTGCATATCCCTGCTGTAGATAAAAGATTCAATCCTTCTGTATTCAGTCAGCGGTGATTGCGCTGTCGGGCAGTTGAAGGGCCATAAAACAGAATCAGAGGCTGGGAAGTACTAAGACCAACAAGGCTGACAGTAATCAGAGCTCACAGGGGACTAACAAACGGTGTGGAGCCCATAAAAAACAAGTGGGGGGAAAACTCCATTCTGCAGATACTCTGACACTCTGGGGATACGTCTGTATGTCACACTTTCCAATGCAATCAGCACCGGAGCTCAACCACAAGGCTCCTATCTGCTCTGTGTGTCTGACCGGCCCCAAGTGCAGCACACATTTGGTCCCAGGCAGAAATAAATACCAGACAGAGATTGTAAAGCTGGCCATCGATGGGTAGGAATTCAAATGGAAATTTAAAAGGAAAAGAATGTTCTAAGTAAGTTTGTTCGGTTTTCTAATCATTATTGGGGTCACATCGATGTTCATTTTCAACCACAGCAAGGAGAAAATTTGAAGGAGCGGGATGGAAAAATTTTCTTGAACGAATGTGAATGTGATTTTTTTGTTTGGTGAAGTCCATTCATTGCAAAATCAAATGTTAGAAGCAAAAACAAAATTTTTTGAATGACATTCAATGGCCGGCCTAAAGTGTTTGTAAGGGCTAAAGGGTTTTCACACATTGTATGCATGAAGGTAAAAAAACCTTCTCTGTGTAGCAGCCCCCCCCCCCTAATACTTACCTGAGCCTCATCCAGCTCCAGCGATGTGCATTAGAGCCTTGGTGACAGTACAGTGTGACAGGGTGGCAGCGTGACAGGATGGGGCAGTATGATGGGGGCAGCGTTACAAGAGGGGGGCTGTGTGAAGTTGGCAGAGTGACAGGAGGAGGGCTGTGTGAAGGGGCAATTGACAAGTGGGAGGGAAGTATGACAGTTGTGGGGGCAGTGCAGTGTGAAGGGGGACAGTGTGACAGGAGGGAGCAGTATGATGGGGGGCAGTGTGACAGGAGGGGGGCAGTGTGACAAGAGGGGGGCTGTATGAAAGGACAGAGTGACAGGAGAGGGGCAGTGTGACAGGTAGGGGCAGTGTGACAGGTGGGGGGGCAGTGTGACAGGAGGGGGCAGTATAATGGGGGCAGTGTGACAAGAGGGGGGCTGTATGAAAGGACAGAGTGACAGGAGGGGGCAGTATGATGGGGGGCAGTGTGACAAGAGGGGGCTGTATGAAGGGACAGAGTGACAGGAGGGGGCAGTGTGACAGATGGGAGGGAAGTATGACAGGTGTGGGGGCAGTGTGAAGGGGGGACAGTGTGACAGGAGGGAGCAGTATGATGGGGGCAGTGTGACAAGAGGGGGGCTGTATGAAAGGACAGAGTGACAGGAGGGGGCAGTGTGACAAGAGGGGGGCTGTATGAAAGGACAGAGTGACAGGAGGGGGGCAGTGTAACAGGTAGGGGCAGTGTGAGAGGTGGGGGGGCAGTATGATGGGGGCAGTGTAAAAAGAGGGGGGCTGTATGAAGGGACAGAGTGACAGGAGGGGGCAGTGTGACAGGTGGGGGGCAGTGTGGGCAGTATGATGGGAGGCAGTGTGACAAGAGGGGGGCTGTATGAAGGGACAGAGTGACAGAAGGTGGCAGTGTGTCAGGTGGGGGGCAGTGTAACAGATGGGAGGGTAGTATGACAGGTGTGGGGGCAGTATTATGGGGAGCAGTGTGACAATATGATGGGGGGCAGTGTGACAGGAAGGGGGCATTGTGACAGATGGGCACTGTGAAGGGGGCGGTGTGACACGTGGGAGGACAGTATGACAGGAGGGCAGTGTGACAGGAGCTGGGGCAGCAGTAGGACACCACTCAGGTACTGGGCAATGCGGTGGCAGAGAATATATTTGTGACAGTGGACTGCTTTGTGTGCTGCTGAAGAAAAAGAGGGTTGGGACTTTGAATGAGGCATGTGGTGCATAGCTGCAAAAATGGTCAATGGTTTGAATAATTGGTATTTATTCTCTAAAATACTGCATGGCATGACGTAAAGCATAAAGTACATAAATTCATAGGAGAACATGATTAACATGTAACAAACCGTAATGACAAGTAAATAACAACATGACATATTGCATTACAATTTTAAATTTTAAAAGACCATCCTCCAAGACATATAAGTGCTTGGTAAGAGTAGATGCTGTAAAAACAAGATAAATGATGGAAAGGCATGGGAAGCCATAAAATGGTTCATAATGCATCACAAATGACGCGTTTCTGTGGATGTCTCCACTTCTTCAGGGGCGTATGCATCAAAGGCCTACAGAGAAACATGTAAATATCAATGTAATCCAAAACAGTGCTGTAACGAGCCCCTGCTCGCTCGCTTCCACTCTCCCGACACTCTTCTGCTGCTATTGGATCAGATTGCAGATCGCAACGTCTGATAGTTCGGTCGTCCGAAGTTCCAGGATTAGAACCACAGCTATGTGCCATTCAAATCCAGTCGTGATAGCTCAGAACAAACACCAGGCAGGCTGTATGTAAGTTCAAACAGGAATCTCACGATTATTGGATGCACATAACAAACTTTTAGACATAGCAGTTTGAACACCCCGCCCCAAACAACCACTTTCCTATTGGTCAATTGTAAAGTACACTCTAGTCCTCACTTAGGTCCTCTTGGCCATGCAAATGAGGACTTGAAACAGGGTCAGTAGGGATTGGTCTGATACCTTGAATAGGAGGGCTGATAATTGTAATGACACAGAGAAGTCCCGAGAGAAAATTAAAGTACATAAACAAACGGTCAAACACAGAAGAATGCCTTCCTTTCAGACCACGGAGCCGTCTGGAGGGGGTTAGCTTTAGGACAGGGCAGAGGACCCGCCACTGTGTAAAAGAATCAAGGAGACATACTTCAGTATTCCAAGGAGCATGACAAGTGCCTAAGCGTGAAAGGGGGAAATTTAGATAGGGATAGCGTAGTCATCCATGTCTACATACTCACTTGTCAAGTATAAAAACTAGGAGAAGACAGAAATGACAAGGCTACTTGTGATGTCCATATCGGGAGCTGTGGTAACAGGAGTTCATAAGGAAGCCAGGGGCACACATGGGATCCTCAAAGAGAGAGGCATTCCAAATAATGGTGGATGTGGGTTCCAATGGTCTGGATGAAAATACATAATATGTAACAGTGACTATATGTAATAGGGTTGAAAAATAAGGAAACCCCATACCAATTATAAGGAAAAAAATAGAGGGGTGAAGTGAAAGACACCCTATGTGCAAAGAAGGTGACGACCAAGAGAAACAAGAGAACAAAAAAAACAAAAGAGGCTTGTATGCAATGGTGCATATAAACCAACCAGAGTGATAGCCAAGAGAAGGAATGAAGAATGAAAAAGTGTGCTCAGAAATAAAGAAAGAAAGGAAGTGCATGTGCTGTAGCTACATAAGGTGATCACCTGTAAGGTACTGTGAGCGACCCTGATCCATGGAAGTAGTGCAAAGTACTACTGCTTTGTGTGCCGCTGAAGCTCACTCGCATGGGGTATGGATCTCAAGCATGGGTCACTCGGAGTGCCAGCATGGGAGGGATCTCGCTCAGCTCCTACAATCACTGGCAGAAAAGAAAGGACTCCCAGAAGCCACACATCCGTGTTGTCCCTATGCTGGGTGTATGAATGGCAACCTCAGCCTGGACTCCAACCAGGCCACGCCCCCAATGCGTTTCACTCAGCCCCTCAGGGCTTTGTCATGTTTCCCATATGGTATAAAAGAATTTCGGTCCGTGGGTTTAAAATGATTAATCATCTTTAGAGATTTCTAGATCTAAAAAAACTCTACGTTCAGTACTAATATTCCAAGACAATACTATATTCTTGGTATTGGCTTTGACTTTCTTCATAAACATTTCTTGACTCGATCAATCTCCCTCCCATACCATGATGAGATCATCAATGTATCTCTGCTAACAAGTGAGTTCTGGGGGTCGGTTCTTAAACACAAATTCTTCCTCCCAGTGTGCCATGAAGAGATTGGCCACACTGGGAGCAAACCGTGCCCCCATCACAACTCCCCTTGTTTGGAGGTAGAATTGTCTTATACCAGAAAAAGTTCCTTAATAGACAGAATCTCAGGCTATCAAGGAGAAATTCTTATGTCTTCTAGAGAGGTCGGATGAAGAGAAAGCCCATTGGGCGGAGGGTAAGGCATCATCGTGGCCAATGATGGTATATAGGGAGCTCATGTCAGCAGTGATTAAAAAACTTGAAGGAGAAACTTTTAAAGTTTCTAAAGTTTGGATGATATGCTTTGTATCCTTCAAAAACGCTTCAGTTTTAACCACTATAGGCTGGAGAAAAGCGTCTCTGTACTGGCCCAGTCTGGCAGAGACCGAGCCAATACCATTGACAATTTGCTCGCCCGCTAAACACTATCTGGCTTCGGTGCCCATTTTGCAGAGCCAGATTAGTGTACAGGTTCTGTTGACAACCGATGGAGTGAAGTTTAGCATCTATGTCACTATGGCAATGGACACCGTGAGGAGGCGTTTCACATGTGTTAATTGATTAGGTGGTGCTTATTTAAGAAAGATGATGTGCGAGCCTCCGTAATCGCTGAGGAAGTCCCGTCCACTGGGACGATACGCGTCCGGGAGGACTCCGTGATGTCATCTGCACCCACTTTTCATTCATTGTCTCGCTGAGACGCTTAATGAACGCCCTGATACCAGGCACTAGGTCATTAGTGCCTTGCTTGTAAGTGAATTTTTATACAATTAAACGATGGTTTAAGTCACTCAGAGAGCATTATGTACTTTTCATTGATTTTGCATGGTGCAACGATCCCATCCGGCATATACTGAGTGTGTTATTCAGCTGGTGATTTGGAGCGACGTGATGGTATCAATCGGATCCCCACAGATGTAACGATCATCCACTATACCCGTTTTGGGAAGGCTAGTTTGACCTGTCTGTTAATTCAGAGGTCCAGACATTGAGGTGAGCGGCCCGAATTGTCTATGGTGGAGGCACTGATAAGGATGCACATAGAGGATTAGGTTCTGAGCACACTTGTCACAACTGTGGAATTTTTTTCTTTTTCTTTCTGGTATTTCCGCTTCTGTTTTTCACCTTCTTGGATTGGCTACGGATCATTTATATGATCTTGGGCTATTAAATGTACTGAGAATTTATATGTATTGTTTTCTCTTGTCACGGATGAATTCCTCAAAAAGTTTTTTAATTTTATTTATTTATTGTTTTAGCGCTGACTATTTATGAATTTTCACCTAGGATTTGATATATTGACTGACCTTGAGTGCTTAGCTTCTTTTTTAGTTAGTGTTTGTTTTTGCGCTGATTGAACCCCATTGATTTTTGATGCATAGGCTATAAACTCAAAGAAGGGTGCCAACCCCATGAGCTGGTGCTGGAGCAGCTGCAAATCCAGTAGTTTTTTCTAAGCTGGCATTGAGACACTGGGCATCAGGGTGATTAATGGACTTTTATTCCTTCCACTTCAAGAGGCTGCAGAAGAGACACCTGCCTGGTATAGGATTCTACTAGAATTGGTGAGGGAAGTGTTGAAGACTTATGGCAAGGTTCAAGCCTATGCTTGTCTCTACTCATTGTGGCCCTACGCTGATCCTCTCTGCTCACTATATGTGGTGTAAGCAGAGGCGGCTCTCTAATTAGGCAAAATAGGCGGTGGCCTCAGGCCTCGCAGTCATAGGGGCCTCGCACAGCTGGCTAGTTTACCTAATTAGAGAGCCGCCCCTTCCAGCAGCAGAGGTATCCGCCATCACACAGTCCTGTATCCCCTCACTTTGCTACAGGGAGAGATACAGGCTCAGGCTGCGAATGAGACGTGTGATCGGAGCTCCGGATCACAGACAGGGAGCGAGAGCCGCCCAGTAGAACCTGCTCTGACAGATCTCCCCCCTCCCCCTTCTGCCCGCACAGCCAGACAGAAGAGGAGAGAGAGCTTCTGCTCCTCCTCCTCCCGCCCTCTCCTCCTGTGTCTGCCCCGCCCACTCTCCTCGGCAGTGTTCTCTGCTCTGCCTCAGAGAAGGGGATGTGTGGGCGGGAAGATTCAAGCTGAAGCCCAGCAAAGAGAAAAGGACAAGGGGAGCCTGATCCATCCATCCATCCATCCAGTCCCTCCTGCGTCCCAGTGAGTACAGTGATGTAGGGGATGTTCTTCCTTCCCTTCTTCCTCCACCCCCTTCTCTTTCTTTCTTTCCTTCCTTCTATCTATCTATCTATCTATCTATCTATCTATCTATCTATCTATCTATCTATCTATCTTTCTTTCTTTCTTTCTTTCTTTCTTTCTTTCTTTCTTTCTTTCTTTCCATCTTTCTTTCTCTTTCCTTTCATCCATCTTTCTTTCTCTTTCTTTCTTTCCTTCCATCTTTCTTTCTATCTATCTATCTATCTATCTATCTATCTATCTATCTATCTATCTATCTATCTATCTATCTATCTATCTATCTATCTTTCTTTCTTTCCATCATCTATCTTTCTTTCTTTCTTTCTTTCTTTCTTTCTTTCTTTCTTTCTTTCTTTCTTTCTTTCTTTCTTTCTTTCTTTCTTTCTTTCTTTCTTTCTTTCTTTCTCTTTCCTTCCATCCATCTTTCTTTCTCTTTCTTTCTTTCCTTCCATCTTTCTTTCTTTCCTTCTATCTATCTATCTATCTATCTATCTATCTATCTATCTATCTATCTATCTATCTATCTATCTATCTTTCTTTCTTTCTTTCTTTCTTTCTTTCTTTCTTCCTTTCTTTCCATCATCTATCTATCTTTCTTTCTATCTTTCTTTCTTTCTTTCCATCTTTCTTTCCTTCTATCTATCTATATTTCTTTCTTTCTTTCTTTCTTTCTTTCTTTCTTTCTTTCTTTCTTTCTTTCTTTCTTTCTTTCTTTCTTTCTTTCTTTCTTTCTTTCTTTCTTTCTTTCTTTCTTTCTTTCTTTCTCTTTCCTTCCATCCATCTTTCTTTCTCTTTCTTTCTTTCCTTCTATCTATCTATCTATCTATATTTCTTTCTTTCTTTCTTTCTTTCTTTCTTTCTTTCTTTCTTTCTTTCTTTCTTTCTTTCTTTCTTTCTTTCTCTTTCTTTCTTTCCTTCCATCTATCTATCTATCTATCTATCTATCTATCTATCTATCTATCTATCTATCTATCTATCTATCTATCTATCTATCTATCTTTCTTTCTTTCTTTCTTTTTTTATCTTTCTCTTTTTTTCTCCTTCCTTCCTTCCTTCCTTCCTTCCTTCCTTCCTTCCTTCCTTCCTTCCTTCCTTCCTTCCTTCCTTCCTTCCTTCCTTCCTTCCTTCCTTCCTTCCTTCCTTCCTTCCTTCCTTCCTTCCTTCCTTCCTTCCTTCCCCATCCCCCTTTTATTTCTCTCTTTGTGACAGCCTACCAGAATAGGTAGGATCTGTGTGAGCAGCTTCCCTGTGCAGCTCTGCTTGAGGAAAATATATCTTTATTATGCCCACTCACCTACCCCCTGTACTGTCCACTCCCCTATACTGTACCCTCCTAATGCAGTTCATTTTCATCCCTTGAATTTTTTTTTCCCATTATGGGAGTGAGTGGGGCCTCATCTCTAAGTTTTGCCTAAGGCCTCACAAAGTCTAGAGCCGCCTCTGGGTGTAAGGTAAGCCTCTCAGCCCCTTATGAGACCTTCCTTCCTATATTGTTTGCAGCCACAGATGTTGAAATCAAGGTATGTGGTAAATCTCGTGGAAGAGGAGAGGTGAAATGCGAAAAATGTGAAGGAGGACTGCAGATCTTTTGCTGCCAACTGGTATTATTGAGGTTCTGCTCCCAATGAGCTTTGTGGTACAGATTCATGTGCCTCCTCACATGTGTTACCCAAAAGGCTGGTATTTAACCATGACTGATATGCTGCAGGCAGAGGCTGCAGACCACAACGATGCTACAACCAGCTGATGTGTGAAAAATGGCCCAGACTTCAGAGCTCGGTGAACTGGCCCTGTACCCAGTAGAAGTTTTATATGAGCCCTCTAAAATCACAAACATGTATGTGACTTATAAAACCCATTCATGGGTTTCAAATGTAAGGCAACCTTACATTGTCTGGCACAATGTCTTTATTAAAGTGGTAAGCACCTTAAACAAAGAGTCTTAAATGCAGAGTGGTTGCATGCTCTTCTGGCCTGATGCAAGACCTCCGGGAAGCCAAGGTACCTAACCAGGAACCACTGTGCTGCCATGTTGAGGACATGCCCTAGGCATGTTATGTGTGTGAACTCTACCTGCCAAAGGGTGGTCAACAGGTTGGTGCCATTGTCAGACAACATCTTGAATGGCATGGAGGGAGGAGCAGCGTGGTGCTGCGGCAGTGAAAGCACAGAGTCCTGTTGCAATAAATTGAAGCTTGTATTGAAAATAATGCCAAGATTACAATCACCCTAGCGGGAGAGCGCCACTAAGGGAATCACTCACAGTTTAGTGCAATGCAAGTGTAGCAGAGGAGAGATGCCAACTGTGTCTGTTTCAGAGGGTGAAATGTGGCCTCACCGGTCTGGTCCCAAGCGGGAGGCTTCCTTCCAGTATTGAGAGTCCCTGGCCTGTCCCTATTTATCTGGAACCTTTCCCTACTGCTAATCACTTTCCCTAACAAGTGGGTTCTCTCTCCCTACACTAGCTACCTTGTAAATACACACCATAACTCTTGGGGCAGGGACTTATACAGACCCTGCTGATCGAAGATAGCCACCAAGGGTCACATCGATGCAGCGTAGCCAACCAAAACCCGGGAAACCATAGAAAACTCATGTTTCCCTTGAATTTTTCTGCAGGTTGTGCTACCATTCATGTTTGGCACCACCTACAGTGAAGAAAACAGACTGCACCTGCCTACAGGCACAAGATGGTATAGGGCCACCTGCCTCTTGGCCTGTCCCTGAAAAGCTGCCAGAATCTCTGGCTCACTGTGAATCATGTCCACCATGCATAGCAGCTGCAATCAGCATGACAGAATTGTGCCTGAGTGATTGCATAGGCTTTGGGACCATTATGAGGAGGATACAGATGAGAGAGTTCTCACTGCCATCAAAGTGCAAGACACGGAGCAGCACAACTACCTCCAGTGGTGTGCCCAATCCTACATTTGTCCCATCCACCAGTAAATTAACCCAATGGGCAGTGGAGCAAATGTATCGTCCCTGCTCATATTTGCTCGATCATGTGTCTATGGTGACCCAAATCATGTCTATATCACCCACTAATCTTTAGATCAGTTCAATTTTTTCAGATGAATCTCTTTCCTCTGGGTAACTGTTTATTACATGTTCAAATAATAATGTAGCACCCTCTAGTGTGCTAGATGTAAATAGGTTGTTAGTGTAGGAAAATTTCAGTTTGGCTGAGGGCCAGGCTTGGTTGCTGAATCTGGGTCAGGGAGGGTTCAGTGTGGTAGACTGGATGACTCATCCTGCAGCTCTTCTGGTGCCTCTCCCTGTTTTTTGGAACCTTGGAGAAGGTTCTAGATGTAGTGGGGGGGAAGCTAGGAGGAGCTGTTTGGAATATTTATGAGGACCCTGACCAATCTCCAGCAAAAAGGGCTGGCAGGGGGCAGCTCACCTCATAAATAGGTATGAGTCATGCCAACAGTTGGTTGGAAGATGGAGATGGAGTGTTGAGGAGGCTGTCGGAGGCCCTTGCAGGGTGCCCCCTAGCCTGGGGGAGGAGACCTTGGGCCTGGGGCTCGGGTGCTGGAAGGATCCCCCACAACACACAGAGAAACCCCTTTAGGGATGCATGTGGGCAAGGAGAGAGGAAAGTAGAAGCAGGTCAGCACGTTTGGGAAATCTCCGGAGAGTCAGCTGGGTGGGCTGGTGAGTGGTCAGTCTGGGAGGACTGTGTGGAGAAGTTAGCCAGGAGGGCTAGTGAAAGGGGCAGCTACAGCCAGGTGGGTTGGCAGTACCTGAAGAAGTGTTGCTTGGATCAACAGCCACAGGTGGATTAAGCTGGACACAAAAATTTGCTACACAGCTGAAGAGCCTCAGCTTCCTGCCTATAACAGGCTATTGCTTCTGATTCTGACTGAATGCCTTGTCAGATTTCTTCAAGTGTCCCAGCTGAGTTCTGCAAGCAAGTGAGTGCTGGATGAAGCAGTGGAGTGTATATCGACTGTATATAGGAAGATATAGAGAAGTGCCATAACAATAAAATTTGTTTGCTTATGGTACCTTCATCCCGACAATATGAGGAAAGAATTGAAAGGGGGAGGCTATATTCATTGACTGAAAACGGCTCCACTCCGTAGGCTCCACATTCATTGACTGAAACGGCTCCACTCCGTAGGCTCCACATTCATTGATTCCTGGGGGGAATTACTGAATGATTAGTCACCACTGCATGTTGAAACACTACAGTGGACTTTACAGACATCTGATGGGTTGATGCACAAGTGCCTGCTGAATTTATTTGAAAGCATATTTTCCAGTCTTTTGGAACTACTTGTCTAATCTTCCAATGAATGTGGACTGTTAAGGGTCAGAGAGGCTTTTTTTTTTTTACCTCCACCTTGATTATCCAGGATTTTTGCAAGTTTTGCACCTTTCATCCCCCTCTCCCCCCCGGTGAATGATATACCTATATCTATGTACGTTATCAGCCCATCCTCCGGTTATTGGTATTATTGAGAGTCCACCTCCTGTTATAAATGGTGATTTACTTCTGATCATCCGGGAGATTTCCATGTGTAGGCAACCGGTTATCTGTGAGTGAGACCTGTTTTCTTTCAACCAAAACCCCGTGTGTCCTGAAGAAGCAATAGCGAAACGCGTTGATGCACAGGGGCTCGCTAGCATCTATTCGGGGTCAGTTGTTTGTCAATATGTATTGTATGCTTTTAACTCTTTTCTTTATATGACCTGTCTGTTGTAATCTTGTTGTTAATAAAATATTTGTTTTATTATACTTTTGTCCATTGCCTGAAAACTCCGAACGAGGGCCTTTGCCCCTTTATTTCTCTCCTCTGTGATAATCATCTTTTAATCTCTGTGTCTTTGTACAATAAATCTCCTGAAGAAGCGGTTAATGTGATCTGCGAAACATGTAGAGCAACCAATACACAGATGGTATCTATATTCCAGCTGTCATACTTTTGTGTGACTAGAGAACTAAGAGTTTTGTTTGATTATCATTGTTGGTTTTAGCATTTAATTGTCAGATGTGTGTATATATATATGTATATATATTTTGTAATAAATATTTTCAAACATTTTATTCACGACTGTCTATTTCAGTTGGTATACGGTACCATTAAAGTCCAATATAGCCTCCCCCTTTCAATTCTTTCCTCCTTGTATATAGGAAGAGTTGTCCCTGAAGTTGTCTTTGAAGTCAAGTGGGCATCCCAGAACCTCCAATCCCTAAGTTATTATCACTCAATAAATGACAAAAACGTCGTCAAAGACTGTTCTCTGAATCAGGAGTGCCTGTGAAAATTCAGAGGAAGACAAAATACTCCTGACACGATGGGCTTGATTTACTAAAGGCAAATAGACTGTGTCCTTTGCAAATGCAGTTGCTTCAGAGCTTAGTAAATGAGGTAAAGCGTCACTTTGCAAAGAAAACCCAATCATATGTAAGGAATATTTTTTTTTTAAATTAATTTTTGCTTGCACATGATTGGATGATTGAAGTCAGTGGAACCTCCCCTCTTTTACTAAGCTCCGGAGAAACTGCATGTGCACAATCTATTTGTCTTTAATAAAGCAACCCCTATGTTTCCACAGATTATTATATGTCCAGATAGGGAGGTTATTAACAGGAATCCCCCCATGTATTAGCTGTGTTCCTCTGTATAAGGATTCCTATGACTACGTGTCTTATTCTCAACCTCGCCCTGTGTAGGAATGTACAGAACTGGTCACATTGGTTTCGGAGTGTTAGAGACTTTACTTTCATTTCTCTCTTCTGCTCTCAGCGATGGCATCTGCTGATCTGAGGAAGGAGCTGGAATGTTCCATCTGTCTGGACATTTATACAGATCCTGTAACCCTGAAATGTGGACATAACTTCTGCCAGGAGTGTATTGGCCGTATGTTGGATACACAGGAGGGGTCTGGAGGTTATTCCTGTCCTGAATGTAGACAAACATTCAGAAAACATCCAGTGCTTCAGAGGAACATAACACTACGTAACATAGTGCAGAATTTCCAGTCCACCCATCCACATCAGGAGAAGTCCGGGGTCTTCTGTACTTACTGTATTCACTCTCCTGTACCTGCTGTGAAATTCTGTCTGCATTGTGAAGCTTCTCTGTGTGACAATCACCTGAGAGTCCACAGCAAGTCACCAGAACACGTCTTATGTGACCCCACCACTTCTCTGGAGAACAGGAAATGCTCTGTCCATAAGAAGATCCTGGAGTATCACTGCACTGAGGACTTCACCTGTATCTGTATATCCTGCAGGCTGGATGGAGAACATCGGGGACACCAGGTGGAGACTCTGGATGAGGCATCTGAGTTGAAGAAGAAGAAACTGAGAAATGTTCTACAGAAACTGATGACAGAGAGAGAGGAGATGGAGAAAAGAGTCCAGAGTCTGCAGGAACGCAAGAGGAAAGTACAAGGGAAAGCAGATGATGAAACGGAGAGAATCACTGCTCTGTTCAGAGACCTTAGGAGACATCTGGAAGACCTAGAGAAGAGAGTCCTGAGTGAGATTTTCGGGCAGACAGAGCGGGTCTCTGTATTAATAAATTATCTGGTCCAGGATCTGGAAAAAAACAAGGAGGAGCTGTCCAGGAAGATGGGTGACATTGAGGAGCTGTGTAACATGACGGATCCACTGACTGTCCTACAGGAATCAGACACAGGTGACTTGTGTGATACTGAGGATGGAGATGATGAGGATAGAGAGAGACATGATAAACTCCTCCATGATGGAGGGGATCTGGATGTGGCGGGGATCTCACACACATTACACACAGGTTTATCTGATATCATGTCTGGGGTAAATGTAGAGAAATGTACAGGCACACATGTCTATCCACATTTTACTACAAAGGACAAAGGGCACATCAATGCTGAACCATCCAGGAGATGTCCCCAACCCACCCCCACCATACAACACTCACACCGCCAAGCTGGAGGACCAGATATTGGGTCTCTACAGAAAACATCGGGGGTGTCGGGGGTTACAGACATATCACTGGATGTGGGGACAGCTGATGATCATCTACATATATCAGATGACAGGAAAACTGTATCCTGGTCACCATCACGTCACAACTGCCCACAAACACCAGAGAGATTTCAGTGTCGTCAGGCGATAAGCAGTCAGAGTTTCTCCTCAGGGAGACATTACTGGGAAGTGGATGTAGGGGGATCAGTGAGCTGGAGAGTCGGGATGTGTTACCCCAGTATAGACAGGAGAGGACGTCAGTCACAGATTGGATATAATAGGAAGTCCTGGGGTTTAGAGAGGTGGGAGTTGCGAGGTAATCAGTACTGGGTGATACATGACAAGAAGGAGATCCCATTAACCGGCGGTATCTCCAGTAACAGAGTCAGGATAGATCTGGATTATGAGGCCGGGCGGATCTCCTTTTATGAATTGTGTGACCCAATCCGACATCTCCACACCTTCACCACCACCTTCACTGAGCCCCTCCATGCTGTGTTATGTGTATGGAATGGTTGTATAAAGATATGTGGGGGGAATCAAAGGTAAGAAATTTGCCCAGAGATTGGTGACATCACAGGGTGTAGAATCTGATTGGTAAAAGCAATAGAAGAAAAGTGGACATTACTATTTATAAAGCTGCAGGCTTCGGGGCCGTCATCTTCATCCTAAACCTCACTTCACTACCTAGTGCAGTGATGGCGAACCTTGGCACCCCATATGTTTTGGAACTACATTTCCCATGATGCTCATGTACTCTGCAGTGTAGTTGAGCATCATGGGAAATGTAGTTCCTAAAACATCTGGGGTGCCAAGGTTCGCCATTACTGACCAGGAACAAGCATGCAGGAGGTTAGACTGTTCAGGCTTCACTGGCTGCATGCTTGTACTTGGGGTCCCAATAGAACGATTTCCTCTCACTTCCTGTCTCGCTATATATAATACTTTACCAGATAGAAAGCGAGGGGAACGCTCCAACAGACACATTTTTGTTAGTAGAGGGAAGGTTAGAACCTCTGTGAGATTTTTATTTCTGACTGTGTCCTTGTAGATTTTCCTTCATTTCTTGTCTGGTGCAGTATTGTCACCAGGACAGGAAGTGAGCGGAAATAATTCTAATGTGGTCCCAGATGGCAGAAAAACCTGACATGGGTTCTACTCCTCCCCCACTCCATCCAAAACTAGAAAAACATCTTTTGTCCAGATACATACATTAATATCGACAATGAAGATTCCTAAATTTCATTCATCACGGGTTTCTTTACATGACAAATTAATTTGCTCCTCCATCTCACTTAGATTGGCTGTAATAGTTCACAAGCAAATTTAGTCTTGTTCCTATTGGTTATGTTGTAGAGGGGGCGGGGATTGATCAGCGATGATTCTGGCGGTGGTGTGGACAGGTGACGGGGTGTATACAGTCTGAAGGAAGAGGAAATCCTCGGCTCTGTATATGGGAATATTGGTTAGTGATGGGATGGATTGGATTATTGCTTGAATTTCCCTTAAACCCCTTCATTCTCTGCACCTGCATGATCCTTATGGGGCAGAACAATTTTTGGATTTACTCTATGGCCATATTCATCTGATAAAGAAAAAAAAATATTATGTGATTTGTTAATGATAAAATTACATTATCAAGTGCTTATATGCTAATGTTACGATCTCTTTATAATATCATGTTCTCTTGCTAGAATGATTTTGCAGAAAGATGTAATTAGAACAAATTGTTGATCTCCAGATCCTTGGAAGGTCTTGTTGGGGAACATAGAGACAGTTGGCCTCCTTCTTCTACAATGAGTGATTTGGGAGTCTGGAGGTGGGACAAGCTGATTAGATGTTCAGAGATAACATAAATTAATGTCTCTTGTAATCAATGTGCTGTTTGTGCAAATTCTTAGGTGAATGATTTATTATGTAAAATGTTGATGTTTGGGAAGGTCCTCCATGACAACTGTCCAGGATTGGAGGGTAAAAGCCTCCCGTTTGATGAAGAGGTCAGATCCTTGGTCCTCCTGCCATGTCTAAGGATCTCCGCACACCTTCATCTCTCTACTTTCTAATCTTTACTTTTACTTTGTGAGTCTTCTCTTTTAAATAAACTTCCAGAACCTTTACCATGATCAGACGTTGTTATTTCCTTATCACATTCCACAATGACTTTGGCATTAGGTGTAATAGCGATGTAACACAGAGATCAGTTTTCCGGGACACACAAGGCTTTCTATTGTCACTGTTGTCCTTAATGTTTTATATAAGACAAAATGTAATAATGATATCACTTTGCTTAGAATGACCAATGTTAGTTTTTTTTTAGCAGTTAGTGTTACTGTAGATAAAAGATTCAATCACTCTGTATTTAGTCAGTGGTGATTGCGCTGTTGGGCAGTTGAAGGGCCATAGAAAAGAATCAGAGGTCTGGAAGTACTAAGACCAACAAGGCTGACAGTAATCAGAGCTCACAGGGGACCAACAGACGGTGTGGAGCCCATAAAAATAAGTGGGGGGGAAACTCCATTCTGCAGATACTCTGACACTCCGGGGATACGTCTGTATGTCACAGTTTCCAATGCAATCAGCACCGGAGCTCAACCACAAGGCTCCTATCTGCTCTGTGTCTCTGACCGAACCCAAGTGCAGCACACATGTGGTCCCAGGCAGAGATAAATACCAGACAGAGATTGTAAAGCTGCCCATAGATAGGTGCGGGATGAAAAAATTTTCCAAAACGAATTACCAACAGTGAATGTGATTGTTGTTGGTAAAGTCCAATCATTGCAAAATCAAATGTTAAAAGCAAAAACAAAATCTTTTGAATGACATTCAAGTGTTCTGAGAATTTTTGTATAAATTTTCCTACGACTTTTCATTTTAAATTCTATCCATCTATGACCGGCTTAAAGTGTTTGTAAAGCCTGAAGGTGTTTCTCACATTCTATGAATGAAGGTAAGAAACTTTCTCTGTCCAGCCCCCCCCCAATACTTACCTGAGCCCCTTTCTGCTCCAGCGATGTACATGAGAGCCTCGGCTTTCTGGGGACTCTCCCTCCTCATTGGCTGAGACATTGGCTTTCCGCTACCGTCAATCACAGCCAGTGAGCCAATGAGGAGAGAGAGGGGGCGGGGCCCAGTTGCTGGTCCGTGTGTGAATAGACACACAGAGCTGCAGCTCTCGAGTGTGCCAGCTTTGGTGGCCGTTGCTCTGGGGGCACGCAACAAGAGGGCAGGGCCAGGGGGCGCTGGTGGAGGACCCGAGAAGAGGAGGATCGGAGTTGCTCTATGCAAAACCATTACACAGAGCAGGTAAGTATGACATGTTTGTTATTTTTAAAAAACAAAAAAAAAAACGTTGACTTTAATATCAATCTAAAGTAGAAATCCACAATTATTTTTTCTCCCATGCATTGGGGCTGTGCCCGCACTACATGGGTTAACTAGCGGTATTGTGCATGGACTGTTCCTGATGTCGTCACGCCCATAGACTGAACCTGGACGTGAGGATGACAGGAACAGTCCACCTCTGGATGTGGGGGTGCGCTGTTTTCTGGAGGATCGATTATACGGCCTCTGTGCCCATCATATGCAGCCTCTGTGCCCATTATATGCAACCTGTGCCCATTATATGCAGCCTGTGCACATATGCGCTGGGGGCACTTGTGGGGGTCAGATATGTGCTGGGGGGGCGCTTTGTGAGAGAAGAGGGCCAGCGCAAGGGGGAGGGGTGGGGGAGTAGGATATGTGCTGGAGGGGTCCTTTGGGAAGGAAGAGAGATAGTGCAAGGAGAGGTTGCCAGATTTCAAATCCAATCCACACTTCTAGCATTGTCTTCCCCCTTCCAAAGCCCCCCCAAGCACATATCCTCCTAACCCCTCGATCACTCCACATATTTTCTACCTTATCCTTCTTTCCAGCCGCTCTCTCCCCGTCCCTCCTCCATCTATAGAGCATAATAAAAACTTTCTACAGACCTGATATCAGCGCCGTCCCTGCTCCCCTCCTCCTCCTCGTGTGTGTACAGAATGGAGGAGGAGGGGAGGAGCTTTGATACACTGACACTCTGCTCTGCTGAACCAAGCTGCTGTCAGGGAGAGGGGAGACTCGTCACTCTCGGTACAGTCCGTGTGAATGATGTGTCCGGGTCTGGGGCAGAAGTAAACCCGAACACATCATTCAAAAACCGGACTGTCCGGGAGAAAACCGTACAAGTGGCAACCCTACTTTAGGCCTGTGTGTACAGCTACTTGTCCGACAGAAACCGATCTCTTGACCGTCTTCTGTCGAACAAGCATGCTGGAAAACTGGCACCCAATCGGCATCCATTCAGCACTTGCAGCTAATGGCCACAAGCGCTGACCGGTGTGTTCTGGTGGGGGAGGGTTTGCGGTACCTCTGTCAGAACACAATAGCACAGCGAGGGAGATCACAGTACTAACATCGCATAGTTAGTACGGTAACCTCTCAGTGGGCTGAACGGAAAAAACACTTAACGTGTATAAAGCTCAAACGTTGATTTCTTTTGGATGAAATAGAGAAGGGTAAAAACTACTGTTTATTATTATGTTGTCTTTGTCCTGTTTGGAAATTTTCCTTTATTTTCTGTCCCAGAGACACACAACAGGAAGTGAGTAGAAATCTCTACAATTGGAGGGGAAATCCTCTCTTAGTCAGGTGTCCCCATTGGGAGAATGTCCCTCTATTCTTGTCCTTTGAAGGCATCTCCAATCACTTTCTGTCTTGGTGACAAAGGTCATCAGGGCAGATGGAGAAGGTGATTCTCCCCGACACAATCACAGATAGATAATAAATACTGACAAGGGTTCTAACGCCTCAACAATCCAACCAAAACTAAAAAAACAAACATTTGAGCTGTAACTACACTTTATACTTTAATACTGATCATTGCATTTGGTTAAAGCGGAGTTCCGCCGCAAAAAAAAAAAAATTAAAAGTCAGCAACTACAAATACTGCAGCTGCTGACTTTTAATATTGGGACACCTACCTATCCCAGGGTCCAGCGATGTCCTCACCTGAAGCCGATCTGTCCCTTGGCTCCCGGGCGCAGGCGTCGGCATCTTCAGTAAGGGAATCAGGTAGTGAAGCCTTACTGCTTCAGAGTCTGGTACCCTACTGTGCATGCGTGAGTCACCCTGTTGTCCTCACTGGTCCCTACTGTCCTCTGGGGCCTGTGTGTCTCCCAGAAGACAGCGGGGGGGCGGAGGAGGGGCCGGACATGGTGTAGATCGCCACGGAATCTGCAGAGATCTGTCGCTGGAAGTGGGAGCAAATACCTGTATTAGACAGGTATCTTCTACCCCCTCCCCCCTGAAAGGTGCCCAATGTGACACCGGAGGCGGGGAGGTGCCAGAAAAGCGTGAGTTCCATTTTTGGGTGGAACTCCACTTTAACTAATCATTTATATGAACACATCACTAACTCTATTCTTTATAGATGGGCAGATATGTCCCCAAGAACAGAGGACAAGGAGATATCTGCCCATCAACTAAGAGTCCACCATGGCCATCACCAACACTGGCAGAGGACCACGTGTGTGGCATTTTTCATTCCTTGCTTTTCTCCTCGCCTTTTTCAACTATGGTGCCCAGGTACCTTGAGGTGCCTTCACGCTTCTTCAGGGCTGCATTAATAAAATGCCTAAAAAAATGTCCCAAAAATTGTATGCAAGCCATTGGATGAAGTCTGCCTTCAACCCACCCAGCCTATTGTCAATTGACAGCTGGTTAGTACATTTGTCATTCCAGGTGGATGTCAGACACAGCCAATGATTGATCAATGCACCGGCTCGCTGCTGGTACCATGTGATCACTGTAACCAATCACAGCAGATCACATGACAATTATAAACAATGGCTGGCTTTCTTTCATGTTATGGATGGAGAATATCCATCATCCCCATAATGATCCCCTATGAAGATTGTTATAGAGGGAGAACATTCAGCACCCCCACAATGACCCCTATGGAGATTGTTATAGAGGAAGAACATTCAGCACCCCCATAATGACCCCTATGAAGATTGTTATAGAGGAAGAACATCCAGCACCCCCATATTGACCCCTATGAAGATTGTTATAGACTAACAACATCCAGCACCCCCATAATGACACCTATGGATTTTGTTATAGAGGGAGATCATCCAGCACCCCCATAATGATTCCCTATGGATATTGTTATAGACTGAGAACACCCAGCACCCCCATAATGACCCCTATGGAGATTGTTATAGATTGAAAACATCCAGCACCCCCATAATGATCCCCTATGGAGATTGTTATAGAGGGAGAACATCCAGCACCCCCATAATGACCCTCTATGGAGATTTTTATAGAGGGAGAACATCCAGCACCCCCATAATGACCTCTTATGACGATTCATATTAACTGAGAATATCCAGTACCCCATAATGATCCCCTAAGGAGATTGGTATAGACTGACAACATCCAGCACCCCATAATTATCCCTATGAAGATTGTTCTAGATGGAGAACACCCAGCACCCCCATAATGACCCCTTATGGAGATTGTTATAGAAAGAAAACATCCAGCACCCCCATAATGATCCCCTATGGAGATTGTTATAGAGAGAGAATAACAGCACCCCCATAATGATCCCCTAAGGAGATTGGTATAGACTGACAACATCCAGCACCCCATAATTATCCCTATGAAGATTGTTCTAGATGGAGAACATCCAGCACCCCCATAATAACCCCTTATGGAGATTTTTAGAGAAAGAAAACATCCAGCACCCCATAATAATCCCCTATGAGGATTGTTCTAGATGGAGAACATCCAACACCCCCATAATGACCCCTTATGGAGATTGTTATCAGGGGGAAACATCCAGCTACCCCATAATGATCCCCTATGGAGATTGTTCTAGATGGAGTACATCCAGCACCCCCATAATGATCCCCTATGGAGATTGTTATTGAAGGAAAACATCCAGCACCCCCATAATGATCCCCTATTGAGATTGTTCTAGAGGGAAAACATCCAGCACCCCCATAATGATCCCTTATTGAGATTGTTCTAGAGGGAAAACATCCAGCACCCCCATAATGATCCCCTATTGAGATTGTTCTAGAGGGAAAACATCCAGCACCCCCATAATGATCCCCTATTGAGATTGTTCTAGAGGGAAAACATCCAGCACCCCCATAATGATCCCCTAAGGAGATTGGTATAGACTGACAACATCCAGCACCCCATAATTATCCCTATGAAGATTGTTATAGATGGAGAACATCCAGCACCCCCATAATGACCCCTTATAGAGATTTTTATAGAAAGAAAACATCCAGCACCCCATAATAATCCCTTTATATGAGGAGCTACAAATAAGAGGGTACATTTCCTCCATATTACGGGTTCTCCTCTCTGGGGGGGTTTATATTTTTCCCCCCATATCCTCGGTTGTGTGACTCTATAATAGTCTCTGGTATTTATTATGTATTCTTCGGCTGCTTTGTGTCAGAGATCCGCTCCCCGACTCTCCATAGTGGGACCCCCAAACCTGGGACCAGGGGGGGCGCTATAATCTTCATCCTGATTGGCCTTCCAGGTGGAGGGAAGTCTTCATCCGGACATTGTGGTGATGTGTGTAGTATTGTACGGGTTATCACAGCGCAGGGGGGGAGGAGCATGCACTGTGATGTCATTCATTGTCCCGTCATACAACGGCGTTACTGCACCCCGCAATGTACAGAATTAAAGAAGAGTTATGGGTTCTCCTTTCCTTCTACTATAACGAGACACAAATCTCTGATCTGAGAACGTTCTATTCACTCATCTGTCCTGATATCTTCTCCGGGATAAACCCCGCCCCCTTCCTCCCCTCCAACCAATAAAACACAACAAACTCGGCCCTATAACCCCCCCCTTCTTACTCCCGTGTATCTGCAGTCATGTGACAGTCCAGCCCCGAGTCTTCCCCTCAGGTCACTTCCTGGTTTGGGTCCTTCTTTGGGTGTCCATGTCAGTGCCTGCCTGATGTGGACACTTCCTATTGGATGGGGTGCAGTGGGGTCCTCACAGGGGATCGGTGACCTCCGGTATGACATCACAGTGCTGGATCAGTGTCCCCTCCCCTCACCTGGAATATTGGTGGTGTGGGACCAGGATGAGGAATGTAGCCCCTCCCTCTCTCTGTGCTGGGATGGAGGATGTACTCTGGGATTTGTAGTGCACACAGAGCCGTGTACATGACTGCAACCAACATGTACTGATCACTGCAAACACAGGGAAGTGAGGGGGGAAAAGGAGAGGATCAGGAGATCACAGAGGACGTTACAAGGCATCAAAACACAGTAAGAAATGGCTTCATGAAGAACAGATTACAGGACCATTAAGTAGACGATGTGTACGGAATATTTATGGAGGATCTGGATATCATTTAGTGTCAATATAAGATTACATATTAATAGAAATTCATCTGTTTTTTGATTAATTTACTAATTTTATTAAAGCAGAACTCCGGCCAAAAACAATCAGATAAAAACGAATAGCCCGTTACATATAAAATAACAAAACCGGCTTCAATATGCTGCCGTATTCACCTTCATCCTGGAGATTTCTCCTCCTCAATGTCCTCAGTCTCATAATCATTCAACCCACTTCCTCTGAGCCCAGGTCATCCTGGCCTGTGATTGGATAGGAGAAGCAGCACAGTGATGAGCTCATCTCTATGTCACTCTGCTCTCTCCACCTATCATCATGCTTCTTGTCAGAACATGAACTGATTGGCTCCTTGTGCTGCTTCTCCCTCTTACACTCCAGCCCTGCTGTAAAGGGACTACAAGAGGCTGATACCGGGTCACACTCCGCTACTTACACAGCTTGTATTTATAAATTACAATAATAGATGTAATAATGATTACAGAGCTGCATTCATTTATGTCTTTATTATCTGCCCCGGAGTTCTCCTTTACATGGTTTATTATTATTACATAACAATACATTTTCACACTCCTTTATTAAATATTTTATTATTTACTAATTTTATTAAATAGCTCATTCATTTTCATTAATATATTAATAATACATATAAAACTAATATTACTCTGAGGATGATATTCTATGATGTCCTGATGTACTATATACTGATATAATATTATGTGACCTACAGAAAAATGGCCGCTCCCGGCTGGAGTCCATTCACAGAGCAGAGTGACCTCTAGTGTCTGCTGGAGGATTCCCTGTGTATTCTGCGCAGTGTGTATTATGGGTTGGACCTACGCAAAATGGCCGCCAGTCGGAGCCTCAGATAAACCTCGTTGGACCTCTAGCGTTTGGGGGGAAGAGACAGGAAAAGGAACTGTATGGAGACGAGGTGAGGAGGATACACAGAGGAATCCATGAATAATACTGATTATAGGTGATCAATAATCAATGTGAGAGGAGAGACATAGATTTATATCTTATTACAGAGATCTCAGCAGCCTGTACAGAGGAGCTTACACTCTAATGTCCCCTCCCCCACAGTCACATCAGTCTCTATACAGAGGAGCTTACACTCTAATGTCCCCTCCCCCACATCACATCAGTCTCTGTACAGAGGAGCTTACACTCTAATGTCCCCTCCCCCCCACAGTCACATCAGTCTCTGTACAGAGGAGCTTACACTCTAATGTCCCCTCCCCCCCACAGTCACATCAGTCTCTGTACCAGAGGAGCTTACACTCTAATGTCCCCTCCCCCAAAGTCACATCAGTCTCTGTACAGAGGAGCTTACACTCTAATGTCCCCTCCCCCCCCCACAGTCACATCAGTCTCTGTACAGAGGAGCTTACACTCTAATGTCCCCTCCCCCCCACAGTCACATCAGTCTCTGTACAGAGGAGCTTACACTCTAATGTCCCCTCCCCCCCACAGTCACATCAGTCTCTATACAGAGGAGCTTACACTCTAATGTCCCCTCCCCCCCACAGTCACATCAGTCTCTGTACAGAGGAGCTTACACTCTAATGTCCCCTCCCCCCCACAGTCACATCAGTCTCTGTACAGAGGAGCTTACACTCTAATGTCCCCTCCCCCAAAGTCACATCAGTCTCTGTACAGAGGAGCTTACACTCTAATGTCCCCTCCCCCCCACAGTCACATCAGTCTCTATACAGAGGAGCTTACACTCTAATGTCCCCTCCCCCCCACAGTCACATCAGACTCTGTACAGAGGAGCTTACACTCTAATGTCCCCTCCCCCCCACATCAGTCTCTGTACAGAGGAGCTTACACTCTAATGTCCCCTCCCCCACAGTCACATCAGTCTCTATACAGAGGAGCTTACACTCTAATGTCCCCTCCCCCACAGTCACATCAGTCTCTGTACAGAGGAGCTTACACTCTAATGTCCCCTCCCCCCCCACATCAGTCTCTGTACAGAGGAGCTTACACTCTAATGTCCCCTCCCCCCCACATCAGTCTCTGTACAGAGGAGCTTACACTCTAATGTCCCCTCCCCCCCCACATCACATCAGTCTGTACAGAGGAGCTTACACTCTAATGTCCCCTCCCCCCCACATCAGTCTCTGTACAGAGGAGCTTACACTCTAATGTCCCCTCCCCCCCCACATCACATCAGTCTCTGTACAGAGGAGCTTACACTCTAATGTCCCCTCCCCCCCACATCAGTCTCTGTACAGAGGAGCTTACACTCTAATGTCCCCTCCCCCCCACATCAGTCTCTGTACAGAGGAGCTTACACTCTAATGTCCCCTCCCCCCACATCACATCAGTCTCTGTACAGAGGAGCTTACACTCTAATGTCCCCTCCCCCCACATCACATCAGTCTCTGTACAGAGGAGCTTACACTCTAATGTCCCCTCCCCCCACAGTCACATCAGTCTCTGTACAGAGGAGCTTACACTCTAATGTCCCCCTCCCCCCACAGTCACATCAGTCTCTGTACAGAGGAGCTTACACTCTAATGTCCCCTCCCCCCACAGTCACATCAGTCTGTACAGAGGAGCTTACACTCTAATGTCCCCTCCCCCCACAGTCACATCAGTCTGTACAGAGGAGCTTACACTCTAATGCCCCCCCCCCCCACAGTCACATCAGTCTCTGTACAGAGGAGCTTACACTCTAATGTCCCCTCCCCCCCACAGTCACATCAGTCTCTATACAGAGGAGCTTACACTCTAATGTCCCCCCCCCCCCCACAGTCACATCAGTCTCTATACAGAGGAGCTTACACTCTAATGTCCCCTCCCCCCACAGTCACATCAGTCTCTATACAGAGGAGCTTACACTCTAATGTCCCCTCCCCCCACAGTCACATCAGTCTCTATACAGAGGAGCTTACACTCTAATGTCCCCTCCCCCCACAGTCACATCAGTCTCTATACAGAGGAGCTTACACTCTAATGTCCCCTCCCCCCACAGTCACATCAGTCTCTATACAGAGGAGCTTACACTCTAATGTCCCCTCCCCCCACAGTCACATCAGTCTCTGTACAGAGGAGCTTACACTCTAATGTCCCCTCCCCCCCACAGTCACATCAGTCTCTGTACAGAGGAGCTTACACTCTAATGTCCCCTCCCCCCACAGTCACATCAGTCTCTATACAGAGGAGCTTACACTCTAATGTCCCCTCCCCCCCCACATCAGTCTCTGTACAGAGGAGCTTACACTCTAATGTCCCCTCCCCCCACATCAGTCTCTGTACAGAGGAGCTTACACTCTAATGTCCCCTCCCCCCACAGTCACATCAGTCTCTGTACAGAGGAGCTTACACTCTAATGTCCCCTCCCCCACACAGTCACATCAGTCTCTGTACAGAGGAGCTTACACTCTAATGTCCCCTCCCCCCCACAGTCACATCAGTCTCTGTACAGAGGAGCTTACACTCTAATGTCCCCCCCCCCCCACATCAGTCTCTGTACAGAGGAGCTTACACTCTAATGTCCCCTCCCCCCACAGTCACATCAGTCTCTGTACAGAGGAGCTTACACTCTAATGTCCCCTCCCCCCCACAGTCACATCAGTCTCTGTACAGAGGAGCTTACACTCTAATGTCCCCCCCCCCCCACATCACATCAGTCTCTGTACAGAGGAGCTTACACTCTAATGTCCCCTCCCCCCACAGTCACATCAGTCTTTATACAGAGGAGCTTACACTCTAATGTCCCCCTCCCCCCACATCAGTCTCTGTACAGAGGAGCTTACACTCTAATGTCCCCTCCCCCCCACATCAGTCTCTGTACAGAGGAGCTTACACTCTAATGTCCCCTCCCCCCACAGTCACATCAGTCTCTGTACAGAGGAGCTTACACTCTAATGTCCCCTCCCCCCCACAGTCACATCAGTCTCTGTACAGAGGAGCTTACACTCTAATGTCCCCTCCCCCCCACATCACATCAGTCTCTGTACAGAGGAGCTTACACTCTAATGTCCCCTCCCCCCACAGTCACATCAGTCTCTGTACAGAGGAGCTTACACTCTAATGTCCCCTCCCCCCCACATCACATCAGTCTCTGTACAGAGGAGCTTACACTCTAATGTCCCCTCCCCCCACAGTCACATCAGTCTCTATACAGAGGAGCTTACACTCTAATGTCCCCTCCCCCACAGTCACAGTCTCTGTACAGAGGAGCTTACACTCTAATGTCCCCTCCCCCCCACATCACATCAGTCTCTGTACAGAGGAGCTTACACTCTAATGTCCCCTCCCCCACAGTCACATCAGTCTCTGTACAGAGGAGCTTACACTCTAATGTCCCCTCCCCCCCACATCACATCAGTCTCTGTACAGAGGAGCTTACACTCTAATGTCCCCTCCCCCCACAGTCACATCAGTCTCTGTACAGAGGAGCTTACACTCTAATGTCCCCTCCCCCCACAGTCACATCAGTCTCTGTACAGAGGAGCTTACACTCTAATGTCCCCTCCCCCCACAGTCACATCAGTCTCTGTACAGAGGAGCTTACACTCTAATGTCCCCTCCCCCACAGTCACATCAGTCTCTGTACAGAGGAGCTTACACTGTAATGTCCCCTCCCCCCCCCCCCCCACAGTCACATCAGTCTCTGTACAGAGGAGCTTACACTCTAATGTCCCCTCCCCCCACAGTCACATCAGTCTCTGTACAGAGGAGCTTACACTCTAATGTCCCCCCCCCCCCACAGTCACATCAGTCTCTATACAGAGGAGCTTACACTCTAATGTCCCCTCCCCCACAGTCACATCAGTCTCTGTACAGAGGAGCTTACACTCTAATGTCCCCTCCCCCCACAGTCACATCAGTCTCTGTACAGAGGAGCTTACACTCTAATGTCCCCTCCCCCCACACAGTCACATCAGTCTCTGTACAGAGGAGCTTACACTCTAATGTCCCCTCCCCCCACATCACATCAGTCTCTGTACAGAGGAGCTTACACTCTAATGTCCCCTCCCCCCACAGTCACATCAGTCTCTGTACAGAGGAGCTTACACTCTAATGTCCCCTCCCCCCCACAGTCACATCAGTCTGTACAGAGGAGCTTACACTCTAATGTCCCCTCCCCCCACAGTCACATCAGTCTCTGTACAGAGGAGCTTACACTCTAATGTCCCCTCCCCCCACAGTCACATCAGTCTCTGTACAGAGGAGCTTACACTCTAATGTCCCCTCCCCCCACAGTCACATCAGTCTCTGTACAGAGGAGCTTACACTCTAATGTCCCCTCCCCCCACAGTCACATCAGTCTCTGTACAGAGGAGCTTACACTCTAATGTCCCCTCCCCCCCACAGTCACATCAGTCTCTGTACAGAGGAGCTTACACTCTAATGTCCCCTCCCCCACAGTCACATCAGTCTGTACAGAGGAGCTTACACTCTAATGTCCCCTCCCCCCACAATCATCAGTCTCTGTACAGAGGAGCTTACACTCTAATGTCCCCTCCCCCCACAGTCACATCAGTCTCTGTACAGAGGAGCTTACACTCTAATGTCCCCTCCCCCCCACAGTCACATCAGTCTGTACAGAGGAGCTTACACTCTAATGTCCCCTCCCCCCACAATCATCAGTCTCTGTACAGAGGAGCTTACACTCTAATGTCCCCTCCCCCCACAGTCACATCAGTCTCTGTACAGAGGAGCTTACACTCTAATGTCCCCTCCCCCACAGTCACATCAGTCTGTACAGAGGAGCTTACACTCTAATGTCCCCTCCCCCCACAATCATCAGTCTCTGTACAGAGGAGCTTACACTCTAATGTCCCCTCCCCCCACAGTCACATCAGTCTCTGTACAGAGGAGCTTACACTCTAATGTCCCCTCCCCCACAGTCACATCAGTCTGTACAGAGGAGCTTACACTCTAATGTCCCCTCCCCCCACATCACATTAGTCTCTGTACAGAGGAGCTTACACTCTAATGTCCCCTCCCCCCACATCACATTAGTCTCTGTACAGAGGAGCTTACACTCTAATGTCCCCTCCCCCCACAGTCACATCAGTCTCTGTACAGAGGAGCTTACACTCTAATGTCCCCTCCCCCCACAGTCACATCAGTCTCTGTACAGAGGAGCTTACACTCTAATGTCCCCTCCCCCCACAGTCACATCAGTCTCTGTACAGAGGAGCTTACACTCTAATGTCCCCTCCCCCCACAGTCACATCAGTCTCTGTACAGAGGAGCTTACACTCTAATGTCCCCTCCCCCCCACAGTCACATCAGTCTCTGTACAGAGGAGCTTACACTCTAATGTCCCCTCCCCCACAGTCACATCAGACTCTGTACAGAGGAGCTTACACTCTAATGTCCCCTCCCCCCCACATCAGTCTCTGTACAGAGGAGCTTACACTCTAATGTCCCCTCCCCCCACAGTCACATCAGACTCTGTACAGAGGAGCTTACACTCTAATGTCCCCTCCCCCCACATCACATCAGTCTCTGTACAGAGGAGCTTACACTCTAATGTCCCCTCCCCCCACAGTCATATCAGTCTCTGTACAGAGGAGCTTACACTCTAATGTCCCCTCCCCCCACAGTCACATCAGTCTCTATACAGAGGAGCTTACACTCTAATGTCCCCTCCCCCCACAGTCACATCAGTCTGTACAGAGGAGCTTACACTCTAATGCCCCCTCCCCCCACAATCATCAGTCTTCAATTTTTTTTTTTTTTTATACAAATAAATATGTGAAAAGTGTGGGGGGGTACATTTGTATGGCGCCCCCCGGAGTCAATACTTTGTAGAACCCCCTTTTTCTGCAATTACAACTGCAAGTGACATTTTTGCCCATTCTTCTTCTTTGTGAAATATCTCAAGTTCTGTCAGATTGGATGGAGAGCGTCTGTGAACAGCAATTTTCAAGTCTTGTCACAGATTCTCAATGTGATTTAGGTCTGGACTGTGACTGGGCCATTCTAACACATGAATATGATTTGATCTAAACCATTCCATTGTAGCTCTGGCTGGATGTTTCGGGTCGTTGTCCTGCTGGAAGGTGAACCTCCGCCCCAGTCTCAAGTCTTTTGCAGACTCCAACAGGTTTTCTTCTAAGATTGTCCTGTATTTGTCTCCATCCATCTTCTCATCAACTCTGACCAGCTTCCCTGTCCCTGCTGAAGAAAATCATCCCCACCACATGAAGCTGCCACCACCATGTTTCACGGTGGGGATGGTGTGTTCAGGGTGATGTGCATTGTTAGTTTCCTCCACACATAGCGTTTTGTTTTTAGGCCAAAAAGTTCAGTTTTGATCTCATCTGACCAGAGCACCTTCTTCCACATGTTTGCTGTGTCCTCCACATGGCTTCTCACAAACTACAAACAGGACTTCTTATGACTTTCTTTCACCAATGTCTTTCTTCTTGTCACTCTTCCATAAAGGGCAGATTTGTGGAGAACACGACTAATAGTTGTCCTGTGGACAGATTCTCCCCCCTGAGCTGTGGATCTCTGCAGCTCCTCCAGAGTTACCATGGACCTCTTGGCTCTTCTCTGATGAATGTTCTCCTTGCCCGGCCGGTCAGTTTGGCTCGGTTCACACTGGGGCGACTTGTCAGGCGACCTAGTCGCCTGACAAGTCGCCTCCCGTTCTGTGCTATGGAACCGTTCTAATTGGAGCGACGCAAGTCGCTCCGACTTAGAAAAAGGTTCCTGTATTACTTTGGGGGCGACTTGGGGCGACTTGCATAGACTTCTATGCAGAAGTCGTCTCGCAAGTCGCCCCGCAGTCGTTTGCAGGTCGCCTCGCTGAGGCGACCTGCAAGTCGTGCCGCCCATGTGTGAACCGAGCCTTTAGGTGGACGGTCATGTCTTGGTAGGTTTGCAGTTGTGCCATACTCTTTCCATTTTCGTTTGATGGATTGAACAGTGCTCCGTGAGATGTTCAAAGCTTGGGAGATTTCTTTATAACCTAACCCTGCTTTATACTTCTCCACAACTTTATCCCTGACCTGTCTGGTGTGTTCCTTGGTCTTCATGATGCTGTTTGTTCACTAATTTTCTCTAACAAACCTCTGAGGGCTTCACAGAACAGCTGTATTTATACTGCGATTAAGTGACACACAGGTGGACTCTATTTACTAATTTGGTGACTTCTGAAGGCAATTGGTTCCACTAGATTTTAGTTAGGGGTATCAGAGTAAAGAGGGTGCCATACAAATGCCCCCCCACACACACACACACACTTTTCACATATTTATTTGTAAAAAAAAAATTTAAAACATTTATCATTTTCCTTCTACTTCACAATTATGTGCCACTTTGTGTTGGTCTATCACATAAAATCCCAATAAAATACATTTTAGTTTTTGGTTGTAACATGACAAAATGGGTAAAATTTCCAGGGGTATGAATACTTTTTCAAGGCACTGTATATAACTAGAGGGATCACCGGCAGGAGGAAGGAGGTCCTTATTCCTCTATATAGATCTTTATATCAATACAGGGATCACCAGAAGGAGGTCCTGATTCCTCTATATAGATCTTTATATCACTGGAGGGGTCACCAGTGGGAGGAAGGAGGTCCTGATTCCTCTATATAGATCTTTATATCACTAGATGGATCACAGGCAGGAGGAAGGAGGTCCTGATTCCTCTATATAGATCTTTATATCACTAGATGGATCACCAGAAGGAGGAAGGAGGTCCAGATTCCTCTATATAGATCTTTATATCACTAGAGGGATCACCAGCGGGAGGATGGAGGTCCTCATTCCTCTATATAGATCTTTATATCACTAGATGGATCACCAGCAGGAGGAAGGAGGTCCAGATTCCTCTATATAGATCTTTATATCACTAGAGGGATCACCAGCGGGAGGAAGGAGGTCCTCATTCCTCTATATAGATCTTTATATCACTAGAGGGATCACCAGCAGGGGGAAGGAGGTCCTCATTCCTCTGTATAGATCTTTATATCACTAGAGGGGTCACCAGCAGGAGGAAGGAGGTCCTGATTCCTCTATATAGATCTTTATATCACTAGAGGGATCACCAGCAAGAGGAAGGAGGTCCTCATTCCTCTATATAGATCTTTATATCACTAGAGGGGTCACCAGCAGGAGGGAAGGAGGTCCAGATTCCTCTATATAGATCTTTATATCACTAGAGGGGTCACCAGCAGGAGGAAGGAGGTCCTGATTTCTCTATATAGATCTTTATATCACTAGAGGGATCACCAGCAGGGGGAAGGAGGTCCTCATTCCTCTGTATAGATCTTTATATCACTAGAGGGGTCACCAGCAGGAGGAAGGAGGTCCTGATTCCTCTATATAGATCTTTATATCACTAGAGGGATCACCAGCAGGAGGAAGGAGGTCCTCATTCCTCTATATAGATCTTTATATCACTAGAGGGGTCACCAGCAGGAGGAAGGAGGTCCTCATTCCTCTATATAGATCTTTATATCACTAGAGGGGATCACCAGCAGGAGGAAGGAGGTCCTGGTTTCTCTATATAGATCTTTAGTGAGACCTCACCTAGAATACTGTGTCCAGTTCTGGAGACCTCACTTACACAAAGATATTGATAAGATAGAACGAGTCTAGAAATGGGTAACAAAAATGGTGAAATGTTTGAGGGATAAAACCTATCAGGAGAGACTTCAGGAACCTAATATGTACAGTCTGGAGGAAATAAGGGAAAGGGGAGACATGACTGAAACCTATAAATGCATAAAGTGGGTGACTAAGGGTCAGGAGGGCAGTTTTTTTCATTATGAAACCAAAATCAAGAACATGGGGACACGACCTCCAACTAACTGGAGGAACGTTCAAAACTAATCTTAGAAAGTATTTTTTTACTGAAAGGGCAGTTGACGATTGGAATAAACTACCAGCCGAGGTAGTGAGACAGTCAATAGTAAATGGCTTCAAACATAGATCTATACTCAGAAAAAAAGTTTAAAAAAATCTTCAAAACGTATGAAAAAATAAAATATAAATGGGAAGACTTGGTGGACTACTAGGTCTTTTTTCTGCCATCACTTTTCTATGTTAGGTGTGGGTAAGAGCTAAGGATGTATAGGAAGTCCCTCCAGTAATATATGGGTTTTTTACATTTTTCTTATCTTAATCGTACAATACTGGACATGGGGAACTTATTCATACACCATGGGTTTTAAGTTGGTACCCTCAGGTATCTGGGCAAGCCTTAGAGTTCATTAGTGTGATGGAAGGGTCTGGCGCTGTTCCTTTAATTAAATAATTCCCTACCTGCATATAGGTTTCTTAAACAAGGCATATAAATATAAGGCGTTTGAATAAAAACGTTCAGGTATCAGATGGTAATATACTTAAAAAATTATACAATTGTGAATGCTACGCAAACTGTAAATATATAAAAAATGTGTAAAATATATAAAAAATTGGTGTTGTCAAATCCCATGTATAGTGGTGCTGGTTAGTATTCCAAAAGGCGTTAGGTAAAAGGGGAGGGGGAGGGGGGAGAAAAAGGGAGAAAGGGAGAGGTGTGGGAGATCTGGAACTAAAAAGTGTTTTAAATCACTCCTAATAAAGTGCAAACGTGCTGGTGAAATTCAAAGGAAGTCCTTATTGTGTAGTACACTTGTTGTCAAATTCTTGGCATATATCTTGTGCAATATCTTGGTGCATGTGATGTTGTGGTTATAATCCTTCAATGGTTTTAAATCCTTGCTCTGAAAGTGCAGCCACTCACCAGATCACTTCACCCCTGCAGGGGTATCAGGCAATTACAGTTTTGCGCCACTGTACGGCGATCGCTGGCGGGCTCAGGATCGTAGTATATCATATGTAAAGAGAGAAGGGGTGTCCATAGCGTAAAATTGTATTTAAAAAGATTTTATTAACCAAATAGAAAGGTACTCACAATTTTACAGTGCAAATCAAGCGAAGTAGTAAAAAACATCACAGTTAGCCTTCAGCGCTGGTAAAGTAGGTAATGTTTGGGAAGCACAGATTAGGCCACGCCCTACGCGTTTCGTCATTAGGACGTCTACGGGAGGATTATAATTGAAGGATTATAACCACAACATCACATGCACCAAGATATTGCACAAGATATATGCCAAGAATTTGACAACAAATGTATTACACAATAAGGACTTCCTTTGAATTTCACCAGCACGTTTGCACTTTATTAGGAGTGATTTAAAACACTTTTTAGTTCCAGATCTCCCACACCTCTCCCTTTCCCCCTTCTTCCCCCCCCCCCCCCTTTCCCCCACCTCCACCCCCTCCCTTTTTCTCCCCCCCTCCCCCTCCCCTTTTACCTAACGCCTTTTGGAATACTAACCAGCACCACTATACATGGGATTTGACAACACCAATTTTTTATATATTTTACACATTTTTTATATATTTACAGTTTGCGTAGCATTCACAATTGTATAATTTTTTAAGTATATTACCATCTGATACCTGAACGTTTTTATTCAAACGCCTTATATTTATATGCCTTGTTTAAGAAACCTATATGCAGGTAGGGAATTATTTAATTAAAGGAACAGCGCCAGACCCTTCCATCACACTAATCAATTCAGCTGTCCCCATTTATGGTGACTGCTTGTTGGGCGGCAGCAGTTCCAAAAATCTCACCAACAGACCTTTATTTCCACTGCGCGGGTTCACCATCCCTTTACCAAGCCTTAGAGTTCATGTCCTCTGGCGGCACCTTCCTTATAACCCTACATTTGCTCCTGTGAGACCTCACTCTAGTGAGGTATAGGAAACTATAGTTACCCTTCAAAGTGGATGTAGGGGATCGCTGGGTAAAACAAGGCTTAACCATGGCTGCTGACCAGACCCTTAAAATGGCTGCTAATCGATAGGGGGGAGCTGTCTAGCTATGCTTCTATCAGACCTATGGCAACTCTTCCTTGTCTCTCAATGGGACTATTTAAACAGCAGCACTAGGCATGTGTAGGTACCCCTGACTTTTGCGCAATGCTTATTGCGATTTTTTTTTTTTTTTTACCAAAAATATGTAGAAGAATACATATCGGTCTAAGAGCCCTTGCACACTGGGGCGGGGGCGGCGTCGGCGGTAAAACGCCGCTATTATTAGCGGCGTTTTACCGTCGGTATGCGGCCGCTAGCGGGGGGGTTTTACCCCCCGCTAGTGGCCGAGAAAGGGTTAAATACCACCGCAAAGCGCCTCTGCAGAGGCGCTTTACCGGCGGTATAGCCGCGCCGTCCCATTGATTTCAATGGGCAGGAGCGGTAAGGGAGCGGTATACACACCGCTCGTTCACCGCTCCGAAGATGCTGCTGGCAGGACTTTTTTTACCGTCCTGCCAGCGCATCGCTCCAGTGTGCAAGCCCTCGGGGCTTTCACACTGGAATGAAAGTAGCGGCACTTTCAGGGGCGGTTTGCAGGCGCTATTATTAGCGCAATAGCGCCTGCAAACCGCCCCCAGTGTGCAAGGGCTCTTAACTTAGCTTTTTTTTTAACAAAAATTGGGGATATTTATTATAGCAAAAAAATATTGTGTTTTTTTTTTTTTTTCAAAATTGTGGTTCTTTTTTTGTTTATAGCGCAAAAACTAAAAACCGCAGAGGTGATCGAATACCACCAAAAGAAAGCTCTACTTGTGGGGGGGGGGGGAGGATGCCAATTTTGTTTGGGTGCAACATCGCACGGACCGCGCAATTATTAGTTAAAGCGACGCAGTGCCGAATCTCAGAAAATGTCCCGGTCATTAAGCAGGCAAATCTTCTGTGGCTGAAGCGGTTAAACTACCACTTGGGTGTGGCTACATTATAAAGCACATTTCGAACAATGTGGATAATGAATACAACACAAACCCAAAAATATGATGAGATAATAGCTTCCTTTTTAAATAATATGATTTTTCATCATGATTGCGCCTTTTTGTATAGTAGCGTGTATATATATATTTGTTCCATTTTGTACCCTTTGTCTTTTCCAATATTAGTATATAGATATGGAAACAGCGATGTTCCTTTTTGTACCCTTTTACCAAAAATAAATGAGCTCCAACTGTGTCAATAGTTTCATCTTGTCAAATAATGAAATGCACATCTTTCGTACTATTGTCGGCTATCTCCTGACCTGATCCTGTATTCTGTTACCTGGCTCCTCCTCCTTACTCGGCTCGTCCCTGACTTGGCTCTGTTCCTGATTCCGTACCTTGTTGCCCACATGTTGATGACCTTGGGCTATCCCACAACCACGCTCCTGTCTGCTGACTTCAGCCTCACATCTCATCCGAGTGCCTGCCCAGGTGGTCTGCGATTACGGTCCTGCGTCCTGCTGCGAGTTCCTGCTGCAAGCCTGCCAGAAGCTCTACTTCTCCAGATGTTCCAGTTCCGCAGTACAAGCAGAGTGCCTCTTTAATCCCAGCTGAACTACGGTGCATGGTTGCCCCTCCTGACCTGATGGTTCTTCTGCCTTCCCAAAGTCGCACTTACCTACACCTGCAGGTACTCGTGTTCCTCCTATCCCTTGGCTCCCTCTTTTTCACTCTCCAAACGGGACCCGGGTTGGAGATACAAGAGAGGCCGACCTCATTATTTCAATCTCCCTTCAGGTACGTGACAGCCAACCATCTGCCCGCCTGTTACCGCACTTTCTCATGTAGTGCAAGGGTTGCATATGGACTTGCAGTCTGCATCCAGCATGGCTTCCACTTCTGATCATTCAAGAGTTAAGGATTCTGCTGCTCAAACTATGACTTTTACCCATGTTGACCTGTCTTGTTCCCCTGAGCCCAGAGTACCCTTACCTGAATGTTTTTCTGGGGACTGTAGGAAATTCAGAATGCCAGTGCACTTTATTTCTCTGTTGCCTTGCTCATTCTTTACCGAGGAAGTGAAGGTGGGGTTCAGTTCCTCAGCTCTCTGCTGCTGGAGGAACCTCAGGCCGGGGCACACCAGCTTCGGGAGCAACGTGACCCTGTCCTGGCACCAGTAAACTCCTTTTTTCGCTGCCATGTCCCAATTATACGCTGATCCTTTCCGTCACTAAACTGCTGAAAACCATGCAGAGCCACTTACAACAGGGCTCAAGACCTGTGGAGGACTATGTATCGGATTTTTGGTTATGGAGCAATGATACTAAATGAAATAACTCGGCATTAAGTTTTCAGTTTCGTCTTGGCTTCTCTGAAGCTATCAAAGATGAACTTGCCAGGGTGGGAACACCCACCTCCCTGAATGACTTAATTCATCTCTGCATACAGATTGACTGTTGGCTGCGCAAAAGACAGTTTGAAAGCTCTGGGAAGCTCCATCCAATGCCTGCTCGTTCCTGGGAACCCATTGGCTGTCTCCATTGCGGCCATGCCAGAGAACCGCCACTGACATTAAGGCATCTCCACATGCCAGCTTCCCTAGACCTCCTCTGTCAAAACAAGAGCGGTCACGACGTCGCTGTAATAATCTCTGTGTCTACTGTGGGGATGAAGGACACTTTTTACAGACTTGTCCCCGAAGACGCCATAGGAGACCTTCTCCTCCACCTCATACAGTTTGCTGCATTGAATTCTGGTCAAATCCACACTATGCTGCCAGTCTCCTTCCAGCTAGCAGAAAAGACTCTCGCTGTTTCCGCCATTGTGGATTCTGGGGCCTGTAGCTGTTTTGTGGACTCTTCATTCGCAGCCATGCATGAACTAGCCCTTTGTGCCAAAAGAAGCAGCTTCTTGGTCTACCTGGCGGATGGTTCAGGCATCAAATCTGGAGCTGTCACTCTAGAGACTGCACCTATCCTATGTATTACGGCTTCCGGTCATCAGGAATTTACCTGCTAAAAACTTTGGTATTGCATACTGATCTCATTTCCCAAATCAAGACAGCAGTTCTGCATCATCCTCCATCTCAGGACCTTCCCCTGGCAGGACATTTTGGAATACATAAGACTTCAAGTCTAGTTCTTAGCTCCTTCTGGTGGCCAGACCTGGTACAGTATTGCAGAAACTATGTTAAATCTTGCATAGCATGTTTATGGAACAAGTCTGATAGAGCTAAAAATTGGGGTCTGTTAGAAGCTCTTCCTGTATCTGAAAAATTATGGAGCATGATCTCTATGGACTTTATTGTCGAATTGCCCCCATCTGAAGGATTTACCCACCATTTTCGTGATTGTGGATCGTTTATCCAAGATGGCCCAATGTATGCCCCTGAAAGGTACCCCCTTCCGCTACAGAAACTGCTTCTTCTTTCATCAGTGAAATGGTACGTCTACACGGTATTCCTGTTAACATCACTTCAGATCGTGGGGTACAATTTACTTCCAGATTCTGGAAGACCTTATGTAAAGTTTTGGGCATGAAAACTGTTTATCACCAGCCTATCACCCACAGATGAACAGTCAGACGGAGAGAACGAACCAGACCCTGGAATTTTGTTTTTCTTTTGCACAAGATGATTGGGCATCTCTTTTTCCTTTACAGACACCTTACTTTTCAAACTATGGATTTCACCTGTCCTTCTTGCCAGATGTTCCCCAAGAATCTTCAGTACCAGCAGTACAGGATCGGCTGGAGATCCAATAATCAGTGTTTGCAAGAAGCTGTTACCAAATCTCAGGCAAATAATAAAAGGTTCTATGATAAGAAGAGGAGGGGTAATCTAGACCTGAAGCCTGGGGAACGCATGTTGATGACCTTGGCTATCCCACAACCACACTCCTGTCTGCTGACTCCAGCTTCCCAGCTCATCCGAGTGCCTGCCCAGCAGTCTGTGATTGCGGTCCTGCCAGAAGCTCTACTTCTCTAGATGTTCCAGTTCCGCAGTACAAGCAGTGCCTCTTTAACCCCAGCTGCACTACGGTTCATGGCTGCCCCTCCTGACCTGATGGTTCTTCTGCCTTCCCAAAGTCACATTTCCTGCTGCAAGTTTCCGGGTCTACACCTGCAGGCACTCGTGTTCCTCCTGTCCCTTGGCTCCCTCTATTTCACGCTCAGCAGGACCTGGGTTGGAGATACAAGGGAGGCCGACCTTGTCATTTCAGTCTCCCTTCAGGTATGTGACAACTGTAAAGGTTGCAATCGCCTATAACAGTGATGGCGAACCTTGGCACCCCAGATGTTTTGGAACTACATTTCCCATGACGCTCAACTACATTGCAGAGTGCATGAGCATCATGGGAAATGTAGTTCCAAAACATCTGGGGTGCCAAGGTTCCCATTACTGACCTATAAACATAATAATAACCATGACAGAGTCCTTATATAGATCTTTATGCAGGACATTCAAAAGCTTCCGCTTATTTTTAAAGTTTACATTCCTAATACAATTTATGAGGTTTAAATTATCTTGTCCTCATACCATTGGAATATAAAGGGTCCCTACTTCATCTATAAAAACTTTTTCCGATGTCCCACATTTGGTGGAACAATAGAGAGATACTGCCATTGTCTGGAATATCCAAGAATGATGACTTTCCTTCTCCTGGGCAAACAGATGTTGTCTTGTCTACAATACCATGTTTGTGAGTTCTGAAGTCTCGTAAACATATCCAACATTTCTTTGGTTCCAGGTGTTGTATAAATACCACAAACCCCATTGTTCGGAGACTAAAGGGTCCTTGTCTTTAAATGACTTGTTCACAACTTGTTTGCAGACCAATTTGAGTCAGTGTTTGTCTCTTGGGAAAGTTACATGTTAATGTGATGTTTGTCTCTGAGCCTAATTGTAAAGCTCTCATGGTTTAAAATGAGAGAAATTATAAAATTTTTTTTTTTTTTTATTCAGACAGGCTCTAACAGAATATTACTGTGTAAAACGGGGCTATATTCAGGATGTATTGACTTTACACTGTGAATTTTTCAAGTTTGGTGCTAAATTTGAGCCTCTCAGTCTCAGGTGTATGACGGGGTGTTCATCAAACCACTGGTCACATGCTTTAATGCCACTTCCTTCTAGAGCCCTTTAAAACAGGTATCTCCAAACTACAGCCCTCCAGCTGCCGCGGAACTACACATCTTATGAGACATTGTAAAACTCTGGCATTCACATAGATGATAAGGCATGATGGGAATTGTAGTTCCTGAACAACTGGAGGGCCATAGTTTGGAGACCCCTGCTTTAAAAGGTACTCAGGTGCTTCCTCCCTCCCTTTCAAGACAAGGATTCACTGCAGGCCGATCTGCACCTGGGTTACCGTGTACTCCTACCAGACATGCTTACCCTATCTCCCAAACTGTACTCTGCAAGTACCCCGCAGGGAAATACGTGCGTCTATGGCAGAGACCAGGCAAAAGGGAGAAAAGTCTGCCAAAAGCCCGCAAAACACTTAAACTTGGAGTGATGATGCATCCCTTACAATTGAGCAGGAACTGGTTTTAACACCGGTCTCATCATCCAGTTGCAGCTCTATTTTATGCATTCAGCAAGCGGCCTGCTTGACAAAAGCAGAATTCTCTGATTCTGTGTCACAATTCCTAGGACAGATTACAGCACAAATTCAATCATCTTTGTCCAGAGCTTAGAAACACCCAGCCTCTTCTCCTACTCTCATTTTTCAACCCATTTGGAACCTGATTAGGCTGTGTTGGAAAAAGCTGCAAAAGATTTCTCTCCCCCACACTGTCACTATATTGAAGAGGGAGCTTCACACAATATGCTTGCTAACGTTGACAAGCTCATTGCCTCTGTCTGCAAAAGGCATTGTACTAGTGGACTCTCCTCCATTTTGCCATTCCCCTTTAAGCACAAAGAGACCAACAAAAACATGAACAGATAGAATGTGCAGTTCATGATTGGGTCACGCCTGAAAATGATTTTCACTCCCTCAAAAATCTTTGTTGAACTCTACCCAGTGGAAAAGAAAGTTTGCAAAAAAAAAAAAAAAAAGAAGTGTGCTGTTCCTGTGGCTGTTCCTGTGGTTGACACTACCATCTCTGTCCTAAAAACATCTCACTGTACATATTAAATAGCTGTTGTGTCTTTTAAAGATTCTGATGACAGAAAATTTGAGAAGCTCTATTTTAACCTGAGTGGCTCAGCCCTGCAACCAGTTCTTGCTGCTATTTCATTATGTTAAAATGCACCTAACTGGACTAGGACAAAAAATAACCAACATAACCCCCGTCTTTCACTATTGTGCTGTTGCAGAGCATTTACAACAATTGCCTTCTGTTGTTCTTCTCTGTGTTGATGCCCTGGAATATGTCTTGTGGAAAATATAAAGAATGGCTCTAATCTCCATTCATATGCTCCGAGTCCTATGACTTGGACAGTAGAAGCTGCCTGTAAAAGGTGCTGCACATGTATGTCTTTTCAAGGAAAATGTCTGTTTCTTAAGGCACTTGACCATTTCATCAAAGAGGTCACAGGTGGGACAATTTTACTTCCTCAGACGAATGTAACAAAGGCCTCTCCTCAGGAGCTCCCAGCTTCTCAAAAGGAGAGCACCTCAACGCTCAAACCAGCCTTCAACTTCAAAATCTAAGTTCACCCCTTCCTTTCAGCACAAAGCTTGGTCCACAAAGGCTACTAAGCCCTCTCCAAAGCTCTGTTCACAGTGAAGGGGGTGCCCTCGCTCCTAAGAGTGGGGGGATGTTTGTTGCAGTTTACATCCCTCTGGATCACAGACATTCCTGAACTATTGGGTTCAGTTATTTCAGACAAGGGCAAGATAGAGTTCAAGACTCTACCACCTCACTGCTTTCTTCTTTCAAATCAACCAAAAACTGGCCAAGGGCAGTCAGATTGCAAAAGACATTGAACCACCTATTTTCTCAGGGAGTCATTGTATTAGTACCACCACAAGACAGGTTCAAATGATTCTATTCTAACCTGTTCACTGTGCCAAACCCCAATGAAGGATATCTGCCCTTTCCTGGACTTAAACCTCTTAACAAATTCCTTCACATTCCAAAATTATACTTTGGAATTTCAAGGTCAGTAATTGCCTCTCATCCTGTCTTCTCCTGCCAAGGTGTTCAGAAATATATATTGGCACCCTTGCTTCGCCCTTTTCAGAACTCAGGGCGTCCAGGTGGCAGACTTTCTAGATGACTGTCTCCTGACTGACTCATCTCCCTTACAACTCAAATGTCCGAAAGACATTGCAGCTGCTTCAGGCCTTTGGCTGGGTGATCAACTTCAATAATATGCTCTCCAGCCCTTCCTGTGCCTAAAATGCTTGGGTCAGACCTGGATACATGCCAGACAAATGTCATTCTTCCAATTTCATTCAAGAACTCTCCAACTACATATTCTGTCAGCATTGGAAAAGCAGGCTTTTTGGCTGCATCTACCCATTCTCCTATCCTCCAAACAAGTTCTTGTCCTGGCGAATCATTACTTCAACTCTAACAGAGGGAAGATCTTTCCTTCTTTACAATTGAAAGGTTCTTACAACAGACGCATGTCTGTCAGGCTGAGAAGGAGTCTTTCAGTCCTTGACAGTTCAGGGAACATGGCCAACAGAGAAGGCCAATCTCGCAATCAACATCTTGGAGCTCAGAGCGGTCACTATCTCTCCAGCTTTGGACCCCTTCTAAAGGGACACCCAATTTAGGTGTAATCAGACAATACCACTACAGTACCATATTTCCACCATTAAGAGGACACAAGGAGCCTGGCTGCCTTTAAGGAAGCCGACCAGATTCTCGCATGGACCGAAAGTCACTGTCCAGCGATTACTTGGTTCTCTCTTCCTCAACATCAGACAAAATTGATTCCTGAGCATCCTCAATCACTGGCCCTAAAACAAAAATAAAGTTTTGCATATTCCTCTAAAAAAAAAAAAAAAAAACACCTGAAAAAATGCAAGGAGAGGGAAGCATGAGCTAAAAGAACACATTGATTGGTAATTTGTTGCTCAGTTGTCAGTGAACAATTGCATTAGTTTGCTGTTTTTTCCAACTGCAAATGGCTAGAGCTTATGACACACTCCATGATTGAACTGAACCCAAAGCTCTTTGCTAGGAGGAAGTGATTATTGATCGTTGGGTGCAATTGTAGCAAATAAATGGCCACCTTAGTTTGCAATTTCCACAAACTTCAAATATTATTATTATTATTATTATTATTATTATGCAGGATTTATGTAGCGCCAACAGTTTAAGCAGCGCTTTTACAATAAAAAAGGGGGACAATAGAGTTACAGTACAATAAAAAAGAAGAGAGTTAAGAGGACCCTGCTCAGAAAATCTTACAATCTAATAGGGTGGGGAAAGTGTTACATAAGGTTGTAACTGTGGGGAATGAGCTGAAGGAAATGATAAGAGATTAGCTGGAGGCGTGATCGACTTCCCTGAAGAGATGAGTTTTCAGGGATCTCCTGAAGGTAGCTAAAGTAGGAGATTTGGGTTTACCTCAAGCCCATGCTCAACTCAAACCTCATCCTAACCCAAGAAACTCTTATCTACTATTGTGTTAGTACATACAGTGTATAAATTACCCCCTGAGTGGGTTCTTATCCCTGTACTACAATATATCCCATCAGAACAGGAAGGGAAGTGTGAATTCTGACTGACTGCACCTATATCATGTCTGTATGAGAGAGGTTGCTACATGAGAAGACAACATCTCTCCTGCCAGAGTATCGGGAGCGTAATGATAGCTGTACTCTTGCTGTTCCGTAAAACTTAGATGTAATTAACAGGTAAAATCCGCAAAGTGGCATGCACCTCATTGGATGTAACCTCTAGTAATCTGTTTTCAAAGTGGCTAAATTCCTGGAGCTTAGCTTTGAGTGTCAGAGAATTTCACTTTCTTTTCTCTCTTCTGCTTTCAGTAATGGCGTCTGTTGATCTGAGAAAGGAGCTGGAATGTTCCATCTGTCTGAACATTTATACAGATCCTATAACCCTGAAATGTGGACACAATTTCTGCCGGAACTGTATTGATCGTGTGTTGGATATACAGGAGAGGTCTGAAGGTTATTCCTGTCCTGAATGCAGAGAGGAGTTCCAGGAGCGGCCTTCACTGCGGAGGAACATAACACTGCGTAACATAGTGGAGACTTTCCTGTCTGCTCAGCCAGCTCAGGAGAAGTCCGGGGTCTTCTGTACTTACTGTATTCACACTCCTCTACCTGCTGTGAACACCTGTCTGCATTGTGAAGCTTCTCTGTGTGACAATCACCTGAGAGTCCACAGCAAATCACCAGAACATGTTTTATGTGACCCCACCACTTCTATGGAGAACAGGAAATGCTCCATCCATAAGAAGGTTCTGGAGTATTACTGCACTGAGGACTCCTCCTGTATTTGTGTGTATTGCGGTTTCATTGGAGAACATCGGGGACACCAGGTGGAGACTCTGAATGTGGCCTCTGAGACGAAGAAGAAGAAATTGAGAAACGTTCTGCAGAAACTGATGACAGAGAGAGAGGAGACGGAGAAAAGAGTCCAGAGTCTGCAGGAACACAGGAGGAAAGTACAAGGAAAAGCAGATGATGAAACCGAAAGAGTCACTGCCCTGTTCAGAGACCTCAGGAGACGTCTGGAAGACCTGGAGAAGAGAGTCCTGAGTGAGATCTCGGGACAGGCAGAGCAGGTTTCACTATCGCTGTCTGATATGATCAAAAAGCTGGAAATAAAAAAGGAGGAGCTGTCCAGGAAGATGGGTGACATTGAGGAGCTGTGTAACATGACGGATCCACTGACTGTCCTACAGGAATCAGACACAGGTGACTTGTGTCATACTGAGGATCGAGATGATGAGGACGGAAAGAGACGTGATAAACTCCTCCATGATGGAGGGGATCTGGATGTGGCGAGGATCTCACACACATTACACACAGGTTTATCTGATATATTACAGCAAACGTTGGGGGTTACAGACTTATTACTGGATGTGAGTACAGCTGGTAATCATCTACATATATCAGATGACAGGAAAATTGCCTCCTGGTCAGATGAGAGCCAGAATCACCCAGAAACACCAGAGAGATTTCATAGTCATCAGGTGATAAATAGTATAGATCTGGATTATGAGCCTGGGTGGATCTCCTTTTATGATCTGTGTGACCCGATCCAACATCTCCACACCTTCACCTCCACCTTCACTGAGCCCCTCCATGCTGGGGTATATGTAGGGAATGGTTCCTGTATAAAGATATCTGGGGGTGAATTGGTGTAATACCCAGGCAATAGGAGGAAGCAGTGGAGAAAAAAAACATGACTTTTTTTTATTTATAAAGCTGCAGGCTCTGGGGCCGTCATCTTCATCCTAAACCTCACTTCACTACCTAGTGTGTCACTGACCAGGAACAAGTATGCAGGAGGTCGGATTTTTCCAGCTTCACTGGCAGCATGCTTATTCCAGATCAGTGAAACACTAAATACTGTAGCCAGGATCAGGATGACAGCCCTAAGGCCTGCATCTTTACAGTATATCTGTAGTCCAAAGGTTTTTTTCAGCTTTGGATGGAGCGGGGGGAAGCATTAGAACCCCTATCAGATTTTTACTACTATCCGGTGCTCCATCAGACAGATTTCCCCACACTTCCTGTCTCAGTGACAATGTTTTACCAGACAAGAAGTGAGGGGAACTCTCCAACAACAAAGACAGAAGTAAAAATGCTTTTCTTTAGTAGAGTAAAGAACCTTTGTCAGAGTTTTATTTCTGTCTGTGACCTTGTTGTAGATTTTCCATAATTTCCTATCTCGTTAAACATTGTCACCAGGACAGGAGGTATGGGGAGATCTCTCTCATTAAGTCCAAGATAGCAGTAAAAACCTGAGAGGGGTTCTAATCCTCCACTTTCCAAAACATGTTTTGTCTGGACACACACTATTAGAACTAATTGTTATTAGAACTAATTGTTGATTTCCGGATCCTTGGAAGGTCTTGTTGTGGATCGTGGAGATAGTTGGTCTCCTTCTACAATGAGATAAATGGAGTCTGGAGGTGGGGTAAAGTTGATTCTGGTGTTCTGAGATAACAGAAATTAATGTCTCTTGTAATTAATGAGGTGCTGCTTTTCCAAATGTTTCAACTTTCCAATTATTACTTCTATTTTGTATTTCTTTTTCAAATAAACTTGCAAATGTGATCAGAGGTTGTTGGATTCCTTCTCACATGCCAGACTAGCTTTGGCAATAATTGTAATACCGATGTAACAGAGATCATTTTGTTCTTGAGCAAACAAGGCTTTCTATTGTTAGTATTGTTTTACAATTTTTTTTTCTCTTTTAATATTTGGGGGGGGGGGGGAGTGTTAGCTCAGTGGTAGAAACCTTTTTTCTGGCCCAACAGCACCAAACCGGTATCGGGATTAAAGGACCTCAAGCTAGTATGCTCACCACCTCTCAGACACCCCAGCATCCAGCAACATCAAAAGAACAGAACAAGAAGACAAAGCTCATAGTGTAGTATTAAAAAAGGTTACAAATGTTTTTAAAGTGGTGTTCCCATTATAAAAAAATTAATAAAAGTTAGCAGCTACAAATACTGCAGCTGCTGACTTTTAATAATCGGACACTTACCTGTCCCAGGGTCCAGCGATGCGGGGGAACGAAGCCCCACTCGTCTCCCCCTCCGTTCGGCGGCGCCGGCATTGTAACTGTGGGCACCCGGCTGTGGCTTCACGCCTGGGCACCCACTGCGCATGCGTGAGCCGCGCCGCGCGCCATGATTGGCCGTGCAATCATCTGGGACCTGTCACGTGTCCCAGATGATTGACAAGAGGGAGGGGGCGGGGCTGAGCCCTTCCTGCGCCGAGGGGAAGTGATGTCAAGAGCCCAGGCACTGAAGGAGGCAGACTACGAGGGACCCCCTAGCAACAGCCATTTAGAGGTGAGTAAAAAAAAAAAAATTTTCCAAATTTTTTTTTTAAATTTATTTTAGGCACATATATGAATTTTTTTTTTTTTGGTGGAACACCACTTTAAGTTAAAAGCAACTCTCAATTTTAATGCGTGAATCAACATTAAGCACAGCTAGAAAAAAAAACACAAAAGTAAATTGCCTCAGAGACTTTGGCCGGCGTGCGCAATGATGTCACGAATCAGAGGATCGTGTTTTTATATGCATAGTCAGAGAGAGGAGGTCTTCTTTCCTTGAGGTTTGAGGCCCTTTCGTCCTTATGATGTTTGGACTCTTTTGGGCCTGAAAATATTAAAGCTGTTTGACAGTCAGGCGTGTGTTCTTCTGTGTTGTGTTTGATATAAATATATATGTCTCAGGCTTACTGTATATAAAACAATATGTTTGATTTAGAAACAGACATCAAGTTATTTTGAGGGGATGCTTCTCAAACAAATGCCGTTGGGTACAATAGAAACAATGAACTATTGTACTTCAGTTGACAGTTACATGTTTTTATTGTCTCTGTAACTACGGTGAACAAGTCTATAACCTGGTCAAACAATAGCTTGACTTTCTTTTATATATACATGACTTTTGGCATGTATGATATAAACAGTGCCGTCTAGAGGACGAATTGGAGAATGCTTCTCCTATTGAAACACAGTATTGCATAAGGGGCCACACCCATGTGGAAGTGGTAACGTTTTTTAAATAAAAAGCCAACAGAGACTGAAAGGAGGACTTTATGATGAATTACAACCAAAGAAGGTCTGTACAGCCAGAAGAGGCTTTACCCGAAGACGCGTTTGTCTGATCTCCATCAACTGCTTATAGACTAAGCCTGGGGTCCTCGTTGTCTACGGAGATCGTGAACCCACTATAACCTGAGTTAAGTAATTTTTCAGTGTGTGTTTCTACTGTTTACAGACCGTAGTTTCTGCTTATTTGCTAGGAAGTGGGTAGCATTTTGTTTGTTATAAGTATATCTACAAGTCTTGTATTATCTTTCCTATATTTGTAGCAGTTTGTATGTACAGCATTCTTGTGTAATAAAAGCACATTAATACACTGCAGAGGTCAAAATGTCTACTAGACACCAAAGCAAACAATTAGGGGCTCGTCTGGGATTTGCAATAAAGTTCAACTGAAGAGGACCTGTTTTCTCTGGTGTGTTGTGTAGCTTGTGCTAAGTTAAAATCCTGCGTAAACTGTTTAAGAAAAGCAAGGCTGCAGAGATTTCAGAAGAGGGCGTGCACCCTGCCTGTCTGGGCCAGAGACAATGAGTGGGAGCCTCTTGCTAAAGAATTTGCAAAGTATGCTTCTCCCCTGAATTAGACTTGGGGTGATAAAGTGTCAGGTCATTTTGTAGATTTTAGCCTTGAGGGGTTTGATTTAATTAAAGCAGAGAAGAGGACAGAAGAGGTAGTTGGCTGGTACTCTCTTTATGCTCTCTATACTGAATGACAAAGCAGGGAGAAGGCAGAGGCAGAAATTTAGGCATTTGAAGGCCAGCTAGCAGTTGCTTCAGACTGTGTATGTTCAACTGCTAGACCAAATCGATTAGTGCCTTAAAATAGAGTCCTTTTTTTTTTTTGGGGATATTCATACTTACTTAGGTAGATGCAGCATCAGACCGATGCTGCATCTGTCCCCCGCCACCTCTTCACTGAGAACTGAGCCACGAACACCGCCATTGGTTCGGTTCTCTCACCTCCCGAGAGGAGAGCTGCTACTGTCAGTCAGCAGCTCTCCTGCTCTGCTCCTTCATGCTCATTGGAGCGCTGAGCTATGGAGGGGCCGTCTCAGCGGCTCACTGAGTGACTGAGACTGCCATCAGTCCAGGCGGCTGGTGGATCCAGACTTCCTAAGTCAGGATGATGCGCTGCCCCGACTGATTTCAGTGAAGTCAGAGGAGGGCAGACTTCAGCCCGCTCTCTGCTGAAAACGGGTCACAGGAGTGCAAAACGGATTGCACTCCTGTGACCCTTCAGAGAAGCCCAGCCTAAAAAGCTCAGGCTGGGCTTCTCCTCTAACGAAAAACAAGGGCTGTAAACCTGTTAGTAAGGCCAGGGTACGTGCCATTGTCACATCTCAAAACTGGGATTGTGAGGATGTGCTCTCTTCAAATGATAGTGAGGATGAGGAGATAGCGTTTGATATTTCTGATGATGATCTGCTATTGGGAAAGAAAAAGTGTGCCAGACCTCTTATTACTAAGTATAAGAAAAGGTAATATGATTGAAAAGATATGGCAGATGGGGAGGTACATTACCTAGAACAACTAGGATTGCCCATTGACATAATGGAGGAAGTTTACAGAAGCCACATGACCGCTCTGAATTTCTGACAACATCAACAGGTTTCTTTTTTTGCACTTAAGAGTCAGAAAGCGTGGTCTTTGGAGTGTTGGAATTTCGGGAGTGAATCGCACATCTAATTTATATCTGAATCTCATTTAAACCTAAGAACTGATGCAGATGTTGATGCGGTTTAACAGAAGCCCAAGGATTGTTCCATCTGGGACCAGTTTATCGGACAGATGCCGCCTTCTGTGGACACCCGACATCAGCTCCAGTTTTCCTATTGATTATCCTAGAATACCTCATGCTGTTTCTATCCATGCTTGTTTGATCCGGTGTCGCTGACATCCAGATCCACACGCTCCGGTAAGAGTTCCCATTTCATTCCTGTTTTGTGATATCTGCTGACAACAATATAATTGATGTTTCCGATTGCCCACTTGAAGATGCTTACCAGCTGACAGACTCCCTGGTTTCCTCACAAACCTTCAGCTTTTAGGATACTAGTTGTCAGGGCATTTTCCTTACTGCTTACACTTGGTTGTCCATCACTAGACAGACCATTTATTGATACCATCATTGTTTTTTGTTTGAGATTTGCCTTTTCATTTTCACCAGTGTTTTGGTATTTTTTAGATTCAAATGTTTAGATCTTTCACATGTTTTTTTATTATTACCATTTCTTTACAATTTTTAGATATCTAGCTGCTTCACACAGCTTCCATTAGCGCTACATTCATATTCAGCCTGACATTACCGCTACCCCAGAGATGTGGAATTTGAAGACATAAGGGAGTTTACACAAACAACTCCATGAGCTGGCAAAACAATACAAACTGAGGTCTGGGGAACCCCTATTCAGTTGGATCCTACCTTTGTGGGATGACAGTGTTTTCCTCAAATCCCATGATTTGTCATGGACTGATTGCCCAAGATTTAAGTACCCTGAATTTGAAAGTCGCTGTGTTTCACTACATCGATGACATCATAATCTCTGGGACAAAAGAAGATGTAACTGCTGCACTGCACCTTCTGATACAGCACAGGGAGAACAGAGAGTGGGCTATCAACAGAGACAAAGTCCAAGAACCTTCCACAGAGGTGAAGTTCTTGGGAATGATGTGGACTGGGTCACAGAGGAAAATTCCAGAGTCAGTTGTGCAAACTATCCAGGCACTGTCACCCCCTACTACCAAAAAGGAGGCACAGAAGTTCTGTGGAGAGTTCTTATGGGGTTCAGATCAGCAGACCGCATTCTTAGCTTCTAAAGAAGACAGTTTTCAGCATCAGGGATTGGGACCCGTGAGACAAGGAGTTTCAGCTGGATGTAGTGGAGCAGGATGGTACCATATCTTGGAATCTGTGGCAGCCAGATGAAAAGAAAGGACAGAGGGCATTACCCATTTGGATTTTGGTCCAAACAACTGAAAGGGGCACAGAAGAGATGCACGCCCCTAGAGAAGTACCTGTTTGGGGCCTACACAGCACTTCAACATGTAGATACCATTACAGGAAAGGACACAGTCACCATCCATACTGCACTGCCAATAGCAGGATGAGTGAGAGATAACTGACTGACCACTAGGACAACTGTAGCCCAGAACCAGATATGGATGAAATGGAAGTGGTACCTTCAAGAAAGAGGGGATTTTGCAGATGGGGATGTCAGAGACGTTTTAAACCAGTTTAACAGGGCTTGTCGCTTTTACCAGCACCCTGCCAGAAGCAGAAATTCTTGTGCTGCAGTCATCCCCCATTCAAGAGGCTCCACCCTTTTGAGTCTCTGTCAGAAGACATGAAAGATTCAGCATGGTTCACTGATGGTTCAGCCATAGTCACCTCGTCTGGTCGCCAATGGACAGCAGCATCCTACAACTCATGTACAGACACAGTCCTGCAGGAGACCAGAATACAAGGGTCCAGTCAATATGCAGAGTTGAAATCTGTAGTAATGACTCTTCAGGAGGATCCTTCTTCCAATATCACTATCTACACCGACAATTTGGATGCCCACGTGGAAGTCCAATAAATGGATGATTCATGAAATGGTGATGTGGGAAGGCAAGGAAGTCTGGGACTACATCTGGAAAGCAGCTCATTCTCGCATCCTAAAAGTGGGGCATGTTGACATACGTGCCCCAGGTCCCAGAGAACTTTTTGACCCCGGATCTCACATTTAAGAGGTCCTGTCATGCTTTTTTTCTATTACAAGGGATGTTTCCATTACTTGTAATAGGAATAAAAGTGACCCAATTTTTTTTTTTAAAAGGACAGTGTAAAAATAAAAAGTAAAGTAAATAAGAAAAAAAATGTCAAAATTTAAAGTGCTCCGTCCCGCCAAGCTCGCGCGCAGAAGCGAACGCATACATAAGTCGCGCCCGCATATGAAAACGGTGGTAAACATGTGAGGTACCGCCGCGATCGTTAGAGCGAGAGAAATAATTCTAGCACTAGACCTCCCCCGAAAACTCAAAATTGGTAACCTGTAGAAATTTTTACATGTCGCCTATGGTGATTTTTAAGGGTCAAAGTTTGTTGCCATTCCACGAGCGGCCGCAATTTTTAAGCGTGACATGTTGGGTATCAATTTACTCGGCGTAACATTATCTTTCACAATATAAAAAAAAAATGGTCTAACTTTACTGTTGTTTTATTTTTTAATTAATAAAATGCATTTTTTCCAAAAGAATTGCGCTTGGTAGACTGCTGCGCAAATACAGTGTGACATAAAGTATCGCAACAAACGCCATTTTATTCTCTAGGGTGTCTGAAAAAAAATGATATATATTCCCAAAAGTAGTTCCTGCACTACTTTTGTGGACTCCGGGGGGGGGGGGGGGAGGGGGGGTGATTTCAATAGACATCTATGGATGAACCCACACAGATGTCTGTCAAATCGCCCCCGAAGTTGGACTGAAATGCCATTTTGGAATCGTGCGAGTTCAGCTGAACTTCAAACCGGCGCTTAGTGTGAACGTGGGCTCCAACTGTGTTATCCCTTGGCTATGTGCATCAATTCACACACTACAGACCAAAGATCTAATTGCATGCACAGAAAGAAAGAAAGTTCTATAAGCATATGTGAGTGAAATGTCCAAGTCCCTGGGCAAAAAAAAACCCCCAAAAAACAACCAGTGACTCATCCCTGCTGTCAGCAGTGATTCCCCAATAGCAGCACAAGATGGTGTAGGGTCAGCCATCTCTTGGCCTGCCCTTGAAAAGCTTTCAGAATCTCTGGCTCCCTGTAAATCATGTCCACCATGCATACCATCAATCGTAGCCACTGTGCCCCATCCAACGCAGCCACTGTGCCCCATCAAACGCAGCCACTGTGCCCCATCAAACGCAGCCACTGTGCCCCATCAAACGCAGCCACTGTGCCCCATCAAACGCAGCCACTGTGCCCCATCAAACGCAGCCACTGTGCCCATCAAACGCTGCCACTGTGCCCATCAAACGCTGCCACTGTGCCCATCAAACGCTGCCACTGTGCCCATCAAACGCTGCCACTGTGCCCATCAAACGCTGCCACTGTGCCCATCAAACGCTGCCACTGTGCCCATCAAACGCTGCCACTGTGCCCATCAAACGCTGCCACTGTGCCCCATCAAACGCTGCCACTGTGCTCATCAAACGCTGCCACTGTGCCCCATCAAATGCTGCCACTGTGCCCATCAAATGCTGCCACTGTGCCCATCAAATGCTGCCACTGTGCCCATCAAATGCTGCCACTGTGCCCCATCAAATGCTGCCACTGTGCCCATCAAATGCTGCCACTGTGCCCCATCAAATTCCACTGTGCCCCATCAAATTGTGCCACTGTGCCCCATCAAATCCTGCCACTGTGCCCCATCAAATAGTACCACTGTGCCTAATCAAATGCTGCCACTGTGCCCAATCAAATGCTGCCACTGTGCCCATCAAATAGTGCCAATTTGCCACATCAAATGCTGCCACTGTGCCCATCAAATAGTGCCACTGTGCCCCATCAAATAGTGCCACTGTGCCCCATCAAATGCTGCCACTGTGCCCATCAAATAGTGCCACTGTGCCCCATCAAATAGTGCCACTGCGCCCCATCAAATAGTGCCACTGTGCCCCATCAAATAGTGCCACTGTGCCCCATCAAATAGTGCCACTGTGCCCCATCAAATAGTGCCACTGTGCCCCATCAAATAGTGCCACTGTGCCCCATCAAATAGTGCCACTGTGCCCCATCAAATAGTGCCACTGTGCCCCATCAAATAGTGCCACTGTGCCCCATCAAATGCTGCCACTGTGCCTCATCAAATAGTGCCACTGTGCCCCATCAAATGCTGCCACTGTGCCCCATCAAATGCTGCCACTGTGCCCCATCAAATGCTGCCACTGTGCCCATCAAATGCTGCCACTGTGCCCATCAAATGCTGCCACTGTGCCCATCAAATGCTGTCACTGTGCCCATCAAATTGTGCCACTGTGCCCCATCAAATGCTCCCCCCGCCCACTCGCCATCTGCCCAGCACTTACCGTGTCTCGGTGGTGGGTAAGGCATGCGGCAGCGAGCGGTGAGACCTTGCAGCGGGTCAGACAGCGGCTGCTGTGTCCTCCATGCATCTCCTCCCCTCTTCCTGATAGGCATCCAATCGCAGCGCCTGTCTTTTCAGCCAATCAGGTGACGGGTAACAGACCTGTGCACCTGATTGGCGGAGACGCAGCTCAGTGTTAGGAAAGCGAATATTCATTCGCTTTTCTAACACACTTGGGTGAACTCTGAGCGCAATGCTTTCCGCTCTGAGTTCACCTTTTTTGAAGCCTATTAGAGCCTATGGCTCTAATCAGGTGCTTCAAAAACACCCCCACCGCTGTAATTTAGGCGTCCAAAAAGGGTCTGGATGCCTGAATAGGGGGTGGCGGCGGCAGCCATGGATAGATTCATGCAAACACTCCAAACAACTCCCAATGAAGCATTTCAGCTGCAATCACCTGATTGCAGAAGTCAAGCTTCTAGTGAACGGCTCAGTGTCCATTTACCAGATGCTCTTAAAGGGCCACTTTTTTTTTTTCATGCCCAGCTTTGGGGCGGGCGGTGCCCGAGCACCCCCCATTGATGGGCTGCCACTGGGAGATATACTTCTCTAATTCGCTGATCCCCAGTGTGCAAGACCAGTCCATGACGCTCCCCCCACACGCTAGCGGGTCTTGTGCATGAACTGTTCCTGACGTCATAATGCCCATAGATCGGCTCTGGATGTGAGGCGGCAGGAACAGTCCATTGTTGGATGTGGGGGAGCGCTGTTTTCTGGAGGATCAAAGGATTGGGCAAGTATAGCTTTTCAGTGCGCCCCTAGACAAAATAAGCAGTTATCCCATACAGTGCGGGAACAGCTCCACTGCATGGGACAAAAATTGAGTTCTACTTTAACTCTTCACCACTCCACCCAAAACTGAAAATTATCTGTGGCTGGAGTTAAAGTTTGTATTATGCCCTGTACACATTGGCCGAAATCAGCCGATACAGTACAAACAAACCGACTTCCGGCCCGTGTGTTCAGCTGCTTTTCTGACAGAAATTAATCTCATGACCAGCTTCTGTTGAACGAGCATGCTGGGAAACCAGCATCCGATCGGCATCTGTTCAGCACTTGCAGCCAATGGTCCCTCTGTCCTTTAGTTTGTTTTGGATGAAATAGAGAAGAGTAAAAACTACTGTTTATTTTTCCACTGTCTTTGTCCTGTTTGGGAGATTTTCCTTTATTTTCTGTCCCAGAGACACAAAAACAGGAAGTGAATAGAAATCTCTACAATTGGAAGAGAAATCCTCTCTTAGTCAGGTGTCCCCATTGGGAGAATGTCCCTCTATCTATCTCCAATCACTTTCTGTCTTGGTGACAAAGGTCATCAGGATGGATGGAGAAGGTGATTCTCCCCGACACAATCACAGATAGATAATAAATACTGACAAGGGTTCTAACACCTCACCAATCCAACCAAGAATAAAAAAAATAAAACATTTCTGCTGTAAGTATACATTGATCATTAAATTTGGTGAACTAATCATTTATATGAACCCACCACTAACCATATTCCTTATAGATGGGCAGATATGTTCCCAAGAACAGAGGACAAGGAGATATCTGCCCATCAACTAAGAGTCCACCATGACCAACACTGGCAGAGGACCACATGTGGCACTTTCCACCCCTTGCTTTTCTACACAGAAGGATCATCGGAGACAATCTAGAAAAACTCTGGGGGGGGTTATATTTTATCCCCCCATATCCCCGGCTGTTTGACTCTATAATAGTCTCTGGTATTTATTATGTATTCCTCGGCTGCTTTGTGTGAGAGATCCGCTCCCCGACTCTCCATAGTGTGACCCCCAACCCTTAGACCAGGGGACGCTATAATCTTCATCCTGATTGGCCTTCCAGGTGGAGGGAAGTCTTCCTCCGGACATTGTGGTGATGTGTGTAGTATTGTACGGGTTATCACAGCACGGGGGGAGGGGCATGCACTGTGATGTCATTCATTGTCCCGTCTCTCAGCGGCTGTTGGAAGGCAACATGATTTAATATCATATTTTTGGAGTTTCTTTCTGGTTGATACAACCAAGCCTTTGCTTTCTTGGGGCGGTCTGGAATGTCTTTGTAGCATATCTGAAAGAAGAGATCAGGCTTCCATCAAGGCTGAACAATGCTTGGCTCCAGACCGTCTGTTGTTACAACGCTGTGCAAGCAAACTTGAAAGGGGCAATAGCTGAAAGATGATTGAATGTCCTGCATGATTGAAGTATAAAAGGACTGAACGAGTCAGAGAGCTTCCTTTCTCTACCCTTTTCACTCTTGGCTCAAGCCGGTGGCTCTCTGAGCCGCATGGCTCCCTTATTTGCCATCCTGAGTCCAGCCAACAAAACAATATCTCGAGGAAAGCATTGTGATAAGTATCTTTGATGTTCTTTTGTCATATACTCTGTATAATTCTCTATAGTATTTCCATGCTAGCATATTCCTATTTTCTTGGGAAATAAATAAGACATTGTTTTACTAAGCAGTGTGTTTGTTTTCATAGCTAACCTTATATCATTGTGCTTATCAGAGTTTTAATAGACTAGCTAACTATGGGAGTAGACAAGTTAATACATATATGCAATAAATAGAGGAAATCCGTAACCACCCCCCGAATAATATTTATTACTTCAGCGGCGTTACTGCACCCCGCAATGTACAGAAATAAAGGAGGGTTATGGGTTCTCCTTTCCTTCTACTATAAAGAGACACAAATCTCTGATCTGAGAACATTCTATTCACTCATTTGTCCTTATATCCTCTGCGGGATAAACCCCGCCCCCTCATCCTCCCCTCCAACCAATAAAACACGACAAACTCAGCCCTATAACCCCCCTTCTTACTCCCCTGTAGCCGCAGTCATGTGACAGTCCGTTCCCGAGTCTTCTCCTCAGTTTACTTCCTGGTTTGGTTCCTTCTTTGGGTGTCCATGTCAGTGCCTGCCTGATGTAGACACTTCCTATTGGATGGGGTGCAGTGGGGTCCTCACAGGGGATCGGTGACCTCCGGTATGACATCACAGTGCTGGATCAGTGTCCCCTCCCTCACCTGGAAACATTGGTGGTGTGAGACCAGGATGGGGAATGTAGCCCCTCCCTCTCTCGGTCCTGAGATGGAGGATGTACTCTGGGATTTGTAGTGCACACAGAGCCGTGTACATGACTGCAACCAACATGTACTGATCACTGCAAACACAGGGAAGTGAGGGGGAAAAGGAGAGGATCGGGAGATCACAGAGGACGTTACAAGGCATCAAATCATAGTAAGAAATGACTTCATGAAGAACAGATTACAGGACAATTAAGTAATGGATGTGTACGGAATATTTATGGAGGATCTGGATATCATTTAGTGTCACTATAAGATTACATATTAATAGAAATTCATCTGTTTTTTTTAAATTTACTAATTTTATTAAAGCAGAACTCCAGCCAAAAATAATCAGATAAAAATGAATAGCCCGTTACATATAAAATAACAAAACCGGCTTCAATATGCTGCCATATTCACCTTCAATCCAGAGATTTCTCCTCCCTCAATGTCCTCAGTCTCATCATCATTCAACCCACTTCCTCTGAGCCCAGGTCATCCTGGCCTGTGATTGGACAGGAGAAGCAGCACAGTGATGAGCTCATCTCTCGGTCACTCTGCTCTCTTGTCAGCACATGAACTGATAGGCTCCTTGTGCTGCTTCTCCCTCTCACACTCCAGCCCTGCTGTACAGGGACTACAAGAGGCTGATACCGGGTCACACTCTGCTACTTACACAGCTTGTATTTATAAATTACAATAATAGATGTAATAATGATTACAGAGCTGCATTCATTTATGTCTTTATTATCTGCCCCGGAGTTCTCCTTTACATGGTTTATTATTATTACATATACTAACAATACAGATTAATATTTATTACATATTTCATTATTTACTAATTGTAATAGTTCATTCACTTTCATTAATGTATTAATAGTACATATAATACTAATATTACTCTGAGGATCACATTCTATGATGTCCTGATGTACTATATACTGATATAATATTATGTGACCTACAGAAAAATGGCCGCCCCCAGCTGGAGTCCATTCACAGAGCAGTGTGACCTCTAGTGTCTGCTGGAGGACTTCCTGTGTGTCCTACGCAGTGTGTATAATGGTGGCCAGCCGGGTGTTTCGTCAGATTAGGCGACCCGTCAGAATTTGTAACAGAAGTGACGTTCTGTCACGGCCATCTTGGTACACCCCGCACTCCTCCACAGTAAGGACACAGTGAGAAGGCGACAAGCGGACATATTTGTACACCCACCGGAGTCTTGCATTTCACAATTATTTTTACCAGTAAACTCAGCTTGTATAGTGAAATACAGGATTTAAAAATCAGTCTGACTGTTTTGATGTTGAATTGTAAAATCAGCGATGTTCTGTCAGATCAAAAAACCTGTGAGATCAGCAGACTTGCCGCTGCTTTTACAATTTAGCATCAGAACAGTCAGACGGACTTCTAAATCCTGTATTTCACTATATAAGCTGAGTTTAGTGGTAAAAATAAGCGTGAAATGCAAGACTCCGGTGGGTGTACAAAAATGTCCGCTTGCCTCCTTCTCACTGTATCCTTACTGTGGCCGAGTGCGGGGTGTACCAAGATGGCTGTGGCAGAACGTCACTTCCGTTACAAATTCTGACGGGTCGCTTAATCTGATGGAACACGGGAGCCTCAGCTAAACCTCGTTGGTCCTCTAGTGTTTAGAGAAGAGACAGGAAGAGGAATTGTGTTAAGAGGTGAGGATGGGGGAGGAGGATGCATGGATGAAATGATCAATAATACAGATTATAGGTGATCAATAATCAATAATGTGAGGGGAGAGGGGGGGCTGACATGGCAGGGTGGGGAGGATATCGATTTATATCTTATTACAGAGAAGTTATAGCAGACTCCGATCTTATCTCTAATCATTCTATAGAGCTGACATATACCATAGTGCTGTACACTTAGCCCTTCACATCAGTCTCTGTACAGAGGAGCTTACACTCTAATGTCCCCCCCCCCCCCCACAGTCACACCAGTCTCTGTACAGAGGAGCTTACACTCTAATGTCCCCTCCCCCCCCACAGTCACATCAGTCTCTGTACAGAGGAGCTTACACTCTAATGTCCCCTCCCCCCCACAATCATCAGTCTCTGTACAGAGGAGCTTACACTCTAATGTCCCCTCCCCCACAGTCACATCAGTCTCTGTACAGAGGAGCTTACACTCTAATGTCCCCTCCCCCCCACAGTCACATCAGTCTCTGTACAGAGGAGCTTACACTCTAATGTCCCCTCCCCCCCCACAGTCACATCAGTCTCTGTACAGAGGAGCTTACACTCTAATGTCCCCTCCCCCCACAGTCACATCAGTCTCTGTACAGAGGAGCTTACACTCTAATGTCCCCTCCCCCACATCACATCAGTCTCTGTACAGAGGAGCTTACACTCTAATGTCCCCTCCCCCCACAGTCACATCAGTCTCTGTACAGAGGAGCTTACACTCTAATGTCCCCTCCCCCCACAGTCACATCAATCTACAATTTTTTTCAATTTTTTTTTTTTTTTTTACAAATAAATATGTGAAAAGTGTGGGGGAGGGGCATTTGTATGGCGCCCCCCTTAGTCAATACTTTGTAGAACCCCCTTTTTCTGCAATTACAACTGCAAGTGACATTTTTCCCATTCTTCTTCTTTGTAAAATATCTCAAGCTCTGTCAGATTGGATGGAGAGCGTCTGTGAACAGCAATGTTCAAGTCTTGTCACAGATTCTCAATGTGATTTAGGTCTGGACTGTGACTGGGCCATTCTAACACATGAATATACTTTGACCTAAACCATTCCATTGTAGCTCTGGCTGGATGTTTCGGGTCGTTGTCCTGCTGGAAGGTGAACCTCCGCCCCAGTCTCAAGTCTTTTGCAGACTCTAACAGGTTTTCTTCTAAGATTGTCCTGTATTTGGCTCCATCCATCTTCCCATCAACTCTGACCAGCTTCCCTGTCCCTGCTGAAGAAAAGCATCCCCACCACATGATGCTGCCACCACCATGTTTCACAGTGGTGATGGTGTGTTCAGGGTGATGTGCAGTGTTAGTTTTCCCCCACACATAGCGATTTGCTTTTATGCCAAAAAGGTTCAGTTTTGGTCTCATCTGACCAGATCACCTTCTTCCACATGTTTGCTGTGTCCTCCACATGGCTTCTCACAAACTGCAAACAGGACTTCTTATGACTTTCTTTCACCAATGTCTTTCTTCTTGTCACTCTTCTATAAAGGTCAGATTTGTGGAGAACACGACTAATAGTTGTCCTGTGGACAGATTCTCCCCCCTGAGCTGTGGATCTCTGCAGATCCTCCAGAGTTACCATGGACCTCTTGGCTCTTCTCTGATGAATGCTCTCCTTGCCCGGCCGGTCAGTTTAGGTGGACGGCCATGTCTTGGTAGGTTTGCAGTTGTGTCATACTCTTTCCATTTTCCGATGATGGATTGAACAGAGCTCCGTGAGATGTTCAAAGCTTGGGAGATTTCTTTATAACCTAACCCTGCTTTATACTTCTCCACAACTTTATCCCTGACCTGTCTGGTGTGTTCCTTGCCCTTCATGATGCTGTTTGTTCACGTATTTTCTCTAACAAACCTCTAAGGGCGTCACAGAACAGCTGTATTTATACTGAGAATAAATTACACACTCTAGTTACTAATTAGGTGACTTCTGAAGGCAATTGGTTCCACTAGATTTTAGTTAGGGGTATCAGAGAAAAGGGGGCTGAATACAAATGCCCCCCCCCCCCCACACACTTTTCACATATTTATTTGTAAAAAAAAAAATTAAAAACCATTTATCATTTTCCTTCCACTTTACAACACTTCACAATTATGTGTCACTTTGTGTTGGTCTATCCCTTAAAATCCCAATAAAATACATTTTAGTTTTTGGTTGAAACATGACAAAATGTGGGAAATTTCCAGGGGTATGAATACTTTTTCAAGGCACTGTATATCAGTGGAGGGATCACCAGCAGGAGGAAGGAGGTCCTGATTCCTCTATATAGATCTTTAGTGAGACCTCACCTAGAATACTGTATCCAGTTCTGGAGACCTCACTTACACAAAGATATTGATAAGATAGAACGAGTCTAGAGATGGGTAACAAAAATGGTGAAATGTTTGGGGAATAAAACATATCAGGAGAGACTTCAGGAACCTAATATGTACAGTCTGCAGGAAATAAGGGAAAGGGGAGACATGACTGAAACCTATAAAGTGGGTAAACAAGGTTCAGGAGGGCGATTTTTTCAATATGAAACCAAAATTAAGAACATGGGGACACGACCTCCAACTAACTGGAGGAACGTTCAAAACTAATCTTAGAAAGTATTATTTTACTGAAAGGGCAGTTGACGATTGGAATAAACTACCAGCCGAGGTAGTGAGACAGTCAATAGTAAATGGCTTCAAACATAGATCTATACTCAGAAAAAAAGTAAAAAACAATTCTTCAAAATGTATGAAAATCAAAATGGGAAGACTTGGTGGACTACTAGGTCTTTTTTCTGCCATCACTTTTGTATATTAGGTGTGGGTAAGAGCTAAGTGGTGTATAGGAAGTCCCTCCGGTAATATATGGTTTTCTTCCATTTTTCTTATCTTAATCATACGGTACTGGACACGGGGAACTTATTCATACACCATGGGTTTTAAGATGGTACCCTCAGGTATCTGGGCAAGCCTTAGAGTTCATGAGTTAAAAAAAAAATGGTTCTTTTTTTGTTTATAGCGCAAAAACTAAAAACCGCAGAGGTGATCGAATACCACCAAAAGAAATCTCTATTTGTGGGGGGGGGGATGCCAATTTTGTTTGGGTGCAACGTTGCTTGACCGCGCAATTATCAGTTAAAGCGACGCAGCGCCGAATCGCAAAAAATGTCCCGGTCATTAAGCAGGCAAATCTTCTGTGGTTGAAGTGGTTAAACTACCACTTGGGTGTGGCTATTATAACACACATTTCGAACAATATAGATAATGAATACAACAAACCCAAAAATATGATGAGATAATAGCTTCCTTTTTAAATAATATGATTTTTCATCATGATTGCGCCTTTTTTTATAGTAGTGTGTGTGTATATATATATATGTTCCATTTTGTACCCTTTGTCTTTTCCAATATTAGTATATAAATATGGAAACAGCGATGTTCCTTTTTGTACCCTTTTACCAAAAATAAATGAGCTCCAACCGTGTCAATAGTTTCATCTTGTCAAATAATGAAATGCACATCTTTCGTACTATTGTCAAGGAATTACTAGAAGACGTCTTGCCAATAGATATGGGCTTGCACGCAACAGAAGGGCGCACCATAGTGCGCACGCATAAGGCACCTTGGTGCCAGGCGGGCTATTTAAAGAGGACTCTGTCTGTGCCTTAATGCTTACTGGTCTTCAGCTGTTCCCTTAATTCTGCTTATCTCTGATATGTTCCTTTGGTTGCTGACTCGGCTATCTCCTGACCTGATCCTGGATTCTGTTACCTGGCTCCTCCTCCTTACTCGGCTCGTCCCTGACTTGGCTCCGTTCCTGATTCCGTACCTTGTTGCCCACATGTTGATGACCTTGGCTATCCCACAACCACGCTCCTGTCTGATGACTTCAGCTTCCCAGCTCATCTGAGTGCCTGCCCAGTGGTCTGCGATTACGGTCCTGCGACCTGCTGCGAGTTCCTGCTGCAATCCTGCCAGAAGCTCTACTTCTCCAGATGTTCCAGTTCCACAGTACAAGCAGAGTGCCTCTTTAATCCCAGCTGAACTACGGTGCACGGTTGCCCCTCCTGACCTGATGGTTCTTCTGCCTTCCCAAAGTCGCATCTCCTGCTGCAAGTTTCCTGATCTACACCTGCAGGTACTCGTGTTCCTCCTATCCCTTGGTTCCCTCTTTTTCACTCTCCAATGGGACCCGGGTTGGAGATACAAGAGAGGCCAACCTCGTTATTTCAGTCTCCCTTACTTGAATGTTTTTCTGGGGACCGTAGGAAATTCAGGACTTTTCAGAATGCCAGTGCACTTTATTTCTCTCTGTTGCCTAGCACATTCTCTACCGAGGAAGTGAAGATGGGGTTCGGTTCCTCAGCTCTCTGCTGCTGGAGGAACCTCAGGCCTGGGCCCACCAGCTTTGGGAGCAACGTGACCCTGTCCTGGCACCAGTAAACTCCTTTTTCGCTGCCATGTCCCAATTATACGCTGATCCTTTCCGTCACCAGACTGCTGAAACCATGCAGAGCCACTTACAACAGGCTCAAGATCTGTGGAGGACTATGTATCGGATTTTTGGTTATGGAGCTTTGATACTAAATGGAATAACTCAGCATTACATTTTCAATTTCGTCTTGGCTTGTCTGAAGCTATCAAAGATAAACTTGCCTGGGTGGGAACACCCACCTCCCTAAATGACTTAATTCATCTCTGCATACAGAATGACTGCCGCCTGCCCGAAAGACAGTTTGAAAGTTCTGGGAAGCTCCATCCAATGCCTGCTCGTTCCTGGGAACCCATTGTCTGTCTCCATTGCGGCCATGCCAGAGAACGCCACTGACATTAAGGCGTCTCCACATGCTAGCTTCCCTAGACCTCCTCTGTGAAAACAAGAGCGGTCAAGACGTCGCTGTAATAATCTCTGTGTCTACTGTGGGGATGAAGGACACTTTTTACAGACTTGTCCCAGAAGACGCCATAGGAGACCTTCTCCTCCACCTCATACAGTTTGCTGCATTGAATTATGGTCAAATCCACACTATGCTGCCAGTCTCCTTCCAGCTAGCGGAAAAGACTCTCGCTGTTTCCGCCATTGTGGATTCTGGGGCCTGTAGCTGTTTTGTGGACTCTTCATTCGCAGCCATGCATGAACTAGCCCTTTGTGCCAAAAGAAACAGCTTCTTGGTCTACCTGGCAGATGGTTCAGGCATCAAATCTGGAGCTGTCACTCTAGAGACTGCACCTATCCTGTGTATTACGGCTTCCGGTCATCAGGAATTCTTATGTCTGGATGTCATTATGTCTCCTCTGTTCCCCGTTATCCTGGGGCAACCCTGGTTGAAGGCACATAACCCCCTCATCAATTGATCCACTGGGGAAGTGACTTTCCATTCTAATTATTGCAAGAAACTCTGTCTTCCTACACCCAGTCTGGGAGAACCACTTCTCTGTATCAACGTGGACTCTGAAACCGCTAAACTGGTGCCCTCTGTCTATCATGAGTACCTGGACATCTTCAATAAAAAGAATGCTGACACTCTTCCCCCTCACAGACCTTACGATTGTCCTATCAAACTTTTACCTGGCGCAGAGATCCTCTTTTGAAGGATCTACCCACTCTCTGAGCTTGAACTTGAGGAGTTACGAAAATACATTGATGAAAATCTCAACAAGGTCTTTATCCGGCTATGTTCATACTGGGGTGGTATTTTCTTTGTTGAAAAGAAAGATCACATGCTACAGCCTTGTATTCACTATCGGGACTTTAACAAAGTAACCATTAAAAATCGGTAGCCCTTACCACTCATCCCTGAACTGTTCCAGAGACTACAGGAAGCACGTGTATTCTGCAAATTAGACTTAACCACTTCAGCCCCGGAAGGATTTACCCCCTTCCTGACCAGAGCACTTTTTCCAATTTGGCACTGCGTCACTTTAACTGCTAATTGCGCGGTCATGCAATGCTGTACCCAAACGAAATTTGCGTCCTTTTCTTCCCACAAATAGAGCTTTCTTTTGATGGTATTTGATCACCTCTGCCGTTTTTATTTTTTGCGCTATACACGGAAAAAGACCGAAAATTTTGAAAAAAAAATATTTTCTACTTTTTGTTCTAAAAAAAATCCAATAAACTCAATTTTAGTCATACATTTAGGCCAAAATGTATTTGGCCACATGTCTTTGGTAAAAAAAATGTCAATAAGTGTATATTTATTGGTTTGCGCAAAAGTTATAGCGTCTACAAACTAAGGTACATTTTCTGGAATTTACACAGCCTTTAATTTATGACTGCCTATGTCGTTTCTTGAGGTGCTAAAATGGCAGGGCAGTACAAAACCCCCACAAATGACCCCATTTTGGAAAGTAGACACCCCAAGGAAATTGCTGAGAGGCATGTTGAGCCCATTGAATATTCATTTTTTTTGTCCCAAAGTGATTGAATAATGACAAAAAAAAAAAAAAATTACAAAAAGTTGTCACTAAATGATATATTGCTCACACAGGCCATGGGCATATGTGGAATTGCACCCCAAAATACATTTAGCTGCTTCTCCTGAGTACGGGGATACCACATGTGTGAGACTTTTTGGGAGCCTAGCCGCATACGGGGCCCCGAAAACCAATCACTGCCTTCAGGATTTCTAAGGGCGTACATTTTTGATTTTACTCCTCACTACCTATCACAGTTTTGAAGGCCATAAAATGCCAAGATGGCACAAACCCCCCCCCCAAATGACCCCATTTTGGAAAGTAGACACCCCAAGCTATTTGCTGAGAGGCATGTTGAGTCCATGAAATATTTTATATTTTGACACAAGTTGCGGGAAAGTGACAATTTATTTATTTATTTACTTTTTTTTTTTTTGCACAAAGTTGTCACTAAATGATATATTGCTCACACAGGCCATGGGCATATGTGGAATTGCACCCCAAAATACATTCTGCTGCTTCTCCTGAGTATGGGGATACCACATGTGTGGGACTTTTTAGGAGCCTAGCCGCGTACGGGGCCCCGAAAACCAATCACCACCTTCAGGATTTCTAAGGGTGTAAATTTTTGATTTCACTCTTCACTGCCTAGCACAAGTTCGGAGGCCATGGAATGCCCAGGTGGCACAACCCCCCCTCCCAAATGACCCCATTTTGGAAAGTAGACACCCCAAGCTATTTGCTGAGAGGCATGGTGAGTATTTTGCAGCTCTCATTTGTTTTTGAAAATGAAGAAAGACAAAAAAAAAAATTTTTTTTTTTCTTTTTTTAATTTTCAAAACTTTGACAAAAAGTGAGGTCTGCAAAATACTCACTATACCTCTCAGCAAATAGCTTTGGGTGTCTACTTTCCAAAATGGGGTCATTTGGGGGGGTTTTGTGCCACCTGGGCATTCCATGGCCTCCGAGACTGTGATAGGCAGTGAAATCAAAAATTTACGCCCTTAGAAAGCCTGAAGGCGGTGCTTGGTTTTCGGGGCCCCGTACGCGGCTAGGCTCCCAAAAAGTCTCACACATGTGGTATCCCCGTACTCAGGAGAAGCAGCAGAATGTATTTTGGGGTGTAATTTCACATATTCCCATGGCATGTTTGAGCAATATATCATTTAGTGACAACTTTGTGCAAAAAAAAATAAAAATTTGTCTCGTTCCCGCAACTTGTGTCGCAATATAAAATATTCCATGGACTCAACATGCCTCTCAGCAAATAGCTTGGGGTGTCTACTTTTCAAAAAGGGTCATTTGGGGGAGTTTTGAACTGTCCTGGCATTTTATGCACAACATTTAGAAGCTTATGTCACACATCACCCACTCTTCTAACCACTTGAAGACAAAGCCCTTTCTGACACTTTTTGATTACATGAAAAAATTATTTTTTTTTGCAAGGAAATTACTTTGAACCCCCAAACATTATATATTTTTTTAAAGCAAATGCCCTACAGATTAAAATGGTGGGTGTTTCATTTTTTTTTTTTCACACAGTATTTGCGCAGCGATTTTTCAAACGCATTTTTTGGGGAAAAAACACACTTTTTTACATTTTAATGCACTAAAACACACTATATTGCCCAAATGTTTGATGAAATAAAAAAGATGATCTTAGGGCGAGTACATGGATACCAAACATGACATGCTTTAAAATTGCGCACAAACGTGCAGTGGCAACAAAATAAATACATTTTTAAAAGCCTTTAAAAGCCTTTACAGGTTACCACTTTAGATTTACAGAGGAGGTCTACTGCTAAAATTACTGCCCTCGATCTGACCTTCGCGGTGATACCTCACATGCATGGTGCAATTACTGTTTACATTTGACGCCAGACCAACGCTTGCGTTCGCCTTAGCGCGAGAGCAGGGGGGACAGGGGTGCTTTTTTTTTTTTTTTTTTTTTTCTTTATTATTTTTTTGCTTTTTTATCTTATTTTAAAACTGTTCCTTTCATTTTTTTTTTTTTAATCATTTTTATTGTTATCTCAGGGAATGTAAATATCCCCTATCATAGCAATAGGTAGTGACAGGTACTCTTTTTTGAAAAAATTGGGGTCTATTAGACCCTAGATTTCTCCTCTGCCCTCAAAGCATCTGACCACACCAAGATTGGTGTGATAAAATGCTTTCCCAATTTCCCAATGGCGCTATTTACATCCGGCGAAATCTAAGTCATAAAATGCTCGTAGCTTCCGGTTTCTTAGGCCATAGAGATGTTTGGAGCCACTCTGGTCTCTGATCAGCTCTATGGTCAGCTGGCTGAATCACCGGCTGCATTCTCAGGTTCCCTGTTGAGACAGGAGAGCCAGAGAAAAACACGGAAGACGGGGGGGGGGGGTATTCTCTCCCACTGCTTGTAAAAGCAGTCTAGAGGCTAATTAGCCGCTAGGATTGCTTTTACATGAAAGCCGACCGCTGGCTGAAAAGAATGATACCAAGATGATACCTAAACCTGCAGGCATCATTCTGGTATAACCACTCAAAGTCGTGAATGGTGTACCTGAAGACAAAAAAATGGTTAACAATAAAGCACAGTAAACGGTAAAGTATAAAAAATTGCATACCTGAAAAGCAAACATGATAAAACATAATAACAATAAAACATTGCAGAATAGAATACAGTAAAAAAGAGCAGAACAATAGAGAGAATAGAGAGAGAACAATAAAACGACAACTATTATTTTTTATTTTATATTTTTGTTTGTGTTTTTTTTTTTTTTTTTTTACACTTTTTTTGTAACTAACTTTTATAACGGTAACCGATTCCAGGTTCAGGTCTCTCAAAATGCGATGGCATCTTGGGAGACCCTGTGAAAGTGTGCCTAGTCTGTGGAATGCTGTACCCTACGCTAATACTCAACTAGTGCATGGTAGCGTTCAAAACATTCACCAATGCAAAGACCAGGACTGTCAGGACAGGAGGGACAATAATAGCGGGTGTCACGCCTATATCCGCACTTGCTGCAGACACGACATCTTTTTTGGGGGGGTTCGTTGGGTAGGGGTACTCGGGAGGACATAAAGAAAATGCCTCTCATGCAGCCGACTGCATTTGGTTGGGGATGTGAATGGGGGAAGTACGGGCGCTGCAGAAGTGGTGGGTTCCCAATTAGGATTGGCGAATGCAGCAGGAAGGGCATTATGGGCACGACGGGCCTGTGTTTGTCTTCTTCTTGGTGGCAGCGGGACACTACTTGTGCTTGCCACCTCACCAGCTTGAACTGCACTTATGGGACTCGCCACGTCACCAAGTGTTACTGCAGTGCTGGTTTGACTACGACCGGGGTGTACTAGGCAGCTGGTGCTTGCCAGTTCACCAAAACGCTACCAAAAAAACTGTTAACGATCGCAGGGATCAGGCCTGACTCTGCGAATGCTGCAGTTATGCGTTTAGTGTTTTGTAAGTGACAGTGATCGATCGATACTGCACTTGGGTGGGCTGGGCTGGGCGGAGGGGCAAAACGCAGGTGTTAGCAGGTATCTGGGCTGATCCCACTAACACTGCGTTTTTGGGAACCCTAAACTGCTGGGGACGCTAGTATAGATCTGATCGGATCAGATCAGATATTGATCCGTTCAGATACTATACCACTAAGGGAGGTGTACGCTGCGTGCGTGGGTGTTAGCGCTACTGGCACTAACCTGACACTGCCTGGGGCTGGTGCTTACCAGTTCACCAAAACGCTACCAAAAAAACTGTTAGCGATCGCAGGGATCAGGCCTGACTCTGCGAATGCTGCAGTTATGCGTTTAGTGTTTTGTAAGTGACAGTGATCGATCGATACTGCACTTGGGTGGGCTGGGCCGGGCAGAGGGGCAAAACGCAGGTGCTAGCAGGTATCTGGGCTGATCCCGCTAACACTGTGTTTTTGGGAACCCTAAACTGCTGGAGACGCTAGTATAGATCTGATCGGATCAGATATTGATCTGTACAGATACTATACCACTAAGGGAGGCGTATGCTGCGTGCGTGGGTGTTAGCGGTACTGGCCCTAATCTGACGCTGCCTGGGGCGACGCATATCACCGCCGGGCGATCAGGGGGCTAAACCTTTATTCGGTAATAAACAGCGGGTGCCCTGACACTATAAAAAATAAACGAACTAACCAGCGTCACCCGTAACGGTTGTACGGTGATCAGTGGTGAAAGGGTTAACTAGGGGGCAATCAAGGGGTTAAAACATTTATTAGATAGTATATAGGGGTCCCTGTCGCTATAAAACGCTGACGGCGAACCTAAATATTTACGTCACTAACTAGCGTCACCAGCGACACTAATACATCGATCAGAAAAATGATCGCTTAGCGACACTGGTGACGGGGGGTGATCAAGGGGTTAAAACTTTATTAGGGGGGGTTAGGGGGTATCCTAGACCTAAAGGGGGCTAATACTAACTGCCCTACCACACTAACTGTCACAAACTGACACCAATACAGTAATCAGAAAAAAAAAAAAAAAACCTGCTTGGTGTCAGTTTGTGACGGGGGGGGGGATCGGGGTGTTTTGTGTGCCTGGCATGTTCTACTGTGTGTGTAGTGTTGGTGCACTCACATTACAGTCTTCTCTCCTCGGCTCGGAACAGAAAATACCGAGCCGAGGAGAGATGACATCATTTCCTCTGCCTCTGTGTACAATACAGAGGCAGGGAAATGATCCCATTGGCTGGGAGCGATCGCGAGGGGGGGGCCACGAATGGATGGCCTCCCCCTCACCACCGATCGCCGGGGGAGATTTGCTGACCGCCGCAGGCACCGGGGGGGGGTGTCCGATCGGACCCCCCACCCGCGGGCAGGCAAGGACGTACATGTAAGCCCTTTTGCCTGCCCGTGCCGCTCTGTCGACGTACATCGTCATGCGGCGGTCGGCAACTGGTTAAGGGGAGCCTATAACTTGATCAGAATCAGAGTGGGTGGTGAGTGGAAGACAGCCTTTACTTCTCATTTTGGGCACTTTGAATATCTGGTGATGCCCTTTGGACTGTGTAACGCACCAGCTACCTTCCAGCATTTTGTGAATGATGTGTTTTGGTACTTTCTTGATTTATTTACTATTGTCTATTTAGATGATATTCTAATTTTTCTACTTCACTAGAGTTACATCAGGTCCATGTAAAGAAAGTATTAAGCAAACTGAGTGAACATCATCTCTCTGCTAAATCGGAGAAGTGCGAATTAGAGAAGCTCACCATCCAGTTCTTGGGTCTTTTTTTTTTTTTTTTTTTAGCGCAGGTGGAATTGCCATAGATCTGCAGAAGGTATCCGCAATAGGGGCCTGCCCCTACTGATAAAAAAAAACCGGGCAGTGGTTTGTGGGGTTCGCCAATTTTTACAGAAAATTCATCAGACTTTTCTGATATCATTTCCCCTATCACACAGTTAACAAGATTGCGCACAACTTTCACATGGACCTTGGAAGCTCAAACTGCATTTGAGAGACTGAAGGGTCTTTTTACATCTGCACCCATTCTGAAACATCCAGACCCTGCTTTGCCCTATGTTCTTGAGGTTGACGCCTCTGAGATTGCTGTGGGAGCCATACTGTCTCAACGACAAGGGACAAAATCCCTACTTCACCCTGTCACTTTCCAGAAAGGAACTATGATGTTGGTGATCGGGCATTACTTGCCATTAAATCAGCCTTGGAGGAATGGCATTATCTGCTAGAAGGAGCGGCATATCCTATTCTTGTGTTTTCTGATAATAAAAACCTAGGTAGGATATTTGAGAGCAGCAAAACGATTAAGACCCCCGCCAGGCCAGATGGGCCCTCTTCTTCGCAAGATTTTGCTTCCACGTTACCTACCAGCCTGGGTCTATGAATGGGAAGCCTGATGCTCGTATGTTTTAAGATACTGAGGTGCCCCCTGAACCTGGCAGAGACCAGGCAAAAGGGAGAAAAGTCTGCCAAAAGCCCGCAAAACACTTAAACTTGGAGTGATGATGCATCCCTTACAGTTGAGCAGGAACTGGTTTTAACACCGTTCTCATCTTCCAGCTGCAGCTCTATTTTATGCATGCAGCAAATGGCCTGCTTGACAAAAGCAGAATTCTCTGATTCTGTGTCACAATTCCTAAGACAAATTACAGCGCAAATTCAGTCATCTTTGTCCAGAGCTTAGAAACACCCAGCCTCTTCTCCTACTCTCATTTTTCAACCCATTTGGAACCTGATTAGGCTTTGTTGGAAAAAGCTGCAGAAGATTTCTCTCCCCCACACTGTCACTATATTGAAGAGGGAGCTTCACACAATATGCTTTCTAACGTTGACAAGCTCATTGCCTCTGTCTGCAAAAGGCATTGTACTAGTGGACTCTCCTCCATTTTGCCATTCCCCTTTAAGCACAAAGAGACCAACAAAAACATGAACAGACAGAATGTGCAGTTCATGATTGGGTCATGCCTGAAAATGATTTTCACTCCCTCAAAAATCTTTGCTGAACTCTACCCAGTGGAAAAGAAAGTTTGCAAAAAAAAAAAGAAGTGTGCTGTTCCTGTGGCTGACACTAACATCTCTGTCCTAAAAACATCTCACTGTACATATTAAATAGATGTTCTGTCTTTTAAAGATTCTGATGACAGAAAATTTGAGAAGCTCTATTTAACCTGAGCGGCTCAGCCCTGAAACCAGTTCTTGCTGCTATTTCATTATGTTAAAATGCACCTAACTGGACTAGGACAAAAAATAACCAACATAACCCCCGTCTTTCACTATTGTGCTGTTGCAGAGCATTTACAACAATTGCTTTCTGTTGTTCTTCTTTGTGTTGATGCCCTGGAATGTGTCTTGTAGAAAATATAAAGAATGGCTCTAATCTCCATTCATATGCTCTGAGTCCTATGGCTTGGACAGTAGAAACTGCCTGTAAAAGGTGCTGCACATGTATGCCTTTTCAAGGAAAATGTCTGTTTCTTAAGGCACTTGACCATTTCATCAAAGAGGTCACAGGTGAGAAAATTTGACTTCCTCAGACGAATGTAACAAAGGCCTTTCCTCAGGAGCTTCCAGCTTCTCAAAAGGAGAGCACCTCAACGCTCAAACCTGCCTTCAACTTCAAAATCTAAGTTCACCCCTTCCTTTCAGCACAAAGCTTCGTAAACAAAGGCTACTAAGCCCTCTCCAAAGCTCTCTTCACAGTGAAGGGGGTGCCCTCACTCCTAAGAGTGGGGGGATGTTTGTTGCAGTTTACATCCCTCTGGATCACAGACATCCCTGAACTATTGGGTTCAGTTATTTCAGACAAGTGCAAGATAGAGTTCAAGACTCTACCACCTCACTGCTTTCTTCTTTCAAATCAACCAAAAACTGGCCAAGGGCAGTCAGATTGCAAAAGACATTGAACCACCTATTTTCTCAGGGAGTCATTGTATTAGTACCACCACAGGACAGGTTCAAATGATTCTACTCTAACCTGTTCACTGTGCCAAACCCCAATGAAGGATATCTGTCCTTTCCTGGACTTAAACCTCTCAACAAATTCCTTCACATGCCAAAATTATACTTTGGAATTTCAAGGTCAGTAATTGCCTCTCATCCTGTCTTCTACTGCCAAGTTGTTCACAAATATATTGGCACCCTTGCTTGCCCTTTTCAGAACTCAGGGCGTCCAGGTGGTAGGCTTTCTAGATTACTGTCTGCTGACTGACTCATCTCCCTTACAACTCAAATGTCCGAAAGACATTGCAGCTGCTTCAGACCTTTGGCTGGGTGTTTAACTTCAATAATATGCTCTCCAGCCTTCCCTGTGCCTACAATGCTTGGGTCAGATCCTGGATACATGCCAGACATATATCCTTCTTCCAATTTCATTCAAGAACTCTCCAACTACATATTCTGTCAGCATTGGAAAAGCAGGCTTTTTGGCTGCATCTACCCATTCTCCTATCCTCCAAACAAGTTTTTGTCCTGGCGAATCGTTACTGCAACTCTAACAGAGGGAAGATCTTTCCTTCTTTACAATTGAAAGGTTCTTACAAAAGACGCATGTCTGTCAGGCTGAGAAGGAGTCTTTCAGTCCTTGACAGTTCAGGGAAAATGGCCAACAGAGGAGGCCAATCTCGCAATCAACATCTTGGAGCTCAGAGCGGTCACTATCTCTCCAGCACTGGACCCCTTCTAAAGGGACACCCAATTTAGGTGCAGTCAGCTTTGAAGGAAGCCGACCAGATTCTCTCATGGACCGAAAGTCACTGTCCAGAGATTACTTGGTGCTCTCTTCCTCAACATCAGACAAAATTGATTCCTGAGCATCCTCAATCACTGGCCCTAAAACATTATAAAACAAAAATAAAGTTTTGCATATTCCTCTAAAAAAACAAAACACCTGAAAAAATGCAAGGAGAGGGGAACATGAGCTAAAAGAACAGATTGGTAATTTGTTGCTCAGTTGTCAATGAATAATTGCATTAATTTGCTGTTTTTTCCAACTGCAAATGGCTAGAACTTATGACACACTCATGGCTGAACTGAACCCAAAGCTCTTTGCTAGGAGGAAGTGATTATCGATCGTTGGGTGCAATTGTAGCAAACAAATGGCCACCTTAGCTTGCAATTTCCACAAACTTCAAATATATTATTATTATTATTATTATTATTATACAGGATTTATGTAGCGCCAACAGTTTACGCAGGGCTTTTACAATAAAAAAGGGAGACAATAGAGTTACAGTACAATAAAAAACAAAAGGGTTAAGAGGACCCTGCTCAGAAAAGCTTACAATCTAAAAGGGTGGGGAAAGTGTTACATAAGGTTGTAACTGTGGGGAATGAGCTGAATGAAATGATAAGAGATTAGCTGGAGGCGTGATCGGCTTCCCTGAAGAGATGAGTTTTCAGGGATCACCTGAAGGCAGCTAAAGTAGGAGATTTGGGTTCACCTCAAGCCCATGCTCAACTCAAACCTCATCCTAACCCAAGAAACTCTAATCTACTATTGTGTTAGTACATACAGTGTATAAATTACCCCCTGAGTGGGTTCTTATCCCTGTACTACAATATATCCCATCAGAACAGGAAGTAAAATGTGAATTCTGACTGACTGCACCTATATCATGTCTGTATGAGAGAGGTTGCTACATGAGAAGACAACATCTCTCCTGCCGGAGTACCGGGAGCGTAATGATAGCTGTACTCTTGGTGTTCCATAAAACTTAGATGTAATTAACAGGTAAAATCCACAAAGTGGCATGCACCTCATTGGACGTAACCCCTAGTAATCTGACACTGTTTTCAAAGTGGCTGAATTCCTGGAGCTTAGCTTTGAGTGTCAGAGAATTTCACTTTCTTTTCTCTCTTCTGCTTTCAGTAATGGCGTCTGCTGATCTGAGGAAGGAGCTGGAATGTTCCGTCTGTCTGAACATTTATACAGATCCTATAACCCTGAAATGTGGACACAACTTCTGCCGGGACTGTATTGATCGTGTGTTGGATACACAGGAGAGGTCTAAAGGTTATTCCTGTCCTGAATGCAGAGAAGAGTTCCAGGAGCGGCCTTCACTGCGGAGGAACATAACACTGCGTAACATAGTGGAGACTTTCCTGTCCACCCATCCAGATCAGGAGGAGTCCGGGGTCTTCTGTACTTACTGTATTCACACTCCTCTACCTGCTGTGAAATCCTGTCTGCTGTGTGAAGCTTCTCTGTGTGACAATCACCTGAGAGTCCACAGCAAGTCACCAGAACATGTCTTATGTGACCCCACCACTTCTATGGAGAACAGGAAATGCTCCATCCATAAGAAGGTTCTGGAGTATTACTGCACTGAGGACTCCTCCTGTATTTGTGTGTATTGCGGTTTCATTGGAGAACATCGGGGACACCAGGTGGAGATTCTGAATGTGGCCTCTGAGACGAAGAAGAAGAAATTGAGAAACGTTCTGCAGAAACTGATGACAGAGAGAGAGGAGACTGAGAAAAAAGTCCAGAGTCTGCAGGAACGCAGGAGGAAAGTACAAGGAAAAGCAGATGATGAAACTGAAAGAGTCATTGTCCTGTTCAGAGACCTCAGGAGACATCTGGAAGACCTGGAGAAGAGAGTCCTGAGTGAGATCTCGGAACAGGCAGAGCGGGTTTCACTATCGCTGTCTGATATGATCCAACAGCTGGAAATAAAAAAGGAGGAGCTGTCCAGGAAGATGGGGGACATTGAGGAACTGTGTAACCTGAGGAATCCACTGACTGTCCTACAGGAATCGGACACAGGTGACTTGTGTGATACTGAGGTTGGAGATGATGAGGACGGAAAGAGACATGATAAACTTCTCCATGATGGAGGGGATCTGGATGTGGCTGGGATCTCACACACATTACACACAGGTTTATCTGATATATTACAGCAAACGTTGGGGGTTACAGACTTATTACTGGATGTGAGTACAGCTGGTAATCATCTACATATATCAGATGACCGGAAAATTGCCTCCTGGTCAGATGAGAGACAGAATCACCCAGAAACACCAGAGAGATTTCATAGTTCTCAGGTGATAAGTAGTCAGATTTTCTCCTCAGGGCGACATTACTGGGAAGTGGATGTCGGGGGGTCAAGGTACTGGAAAGTTGGGATGTGTTACCCCAGAATAAACAGATGGGGAGATCAGTCATGGATTGGATATAATAGGGAGTCCTGGTGTTTGGAGAGTTTGGGGGGTAAGCATTACTGGGTGAGACATGACAGGAAGGAGATCGGATTACCCAGCAAAGTCTCCAGTAACAGAGTCAGGATAGATCTGGATTATGAGGCCGGGCGGATCTCTTTTTATGATCTGTGTGACCCGATCCGACATCTCCACACCTTCACCTCCACCTTCACTGAGCCCCTCCATGCTGGGGTATATGTAGGGAATGGTTCCTGTATAAAGATATCTGGGGGGAAACAGATGTGAGATTCTGCTCAGAGACTGGTGACCTCACAGGGGGAAGAATCTGGTGTAATACCCAGGCAATAGGAGGAAGCAGTAGAGAAAAAACATGACTTTTTTTTTAAATTTATAAAGCTGCAGGCTCTGGGAGCCGTCATCTTCATCCTAAACCTCACTTCACTACCTAGTGTGTCACTGACCAAGAACAAGCATGCAGGAGGTCGGATTTTTCCAGCTTCACTGGCTGCATGCTTATTCCAGATCAGTGAAACACTAAATACTGTAGCCAAGATCAGGATGACAGCCCTAAGGCCTACATCTTTACAGTATATCTGTAGTCCAAAGGTTTTTTTTTAAGTTTTGGATGGAGTTGGGGGGAAGCATTAGAACCCCCTATCAGATTTATACTGCTATCCGGTGGTCCATCAGACAGATTTCCCCTCACTTCCTGTCTCAGTGACAATGTTTTACCAGACAGGAAGTGAGGGGAACTCTCCAACAACACAGACAGAAGTAAAAATGCTTTTCTTTAGTAGAGTAAAGAACCTTTGTCAGAGTTTTATTTCCGTCTGTGACCTTGTTGTAGATTTTCCATCATTTCCTATCTTGTAAAACATTGTCACCAGGACAGGAGGTATGGGGAGATCTCTCTCATGAAGTCCAAGATTGCAGTAAAAACCTGAGAGGGGTTCTAATCCCCCTCCACTTTCCAAAACATGTTTTGTCTGGTAATAATGTCCACAATTATAATTCTGTCCCCACATAACAAGTCCACTTATCGTGAATTCCCCAACCACCCCCCCCCACTGTGATTGGCTGTAATTATTGTCACTATAAAAACAGCCAGTTCTAGTCTTGTTTCTATTGGTTATGATGTGTAGGGGCGGGGATTAACAAACAGTTGTCAGCAATGATTCTAGCCATGTTTGTTTGTGTGTGTGGTAACGTGGACAGGTGACGGGGAGTATACAGTCTCGGGAAGTGGAAATCCTCGGCTCTGTATATGGATATATTGATCAATGATTGGATATAGATAGAATGATGGAATGGATTGAGCTATTGCTATAGTCTCCATTAATCCCCTCAGGGCTGACACCTGTATGATCTTTATGGTGCAGAACAATGTTTACATTTCCTCTATGACCCTATTCATTCGATAAGGGAAAGGTGCGTATACGTTAATGTTAAGTCACTTATATAATAACAGGCTTGCTTGATAGAATGACAGATGCTATTAGAACTAATGCCGCGTACACACGGGCGGACTTTTCGACCGGACTGGTCCGACGGACCGAATCCGGTGGACAATCCGACCGTGTGTAGGCTCCATCGGACCTGCAGTGGACTTTTCCGGTCAAAAATCTGACGGACTTTAGATTTGAACATGTTTCAAATCTTTCCGACGGACTCGAGTCCGGTCGAAAAGTCCGCTCGTCTGTATGCTAGTCTGACAGACAAAAACCGACGCTAGGGCAGCTATTGGCTACTGGCTATCAACTTCCTCATTTTAGTCCGGTCGTACGTCATCGCGTACGAATCCGTCGGACTTTGGTGTGATCGTATGTAGGCAAGTCCGTTCGTTGGGAAAGTCTGCCGAAAGTCCGTCGGATAGACCGTCGAACCAGTCCGGTCGAAAAGTCCGCTCGTGTGTACGCTGCATAATTGTTGATTTCCGGATCCTTGGAAGGTCTTGTTGTGGATCGTGGAGATAGTTGGTCTCCTTCTAAAATGAGATAGTTGGAGTCTGGAGGTGGGTAAAGTTGATTCTGGTGTTCTGAGATAACAGAAATTAATGTCTCTTGTAATTAATGAGGTGCTGCTTTTCCAAATTTTTCAACTTCCCAATTCTTTCTTCTATTTTGTATTTCTTTTTCAAATAAACTTGCAAATGTGATCAGAGGTTGTTGGTTTCCTTCTCACGTGCCAGACTAGCTTTGGCAATAATTGTAATACCGATGTAACAGAGATCATTTTGTTCTTGAGCAAACAAGGCTTTCTATTGTAGTATTGTTTTACAATTTTTTCTTCTCATTTGGGGGGGGAGTGTTAGCTCAGTGGTAGAAACCTTTTTTTCTGGCCCAACAGCACCAAACCGGTATTGGGATAAAAGGACCTCAAGCTAGTATGCTCACCACCTCTCAGACACCTCAGCATCCAACAACATCAAAAGAACAGAACAAGAAGCAAGACAAAGCTCATGGTGTAGTATTAAAAAGGTTACAAATGTATTTAAAGTGGTGTTCCCATTATAACAAAAATGAATAAAAGTCAGGAGCTATAAATACTGCAGCTGCTGACTTTTAATAATCGGACACTTACCTGTCCCAGGGTCCAGCGATGCGGGGGATCGAAGCCCCACTCGTCTCCCCCTCCGTTTGGCAGCGCCGGCATTGTAACTGTGGGCACCCAGCTGTGGCTTCACACCTGGGCACCCACTGCGCATGCATGAGCGGCACCGCGCGCCATGATTGGCCGCGCAATCATCTGGGACCTGTCACGTGTCCCAGATGATTGACAAGAGGGAGGGGGCGGGGCTGAGCCCTTCCTTCGCCGAGGGGAAGTGATGTCAAGAGCCCAGGCACTGAAGGAGGCAGACTACGAAGGACCCCCTAGCAACAGCCATTTAGAGGTGAGTAAAAAAAAAAATTTTTTCCAATGTTTTTTTTTTTTAATTTTTTTTTAGGCACATTCATGAATTTTTTTTTGGGTGGAACACCACTTTAAGTAAAAAGCAACTCTCAATGTTAATGCGGGAATCGACATTAAGCATAGCTAGAAAAAAAAAAGTAAAATGCCTCAGAGACTTTGGCCGGCGTGCGCAATGATGTCACGGATCAGAGGATGGTGTTTTTATATGCATAGTCAGAGAGAGGAGGTCTTCTTTCCTTGAGGTTTGAGGTCCTTTCGTCCTTATGATGTTTGGACTCTTTTGGGCCTGAAAATATTAAAGCTCTTTGACAGCCAGGCGTGTGTTCTTCTGTGTTGTGTTTGATATAAATATATATGTCTCAGGCTTACTGTATATAAAACAATATGTTTGATTTAGAAACGGACATCAAGTTAGTTTGAGGGGATGCTTCTCAAACAAATGCCGTTGGGTACAATAGAAACAATGAACTATTGTACTTCAGTTGACAGTTACATGTTTTTATTGTCTCTGTAACTACGGTGAACAAGTCTATAACCTGGTCAAACAATAGCTTGATTTTCTTTTATATATATACATGACCTTTGGCATGTATGATATAAACAGTGCCGTCTAGAGGACGAATTGGAGAATGCTTCTCCTATTGAAACACAGTATTGCATAAGGGGCCACACCCATGTGGAAGTGGTAACATTTTTTAAATAAAAAGCCAACAGAGACTGAAAGGGGGACTTTATGATGAATTACAACCAAAGAAGGTCTGTACAGCCAGAAGAGGCTATACCCGAAGACGCTTTTGTCTGATCTCCATCAACTGCTTATAGACTAAGCCTGGGGTCCTCGTTGTCTACGGAGATCGTGAACCCACTACAACCTGAGTTAAGTAATTTTTCAGTGTGTGTTTCTACTGTTTACAGACCGTAGTTTCTGCTTATTTGCTAGGAAGTAGGTAGCATTTTGTTTGTTATATGTATATCTACCAGTCTTGTATTATCTTTCCTATAATTGTAGCAGTTTGTATGTACAGCATTCTTGTGTAGTAAAAGCACATTGATACACTGCAGAGGTCTAAATGTCTACTAGACACCAAAGCAAACAATTGGGGGCTCGTCCGGGATTTGCAATAAAGTTCAACTGAAGAGGACCTGTTTTCTCTGGTGTGTTGTGTAGCTTGTGCTAAGTTAAAATCCTGCGTAAACTGTTGCTGCAGAGATTTCAGAAGAGGGCGTGCGCCCTGCCTATCTGGGCCAGAGACAATGAGTGGGAGCCTCTTGCTAAATAATTTTCAAAGTATGCTTCTCCCTTGAATAAGGGGTGATAAAGTGTCAGGTCATTTTGTAGATTTTAGCCTTGAGGGGTTTGATTTAATTAAAGCAGAGAAGAGGACAGGGTAGTTGGCTGGTACTCTCTTTATGCTCTCTATACTGAATGACAAAAGCAGGGAGAAGACAGAGGCAGAAATTTAGGCTCCGAGTTCACCTTTTTTGAAGCCTATTAGAGCCTATGGCTCTAATAGGGTGCTTTAAAAACACCCCCACCGCTGTAATTTAGGCGTCCGAAAAGGGTCTGGATGCCTGAATAGGGGGTGGCGGCGGCAGCCATGGATAGATTCATGCAAACACTCCAAACAACTCCCAATGAAGCTTTTCAGCGGCAATCACCTGATTGCAGAAGTCAAGCTTCTAGTGAACGGCTCAGTGTCCATTTACCAGATGCTCTTAAAGGGCCACTTTTTTTTTCATGCCCAGCTTTGGGGGGGGGGGGGGCCGTGCCCGAGCACCCCCCATTGACGGGCTGCCACTGGGAGATATACTTCTCTAATTCTCTGATCCCCAGTGTGCAAGACCGGTCCATGACGCCCCCCCCACACGCTAGCGGGTCTTGTGCATGAACTGTTCCTGACGTCATCATGCCCATAGATCGGCTCTGGATGTGAGGACGGCAGGAACAGTCCATTGTTGGATGTGGGGGAGCGCTGTTTTCTGGAGGATCAAAGGATTGGGTAAGTATAGCTTTTCAGTGCGCCCCTAGACAAAATAAGCAGTTATTCCATACAGTGCAGGAACAGCTCCACTGCATGGGTCAGAAATTGAGTTCTGCTTTAACTCTTCAACACTCCACCCAAAACTGAAAATTATCTGTGGCTGGAGTTAAAGTTTGTGTTATGCCCTGTACACTTTGGCCGAAATCAGCCGGTACAGTACAAACCAACCGACTTCCGGCCCGTGTGTTCAGCTGCTTTTCTGACAGAAATTAATCTCATGACCAGCTTCTGTTGAACGAGCATGCTGGGAAACCAGCATCGGATCGGCATCCGTTCAGCACTTGCAGCCAATGGTCCCTCTGTCCTTTAGTTTGTTTTGGATGAAATAGAGAAGAGTAAAAACTACTGTTTATTCTTCCACTGTCTTTGTCCTGTTTGGGAGATTTTCCTTTATTTTCTGTCCCAGAGACACAAAAACAGGAAGTGAATAGAAATCTCTACAATTGGAAGAGAAATCCTCTCTTAGTCAGGTGTCCCCATTGGGAGAATGTCCCTCTATTCTTGTCCTTTGAAGGCATCTCCAATCACTTTCTGTCTTGGTGACAAAGGTCATCAGGGCAGATGGAGAAGGTGATTCTCCCCGACACAATCACAGATAGATAATAAATACTGACAAGGGTTCTAACACCTCACCAATCCAACCAAGAATAAAAAAAAATAAAAAATTTCTGCTGTAAGTATACATTGATCATTAAATTTGGTGAACTAATCATTTATATGAACCCACCACTAACCATATTCCTTATAGATGGGCAGATATGTTCCCAAGAACAGAAGACAAGGAGATATCTGCCCATCAACTAAGAGTCCACCATGACCATCACCAACACTGGCAGAGGACCACGTGTGGCACTTTCCATCCCTCGCTTTTCTCCACAGAAGTATCATCAGAGACAATCTAGAAAAACTCTGGGGGGGTTTAAATTTTATCCCCCCATATCCCCGGCTGTGTGACTCTATAATAGTCTCTGGTATTTATTATGTATTCCTCGGCTGCTTTGTGTGAGAGATCCGCTCCCCGACTCTCCATAGTGTGACCCCCAACCCTTAGACCAGGGGACGCTATAATCTTCATCCTGATTGGCCTTCCAGGTGGAGGGAAGTCTGGAGTTTCTTTCTGGTTGATACAACCAAGCCTTTGCTTTCTTGGGGGCGGTCTGGAATGTCTTTGTAGCATATCTGAAAGAAGAGATCAGGCTTCCATCAAGGCTGAACAATGCTTGGCTCCAGACCGTCTGTTGTTACAACGCTGTGCAAGCAAACTTGAAAGGGGCAATAGCTGACAAGACGATTGATGATTGTCCTGCTTGATTGAAGTATAAAAGGACTGAACGAGTCAGGGAGCTTCCTTTCTCTACCCTTTTCGCTCTTGGCTCAAGCCGGTGGCTCTCTGAGCCGCATGGCTCCCTTTTTTGCCATCCTGAGCCCAGCCGACGAAACAATATCTCGAGGAAAGCATTGTGATAAGTAGCTTTCATGTTCTTTTGTCATATACTCTGTATAATTCTCTATAGTATTTCCATGCTAGCATGTTCCTATTTTCTTGGGAAATAAATAAGACATTGTTTTACTAAGCAGTGTGTTTTCATAGCTAACCTTATATCATTGTGCTTATCAGAGTTTTAATAGACTAGCTAACTATGGGAGTAGACAAGTTAATACATATATGCAATAAATAGAGGAAATCCGTAACCACCCCCTGAATAATATTTATTACTTCAGTGGCGTTTCTGCACCCCGCAATGTACAGAAATAAAGGGGGGGGGTTATGGGTTCTCCTTTCCTTCTACTATAAAGAGACACAAATCTCTGATCTGAGAACGTTCTATTCACTCATCTGTCCTTATAGCCTCTGCGGGATAAACCCCGCCCCCTCATCCTCCCCTCCAACCAATAAAACACGCCAAACTCGGCCCTATAACCCCCCTTCTTACTCCCCTGTAGCCGCAGTCATGTAACAGTCCATTCCCGAGTCTTCTCCTCAGTTTACTTCCTGGCTTGGGTCCTTCTTTGGGTGTCCATGTCAGTGCCTGCCTGATGTGGACACTTCCTATTGGATGGGGTGCAGTGGGCTCTTCACAGGGGATCGGTGGCCTCAGGTATGACATCACAGTGCTGGATCAGTGTCCCCTCCCCCACCTGGAAACATTGGTGGTGTGGGACCAGAATGGGGAATGTAGCCCCTCCCTCTCTCGGTCCTGAGATGGAGGATGTACTCTGGGATTTGTAGTGCACACAGAGCCGTGTACATGACTGCAACCAACATGTACTGATCACTGCAAACACAGGGAAGTGAGGGGGGAAAAGAGGAGGATCGGGAGATCACAGAGGACGTTACAAGGCATCAAATCATAGTAAGAAAAGACTTCATGAAGAATAGATTACAGGACCATTAAGTAGACGATGTGTACGGAATATTTATGGAGGATCTGGATATCATTTAGTGTCAATATAAGATTACATATTAATATAAATTCATCTGTTTTTTTTTTTACATTTACTAATTTTATTAAAGCAGAACTCCAGCCAAAAATAATCAGATAAAAATGAATAGCCCGTTACATATAAAATAACAAAACCGGCTTCAATATGCTGCCATATTCACCTTCATCCTGGATATTTCTCCTCCTCAATGTCCTCAGTCTCATCATCATTCAACCCACTTCCTCTGAGCCCAGGTCATCCTGGCCTGCGATTGGACAGGAGAAGCAGCACAGTGATGAGCTCATCTCTCTGTCACTCTGCTCTCTCTTCCTATCAGCATGCTTCTTGTCAGCACATGAACTGATTGGCTCCTTGTGCTGCTTCTCCCTCTCACACTCCAGCCCTGCTGTACAGGGACTACAAGAGGCTGATACCGGGTCACACTCAACTACTTACACGGCTTGTATTTATAAATTACAATAATAGATGTAATAATGATTACAGAGCTGCATTAATTTATATCTTTATTATCTGCCCCGGAGTTCTCCTTTACATGGTTTATTATTATTACATATACTAACAATACAGATTAATATTTATTACATATTTCATTATTTACTAATTGTAATACATAGGTCATTCATTTTCATGAATGTATTAATAATACATATAATACTAATATTACTCTGAGGATCACATTCTATGATGTCCTGATGTACTATATACTGATATAATATTATGTGACCTACAGAAAAATGGCCGCCCCCCCAGCTGGAGTCCTTTCACAGAGCAGTGTGACCTCTAGTGTCTGCTGGAGGACTTCCTGTGTGTCCTACGCAGTGTGTATTATGGTGGCCAGCCGGGTGTTTCGTCAGATTAGGCGACCTGTCAGAATTTGTAACAGAAGTGACGTTCTGTCACGGCCATCTTGGTACACCCCCACCCCTCCACAGTAAGGATACAGTGAGAAGGCGACAAGCGGACATATTTGTACACCCACCGGAGTCTTGCATTTTACACCTATTTTTACCAGTAAACTCAGCTTATATAGTGAAATACAGGATTTAAAAATCAGTCTGACTGTTTTGATGTTAAATTGTAAATTCAGCGATGTTCTGTCAGATCAAAAAACCTGTGAGATCAGCAGGCTTGCCGCTGCTTTTACAATTCAGCATCAGAACAGTCAGACGGACTTCTAAATCCTGTATTTCACTATATAAGCTGAGTTTAGTGGTAAAAATAGGCGTGAAATGCAAGACTCCGGTGGGTGTACAAAAATGTCCGCTTGCCACCTTCTCACTGTATCCTTACTGTGGCCGAGTGCGGGGTGTACCAAGATGGCTGTGGCAGAACGTCACTTCCGTTACAAATTCTGACGGGTCGCTTAATCTGATGGAACACCAGAGCCTCAGCTAAACCTCGTTGGTCCTCTAGTGTTTAGAGAAGAGACAGGAAGAGGAATTGTGTTAAGAGGTGAGGATGGGGGAGGAGGATGCATGGAGGAAATGATCAATAATACAGATTATAGGTGATCAATAATCAATAATGTGAGGGAGGAGAGGGGGGGCTGACATGGCAGGGTGGGGAGGATATCGATTTATATCTTATTACAGAGAAGTTATAGCAGACTCCGATCTTATCTCTAATCATTCTATAGAGCTGACATATACCATAATGCTGTACACTTAGCCCTTCATATCAGTCTCTGTACAGAGGAGCTTACACTCTAATGTCCCCTCCCCCCCACAGTCACATCAGTCTCTGTACAGAGGAGCTTACACTCTAATGTCCCCTCCCCCCACAGTCACATCAGTCTCTGTACAGAGGAGCTTACACTCTAATGTCCCCTCCCCCCCACAGTCACATCAGTCTCTGTACAGAGGAGCTTACACTCTAATGTCCCCTCCCCCCACAGTCACATCAGTCTCTGTACAGAGGAGCTTACACTCTAATGTCCCCTCCCCCCACAGTCACATCAGTCTCTGTACAGAGGAGCTTACACTCTAATGTCCCCTCCCCCCCACAGTCACATCAGTCTCTGTACAGAGGAGCTTACACTCTAATGTCCCCTCCCCCACAGTCACATCAGTCTCTGTACAGAGGAGCTTACACTCTAATGTCCCCTCCCCCCACAGTCACATCAGTCTCTGTACAGAGGAGCTTACACTCTAATGTCCCCTCCCCCCACAGTCACATCAGTCTGGGTACAGAGGAGCTTACACTCTAATGTCCCCTCCCCCCACAGTCACATCAGTCTCTGTACAGAGGAGCTTACACTCTAATGTCCCCTCCCCCACAGTCACATCAGTCTCTGTACAGAGGAGCTTACACTCTAATGTCCCCTCCCCCCACAGTCACATCAGTCTCTGTACAGAGGAGCTTACACTCTAATGTCCCCTCCCCCACAGTCACATCAGTCTCTGTACAGAGGAGCTTACACTCTAATGTCCCCTCCCCCCACAGTCACATCAGTCTCTGTACAGAGGAGCTTACACTCTAATGTCCCCTCCCCCACAGTCACATCAGTCTCTGTACAGAGGAGCTTACACTCTAATGTCCCCTCCCCCCACAGTCACACACTATTATTATTATACATTTTTTATAGCTCTGACATATACTGTAGTGCTGTACAGAGAACACTGAGCCAGTCACATCAGAAAGAGCGGCAAAGAGTTGACGGTGGCAGGGGGAACATTGGAAAGGATCCAATTGCAGTAGAGGGTGAAAGGAGGGAACATGAAGGTAATGTCTCCTGTCTGTGGTCAGGTATATGTAGGAGGTCACGTATTTACTAAGCCTAAATCTGGCAGCTGAGAATGGGATGTTCATGAAAGGTAAGAGGTGAATTATATTCACTTTTCCCACTGCATGTGACCAGTGGGGCTAGGGGAACAGCAAATAGAATTCAAAGATGCATCACTAGAGGGATCAACAGCAGGAGGAAGGAGGTCCTGATTTCTCTATAAAGATCTTTATATCTCTAGAGGGGGTCACCAGCAGGAGGAAGGAGGTCCTGATTCCTCTGTATAGATCTTTATATCACTAGAGGGGGTCACCAACAGAAGGAAGAAGGTCCTGTTTCCTCTAAATCAATCTTCATATAACTAGAGGGGTCAACAGCAGGGAGAAGGAGGTCCTGATTCCTCTATATAGATCTTTATATTAATAGAGGGATCAACAGGGGGAGGAAGGAGGTCCCGATTCCCCTATGTAGATCTTTATATCACTTGATGGGTCCCCAGCAGGGGGAAGGAGGTCCAGATTCCTCTATATAGATTTTTATATCACTAGAGGGGTCACCAGCAAAAGGAAAGATGTCCTTATTCCTCTATATAAATCTTTATATCACTAGAGGGATCACCAGCAGGAGGATGGAGGTCCCGATTTCCTCTATATAGATCTTTATATCACTGGAGGGATCACCAGCAGGAGGAAGGGGGTCCTGATTCCTCTATATAGATCTGTATTCACTGGAGGGGCTCACCAGCAGGAGGAAGGAGGTCCTCATTTCTCTATATAGATATTTATATCACTAGAGGGGTCACCAGCAGGAGGAAGGAGGCCCTGATTAATCTATATATATCTTTATATTATTAGAGGGATCACCAGCAGGAGGAAGGAGGTCCTCATTTCTCTATATAGATCTTTATATTACTAGAGGGATCACCAGCAGGAGGAAGGAGGTCCTCATTTCTCTATATAGATCCGTAGGCCGGGTTCACACTGGTACGACAAACGTTCCGACATTGGGAGCTCATGTCGCATGATGTGTGAAAATCAATGTTTCCCAATGGGAGCCGTCTTAACTGGTCCGACACAAGTTGGTCAGATTTTGAAAATGCTCCCTGCATGACTTTGATCCTACTTCAGCCCATTAATTATCACTGAAGTCGGATCAAAGTCGGATCGCCGTCTAAACTGACCCGACTTTGGCATGCGACTTGTGCTGTGAGGATCTTGAAGGGGAACTCCACGCCAAATTTTAAAAAACAACATGGCATGGGTTCCCCTCCAAGAGCATACCACTTCATTCGGTCTGGTATGGATTTTCAGGGAAACCCCCACACTGAAAAAACGGCATTGGGGTTCCCCCCAAAAGCCATACCAGACCCTTATCCGAGCACACAGCCTGGCAGGTCAGATCTTTCTATCAATAGAGGGGTCACCAGCAAGAGGAAGGAGGTCCTGATTTCTCTATATAGAGCTTTATATTACTAGAGGGATCAACAAGGGGAGGAAGGAGGTCCTGATTCCTCTATATAGATCTTTATATCACTAGAGGGGTCACCAGCAGGAGAAAAGAGGTCCTGATTCCTCTATATAGATCTTCACATCACTATAGGGGTCAGCAGCAGGAGAAAGGAGGTCTTGGTTTTTCTATATCAATCCTAATATCACTAGAAGGATACCCAGCAGGAGGAAGGAGGTCCTGATTCCTCTATATGGATATTTATATCACTAGAGGGATCACCAGCGGGAGGAAGGAGGTGCTGATTCCACTATATAGATCTTTATATCACTAGAAGGATCACAAGCAGGAGGAAAGAGATCCTGATTCCTCTATTTAGATCTTTATATCATTATTGGGATCACCAACAGGAGAAAGGAGGTTCTAATTTCCCTATATAGATCTTTAGTGAGACCTCATTTAGAATACTGTGTTCAGTTCTGGAGACCTCACTTACAAAAAGATATTGATAAGATAGAACGAGTCTAGAGATGGGTAACAAAAATGGTGAAATGTTTGAGGGATAAAACATATCAGGAGAGACTTCAGGAACCTAATATGTACAGTCTGGAGGAAAGAAAGGAAAAGGGGGAAAGTGATTGAAACCTATAAATGCATAAAGTGGGTGACTAAGGTTCAGGAGGGCAGTTTTTTCATTATGAAACCAAAATCAAGAACATGGGGACACGACCTCCAACTAACTGGAGGAACGTTCAAAACTAATCTTAGAAAGTATTATTTTACTGAAGGGGTAGTTGATGTTTGGAATAAACTATCAACAGAGGTAGCGAGACAGTCAACAGTAAATGGCTTCAAACATGCTTGAGACAAACATAGATCTATACTCATTGAAAAAAAAAATGGGCAGACTCGATGCACTACTAAGTCTTTTTTCTGCTATCACTTTTCTATATTAGGTATGGGTAAGAGCTAAGGGGTGTATAGGAAGTCCTTTCAGTAATATATAGTTCTCTTAAATTTTTCTTATCTTAATCGTACGGTACTGGACACAGGCAACTTATTCATACACCATGGGTATAGACTTGTAGCTTCAGGGAACTGGACATTAGCAAGCTTTAGAGGTCATGTCCTCTGGTGGCACCTTCCCTATAACCCTACGTTGCTCACCTGAGACCTCACTCTAGTGTCTGTAGGTGATGGACCTCTTCTCCTACCCGGAGAAAACAGCTCCACTAGATTATTCGTTTTCTTCCGAATCTTCCAATTTTTCAGTCAACATCCCTGTCTCAAAGGATTGAAGAAGCACAGCTCCCACCTCCACTGAAGAAGCATCCACTTCAATAAAAAATGGATCCCCAGGATTAGCTCTCCTCAAGAGAGGTCCAGAAACAAAGGCCTGTTTTAGGTCGTGAAATGCAGAGACAGCTACAGGAGGCCAGTCCTTGGCATTCCCACCCTTCTCGGTCAAAGCGATAATAGGCGCAGCAATGGAAGAGTAATTACTTATGAACTGCCTATTATAATTTGTGAACCCAAGAAAGCGTTGTGTGGCCTTGAGGCTAGCAGGAAGAAGCCAGTTGGTAATGGCCAAGACCTTTCCAGGATCCATATGAAGACCCAAGGCAATGAAACACCTTTTGTTCCAGTGAGTAATTGTTCCAGTATCACCACAGGACAGGTTCTAACCTGTTCATGGTACCAAAACCCCAATGAAGGGTATCTGTCCGATCCTGGACTTAAAATCCCTCAGCAAATTCCTTCACATTTCAAAATTTTGTTATGGAATTTTCAAGGTCAGTAATTGCTTTTCAGAGACAGGGAGAAAACATGGCATCTGTGGACATATGCCTATCTGCATATTCCTATTTACCCGCCTCATCAGAGATTTATAAGCTTTGCAGTGGCAGATGACTGCTTACAGTTTTGTTGCATTGCCTCTCATCCTGTCCTCTGCTACCAGGGTGTTCACAAAGATCTTAGCACCCTTGCTTGCCTTTCTCAGAACTCAGGGCATCCAGATGACAGGCTTTATTGATGACTTTGACTCACCTCCCTTACAACTCTTCAGCATTGTCCAACAGACATTGCAGCTGCTTCAGGTCTTTGGCTGTGTGATCAACTTAAAAATATGCTCTCCGGCCTTCTCTGTGCCTAGAATAATTGGCTTTGATCCTGGATACATCCCAGACAAAGGTCTTTCTTCCAGAAAACAAAGTTCATTCTTTAAGAACACACACTCGATAACTGAGATCCAAAGGAAATTCCACAGTGAGATTTGCCATATGAGTTCTGGGTCAAAAGGTGGCCTCCTTCAAGGCAATCCCTTTTGCCCAATTCCATTGAAGAACTCTCCAACTAAATAATCTGTCAGCATTTGAAAAGCAGGTTCTTTGGCTGGATCTACTTATTCTCCTATATTCCCAAACAAGAAAGTTCTTGTCCTGGTGGATCACCACTTCAACTGTAACAGAGGGAATATTTTTCCTTCCTTACAATTGTATTGTTCTGGGGAGGAGTCTTTCAATCCTTGACAGTTCAGGGAACATGGCCAACGGAAGAGGCCAAACTCCCCATCAACATGTTGGAGCTCAGATCGGTCACTGTCTCTCCAGCACTGGACCCCCTTCTAAAGGGACACCCAATTTAGGTGCAATTAGACAATATCACTACAGTGCCATAAATCCGCCATCAAGGGGGCACAAGGAGCCCCGGCTGCCTTGAAAGCAAACCAGATTCTCTTGTGGACAGAAACTCACTGTCCAGTGATTACTTGGCGCTCTCTTCCTCAACATCAGACAAAATTGATACCTGAGCATCCTCAAAAAAATGCAAGGGGAAGGGGAACAGAAGCTAAAAAACAACACATTGATTGGTAATTTGTTGCTATGGCAGCAAACAATTGCATTCGTTTGCCTTTTATATCAACAGCAAATGGCTAGAGCTCAGGTCACACTCATGCTTGAATCGAACCCAAAGCTCTTTGCTAGGAGGAAGTTATAATCGATCGTTGCTTGCTATAGTAGCAAATAAATGACCACCTCAGTTTGCAGTTTCCACAAACTTCAAGTTAATTGGGTTCACCTCAAGCCCATGCTCGTCTCAAACCTCATCCTGATCCATGAATCTCTAATATACTCTTGTGTTAGTACATACAGCGAGTAAATGACTCCCTGAGTGGGTTCTGATCCCCATACTACAATATATCCCATCAGAACAGGAAGGGAAATTTTCTGAATTCTGACTGACCGCACCTATAACATGTCTGTATCAGAGAGGTTGCTACATGAGAAGACACCATTTCTCCTGTCAGAGCACCGGGAGTGTAATGATAGTTGAACACTTGGTGTTCCATAAAACTTAGTTATAATAGGTAAAATCCAAAAAGTGGCATGCATCTCATTGGACTTCACCCCTAGTAATCTGACACACTTTACAAAGTGGCTGAATTCCCATAGCTCAGCTTTGAGTGTCAGAGAATTTCACTTTCTTTTTCTCTCTTATGCTTTCAGCGATGGCGTCTGCTGATCTGAGGAAGGAGCTGGAATGTTCCGTCTGTCTGAACACTTATACAGATCCTGTAACCCTGAAATGTGGACACAACTTTTGCCGGGACTGTATTGGTCGTGTGTTGGATACACAGGAGGAATCTGGAGGTTATTCCTGTCCTGAATGCAGAGATGAGTTCCAGGAACGGACTGCACTGCGGAGGAACATAACACTGCGTAACATAGTGGAGACTTTCCTGTCTGCTCAGCCAGATCAAGAGGAGTCTGGGGTCTTCTGTACTTACTGTATTCACACTCCTGTACCTGCTGTGAAATCCTGTCTGCATTGTGAAGCTTTTCTGTGTGACAATCACCTGAGAGTCCACAGCAAGTCACCAGAACACGTCTTGTGTGACCCCGCCACTTCACTGGAGAACAGGAAATGCTCCTTCCATAAGAAGATCCTTGAGTATTACTGCACCGAGGACTCCACCTGTATCTGTGTATACTGCTTGTTCATTGGAGAACATCGGGGACACCAAGTGGAGACTCTGGATGAGGCCTCTGAGATGAAGAAGAAGAAACTGAGAAACGTTCTGCAGAAACTGATGACAGAGAGAGAAGAGACGGAGAAAAGAGTCCAGAGTCTGCAGGAACGCAGGAGGAAAGTACAAGGAAAAGCAGATGATGAAACCAAGAGAGTCGCTGCCCTGTTCAGAGACCTCAGGAGACGTGTGGAAGACTTTGAGAAGAGAATCCTGGGGGAGATTTCCGGGCAGGCAGAGCGGGTCTCCATGCTAATCAATGATCTGGTCCAGGATCTGGAAATAAAGAAGGAGGAGCTGTCTAGGAAGATGGGGGATATTGAGGAGCTGTGTAACATTATGGATCCACTGACTGTCCTAAAGGAATCAGACAGAGGTGATTTGTGTTATACTGAGGATGGAGATAATAAGGACAGAGAGGGACATGATAAACTCCTCCATGATGGAGGGGATCTGGATGTTGGGGGGATCTCACACACAATACACACAGGTTTATCTGATATAATACAGCAAACATCGTGGGTGTCGGGGGTTACAGACATATTACTGGATGTGAGCACAGTTGGTAATCATCTACATATATCAGATGACAGGAAAACTGTATCCTGGTCAGATGAGAGCCAGACTCACCCAGAAACACCAGAGAGATTTCTTAGTCATCAGGTGATAAGCAGTCAGAGTTTCTCCTCAGGGAGACATTACTGGGAAGTGGATGTTGGGGGGTCAAGGTACTGGAAAGTCGGGATGTGTTACCCCACTATAGACAGGAGGGGAGATCAGTCATGGATTGGATATAATAAGAAGTCCTGGAGTTTGGAGAGGTTGGGGAGTAGTCAGTACGCAGTGAGACATGACAGGAATCAGATCCGATTACCTGGCAATGTCTCCAGTAACAGAGTCAGGATAGATCTGGATTATGAGGCCGGGCGGATCTCCTTTTATGATCTGTGTGACCCGATCCGACACCTCCACACCTTCACCACCACCTTCACTGAGCCCCTCCATGCTGGGGTATTTGTAGGGAGTGGTTCCTGTATAAAGATATGTGGGGGGGATCAGATGTGAGAATTCTGCCCAGAGACTGGTGACATCACAGAGTAGAAGATCTAACTGGTGAAATACTCACTTCATTACCTAGTGTGTCACTGACCAGGAAAACGCATGCAGGAGGTCAGATTTTTATTTTTATATGTCCCTGATTTGCCACGTTTTTGGGGTTGTGTTCGATATGTGCAAAGAGAGATCACACAAATATTTTAAAGTATAGCATTTATTAAAAGTAATGACAGGTACAGATAATAATAGAAAATATAACAAGAATGCTTAACTAAAGATGCTGTTTCGCCATGGAGTCCCCCCATAAAGTCGTGGCCAGGTAATCAGACCAGACGCTTGCATGTTGCATGATGCAGCTCTAGATGAGACTAAATGTTCCAGTTCTAGCTAAGGTATTTAGATCTTTTATATAGGAAATGATCAAGCCTACTCTCAGAGCAGTATGACCTTCTAAGGCTCATTCCTGAAGGAGAGGGGGCTGTCTTGACTATAGGCAGATTCCAATCGCATTCCAATCACATCAGTCAGCTAATGGTTACCAGAATAACCAAGATATGTGAAGCTTTATTAGATATTTGTGAGGCAACTAGACAACTAATAAGGAATATGAAATATGCAATTACCCTATCACTCCGCCCCGGCTCACAAATATCATACAAGTAATGCCTCCAACTGTACATAAGGGCAACATATCAGTATTAGCACCTGATAATTGTAAACAAAAAAAATGTATGCATTCCTTAAATGGAAAATAAATAAAGTGTATATATCTAAAGCGTAGATACCTACTTTCCCTGTCTGCTTTACCTACTCAGAAAATATAATTCTGCTATATTATGGCTGAAAAATATAGAAATATCCAAAATTCTAAAAATATTTTAAGAAAAAACTGTGTTGGACTAACAAACGAACAACAAATTTTTCCTTTCCAATGCACAGGAGCTGGTATGAACACCAAACTTTCCTTTCCAAGAGTTCAAAAGCATAGAAGCTTGTCAAAGTCCTCCATTACTGGTGAAGGACAGCAGAGTCCTAGACATCCGGTTACCAAATCACAGCTGCAGCACAGCAATTGCAACGCTGTAGAACTGAAAGAACTGTAGAATACAAAGCCCATATCATCCTCCGGACTATTGTAGCTCACTCAAGTCATAGACGCGCAGGTACATAACCACCATGGTAGATGGAACTTTTACTTATTTATACAGACAGTTCAGGCACTTGACCATCAGAGTAGATAAAACAGCTCAGGTACTTGGCCATGATAGCGGATGGAACAGTTCATGTAATTGACCACCAGAGCAGGTGGAACTCTTGCACCAACAGATCAGCTGCTGATCAGTGGCAAAGTCTTTATAGACGGTTGCTGCTGTCAAAAGCATCTGTTTCCTTTCTCCAATATGCTTGTGGTTGACGTCAAGGCAGGTATGTTACCAAGGCTGTCAGCCCAACATTCCATAACTTAACAACAATGCCCATATAGCCCCCTCATAGATTTCCGAACGGTTAAATCCACGATTCCTAGTGACCTAGCCTAACAACAAAATGAAAAACTCAGCTTTTTCGTTAAGGGTGAAACATTGTTACAGGAACACCACCCATCTCCCACCTGAACTCTACATTACTCTGTATACAAACTAAACATTGTTCAACCATAGTCCCATTCTCAAACTACTGTACTTAATGTGTACGTTTCCTCTGTGTACCCGGTCCCCTCCCACACTCTAAAGATATTCTGGCAGGATAACTGGCTCTTGTCAACACTGACCCCAGTATGTGCGTAGATATTACCCCTACATAATGTGTCACCATACTCTACATGCCAGTCCCAAACCCAAGCAATCGGGGAGGATTGAGGAAAACCAAACCTGGGAATCTATATTCATTCATAATCATTTACCAAGAATTTTTTTAAGAAAGACTCAATTAAGTGTATTAAACATGGTGGTCAAAGGATCACTGAGTGCCAGATATAACTATATCTATCTATCTATATATATATATCTATATATATATCTATATATATATATAGATATATATATCTATATATATATATAGCATCTTATTTTGAAGGACTTGCTTTAAAATTTCCAACCATTGCAGTAATCATGATTATCTTTGACTGAAACCAGCAATTATGAGTGACCAAAAAATTACCTTTTCCATAAGGAATGATATGATTAGCTTGAATTAAAACTGTCATTTATGTAGAAAAATGTACTTTGAGGCTGGGTTCACACTAAAAACAGATGTGACTGACAGCAGGGGTCTGGTGTGTCCCTGTTCTCCGTTTCAGGGACAAATCAGGCCGGAATTTTTTGCCTGAATTTGGACCTGAAACAGACCAGAAGACGCACAGGACTCCTGTGCAATTCGCTCTGCAGCCACCCCGGAGATGTGTGAACCGGCTTCATTGAGAGCCGGTCACAGTCTCCTGTCATGCGAATTGGATGAGGGGAAAGCCGCATCCAATTCTCACTAGTGTGAACCCAGGCTAAAGCATTACCAGTTGTGTAAAACCCAAGTTAAACCTTTAATGCAATATCACCCTTTCTCCTCCTGTACTGTGCACAACCTGTGGATCCTGTTTTTCAAAACATATACACACTCCAACAGTGGTCCTGCCTTATGCCCTGTACACACGGTCGGATTTTCCGATGAAAAATGTTCGATGGGAGCTTGTTGTCGGAAATTCCGACCGTGTGTAGGCTCCATCTTACATTTTCCATCGGAATTTCCGTCACACAAAATTTGAGAGCTGGATCTCAAATTTTCCGACAACAAAATCCGTTGTGGTAAATTCTGATCGTGTGTACACAATTCCGACGCACAAAGTTCCACACGTGCTCGGAATCAAGCAGAAGAGCCGCACTGGCTATTGAAGTTCATTTTTCTCGCCTCGTGGTACGTGTTGTACGTCACCGCGTTCTTGGCGTTCGGAATTTCCGTCAAGATTTATGCGACCGTGTGTATGCAAGACAAGTTTGAGCCAACATCCGTCGGAAAAAATCCATGGATTTTGTTGTCGGAATGTCCAATCGTGTGTACAGTTCTAATTATGGCAGAATATACCAAAGTACAGCCTCAACACACACCCGGGAACCCGGAACAGCACAGAAAGATATACAACCACATTTTTTGTGTTCCTTCTTTTTGGGGTATTCTTATACCCTCCAAATCATTAAACATATGTAAACCATTCCAAATGTAATACAATATTACTATTGATCAAACACTAGTTTTCTCTTGTTTAAAGGGGTTGTAAACCCTCATGGTTTGCATTCTATGCATTAGGGTGAAAAACCTTCTGTAGTGCTGCAGCCGCCCCAGTGCCCTCGTTCTACTTACCTGAACCCGGTCTTCTTCTCCCCCCCTGGGACGAGCACACCAGCTCTAGCTGGTATCTCGTGTCCTGATTGGATAGATTGATTGCAGCGCAGCCATTAGCTCCCGTTGCTGTCAATCAAATCCAATGACGTGGGGCCGAGTCCTGCTTTCTGTGTCAATGGACGCAGAAGCAGAACTTGGAAGCGCGTGAAGGAGAGCGCTTCTACGATGTGTGTACTCGATGCAGGGAGGAGCTACTAGCGCCGCTGAGGGACCCCAGATGAGGAGGATCGGGGCCACTCTGTGCAAAATGAACTGTACAGTGGAGGTAAGTATGATATGTTTGTTATTTAAAAAAAAAAAAAAAACACAAGGGTTTAGTAACCCTTTAAGATTCAACTTAATCAGAGAAAAAAAACTTGAATACCTATCACACACCATCAAAATTATTAGCTGCTCTGGTTACAATCGGTTCTAACAAAAATTGCCATTACATTCATATAAACAAACAAAATAATAACAACAATAAGACAACGTAAGTTGTCAATGGAGGCTGCAATCTTCGTCTTTAGTTTTCGGACATCAAACCATATCAGGCAGGTGGATTAATGCTGTTTAGTACTATCTAGAAACTAAACAAAATGAAAGCTCTTCGTGGGTTATCATGACTTTTTTTCAAACTTGAAATAAAAACCTGTGGTAGCTCAACCCACCCCGTGGTAGCACATATCTGTGGAACGTCACTTATCTTACAAGCATGATTAACAAAAAAAGATTTATTGGTGTCAAAAATAAGAAAAAGACATTTAAAAACATCATGCATACATTAGCATCGAAGCTGTAAAAACAAAAGGACCATCTCTGGACGGGTAGTGCAATTCCACCCACGTTGCAGGAGTTGTAAAAATGCTGTAGTAAAGCTGGGATGATATCCCCAGGTCTAAAACGACCTATGAAGATTGACCCAAGTGTTAAATCAAGTTTGAACTGATATTCAAAAAAGTGAGGATGAATGAAGTCTGATCACAAAAGTGGAAGCTAGAAGATGATATCAGTGGTTCTCCCGATCTGCAAAAAACTGTGGACAAGTAGATGATTGTATTGGGGTAGAAGGTAGCTGTAAAGAAATGGGGGAGCATTGCTGGAGTACAGTGGTCAAGAGGAGGTGTGCAAGTGGAATGGTAATGAGTACAAGTGTCCAATAAAGAGATGTATGGCTCACTAGAACCATAAGAACATGGTCCTCCTTGACCTCCCTCTCACTTTACCAATCAGAGTCCCTACGAAGACTCGCTCTCACACCCCAAATAGAACAGCAAAGTGAAGACTTAATCCTTTCCAGAAAGTAACAGTCCTTTCCCAAGAATTGTAAATGTATTGATACTTATCAACTTGTGATCAAGTCCACAGGTCCCGGATCCCGGGGTAAGTTCCTCCCTTGTCTTTGAAAAACAGCAGTCTTGCAAAGTATGTAGAACCATATGTGGGTCAAAAGCATGTAGTCCAAAGATGGGTCGTGCTGGCCTATCATTACATTTTCCTCCTAGAAAAAAAACAAATGGTTAGCAACAAACACACATATACAAAACATATGGAGTGCACTCATTTCTACCCATATTAAATGAGCTCCTATTAATGAATTAATTATGACCGCATTGATTTTCATTACAGGACGTCCATCTAAAGTTGTCAATAACTCACCATGGTTAAACTTTACGATAACTGCTATGATAACAGTCCAAATACTGTATCAGTCAGATACTAAAACAGCGCTAATGTTGAGCAATCGGTAACGTGTGGCCAACTTCACAACTGAGTCTTTATAAACCATGATGGTAATCAAAATTATTCAAAGCAACCGTAGGTGATCCTAAACGATTGTCACAGTGTGCACCTTAAACCGAACTTTCATGTGAAGGCACACTCCCTCAGGGGGTAAACTCACCAGAGCGTTAAAAATAACCAGCATTTAAGAGGAGCGTTCTTTTGTTTACCAGACTTAAATCACTACCGTCTCATAAGATTGGTTGATAGTTTAGGTTCCAATTAAGGTCATAAAACAGAATAGAGTGCACATAGTGTAATCCCATTTATTACAACAAAGGAGCACTTTAAAAAGAAAACCCCCCTCATAAATATCTACGTACAAAAAACAGCAGTCAATATAGCATTGAAAATGAATCAGCGGTGAGCACTTCACTGTGAAGCCGTCAGGTCAGCGAGCCTGTGTGTCCTCACAGCGACCGTAATCACCGTACTCACTTCCTGGTTCCAGGCCGGCTAGCGGTGGAGCGCACCGTCACTTCCGGTACGTTGTGTGGGTCACGCTCTTACGCGTTTCGTCATATCCGACTTCAACGGAGGGCAACTATTATGGTGTGTTCTTCATTACATTGTGCACAAAGATTATATGTCACCAAATCCAGTTTGATTTTTCCTATTTAATCCCATACAGATCTTGGAAACTTCTAGGAACAGATCTGGTTCCTTCTGTGTTAACGAAAAAAACGTATAAAACAATCATTAGTGTTGTATTCTAAATTATCACACTTCATTACAATCACCAGTAAGGACAATGCAAAGTAGATATACATATTTATCTCCAGTGATCATTCACTGAGGTCCTATCTTATGCTTTTAAAGTGGAAGTAAACCCTCCTATTGTTTTCAGCCAAGGAAGCCGCCATCTTGGCCTCTGTTTAGTCTAGAACTGCCATGATGCTGCACATGTGATCAGTTATGATATCGGCCATTGGATGGTTTGACAGTTTGGTTGAGAGCACAACCAATGGGAGTGTTATTTTTACAGCACGTGCCAGAAAGGTAACTGTTTTATGGATGGGTTTACTTCCGCTTTAAGTTAAAATATTCTAAGCCTGGTCTTTACTAGTCTACTATCTCATTCAAATGACATTCATTAAAGGGTACGACCAGGTTTTTATTGGTGGGTGGAGCCTTCTCCCTTTCCACACCCAGTACGCTGTACTCAGAGGCGTATCTAGTGAAAATGGCGCCTATGGCAAGCACTGAAACTGCGCCCCTGTCAAAACATTTAAAACCCATCTTTCAAATAACATTAACAAAAAAAAACAGCTAACAAAACTACAAGTCAAGCTCTTGAATTACCCCTTACACAAGAGTCAATAGCGTTACATCTTATATATAGTTCCCCCTTAGAGTTCCCAGAGAGCCCCCCCCTTACATCGAAATCCACAGAGTTCCCCTTCACACTGGGAAATCTGATCTAAAGAATGCTGTGGACTCTGGTGTCATCTTTATATATACTGTAAGGGGGGGGGGGGTGACTCTGACAAAAAGGGGATCTCTGCGGACTGGGACGTAGGGGGGCCTCTGATGTGAGGGGGTCTCTGGTTATCACAGAGTCCAGAGATCCCACTTACATCAGCGTTCCCCTTTACCCCAGAGTCTGCAAAGTCCCCCCTTAAAGCAGTGTGCCAGACAATAAGTATTTCTAGACAGGGGTCAGGTCAGCCATGGCAGCCCTGTAACAGCACTGAGCCTTTTACTTTATATGACCAGCCCCCCCATCCCCAGTATGTGTGAGCATTTCCCCACCTCCATGGGACTACAAACTCCAGCATAGTAGGCTGTGCTCTTATTTCTCTGCTGCTCCCCAGTGCCCCCCACACACAGTGTGCCTGAGAATGATGACTGCATTAATATACAAGAGGACACCTCAAAAAATAATTCAGCTGTCTTCAAGTGATATTTCTCATCCCTTGTGATACCTTGGGTAGTGACATATCCTTTTTATGGAGAAATCTGGGGTTTATTAGACCCCTGATCCCTCCTCTGCCCTCCAAGGCATATTGGCTGCTTTCTTAGCTGGTACCAGCCAGGTAAATGCAGAACCGATACTGGAAGTGATGAAATCTTCATAACTTAAGGCCTCAGTTTTCACAGAGGAGAGGGAGAAACTGATGTTCCTCCTTCTTTGTGCGCTGCCAATCCGACCAGATGGAATGGGAGAGCCTAGGAGAACAGGGGAGGGGAGGGCTGAATGCAGCAGCGATCATTTTTGCTGTGAAAAACGCTTCATGGCCACGGCATATATTATCCACCCTCGGCTGATGTGCAAAATAAGGGGAAGAGGTTGGGGACAGTAAAAAAGACACACATGACGTTTTTACCACCCTCCCAAACACAAGTGTGAGGGCACATTCACATAGGGCACAGGCACCCATGTCTCATGCAGAGACTTTTACCGGCACAATGTTGTGTACATCCTCATGCCGATGTTCCATTTTTATTAGGACTTGCACCCTCAAGACATATTGGGACACAGTGTCTTTGTCCATGCAGCCATGTGTCCCAAAATAAATGAATGGGACACTGGCATCAGGATGCACACAAAACTGTGCCAGTAAAAGTCTGAGCATGGGAGACGTATGTCTGTGCCTTGTGTGAATGAGCCCTAAATCAGGGCCAAGGATGTATATCACTGTCCCATCATCATTACTATGAGAATTCTACACACAGTACAGGTGATGTGGCTTAAAGCTCCTGTACTGTGTGACTATCATGATAATAATAATTGGAATAAATAGCAGCCAAATGTGATCAATGAAGATGATCACATTTAGCTGTGTATAATTCAGCCATGGGCAACAAGCCAGGGCATGGCATGGGTGAAGGGGGCTTGTGTGCGATGTCTTGACTGTGACTGGACCTTCTGAGAGAAAAAGAATCCTCTGAAGTCTTCATGGTTCTCACTTCAGTTCCCTCACTCAGTAGAAATAGTGTGCTGCTGTGCTGTCACTTTCTGTGTTCACATAGACACTGCACTGATGAGCATGATGAGGATGATGATGAGGATGATGATGATGATGTGGATGAGGATGATGATGATGATGTGGATGATGATGAGGATGATGATGATGATGTGGATGATGATGAGGATGATGTGGATGATGATGAGGATGATGATGATGATGATGAGGATGATGATGATGATGTGGATGACGATGATGATGAGGATGATGATTATGATGATGACGAGGATGTGGATGATGATGAGGGCGATGATGTTGAGGATGATGAGGATGATGATGAGGATGATGATGAGGGCGATGATGTTGAGGATGATGAGGATGATGATGAGGATGATGATGAGGACAGCCACTGCTGTTGATTTCCCTTCAGTCCGAGCCCGCCGTCTTCTCAAACTTATTTACTGGATGAGTCGGGCAGTGAAGTGGTATTTTGATATCTCTCCGCCCAGCTGGAACTTTATTTCCATTAACTGCATACAAGGGGGAGGAGTTGATATTCCAGCATCAGAATTAGAAAAAAGAATCCCTCTGTTCTACAGCCTCCTGGGCCCCTGTGATCGATCTCATGGGGCCCAAAAAAAATCTGATTTAGACTACACAGGAACCATGGCCTGCAGGGAGAGGGGAGTGCATCAAGAGGATCAGTCTCTGCATAAGGCACTGGCAGTACAGCCGTCCCTCCTGTTGGGCATGAAGGCCTCTTGAACCCTTCGGGAAAGAGAGCCCTGGCTGATGGGGCCATGGCCAGGGAGGAGTTAAGGTGACTATTGGGGTCACTTGGGATTGGTGCAGGACGGGACAGGGGTTGGGCCTGAGCTCAAGAATTTGGCACCCCAGGGGATTCTGGGCCTTTTCGGATGGAAGCATGGAAGAGCTGCCCACCCTCCCGCCCTATTTTCTGGTTGGTATGTCACAGCTTGCTGCGGTTTTGGTGACCTTGCCAGCAAACATGGAAGATTAGTTATGCCCTGATGGTAATTGGGAGATAGACGGCCGGTCCGGCACTTATGGTAACAACAGGCCCCTCCTTCATCTCCCTTTTACATTTGGAATTTTGTGTGCTCACAGTGCAACTGTGACTGGCACGGTTAAATTGTTAATGTTATGTTTTGAGTTAATAAAAGCTGTGGCCTTGCCCTTTCCAACCTTAATGGTTGTAAGTGATCTTTATTGGATGGGAAGAAGGGGTAGGGCGTTATAGGTTGCTATGGTAAGTTATGGTATAGGACCTGGGCTTATTGCACCTCAGCAGTCATGTGGCTGGGCTCTGATTTTGCACTGATAGGACCCCGAGCTAGAAGGCTTTTATTCCTGCATAAGTATTTAAACGTTTCTTTTACCTTACACAGTTTTTCACATCACCTACTTTTAACCACCTCTGGATCGCCCACTGTATATATACGTCATTACTTTGAAGTTTTATACCAAGGTTATGGCAGCAGCTAGCTTCCATAACCACCACATAATATCTTTTTAAATAGTGGGCGATTCTCTTTCACAAAAAAGTGGTCCAGGTGGCAGATGCCACTTTCTGGTCATTTCCCCCGTTTACCAGAGCCGTCAGTAGCTGCAGAAAAGATCCGATCCCATGGAGCAATGATGGGCAGGAAGTCGAGTGAGAGCAAGAAGGCCCCCAGTCAACTTTATGGCCTTGGAGCACCGGAGCGACGTCTGGCAACACTTAATGGCATTATGCCGTGTACACACGTTCGGACGTTCCGACAACAAAATGCTGGATTTATTTCCTGACGGATGTTGGCTCAAACTTGTCTTGCATACACAAGGTCGCACAAATGTTGTCGGAAATTCCAGACGTCAAGAACGCGGTGACGTACAACACGTACGACGAGCCGAGAAAAATGAAGTTCAATAACCAGTGCGGCTCTTCTCCTTGATTCCGAGCACGCGTGAAATTTTGCGTGTCGGAATTGTGTGCACACACGATCGGAACGTCCGACAACAGATTTTGTTGTCAGAAAATTTGAGATCCAGCTCTCAAATGTCCGATGGAGCCTGCTACACGGTCGGAATTTCCGACAACAAGCTCACATCGAACATTTGTTGTCGGAAATTCCGACCGTGTGTACGCGGCATTACAGTGCCTTTATTTTTATTATTTTTTTAAATTTGTAAATGTAAAATTACATATATTTTTTTTTTTTTTTTAAATGTGAGATCTGAGGTCTTTTTGACCCCAGATCTCACAATAAAGATGACCTGTCATGCTTATTTCTATTACAAGGGATGTTTACATTCCCTGTAATTGTAATAAAAGTGATCAATTTTTTTTTTTTTTTTTTTTAAAGGAGCAGTGTAAAAATAAAAAGTTAAATAATTAAGAAAAAAAATTAATTTAAAGTGTCCCGTGCCTCTGAGCTTGTGCGCAGAAGTGAGCGCATACGTACGTCGCGCCCACATATGTAAACGGTGTTAAAAACACACATGTGAGGGATTATTTCTCAATTTTTTTTTTTTGTAAAATCTTTTTTATTGAGTTTTTCATTGATATACAAAATTAGCCCATGCAGGGGGCAATATTTCCCAATTTTTCCCGTTCTCGTCATGTGAGGTATCGCCGCGATCATTAGAGTGAGAGCAATAATTCTAGCTCCACACCTCCTCTGTACCCTGTCAAATTTTTTAAAGAGTCGCCTATGGAGATTTTTAATTACCGTAGTTTGTTGCCATTCCACATGCATGCGCGATTTTGAAGCATGACACGTTAGATATCTATTTACTCAGCGTAACATCATCTTTCACATTATACAAAAAATTGGGCTAACTTTACTGTTTTGTTTTTTATTAACCACTTACAGACCGGAAGATTTTCCCCCTTAATGACCAGGGCATTTTTTGCGATACGGCACTGCACCGCTTTGACTGAAAATTGCGTGGTCGTGCGACGCTGTACCCAAACAAAATTAACGTCCTTTTTTCGCCACAAATAGAGCTTTCTTTTGGTGGTATTTGATCACCTCTGTGGTTTTTATTTTTTGCGCTATAAACAAAAAAAATGCGTCAATTTTGAAAAAAATATATATATATTTTTTACTTTTTGCTATAATAAATATCCCCCCCCCAAAAAATGAAAAAGAAACTAATTTCTTCATCAGTTTAGGCAAATATATATTCTTGTACATATTTTTGGTAAAAAAATTGCAATAAGCGTATATTGTTTGGTTTGCGCAAAAGTTATCTACAAAATAGGGGATATATTTATGTCATTTTTATTATTTATTAATTTTTTTACTAGTAATGGCGGTGATCTGCGATTTTTAGCAGGACTGTGACATTGTGGCAGACAGATCAGACACTTTTGACACTTTTTTGGGACCACTGACATTTATACAGCGATCGGAGCTAAAAATAGCCACTGATTACTGTATAAATGTCACTGGCAGGGAAGGGGTTAACACTAGGGGGGCGATCAAGGGGTTAAATGTGTTCCCTGGGAGTGTTTCTAACTGTATGGGGGCTGGGCTGACTGAAGGAGGAGAGAGATCGCGGTTCCTAATCACTAGGAACAGCAGATCTGTCTCCAACTCCCCTGTCAGAACGGGGATTTGCCTGTTTACATTGACAGACCCCCGTTCTGACTCTCGTTACCGCGATCGCAGGTGGCCGGTGGACATTGCGGCCGCCGGCCACGGGCATCGGGTCCCCCTTCTAGGAGCCAGCTTACACCTACGGTGATTTGCGAGAACGTGCCGACCTGCCTGCCGTATAACAACGGTGGCTGGCCGGCAAGTGGTTCATTCATGAAAGTGTATTTTTTACAAAACAATTGCGTTGGAAACACCGCTGCGCAAATACAGTGTGGCATAAAATATTGCAACGACTGTTATTTTATCCTCTAGGGTCTCTGCTAAAAAATATATACCGAATATATATAAGCCGAGTTTTTCAGCCCATTTTTATGCTGAAAAACCCCCCTCGGCTTATACTTGAGTGAGCCGTACAGCAGCCGTACCTTTAACTACTAAAACAGCGGGTATCTCCCGCTGTGTTATGCAGTCTGTTCTGCCACCCATTGTAACAAAGCCCCGCCTCCTCCTTGTCCTGTGATAGAGGAACACTGATACAATGCTGGGAAACTGTATCAGTGTTCCGTCTATCACAGACAAGGAGGAGGCGGGCCTTTGTAAGAATGGACTGCCGAACAGAATGCATAACACAGCGGGAGACACCTGCTGTTTTAGTAATCAAAGGAACGGCTGCAGATGGGCACAATGAGGCTGCAGATGGGCACAGTGAGGCTGCAGATGGGAACAGTGAGGTTGCAGATGGGCACAGTGAGCCTGCAAATGGGCACAGTGAGCCTGCAGATGGGCACAGTGAGGTTGCAGATGGGCACAGTGAGCCTGCAGATGGGCACAGTGAGGTTGCAGATGGGCACAGTGAGCCTGCAGATGGGCACAGTGAGGCTGCAAATGGGCACAATGAGGCTGCAGATGGGCACAGTGAGGTTGCAGATGGGCACAGTGAAACTGCAGATGGGCACAGTGAGGCTGCAAATGGGCACAATGAGGCTGCAGATGGGCACAATGAGGCTGCAGATGAGCACAGTGAGTCTGCAGATGGGCACAGTAAGTCTGCAAATGGGCACAGTGAGCCTGCAGATGGGCACAGTGAGGCTGCAAATGGGCACAGTGAGGCTGCAGATGGGCACAGTGAGGCTGCAAATGGGCACAATGAGGCTGCAGATGGGCACAGTGAGCTTGCAGATGGGCACAGTGAGGCTGCAAATGGGCACAGTGAGCCTGCAGATGGGCACAGTGAGGCTGCAAATGGGCACAGTGAGGCTGTAAATGGGCACAGTGAGGCTGCAGATGGGCATTGTTTACCCAGTAGCTGCTGCATTTTCCCACCCTAGGCTTATACTTGAATCAATACGTTTTCTCAGTTTTTTGTGGTAAAATTAGGTGCCTCGGCTTATATTCGGGTCAGCCTATACTCGAGTATATACGGTATATGTAATGTCTGGGGGTTCTAAGTAATTTTCTAGCATAAAATACTAATTTAAACTTGTAAACAACAAGTGCCAGAAAAAGGCCTGGTCCTTATGACATGTTCTACACATTTCTTAGGTGTTCAAAAATGTCCTGCTTCAAAGACAGGCTTCCTTATGTCTGCAAACTGTCCGTCTGTCTCACTTGTCTCCCTCTCTCACAAATACACAAAGTTAGACACAGGCAGTCTAAAATGCAGGCAAGCAGGAACATTGTCCATCGAAGGCTTTCTCCCCCTTTTTATCGACAGAAACACAGGACATGTAAAGGGACTGGTCAAGTCCCTCACATAAGCCGGCTGCTCATCTCCCAAACACTTTCTCACACAGGATGACCCTCAAACATTAGTAGCAAAACTTATTTTACAAATCCGCCATACTTAGCATTACCTTTCTATCTTAATTCAGGTAACATTGACACATTTAACGCAGACAAAACAACATGCATTCAACATTCCTTCATACAAGCAACATTTCCTCATCATTAGTTAGCTAACACAACACAAAGAGCTCATTATATAAATACACATCTTACGTTACTGCAGTAATTACTATTCTGAACACAGCTCATCATTTTTGAAATTCTAAAAAGCGAATTTCTCGGAAACTTGTCCAGAGTCCAACGCTTTTACTATCATAAATTGAGGCTTTCTGAAGATTAGGCATGTGCAATTAGTTTCGTTCCAAATTCGTTTTTTTAACGAATTTCGACAAATTCGTTAATTCAGGAATATCCGAATTAACGAAAACCCGTTTAACAAATTTTTTCCGAATATTCGTAAATTCGATAAAATTGGACATTCGTAAATTCGTACATTCGTAAATTCGGGCATTCGTACATTCGTACATTCGTAAATTAGTGAATTCGTAAATTTGTAAATTCAAAAATTCGGAAATCTGAAATAATAGTTAACTAATAATAACTTAACTATCAGTAATTACTAGTAACTTTTAAATTATAGGTATTGTAATTTCCTTTCAAATTTGGCTGTTAGTGAACGTAACACATACAAATTTATCCGAAGTTATGAATGATCCGAAAAAATGGAATGGAACGTAATGAATTAATAATAATAAATAACAGTAATAATAATAACAACGTTTTATTATTATTATTTATTATTAATTTGTTCCGTTCCATTTGTTTAGATGCAGCATTCGTTTTGGATAATTCGTAACTTCGGATAAATTCGTATTCGTTACGTTCACTGACAGCCAAATTGGAAAGGAGATTACAATACCTATAATTTAATAGTTACTATTTCAGATTTGTGAATTTTCGGGTTTTTGGATTTTCAAACTTCGAATTTACAAATTTCCGAATTTTCTAATTTACAAATGTACGAATTTACGAATTTACGAATGTACGAATTTACAAATGTACAAATGTAAAAAGGTACGAATGAACGAATGTTTGAATTTACGAATGTACGAATGAACGCATTTACGAATTTACGAATGAACGAATTTACGAATCGCGATCATAACGAATGACCCGAAAAAAATATTAAACGAATGAAATGAAAACGAAAATGAATGAATTTTTTGGCTGTGCACATGTCTAATAAATACTTATGCGCATGCTCATAATTCGGCAAGGCAGACATTAGCACGCATGTGCAAACATATTAGCGTGCATGCAAAACGGAACAGCACGCCCGGTATTGGCACTGGTGCCAAATGGCCATTTAAGCTGGACTATGACATAAACAGATTGCTGAGTGATCTTTAGCTAGTTCCTCCTTACCTACACTTTGACCTGCTATACCTGCCTACCCCGTGTACGACTCTGCTTGCCCCTGACCTGTCCCTGCCTGCCTGCTGTGACTGGACCACGCGGCACTTATTGAATGTATATTGCAGAACACTTTTTTTCTATATTTAGCAAACCAGAAGACAGGAAATAAGAGCTGTTCATTGTTAGCGGGTACGTACACTTTGGGGGCTCGTTGTAGGGATTAGGCACCATGGTGGGGATTCAGTTGAGGGAGGGGGAAGTGTTGGGGCCTTCTTTAGTCTTGGGGGACACTTTTCATGTTTTCAGTCCGAGCCCGCCGTCTTCTCAAACTTATTTACTGGATGAGTCGGGCAGTGAAGTGGTATTTTGATATCTCTCCGCCCAGCTGGAACTTTATTTCCATTAACTGCATACAAGGGGGAGGAGTTGATATTCCAGCATCAGAATTAGAAAAAAGAATCCCTCTGTTCTACAGCCTCCTGGGCCCCTGTGATCGATCTCATGGGGCCCAAAAAAAAATCTGATTTAGACTACACAGGAACCATGGCCTGCAGGGAGAGGGGAGTGCATCAAGAGGATCAGTCTCTGCATAAGGCACTGGCAGTACAGCCGTCCCTCCTGTTGGGCATGAAGGCCTCTTGAACCCTTCGGGAAAGAGAGCCCTGGCTGATGGGGGCATGGCCAGGGAGGAGTTAAGGTGACTATTGGGGTCACTTGGGATTGGTGCAGGACGGGACAGGGGTTGGGCCTGAGCTCAAGAATTTGGCACCCCAGGGGATTCTGGGCCTTTTCGGATGGAAGCATGGAAGAGCTGCCCACCCTCCCGCCCTATTTTCTGGTTGGTATGTCACAGCTTGCTGCGGTTTTGGTGACCTTGCCAGCAAACATGGAAGATTAGTTATGCCCTGATGGTAAGTGGGAGATAGACGGCCGGTCCGGCACTTATGGTAAGGACAGGCCCCTCCTTCATCTCCCTTTTACATTTGGAATTTTGTGTGCTCACAGTGCAACTGTGACTGGCACGGTTAAATTGTTAATGTTATGTTTTGAGTTAATAAAAGCTGTGGCCTTGCCCTTTCCAACCTTAATGGTTGTAAGTGATCTTTATTGGATGGGAAGAAGGGGTAGGGCGTTATAGGTTGCTATGGTAAGTTATGGTATAGGACCTGGGCTTATTGCACCTCAGCAGTCATGTGGCTGGGCTCTGATTTTGCACTGATAGGACCCCGAGCTAGAAGGCTTTTATTCCTGCATAAGTATTTAAACGTTTCTTTTACCTTACACAGTTTTTCACATCACCTACTTTTAACCACCTCTGGATCGCCCACTGTATATATACGTCATTACTTTGAAGTTTTATACCAAGGTTATGGCAGCAGCTAGCTTCCATAACCACCACATAATATTTTTTTAAATAGTGGGCGATTCTCTTTCACAAAAAAGTGGTCCAGGCGGCAGATGCCACTTTCTGGTCATTTCCCCCATTTACCAGAGCCGTCAGTAGCTGCAGAAAAGATCCGATCCCATGGAGCAATGATGGGCAGGAAGTCGAGTGAGAGCAAGAAGGCCCCCAGTCAACTTTATGGCCTTGGAGCACCGGAGCGACGTCTGGCAACACTTAATGGCATTATGCCGTGTACACACGTTCGGACGTTCCGACAACAAAATCCTGGATTTATTTCCTGACGGATGTTGGCTCAAACTTGTCTTGCATACACACGGTCGCACAAATGTTGTCGGAAATTCCAAACGTCAAGAACGCGGTGACGTACAACACGTACGACGAACCGAGAAAAATGAAGTTCAATAACCAGTGCGGCTCTTCTCCTTGATTCCGAGCATGCGTGGACTTTTGCGTGTCGGAATTGTGTACACACGATCGGAACGTCCAACAACAGATTTTGTTGTCAGAAAATTTGAGATCCAGCTCTCAAATGTCCGATGGAGCCTGCTACACGGTCGGAATTTCCGACAACAAGCTCACATCGAACATTTGTTGTCGGAAATTCCGACCGTGTGTATGCGGCGTTACAGTGCCTTTATTTTTATTATTTTTTTAAATTTGTAAATGTAAAATTACATATATATTTTTTTTTTTTTTAAATGTGAGATCTGAGGTCTTTTTTACCCCAGATCTCACAATAAAGATGACCTGTCATGCTTATTTCTATTACAAGGGATGTTAACATTCCCTGTAATTGTAATAAAAGTGATCACTTTTTTTTTTTTTTAAAGGAGCAGTGTAAAAATAAAAAGTTAAATAAGTAAAAAAAAAAAATAATTTAAAGTGTCCCGTGCCTCTGAGCTTGTGCGCAGAAGTGAGCGCATACGTACGTCGCGCCCACATATGTAAACGGTGTTAAAAACACACATGTGAGGGATTATTTCTCAATTTTTTTTTTTGTAAAATCTTTTTTATTGAGTTTTTCATTGATATACAAAATTAGCCCATGCAGGGGCCAATATTTCCCAATTTTTCCCGTTCTCGTCATGTGAGGTATCGCCGCGATCATTAGAGTGAGAGCAATAATTCTAGCTCCACACCTCCTCTGTACCCTGTCAAATTTTTTAAAGAGTCGCCCATGGAGATTTTTAATTACCGTAGTTTGTTGCCATTCCACATGCATGCGCAATTTTGAAGCATGACACATTAGATATCGATTTACGCAGCGTAACATCATCTTTCACATTATACAAAAAATTAGGGGGCTATCAAGGGGTTAACTGTGTTCCCTGGGAGTGTTTCTAACTGTATGGGGGCTGGGCTGACTGGAGGAGGAGAGAGATCGCGGTTCCTAATCACTAGGAACAGCAGATCTGTTTCTAACTCCCCTGTCACAACGGGGATTTGTCTGTTTACATTGACAGACCCCCGTTCTGACTCTCGTTACCGCGATCGCGGGTGGCCGGTGGACATTGCGGCCGCCGGCCACGGGCATCGGGTCCCCCTTCTAGGAGCCAACTTACACCTACGGTGATTTGGGAGAACGTGCTGACCTGCCCGCCGTATAACAACGGTGGCTGGCCAGCAGGTGGTTAATTCATGAAAGTGTATTTTTTACAAAAAAATTTCGTTGGAAACACCGCTGCGCAAATACAGTGTGGCATAAAATATTGCAACGACCGCCATTTTATCCTCTAGGGTCTCTGCTAAAAAATATATGCCGAATATACTCGAGTATAAGCCAAGTTTTTCAGCCCATTTTTTAGGCTGAAAAACCCCCCTTGGCTTATACTCGAGTGAGCCGTACAGCAGCCGTACCTTTAATTACTAAAACAGCGGGTATCTCCCGCTGTGTTATTCAGTCTGTTCGGCCACCCATTGTAACAAAGCCCCGCCTCCTCCTCGTCCGTGATAGAGGAACACTGATACAATGCTGGGAAACTGTATCAGTGTTCCGTCTATCACAGACAAGGAGGAGGCGGGCCTTTTTGTAAGAATGGACTGCCGAACAGAATGCATAACACAGCGGGAGATACCTGCTGCAGACGTTATTTCCCGAAGACAGCGCCGTTTACCAAGACCATAATTAGAGTTGTCCCGATACCGATACTAGTATCGGTATCGGCACCGATACCGAGCATTTGCCCGAGTACTTGTACTCGGGCAAATGCTCCCGATGCTTCCCCTGGAAGTCATCTGTGATCAGCACGTGGGGGGGTTACAAGTTTCTCCCCCAGCGGCTTTCAGCGGCTTTAGTGACATACAGCGGTGATCGCTCACTGCTGACTGTCACTGCATCCTCCTCCATGCCCCCTCCGTTCCTCTGTCCCCCTCCGCTGTCCCCTCCGTTCTGCTGTGCCTCTCCGCTGTCCCCTCCATTCTGCTGTGCCTCTCCGCTGTCCCCTCCATTCCCCTCTCCTTCTCTCTCCCCCTCCGCTGTCCCCTCCGTTCTGCTGTGCCTCTCCGCTGTCCCCTCCATTCCCCTCTCCTTCTCTCTCCCCCTCCGCTGTCCCCTCCGTTCTGCTGTGCCTCTCCGCTGTCCCCTCCGTTCCCCTCTCCTTCTCTCTCCCCCTCCGCTGTCCTCCTCCTCCTTCCTTTGTGAATAGACAGAGTCAACTGACTCTGTTCATTCACATAACTGAAACTTTGTAATCTCCTGTGATTACAATGTGTCAGTTTATGAATGGAGAGGAGCCGCTGTCTTCTCTCCATTCATTCTCAGTGCAGCTGAGGCTGCAGAGAAAGGGACTGGGGAATCTCTATCCTCGGTCTCTTTCTCTGTCTCAAGGGGGAGATATCAGAGGTCTGTTAAGACCCCTGATATCTCACCAAAGCCCCCCAACAGGGCTGATTAAAAAAAAAAAAAAAAAACACATATTGCAATAAAGAATAAAAAAAATATTGTGAAAAATTAAAAATTGTAAATAATAAAAAAAAAAAAAACACACACATATACACTGTTCCCCCCCCCCCCCAAGAAAAAGAAAGCACTGTTAAAAAAAAAAACACTGTCACGTGACATTAAAAAAAAAGTATCGGTAATCGGTATCGGCGAGTACTTGAAAAAAAGTATCAGTACTTTGTACTCGGTCCTAAAAAAGTGGTATCGGGACAACCCTAACCATAATGCTCCGATTCACACAGCTGGTGTAGTCAAATCTTGGTTTGACTAGCATGCAGACAAAGTCTTGCACCTTCCCTGGGCGCCACAGTTGCCGGACCTCAATTTCTTAAAGCCACTATGGTCAATTTTGGAGAACAAGGTTCGGACTCGTTTTCTGCCTCTGGCATCTCTGCGAGAACTGGAATGATTTTTGCATGAAGAGTGGTTTTCAGATTCCATTATCACAACAAAGTCCTATTTATGATATGGCTGAGATTTCTCTGATAAACATGTGTATTTGCAGACCTACTTTCAATTCTACCAATACCCCATAACTTACTGCAGTATCCTGTCAAAGTTCCTAAAGGGACAAAAACTGAGTCCCAACCCAATACTAAGAGTTGTTCTGAAGGTGATTCAGGATCCTTGTGGATCTTGGGCAAAATGTACAATAGAAGTTGCATGAATGGACTGGCTACAAATAATCAAGTAGGTCTCTTGTAACAGTGCCCTCTCTATCAAAGCTCAGTCCGGCACAACTGAAATCTGTTTCTTAATTGCCCATATAAGATCTCTGGCAATTTTTTTATATACCATTATATATCAAGTGATAGAGTTACCCTTTAAACTTCTATATTTGTTCTTTAGTCTCTGACAGAGTTACTCTTTAAGTTTCTTTGTTTTGCACTGTCTGTTCCCAGACTCTCTGTATCCGCTTGAGCTTACAGTACTGTATCCTGTTGACCAAGAATGTGCAATGGGCAGTCCTTGTTGTATCCTCAAGACCCGTGTAGGTAGAGGCATTATAGTGCTGTCATGGGTTTGCCACCCGACAAAGGGGTCACCTATGGGTTAACAAATAGGACAGAGTAATTTCAGTGATTGGCGTCAATCACTGCTTTATTTAAACACCTCTCCTGTACTCCTGCAAATACTCGGTATAGGGACCGATAATAGTATCGGTATCGGGACAACACTAGTTTCAAGCTACATATAAAATTGATGATCATTAGCACCTGCTTGGTATACTAGGTTGATCCTACACCTGACTCTAATCCTACAAAATCCCTGACTTTGTGCAAGTGTAAAGCCGCGTACACACGAGCGGAAAGTCCGACAGAAAAAGTCCGACGGAAGCTTTTCATCATCTATTCCGATCGTGTGTAGGCCTCATCTGACTTTTTTTTTTCGAAAATTCTGACGGACTTAGAAATGTAACATGTTCTAAATATTTCCGACGGAACCAATTCCTATCGGGAAAACCGATCATCTGTATGCTGTTCCGACGGACCAAAAACGACGCATGCTCTGAAGCAAGTACGGGATGGAAGCTATTGGCTACTGGCTATTGAACTTCCTTTTTCTAGGCCCGTCATAATTGTTGTACGTCAACGCGTTCTTGACGGTCGGACTTTGGGTTGACCGTGTGTAGGCAAGACCACTTGAATGGAATTTCATCGGAGTTCCGTCGGAGAAACCTTCGGAGTTTATTCCGACGGCAAAACCGGTCGTGTGTACAGGACATTGAAGCATTGAAGCTGGTTTGAAGCCAAAGGGTAGTCACACCAAATATTGTTGGGGCTATATAATCCATGTATAATAATAATAGTGATTTGATTTCAATTTTTATTCTGTTCGCTCACTTTGCATTTTGTAAATTGATAAAAATAAAGAAAAAATATATATATTTTTGAAAGCATTCTTTACAGCATTTCTCCACACCTGCCTGAAAGTTTTGCACAGTACTGTATTTTTTATATATATTTTCCTAAATTTGATTATATTTTTATTTACTGACCTCTGGAAGATAGGACCCCTATCAGAGATCCTAGCCCAATGACCATCATTTCATCCAGTCATTCTTGGAGGATATTTTTACATCCAAACTCCGATCTTACCAGAATCTGCCCCATGTGGTGTCATTTCTGGAGCTCTTTAGATGTGGGTCAGTCTCGGGGTCCCATCTACATTGATTGGCGGGTCAGGCCGTTAGTAATAGAACCACAGCCACTGAATGTACTAATAAAATGGAATCCATTGCTGGCCATCTCTCAGAGTCATTGTTACATGGCCATTATACATTTTTAACAGAACTTATGAACTTTATGAACTCTTTAATAACCATATGATACAAAAAAAGGAGAAGTGCAGGAAAAGAAATGAATGACAGATCTAGAAGATAATATTCTGGTACATTCGCTGGAAGCTTTAGCGCTAAAACTGATAATTATACAACATTAAAATGTATCCCAAAAATGATTATATCTTCTGGGACTCTCCACATTGTACGATCAATGCTGGGTTGGAGGTTGGGGTTGGGTTGGGAGTTGGGTTGGGGGTTGGAGTGGAGTTGAGTCGAAGTTGGGTTGGGGGTTGGAGGAGGCTCTATTGTCCTTCTGCCGGATGCTCATCCTGGGACCCCTACTGCTGCTCCTGAGGAGGGTGTCCAGAAGGGGCTTACAGAGGATTCTGGATGACCCCAGCTGTATCCTAAAAGGAAAGATTGACAGAAAGTGTCACCTGATATATTTCTCTGTCATTAATGTCATTGGAATATCATAAGCCCCTCGTTGGTGTCAGTGGAATAGAATAAGCCCAAGCATTGGTGTTAGTGGAATAAACCAAGTCCCATTGCTGGTGCCAGTGGAATAAAATAAATCCTATTGTTGGTGTAATTGGGAAAAAAATAAATCCTGTTTTTGGTGTCATTCTGAATAAAATAAGTAAAATCATTGGTGTCAGTGAGATATACTAATCAACATTGTTAGTGTCAGTGGGCTAAAATAATTCCCATTGTTGGTGTCAGTGGGATATAATAAAATAAGCCCCATGGTTGGTGTCTCTGGTATAAAACAATTTCCATCATTGGTGTCAGTAGGATAAAAAGTCTCATGGTTGGAGCTAGTGGAATAAAATAAGCCTGATCATTGGTGTCAATATAATAAAATAACCCCCATTGTTGGTTTCAGTGGAATAAAATAAGTCCCATTGTTGGTATAAGTGGAATGAAATAAGCCCATCATTGGTGTAATTAGAATAAAAAAAAGCCCCATTGTTGGTGTCAGAGAAATAAAATAAACCTCAAGGCTTATAAAATAAGTTCCATGGTTGGTGTGTCAGGGCTGGGCTCAGCCCTTCCTTCTCTGAGCTGGCCGCTTGGCTCTCAGCTAATTGCCAGCTCCTATCTCTCCACAGTGACTCACCTGTTGATGATCCTGCTCGTCAGTCCTGCCTACTTAAGCCGTCCAGTCCAGATGATCTCTACCTTCACCTTGGTCACATCTCTAGAGACGCTCTCCTGTGTTCCTGTTAAAGACTTGCTTGGCTGACATTTCTTCTGGCTCCAGATCCTGCTTGCTGGTCTACTACGCTCATCTCTGGCTCCCTGACGTTTTGGCTTGTCTGACTATCCGTTCCGATTCCTGAACTCTGGCTATGTTTTGACTATGTTTACTCTGTTTACCTTTTTTTTATTATTATTAAATAAGTGAAATTTAACTGTACTTCTGTCTCAGTCTGATTCATGGTTTCTGACAGTAGGCGAAGGCCATGAATTCAGAAGATGCAGTCAATCCACTTGTTGGTAATATTTTTTCCAGATTGGATGACCAGGATCACCGCATGGATCAGTTTGCCATGGCATTACAAACGCTCCTGTGTTGCACAGCTCAACTGGAGTCTCCCACTGTGGCTGCTCCGGTACAACCTGTGTTGTAGGCTGTCCCTGCTGCTGCTCCAGTCTCTGTGCAGGCACCCGCCTCGAGTATTACCTCTATAAGGGTTATGTCTGGTTCTGCTCCGCTTCCCCAGTGATTTGGGGGCAATCCAGTTCAATGCAGAGGGTTTCTCAACCAGGTTGAGATATACTTTGAGGTGCTGCCCCAGGCGTTTCCCACGGACAGAAGCAAAGTAGGTTTCGTGATATCTTTGCTTTCTGAGAGAGCCTTGGCCTTGGCAAGCCCTCTCTGGGAGACACAAAAACCTGTTGTCTTGAGTTACCCTGAGTTTGTGGCTTCCTTTTCAAAGGGTATTTGATGTTCCTGCACGCTCCACTTCTGCTGCCAAGTGCCTCATGACCATCAAACAGAATACAAGAACTGTTGCCGATTACGCCATTGAATTCCGTACTCTGGCAGCAGAGGTTGCTTGGAACAATGAGGCCCTCGTGGCTGCTTTTTCTCATGGTCTCTCGGATTCTATCAAGGATGAGATAGCAGCCTGAGATACAGTCAGGTCCATAAATATTGGGACATCAACACAATTCTAATCTTTTTAGCTCTATACACCACCACAATGGATTTGAAATTAAACGAAAAAGATGTACTTTAACTGCAGTCTTTCAGCTTTAATTTGAGGGTATTTACATCCAAATCAGGTGAACGGTGTAGGAATTACAACAGTTTGAATATGTGCCTCCCACTTTTTAAGGGACCAAAAGTAATGGGACAGATTAACAATCATCCATCAAACTTTCACTTTTTAATACTTGGTTGCAAATCCTTTGCAGTCAATTACAGCCTGAAGTCTGGAACGCATAGACATCACCAGACGCTGGGTTTCATCCCTGGGGATGCTCTGCCAGGCATCTACTGCAACTGTCTTCAGTTCCTGCTTGTTCTTGGGGCATTTTCCCTTCAGTTTTGTCTTCAGCAAGTGAAATGCATGCTCAATCGGATTCAGGTCAGGTGATTGACTTGGCATAACATCCCACTTCTTTCCCTTAAAAAACTCTTTGGTTGCATTTGCAGTATGCTTTGGGTCATTGTCCATCTGCACTGTCAAGCGCCATCCAATGAGTTCTGAAGCATTTTGCTGAATATGAGCAGATAATATTGCCCGAAACACTTCAGAATTCATCCTGCTGCTTTTGTCAGCAGTCACATCATCAATAAATACAAGGGACCAGTTCCATTGGCAGCCATACATGCCCACGCCATAACACTACCACCACCATGCTTCACTGATGAGGTGGTATGCTTTGGATCTTGAGCAGTTCCTTTCCTTCTCCATACTCTTCTCTTCATATCACTCTGGTACAAGTTGATGTTGGTCTCATCTGTCCATAGGATGTTGTTCCAGAACTGTGAAGGCTTTTTTAGATGTTGTTTGGCAAACTCAAACTAATCTGACCTTCCTGTTGAGGCTCACCAATGGTTTACATCTTGTGGTGAACCCTCGGTATTCATTCTGGTGAAGTTTTCTCTTGATTGTTGACTTTGACACACATACACTTACCTCCTGGAGAGTGTTCTTGATCTGGCCAACTGTTGTGAAGGGTGTTTTATTCACCAGGGAAAGAATTATTCGGTCATCCACCACAGTTGTTTTCCGTGGTCTTCCGGGTCTTTTGGTGTTGCTGAGCTCACCGGTGTGTTCTATCTTTTTAAGGATGTTCCAATTGATTTGGCCACACCTAATGTTTTTGCTATCTCTCTGATGGTTTTGTTTTGTTTTTTCAGCCTAATGATAGCTTGCTTCACTGATAGTGACAGCTCTTTGGATCTCATATTAAGAGTTGACAGCAACAGATTCCAAATGCAAATAAGCACACTTGAAATGAACTCTGGACCTTTTATCTGCTTCTTGTAAATGGGATAATGAGGGAATAACACACACCTGGCCATGGAACAGCTGAGCAGCCAATTGTCCCATTACTTTTGGTCCCCTAAAAAGTGGGAGGCACATATACAAACTGTTGTAATTCCTACACCGTTCACCTGATTTGGATGTAAATACCCTCAAATTAAAGCTGAAAGTCTGCAGTTAAAGCACATCTTGTTTGTTTCATTTCAAATCCATTGTGGTGGTGTATAGAGCAAAAAAGATTAGAATTGTGTCAATGTCCCAATATTTATGGACCTGACTGTATACCCACTGAGCTGGAGAAGTTGATCACGTTTGCCATCCTCAATGACTCCAGACTCAGATAAAGACTCTCTTTTAAGGAGCGCTTGCGGAAGCCTCCTGCACGTTTGTCTCCGAGCTTTGCAGTCCCACCCTTGCCTCCCTCACCTCCCATGCCTCCTGGTACAGAGTCGGTCAGTGAAGATGAACCCATGCACTTGGGCTTCACGCGTCTTTCTGCGGATGAGAGAACCCTTAGAAGGTCACTTTTTGAAGTCTTGTCCTACCCGTCCAGGGAACGCCCGAACCTTGAGGTCCTGTCACGGACAGACCTTAGGTGGCAATGTTTTGTCCCCAGTTATCCAGAAGGATAAGCCCCTGGTTTCGGTTACCCTTTCTTGGGCTGAGTCATCCATCGAGATACAGGCTCTAATCGACTCTGGGGCTGCAGGCCTGTTCATTGATGCTGCCTTTGTATCGAAGCACTCGATTCCGCTGCAGCTGCGTGACACTCCACTTGCCATTGAGGCTCTTGACGGGAGACCTCTACAGCCTGCCCATGTGACCCATGAGACTGTTCCATTGTCCATGGCCTCAGGGGCTCTTCACCATGAGATAATCCAATTCCAAGTTATTTCCTCACCTAAGTTTTCGCTGATTATTTGTTATCCTTGGTTACAGAGGCACAACCCCTCTTTTGATTGGCTCCGTGCTGAGGTTCCCTCCTGGTCACCACAATGCAGTAGACATGCTTCCAGAAGGTAGCCAAGGTCCTGTGCACTTCTTCTCTCTCCTCCCTGCTGGACTAGTACTGCGATTTTAGCGATGTCTTTGACAAAGGTCAAGCCGGTAGTTTGCCTCTACACCGGTCGTATGATTGCGCAATTGACCTTCAACCTGGTGTCATAGCCCCTCGTGGCCGGGTCGGTCTTGGAGGATAAGGCCATGGAGGAGTATGTTGCAGATGCACTTTCTTGGGGTTTCATACGCAAATCCTCGTCTCCTGCTGGTGCTGGTTTCTTCTTTGTGAAGAAGAGGAGTGGTGAACTGAGACCTTGTATTGATTATAGGGGTCTCAATCGTTTCACGGTTAAGAATGCCTATACAATTCTGTTGATTACAGAGTTATTTGATCGCCTCAAGGGAGCAACGGTTTTCACTAAGCTTGATTTGAGAGGGGCATACAATCTCATGAGGATTAAGGAGGGCAACGAGTGGAAAACTGCGTTTAATACCAGAACAGGCCATTATGAGTATCTTGTAATGCCTTTTGGCCTTTGAACTGCCCCAGCAGTTTTCCAGTAATTTATTAATGATGTCCTCCGAGATTTTTTGCAGTTATGTGTGGTGGTTTATCTCAACGCTATCCTCATATTTTCCAAGTCCCTGGAGAGCCACCACACAGATGTCTGACGTGTGCTTCAGAAACTAAGAGAGAACAATCTCTATTGTAAATTGGAGAAGTACGAATTCCATTGTGAACAGGTTAAATTTCTGTCATTTTCACTGCTGGTTTTTCGATAGACCCAGAGAAACTTTCAGCAGTCCTACAGGGTTTACGTCCTCTGCAGCGTTTTCTTGGCTTTGCCAAATATTATCGGAAGTTTATTCGTAACTTCTCGACTCTGGTCAAGCCCCTGACTGATATGACCAGAAAGGACGAAAACCCACAGTGTTGGTCTCCGGAGTCCATTAAGGCCTTTGGGAGTCTCAAGGCTGCCTTTGTTTCTGCTCCTGTGTTGGCACATCCTGATCCTACGTTACCTTTTATCCTTGAGGTTGATGCTTCCGAGACTGGAGTTGGCGCCCTTCTGTCTCAACATCCTACCCCCGAGAGTGCTATGCATCCTTGTGGCTACTTTTCCAAGAAATTGTCACCTGCGGAGTGCAATTACAAGATTGGTGACGGAGAGCTGTTAGCGATTATTTTAACCCTGAAAGAATAGAGACATCTCCTCGAAGGTACCACTGTGCCGGTTCTCATTCTTGCTGACCATAAGAATCTCACATTCTTGTCTGAGGCTAAACGCCTCTCTCCAAGAAGGGCGCAATGGGCTCTTTTCTTGTCTAGTTTCAATTACATTGTCTCATTCTTACCCGGTACTAAGAATGTAAGGGCTGACACTTTGTCACAACAATTTTCCTCCACTTCCAAGATGGAATCAGTTCCGGTTCCTGTGATTCCTCCTGATCGTATTTTGTCTACAGTTCGCACCAGTCTCGCTTCTCTTTTGGGTGACAATATTCTTGCTGCTCACGTCGATGCTCCTCCTGAGAAACCTTGTAACCGCTGCTTTGTCCCAGAGAGTCTCCATACTTCCATGCTCCAGACTTACCATTCTCCCAAGGCTGCTGGCCACCCTGGGAAGAATCAACACTTTTGGGCCATTTCCCAACAATTCTGGTGGCCTAGTCTACATGCTGATGTAACTGCCTTCGTAGCTGCCTGTTCCGTGTGTGCTCAGAATAAGACTCCACGACACCTTCCAGTGGGCCTCCTACAACTCATACCCAATGGAGAGAGGCCCTGGACCCACCTGTCTATGGATTTCATTGTGGAGTTACTCAACTCCCAGGGCAACACAGTTATCCTTATGGTGTTTGACAGGTTCTAGAAAATGTCTCATTGTATTCCACTTAAGAAGTTGCCCACTTCTAAGGAACTGGCTTCCATTTTTGCTTGGGAGATCTTTCACTAACATGAACTACCCAAGGTGATTGTTTCGGACGGGGTAGTCAGTTTGTGTCACGGTTCTGGTGAGCCATTTGTGCAAAGTTGGGGATTCATCTTGCTTTCTCCTCTGCGTATCACCCGCAGTCTAATGGGGTCGCAGAACAAGCCAATCAGTCCTTGAAACAATTGCTATGTTGCTATATTTCTGAACATCATAACAACTGGTCAGACCTATTACCATGGGCAGAGTTTGCTCACAACAGTGCCTTGAATTCTGCTTCCTGATTGTCCCCGTTTATGCAAACTATGGTTTCCAACCTTCCACGATGCCTGACTCATTTGTTCCGCAGAGTATTTCTTTATTAGAGGAGCATTTCTGTGGTCTTCGTTCCACTTGGGTACCAGTCCAGGAGGCTTTGCGACATGCTAATGATAGGTACAGACTCCATGCTGACAACAGATGCCTGCCTGCACCTTCCTACCAGGTTGGGGACAGGGTCTGGCTGTCATATCGCAACCTCCGACTTCGTGTTCCCTCTATGAAGTTCGCACCTCGGTTTATTGGGCCTTTCCGTATTCTTTGCAGGATTAACCCAGTGGCTTACGCATTAGACCTTTCTTCTAATATGCGTATTTCAAATGTATTTCATGTCTCCTTATTAAAACCTTTGGTCTGCAACCACTTTACCACCTCAGTGCGACGTCCTCACCCTGTACAGGTTGAGAACCATGAGGAGTATGAAGTACAGTCCAGTGTTGACTCCCGTAGGTTCTGTGGGCGCATACAGTACTTGGTGCATTGGAAAGGGTACGGTCTGGAGGAACGCTCTTGGGTCTCATCCTCGGACGTACATGCCCCTGTGATTTCCATAGATGTTTTCCCCTCAAGCCTGGTGTTCCTCAGAGGGGGAGGGGTCATTGAGGAAGGGGTACTGTCAGGGCTGAGCTCAGCCCTTCCTTCTCTGAGCTGGACCGCTCAGCTGTCAGCTAATTGCCAGCTCTCATCTCTCTCCACAGTGACTCACCTGTTGATATCCTGCTTGTCAGTCTTGCCTACTTAAGCCATCCAGTCCAGATGATCTCTGCCTTCGCCTTGGTCACATCTCTAGAGACATCTCCTGTGTTCCTGTTAAAGACTTGCTTGGCTGACATTCCCTTTGGCTCCAGATCCTGCTTGCTGTTCTACCACACTCATCTTTGGCTCCCTGACGTTTTTTGCTTGTCTGACTATCAGTTCCGGTTCCTCAACTCTGGGTATGTTTTGACTATGTTTACTCTGTTTACCTTTTTTTTTATTATTATTAAACAAGTGAGATTTAACTGTACTTCTGTCTCAGTCTGATTCATGTTTTCTGACATGGTGTCAATGGAATAATAAAAGTCCCATCATTGGTGTTAGTGGGATAAAATAAGTACTAAAGTTGGTGTCAGTGAGATTTAAGAATTCCCATGGTTGGTGTCAGTGGGGTAAAATAAGCCCCATCGTTGGTGTCAGTGGAAAAAAATAAGTTGAATTGTTGGTGTCAGTGGGATAAAATAAGTCCTATAGTTGGCGTTCCATCCAGTGCCGGCCACTCCATAAGGGACGCAGGGGTGCCGCCGCCCCATCCGTGCGTCCGGCCCCCTGATCTACATAAAGGGCGCCGGATGCATGGATTTCAATGGCGGGGGTGTATTTTTTTGAAGCACGTGATTAGAGCCAGAGGCTCTAATAGGCTTCACAACAGGGGGGGACTCGGGGAGTAGAGCACTGTGCTCTGATCCCACCCAGTTGTGGGACACATTTGCTAATCTGCCTCATTTTCCTCCTGGCCAATCAGATAGCCCCTATTGGCCAGGGAGTTTTAGGACTCCCTGGTCAATCGTGTCTTAGGACACACTTCTGGTTTCTATTCGGCTGGAAGGTGAATGTCTGTGTGCTCGCTGGAGTGGCCCCGGGTCTTCCTTCTCCCTTCCTCCATGCTGCCATGCATCACAAGGTAAGGCAGCCTCTGGGGTGACCACCATTGTTTGTCTCCTGCGGGAGGGTGATTGATTGCCTCCTGTGTCTCCCATTGGGGAGGTGATCACCGTCGCCTGCCTCTCCCAGGGGGGAGTGTTGGTTGTGCTGCCCCCCAAAAATAGTGAGCACTAGCCGCCACTGGTTTCATCACTCTGCACCTCTCTGCCATTCTGCAAAGTGTGAGATCTCCTGGATCTTAAAGCAGAGCTCCACCTTTATAATAATCCAATTGCGTGTCCTATTGGCTATGCAAGACAGAGTGGTCAGTATCCTTGTTAAACAACTTCTGCTTAAACTAGCTGCATACAGAGTTCATCAGTTTCATTGGTTATTTATTGATAAAGTTCTACGCTACTAAGTAGGAAGTCCAACCTGACTATGTAATAATCAAATATGGCTGCATCCATCTACATATATAATAAATACTGATTACAGAAACAAGGTAAAGCAGATGGGATTAAAAGGAAATGTTTAGCAGGGCCCCGATGTAAGGGTTCACGAATGATGTACAATGACCTGATTAACCAATCAGAAATCATCTCTTAGCTGAAATTAAATTGTCATTGCCTTACCCAGAGCACAGACAAGGGGATCTCTCACTCCCTATAGGAAAATTAAACTTTGGAAAAAAAAATGACCGACCAGAGATTAGAATAATTTTCTCCTTACGTTGACGTTTTTTTTATTCCGCCTCCATAGAAAAAAAAGAGCAGACCACCAGAATGTACACCACAGCCAGACAAGGAAGGAAAATCTTCAGAATTTCCAGACGGTAACCAGAATTTCTGATTAAAAAGAAAATAAATATATATAAAAAAAATAACTCAATCAATCAGTTAATAAAATGAATAGCCTATCACAAGCAAATAAAAAAGCAGCTTATACTGCAATACTCACCTTTAATCTGGAGTTGTCCTTCCAAGTAATACCTTTCAGGCTCAGTATAGAGGAGATACTGGAGGTAGAGGAGAGGCTCAGTATAGAGGAGATACTGGATGTAGAGGAGAGGCTCAGTATAGAGGAGATACTGGAGGTAGAGGAGAGGCTCAGTATAGAGGAGATACTGGAGGTAGAGGAGAGGCTCAGTATAGAGGAGATACTGGAGGTAGAGGAGAGGATCAGTATAGAGAATATACTGGAGGTAGAGGAGAGGCTCCGTACAGAGGAGATCCTGGAGGTAGAGGACAGGCTCAGTATAGAGGAGATACTGGAGGTAGAGGAGAGGCTCAGTATAGAGGAGATAATGGAGGTAGAGGAGAGGCTCGGTATAGAGGAGATACTGGAGGTAGAGGAGAGGCTCAGTATAGAGGAGATAATGGAGGTAGAGGAGAGGCTCAGTATAGAGGAGATACTGGAGGTAGAGGAGAGGCTCAGTATAGAGGAGATAATGGAGGTAGAGGAGAGGCTCAGTATAGAGGAGATACTGGAGGTAGAGGAGAGGCTCAGTATAGAGGAGATACTGGATGTAGAGGAGAGGCTCAGTATAGAGGAGATACTGGAGGTAGAGGAGAGGCTCAGTATAGAGGAGATACTGGAGGTAGAGGACAGGCTCAGTATAGAGGAGATACTGGAGGTAGAGGAGAGGCTCAGTATAGAGGAGATACTGGAGGTAGAGGAGAGGCTCAGTATAGAGGAGATACTGGAGGTAGAGGAGAGGATCAGTATAGAGAATATACTGGAGGTAGAGGAGAGGCTCCGTACAGAGGAGATCCTGGAGGTAGAGGACAGGCTCAGTATAGAGGAGATACTGGAGGTAGAGGAGAGGCTCAGTATAGAGGAGATAATGGAGGTAGAGGAGAGGCTCGGTATAGAGGAGATACTGGAGGTAGAGGAGAGGCTCAGTATAGAGGAGATAATGGAGGTAGAGGAGAGGCTCAGTATAGAGGAGATACTGGAGGTAGAGGAGAGGCTCAGTATAGAGGAGATACTGGAGGTAGAGGAGAGGATCAGTATAGAGAATATACTGGAGGTAGAGGAGAGGCTCCGTACAGAGGAGATCCTGGAGGTAGAGGACAGGCTCAGTATAGAGGAGATACTGGAGGTAGAGGAGAGGCTCAGTACAGAGGAGAGGCTCAGTATAGAGGAGATAATGGAGGTAGAGGAGAGGCTCGGTATAGAGGAGATACTGGAGGTAGAGGAGAGGCTCAGTATAGAGGAGATACTGGAGTTAGGGGAGAGGCTCAGTATAGAGTTAATACTGGAGGTAGATGAGAGGCTCATTATAGAGGAGATACTGGAGGTAAAGGAGAGGCTCAGTATAGAGGAGATAGTGTAATTAACGGAGAGGATCAGTACTGGTAGAACACTGGAGATAGAAGAGAGGCTCAGTGCAGGTAGAGCACTGGAAGTAGAGGTCAGACTAAGTATATGGGGTACACTGGAAGTGGGGGGAAAGGTGTGGTACAATGAAAACATTCTTCCGCCATCTATCTGGGCCCTCCAATTACAGTTTGCAGACCCTATAATCATTTTTAGATTTTTCACACCAATAATAAATTAATGTAAAAAAAAATGTGAATGAGATATCCACCACTTCTCACCTAACTTCATTCTCGTTTTTCTTATCATCGCCCTTATCTTCTTCCTCCACTTCACAGAAAGGATTGGTTATGTTACCTTAAAAAGTTAGAAGCAGAGAGTTTACACAGCTCCACCACACACTACTCTGTAGTTCCTCTGAAAGTCATTTTACAAAAATTACAAGATTTACTAACGTTTTATAAGCCGTTTTTCTTTTCTCTTAAAACCACAAATCAAGGTATAGGACAGAACATCTATCTCTGATAGCTCTTTGATGGTTTGGGATGACTTTTGCTGGACTTTTAGCTCATTCCACGGGAAACGAACCTCGTACAGAGCAGTTTTTTTTGTTTTGTTTTTTCTTCCCCCACAATACATGACAGCTTCTTTCTCCCACTGACAATAGTTGTTAAGGAAGCAGCGGGTGCCGACATCTGCCGCAAACTTAGCAACCAGTGACATCACCGGCTCTATTCATTTGTTGGCCAGAAATTCCTGGGCATGTAAACAAAGAAAGTGGCATTGATAGCGAAGACATCATTGACCATGAATATCACTGGATATACCCCGTCCCTTCGTTTAAATTGCCGGTGAGGACCAAAGCTGTCATTTGTAAACGGTATTTGGTGACTGCCTAGCTTTTAAAAAGGGCCTCCAGTTTCTGATAAGCCGCCCCACCTGCAGACTAGGCCAGGTTGTGAAGTAAAGACCCTTATCTTTATCAACATGGGGACAAGGTGCTTTGCCAGCAGGGACCCACCTTGCAATGTACGCCCCCTCATTCAAATCTTCGAACTTCAATAAAGTTCTACAAACACTCCTCAAACCTAACCCAGGTACGGTCAGCTCACTCCTATGTCTGACTGACCTTCTCCACCGAATTTCAGGCTCCTTTATTGAAGGATATCTTCACTCATTGCATTATTTTTTCTGCCAGTCTCCACCTTTTCTAAATCAAGCAGCCACCCCTCAGCTTCAGTATAATTTTTTCCTAGGCTTAGGTGATGCCATAATTCTGCTGCAGGCAGGGAAAAGCATTTCTTCAGTCTCCCCCCCAGCAGTCATTAGACTGCATCATTGTAAGGTTGCAGCAAGCCACGAAGTGAGAGGCTGCACCAAGGGCACCAGGATTTATATGACTGTGTCATCTGTGAGCCGGCATCCCAGTCCAGGAAGTAGATGGTGACCCTGGAGGATGCATGAAAAAAGATGGCGCCATCCTTCAAGGGGAAAAAATCAGGTGAAGGCATTGTCAACGGGAGACCTCTGACAATAAGAACCCCAAGAGTGTTACATACAGTGGCTTTGCTAGGGGGGGGGCGGGGGGTCAGGGGGTGCGGGCCGCACTAGGGTGTCACCCGACAGAGGGGTGACACCCGTTGGTAGCGACATCGCTAACACTGCCCGCTGCCCTACGCGGTGATCTGCGCCTCTCGGGTCTCTCAGCGGAGCGGGCTGAACCCCTGTGTCCCCCTCCTCTCTGTTTACATCCACACAGGAGGTGGAGGAGCCCGAGGGACACACATTGCTGTGAGTGTGTATATCCATCCTCTCTGGTCTGTACACTTCCTTATTTACTATATGTAGATGGACATGTGCAGGGGGGGCTATACTGAGGTGGGGTCTATACTGAGGGGGTATGCACTAAGGGGGGCCTATACTGAGGGGGTATGCACTGAGGGGGGTCTATACTGAGGGGGGTATGCACTGAGGGGGGTATGTACTAAGGGGGGTCTATACTGATGGGGGGTCTATACTAAGGGGGTATGCACTGAGGGGGTCTATACTGATGGGGAGGTATGCACTGAGGGGGGTGTGGACTGAGGAGGGTCTATAATGATGGGGGGTATGCACTGAGGGGGGGTCTATACTGATGGGGGGTATGCACTGAGGGGGGTCTATACTGATGGGGGTCTATACTGATGGTTGGGTATTCACTGAGGGGGGGTCTATACTGAGGGGGGTATTCACTGAGGGGGGGTCTATACTGAGGGGGGTATGCACTGAGGGGGGTCTATACTGATGGGGGGTATGCACTGAGGGGGGTCTATACTGATGGGGGGGTATGCAATGATTGGGGTCTACACTGATGGGGGGTATGCACTGAGGGGGGTCTATACTGATGGGGGGTATGCACTGAGGGGGGTCTATACTGAGGGGGTATGCACTGAGGGGGGTCTATACTGAGGGGAGTATGCACTGAGGGGGGTATGTACTAAGGGGGGTCTATACTGATGGGGGGTCTATACTAAGGGGGTATGCACTGAGGGGGTCTATACTGATGGGGAGGTATGCACTGAGGGGGGTGTGGACTGAGGAGGGTCTATAATGATGGGGGGTATGCACTAAGGGGGGTCTATACTGATGGGGGGTATGCACTGAGGGGGGTCTATACTGATGGGGGTCTATACTGATGGTTGGGTATGAACTGAGGGGGGGTCTATACTGAGGGGGGTATGCACTGAGGGGGGTCTATACTGATGGGGGGTATGCACTGAGGGGGGTCTATACTGATCGGGGGTATGCACTGATTGGGGTCTACACTGATGGGGGGTATGCCCTGAGGGGGGTCTATACTGATGGGGGGTATGCACTGAGGAGGGTCCATACTGATGGGGGGTATGCACTGAGGGGGGTCTATACTGATGGGGAGGTATGCACTGAGGGGGGTGTGCACTGAGGAGGGTCTATACTGATGGGGGGGTATGCACTGAGGGGGGTCTATACTGATGGGGGTCTATACTGATGGTTGGGTATGCACTGAGGGGGGGTCTATACTGAGGGGGGTATGCACTGAGGGGGGTCTATACTGAGGGGGGTATGCACTGAGGGGGGTCTATACTGATGGGGGGTATGCACTGAGGGGGGTCTAACCCTAGTGACGTCACTGCTTACTCGGACAAATCACTCAGCATGCTGCACTGAAGATAAAATAATATATCTGATGCGCAGTTAGTCAATTTTGTTGATGTGATAATACGGCCATTGGAATATCTTTAAAGAAATCATCCTGCCCCATGGAGAATAAATACAGAGCAGTGTGATGGCTCATCTGGTACAACCACAGGAAAAAACAACAAGTATCTCCAGTTTTCCCATCTACAGCCGTCCCCTGCCCGGCTTTTACACATAACTCAATGTACTTTATATCTTTACAGGAAAGGGTGCTTCTTAGTGAGAAATGCTCTTCATAAAGAGAACCTGTCCTGACACACATATAGGAGATGCCAAAGCAGACTAGTTTTTGATTGTTTCAGGCACTGAGGCTGTCATCCTGATCCGTGTCCACTGCTAAGTGAGTCACTGACCTGCAACAAGCATGTAGCCAGTGAAGTGCCACAGTACTTGCTATAGTGCCATTTTCTTTATCAGTGACTCACTAGGGAGTTGTCAGGACCTGAAACACCTGCTGGTGGCACTGTGGTTCCCAAGGCAGAAAGTTGTAGCTTTAGTGTCCACCAGCAGGTGTCTCCCAGCAGCCAAGGGATCCCAGTAATCAATCTCCACCTGATGCTGGCTGCTGGAGGGTATTTAGGCCCTCCTCTGCCAGTACCTTTAGTTTTACATGTTTTGCCTGCTAAAGAGAGACTTGATTGCTGATTCATCCTGAGCCTTATTCCTGATCCTGCCCTATACCTTTATCCTGTACCTTGCTGTCTTGTACCTGCTCCCCTTCGTCTCTGCTCTACCTTGCCAAACACCACCAGCCACATCTCCAGGGACATGATTTTGACTCCAACTTTAAGATCCATGATGCACATCCAGAGATCTGGCTGATGGATACAACCATCTTTAATCCTTGATGTTCTGGGTGGTTAAATAACTTTTGATATGCACGCTCTATCAACCGGACCTGCATCAAGGGGAAAGTACTATCTTACTTCTCCTCCAAAGCTACGGTCTATATAGAGTTATACCACTAAGTTATATAATAAGACCATCCCACAATATACGGACCCCTGGCTGATGTCATTCACATTCTCTGTTGTTTGTGCGCTGCTCTGCCGGACATAGCTTTCTTTTCATTTTTGAGTTATGTTCTTTGTCTTTATGGGTGGAGCATCAACATTTGGGATAAAAGCTACAGATCTGAAACCCGCAAGTCCTCTGCAGCTTTCCTTGCAGCTGGTTTACATTTCTGCTCCCAAAATTTGTGTTTGTTGCGTATATCCCCATGTTCATGTTGCTAAATATTATCAATGTGTAATACATTTTTAATATTTTTTACCATCAAACTGTTTGTGGCCCGGTTTAAAGTCCCAATCTAAGGAATTCATGTTTGATTCTTCCTGATCCCAGTCTTGTTTTCCCCCTTCCTAACTGGTTCTTACACCTCCAGTTTTACCCTATTTATTCTATCGACATTTCCCATTTTGTATATATTCTATATAGCTTATTTGATATTAGGCCTACTGTTACTTAAAGGGTAAGTTCACCTTTACAGAAAAATCTGTAAGGTGAACCTACACAGGACCACCTCCTCACCTCTCTTGTCCCGCTGACCTGGAGCGCGGTGATATCCCGCTATGAGCCCTCAAAACGCTGCCTCACCAGTCCGGGGGTTAGAAATCCCCTCAGCTTTCTCTCCTCTTCTTCCCCGCCAACAGGACAGGCTATGCAGGTTCTGATTGGTCGACGCCAATTAGACCAATTAGAATGCTCCTAAATGTACCTCCTGACGGGGTACATTTTGGAGATTAAGCCGAGGGCATTTCTAAGCCCCGGACTGGTGAGGCGGCAATTCGAGGGCTCATAGCGGGATATCGCCGCGCTCCAGATCAGGGTGTCCTGTGTAAGTTCACCTTACAGATTTTTCTGTAAAGGTTAACTTACCCTTTAAAGTGGTTGTAAAACCCTGTTACACCACTTGTACCTACAGGTAAGCCTATAACCAGGTAAGCCCTATAACCAGGCTTACCTGTAGGTACCTTGAATATCTCCTAAACGTGCACAGTTTAGGGGACATTCAGTATATGTGCTGCTGCCGACGTCATCGGCGCATGAGCACTGAAGAAATGGGCTGCTGGTACTGTTTCTTCAGGAGTCCTGCATGCGGGCAGGAGTGACATGATTATGGCTCCGGCCAATGGCAGCGCATGCGAACCCGGAAGTAACTCCGGTGGAAGATGTCAGCCCTGTACTTGGAGTGTCGACACTGATCCAGGGCATCGTTCTGAGGTAAGTTTTTCATAATGAGCTAGCATCTCATTATGCCTTTGTCTTGCAAGGTTTTTGTTTTGTATTTCCGAGGTTTAAAACCTCTTTAACCGATTGCCGCCCGCCATATAGCAGAATAACGGCGGCAAAGTGGTTTCAACACCCTGACTGGGCGTCAAATGACGTCCTCGGGATATTAAGCCGCTGTGCGCCCCCGGGGGCCTGCACCGCGGCGATCATTGTTGCGGCTTGTCAGTCTGAGGCACCGCAACTCCGATCTAGGTAAAGAGTCTCTGACAGAGACTCTTTACCACGTGATCAGCCATGTCCAATCACAGCTGATCACGATGTAAATAGGAAGAGCCGGTGATCGGCTTTTCCTTACTCGTGTCTGACAGACGCGAGGAGAGGAGAGCCGATTGGCTGCTCTGCTGACAGGGGGGGGCTGTGCTGATTGTTTATCAGCACAGCCCCCCCTCGGATCCCGCCCAGGACCACCAGGATGGCCATCCACACTCGACCACCAGGTATGCCCCCCCTAGACCCCCAGGGAAATACCAATCTGTGCCCAGGCAGCTGTCAATCAGTGCCCACTCACAATGCCTACCACTGCCAGTGCCACCAGGGATGTCTATCAGTACCGCGTGTCAGTGCCCATCAGTGCCACGTATCAATGCCCAGCAGTGCCGCCTATCAGTGCCACCCATAAGAACCCATCTTTGCAGCCTTTCAGTGCCTATCAGTGTCGCCTATCAATGCCCATCAGTGCCGCATATCAGTGCCCATCGTCAGTGCCCGTCAGTGCCCGCTCATTGGTGCCACCTCATCAGTGCCGCCTTATCAGTGCCCATCAGTGAAAGAGAAAACTTACTTATTTACAAAATTTTATAACAGAATCAAAAGCAAAACTTTTATTTTTTTCAAAATTTTCCGTCTTTTTTTATTTGTTTAGCAAAAAATAAAAACCGCAGAGGTGATCAAATACCACCAAAAAAAAGCTCTATTTGTGGGAACAAAATGATAAAAATAGTTTAGTTAGTTTGAGTACAGTGTTGGATGACCGCGCAATTGTCATTCAAACTGTGACAGCGCTGAAAGCTGAAAATTGGTCTGGGCAGGAAGGTGTATAAGTGCCTGGTATTGAAGTGGTTAAAGTGTTACTAAACCCACAACATTAAAATCAGTGTGCATATGCATAAAGCATGCTTGTTATGCTCACTGTAGAACATAAGGGATTAATCCTCCACATTGTGTAAAAAGGCTGTTTGATCCTGTCTCCTCTGATCCTCCCCTTCTTCCACAGTCCCCAATACATCTCCAGATAATACAGAGCATAGGGGACAAGCTACACATGCTCAGTTAGGTGTATATTGGTAAAGAGTTTTTTTTTTTCTTGGGAAGATGCGTGTGATCAGCACAGGGCCAATCAGCACTATCCAGACAGAGGGGCAGGGGTCCTGCATCCTGATGGGACAGTCAGAGGAGAATGAAAACTCCTACAAGCTTTAACCAGACACCGATAGAAGTCACAAGACTGCTATATACTGCTTTCATACAAAGTGTTGCGCTGTGTCATAAACAAAACTGCATCTGAATAAACTCAATCATCTTCCCTGAGGAAGACACTTGACCCTGTGTCGACACATGTAGGGGAGGGGGCTAGGACGGTGAAGGCATTCGGGCTCTAATGAGGATTTAATAGCCGATCGGAAGATATTGGATGTGCGGCTTTGTGAGACACACATATAGCCTTTTGTTTGCTATAGTGTAGTGTGTCCTCGGGGGTTCTTATATTTCTGTCCTCTGGGGTCTTACATTTCTGCCCTCGGGGGGGTCTTATATTTCTGTGCTCGGGGGTCTTATATTTCTGTCCTCGGGGGTCTTATATTTCTGTCCTTGGGGGTCTTATATTTCTGTGCTCGGGGGTCTTACATTTCTGTCCTCGGGGGGTCTTATATTTCTGTCCTCGGGGGTCTTATATTTCTGTCCTTGGGGGTCTTATATTTCTGTCCTTGGGGGTCTTATATTTCTGTCCTCGGGGGTCTTACATTTCTGTCCTCGGGGGTTCTTATATTTCTGTCCTCTGGGGTCTTACATTTCTGCCCTCGGGGGGTCTTATATTTCTGTGCTCGGGGGTCTTACATTTCTGTCCTCGGGGGTCTTATATTTCTGTCCTCGGGGGTTTTATATTTCTGTCCTCGAGGGTCTTACATTTCTGTCCTTGGGGGTCTTATATTTCTGTCCTCGGGGGTCTTACATTTCTGTCCTCTGGGGTCTTACATTTCTGTCCTCAGGGGGTCTTACATTTCTGTCCTTGGGGGTCTTACATTTCTGTCCTTGGGGTTTTATATTTCTGTCCTCGGGGGTCTTATATTTCTGTCCTCAGGGGTCTTACATTTCTGTCCTTGGGGGTATTATATTTCTGTCCTTGGTGTCTTACATTTCTGTCCTCTGCGGTCTTATATTTATGTCCCCTGGGGTCTTATATTTCTATCCTCGGGGGACTTACATTTCTGCCCTCGGGGGTCTTACATTTCTGTCCTCGGGGGTCTTATATTTCTGTCCTCGGGGGTCTTATATTTCTGTCCTCGGGGGTCTGATATTTTTTTCTGTCCTCGGGGGTCTTATATTTCTGTGCTCGGGGGTCTTACATTTCTGTCCTCGGGGGGTCTTATATTTCTGTCCTCGGGGGACTTACATTTCTGCCCTCGGGGGTCTTACATTTCTGTCCTCGGGGGTCTTATATTTCTGTCCTCGGGGGTCTTATATTTCTGTCCTCGGGGGTCTGATATTTTTTTCTGTCCTCGGGGGTCTTATATTTCTGTGCTCGGGGGTCTTACATTTCTGTCCTCGGGGGGTCTTATATTTCTGTCCTCGGGGGTCTTATATTTCTGTCCTTGGGGGTCTTATATTTCTGTCCTCGGGGGTCTTACATTTCTGTCCTCGGGGGTTCTTATATTTCTGTCCTCTGGGGTCTTACATTTCTGCCCTCGGGGGTCTTATATTTCTGTGCTCGGGGGTCTTACATTTCTGTCCTCAGGGGGTTCTTATATTTCTGTCCTCTGGGGTCTTACATTTCTGCCCTCGGGGGTCTTATATTTCTGTGCTCGGGGGTCTTACATTTCTGTCCTCAGGGTCTTATATTTCTGTCCTCAGGGTCTTATATTTCTGTCCTCTGGGGTCTTATACTTCTGTCCTCGGGGGTCTTATATTTCTGTCCTCGGGGGTCTCATCTTTCTGTCCTCTGTGTCTTACATTTCTGTCCTCGGGGGTCTTATAATTCTGTCCTCAGGGTCTTATATTTCTGTCCTCGAAGTTCTTATAGTTCTGTCCTCGGGGGTCTTATACTTCTGTCCTCGGTGTCTTACATTTCTGTCCCTCGACGTCTTGTATTTTTTTCTGTCCTCGGGGGTCTCATCTTTCTGTCCTCTGTGTCTTACATTTCTGTCCTCGGAGGGTCTTATATTTCTGTCCTAAGGGTCTTATAGTTCTGTCCTCGGGGGTCTTATAGTTCTGTCCTCGGGGGGATCTTATATTTCTGTCCTCAGTGTCTTATATTTCTGTCCTCGGGGGTCTTATATTTCTGTCCTCGGGGGTCTTATATTTCTGTCCTCGGGGGTCCCTGCAAAAGCAGAACTCAGAGCAAGCACAGATGAACTACACATGTGTGGTTTGCTTTACCTGTAAAATATTTCTTGAAGTTTCCCACCAAGTCCTGTGATTTAGTCACATCTGCCAGAAAGAATACATTGCTTAGTGACCTGACTTTTCTCCATTCACATAAGTAATACAGTTTGGTCAGAGACCCGCCCCTTAATGAGCTCTTCTCTCTGCTTCCCTCTTCTAATCTGAGCTTTACTGTGCAGAGGATTACAGTCAGATAATACAGAGACAGATCCGGGAACCACTACTAGATTTATAACCCCTTAATGACAATCACAGTGATCACATGATACAGAAGCGATACTGCCTCCCAGGCATTAAACCCCATTAAAGTGCCAGCAGGAGGTGGTGTGACTTCTGTATTATGTGACCACTGTGATTGGCTCTCACAGCAGTCACATGATTGTGGGCCTGTCCACATGGCCCCCTGATCAGAAGCCTTGACTGACAACTGTCAGCGACAACTTAGTGTGCTGAGAGCACCACTCCCATCACCCAACCTTCTTCCACTGTGGCCACATATGTGTGGCAGCCAGGCGGCGGTAAAGTCCACCTTCCTTCTACAGAATGGAGGATAACCAGAGGAGGACATCGGGTGTACTAATTGCACCAAGAAAAATGTAATTGAAGTATACAGAGCATATACAGCTCCCTCCTCTCACCTGCCAGGAAGGTGCTGTGCAAATACAGAAATGGGCGAAGGTGATAATGTAAAAAAATGTTTATAAATATTACTCAGAAGAGACAGAGAGATGCAAAGTAACATTGTTTATAAACATTGATCAGACAGGAGATTGAGAGATACAAAGTAACATTGTTTATAAACATTGATCAGACGAGAGATAGAGAGATACAAAGTAACATTGTTTATAAACATTGATCAGACAGGAGATAGAGAGATACAAAGTAACATTGGTTATTGCTTATTAACCTCTAATTATGAACTAGGCTAAACAAATAATATGTAAAATATATTTTATTTGTTGATTTTGTTATTTGTCACAATAAAAAAGTGCAGATTGATAGGAAAAAAGCATTTCATTTTAAAAATCTTTGTATCAGAATCATAATGTTGGTGTCATTTTACTCAGGACAAACCATATGTAAATGATACTTTTTAGCTACAAAAACACAAATTATTTTTGAAACAAACCAAATTAGGAAAAAGGTATTTTGATTTTTGTTTTTTTGCCTATTGTTTGCATAACAAATTATATAACTTTTGCTAGACAATATCACCAAAAGGAAGCCTTATTTGTTCTAAAAAAGTGTTACTTTGTTATCTCATACAATGCCAAATGAACAAATGAATGAAATATACATTTTAAATTTGTACATACTTTTCAAGAAATCTCCAGTTTCTCTCTTCCAGTCTTGTGGTCTATGAAGCCCTTCCAGACAACATATACAAGTCAGAGATCTCAGGTTTCTCAGTGTTGTATATCAATACAGGTTAGTCATCTAAATGTCCCGATCCCAGAATCCCAGTGGTGGCTGGTGGGTAAACCCCCCCCCCCGACGGCCAGCTGTCGGTCCATCTGTCTGCCGGTCGGTCAGGCACTTACCCCATCTAGGTGGCGGTTGGCAGGCGGCGGACTGCGGGCAGCGGTTCCTCTGCTCCTCAGCTCCTGCTCTGTTTTCTCCTCCATCACTGCGAATATTCTTTCGCTATTCTAACACACCTGGGTGGGCTGTTAGCGCACTCTCTGTGCCCTGAACCCACCCTAATTTGAAGTCTATTAGAGCCTCTGGCCCTAATCCGTGCTTCAAAAATACACATCCCTCACCATTGGAATTCATGCGCCCGGTGTCCTGCAAGGGGCCAGACGCATTAATAGGGGGTGGCGGCATAGATAGGGGAGGCCGCGCCCATGCGCCCCCAATGGACGGGCCGCCACTGCCGAATTATAATATCCCAATTTTGCCATCATCCAATGCAGAAGAGACCGATCAATGCCCACAGCTCAGGTCCTCCCTCCCCTGGCTTGATTTCTAATGAGCAGAGGATCACAACACGCTAATACAGAGAGAGATTGAGATACTACTACTAGTTGTAATAAAATATACATTTTAAAGCAAAAATACATACCTTCCCAGAATTCCTCACTTTTGTTCAGCCACTCTTGTACTCCAGGCACCCCTGCCAGACAAGATAGACAACTTAGAGACATCACTTTTCTCCATTATACATGTAAGGATCCTGCCATGAGCTGGAGTGTAGTTTAGATTTAGTGTAGCCAGCCTGAGCTCTGTTCGTGTTATCTGGGTTTGTAAGTTTTCTTCTAAGACCAAGGACTTTGATTGCTTCTGCCTGTTTCTGGAGAATGTTCCCCAGTAAATAGAGTGAAAATATACAATCTATGGGGTTATATGAATATTTATTCCACCTTGGCCAATCACTGAGTGGTATATGCCAGTGATTTAGGCTGTGAAGAGGTTAAATATTTGGGGGAAAATTCTAGATTGGATTTTTTTCTTCCCAGGCTTTGCCTAGAGAGGGGGTAGTGTTGGAAGTTTATTTGTCTCCCAGACCTGCTATCTGGGGAGGAGGTGAGTCCAGGGGTCCTTACTTACCTGGCCTGGAGAGAATGTAAATCAGGAGGTCCACCTCAATCTTCTTAGACCCCTTCTCTAAGCAGGAAGCTAAATCTGAAGAAGAATTCTGCTTAATCAGTTTCTGGTCTCAGCTCAAAGGTCCATTACTACCAATTGCTGGTCTCAGTTTAAAGGTCCATTACTACTAATTGCTGGTTTCAGCTCAAAGGTCTACATATACCAACTACTGATCTCAACTCAAAAGTGCACGTCCGCTAATTTCTGGTCTCAGCTAAAAAGTTCATGACTAACAATTTCTGATCTTAACTCAAAGGACCACTTCCACAAAACCCTAGTCTCAGCTCAAAGGTTTCCTTCTACTAATTGTTGGTCTCAGCTCAGAGGTCCACTTCTACCAATTGCTGGTCTCAGCTCAAAGGTCCACTTCTACTAATTGCTGGTCTCAGCTCAAAGGCTTCCTTCCACTAATTGCTGGTCTCAGCTCAGAGGTCACCGTCTACCAATTGCTGGTCTTAGCTCAAAGGTCCACTACTACCAATTGCTGGTCTCAGCTCAAAGGTCCATTACTACTAATTGCTGGTCTCAGATCGAGGGTGCACTACTGAAGATACTTGAAGGTAGCTGTCCATCTGACCTACCAAATCTATATTAGCCTATGGCAGAGATTAAAGATACTATTGAGTGGCAGGGATTGATGGCTGCTCTTTCTGGTTATTCTGTACCCCCAAATCAATTGAGCCAATAAAAGAACAAATAAAGATTAACATGGAGGCAGTCTGTCTATCGGTCCCTATCGGTGGATCATTGAGTGTTCAAGTGAAGATATAGAACAAATCAGTGGCATAGCATGGGTTGCCAGTGCTCAAGGTGCCCTCTTGGGTAGGGATGAGCTCAGGAGTATTCAGGCACAAGTCCAAACCTGACCAAGCTAACCCACCTGACAGCTTTCAAAGCTGAGAGCAAATCATAGGAAGTGGAGAAAAAATCCCCTGCCCTGCAGTTTCACATATGCAAGGGGCGTGTTTCTGGGTGGAAATGCCTCTGCTGCCTATGATTGGCTGTCAGCTATGACAGTTTCTCAGCGCCCCCTAAGAATTTGGCACCCAGGGCAGTCACCCCTGTGGCCCTACCTCACACTGAAACAAATCACCAGTTGAAAAGCTGGGGGGGTTGGGGGTCCTGAAATTTCAGCAGCTCCTTTGGGGGTCATTGCAACACACTAAAGCCACATGGCCTGGTCACCCCCCCTCTCCCATCTTGTCGATTAGGTAGAAATGGAATGTTGGTCACCTACCTGTTCACCAGCAAGCTCTCAGTATTAGAATGCAGCCCTGTGCTCACAGTGTGGATCTCCCCTCCCCCGATGTGAGTTCGGTTCTGTTGGAGATCACAGGAAGCAAATACAGAGACAGGTTCTGGTACTTCTATTAGCTGCTTTAAAATACACATTATAAAATGTATTTACCTTCAAAAATATCTGTTACTTTGTCCTTCCAGTCTTGTGATCCGAGTTTATCTGTCAGACGACACAGAGAGGTCAGCGGCCTCACTTTTCACTTTGATGAGCTCATTATACCCAGTGTTAGAATACCGCCCTCTGCTGTATAGTCCTGCCTGATTGGCTCACCATTCTGCCCCTCCCCCTGCCCGCAATCTTCTGTACTGGGCATTAACAGAAGCTTTTTTTTGTTTTGTTTTTTTTTTTTTGCACACGTGTTAAAATACACATTTTAGGCCTGAATATGACTTAAAAACCCCAAAACATTTGATATTTCCTGGAAGCAGAGACCCTGGAGAATAAAATAGTGGAACAACTGTTAATCCAATCAATATTTTCAGTATAAACAAATGACACTCAGTTTGATTTTAGTAACACAAACACAGCATAATACCCGTTGTTTCCTGTCAAATATAAAAGATGAGGTTGCATTAAGGTGATTGTAAAGTCTGGGTTTTTTTTTTGTTCATTTAAAAATAACAGACATATCATACTTACCTCGTCTCCTTGATTCCCTCTTCAGCGCTCCTGGCTCCTCCCTCCTACTGGGTACCCCTACAGCAAGCAACTTGCTATGGGGGCACCCGAGGCTGCGTACCTGCAGATGGTAAGGGTGCCCCATGCTGACCTGTGTCCACAGCCAAAAGCGCCTACAATGGGCATGTGAGCATCAGAGGAAGCATCAGAAGAAGGTGGCCTAGTCTGATGGATTGAAGCATGGTTTGGAGAACACAACAATCAGTTTGAAGTGTTGACTTTGACCTCCAGATTCTCCAGATCTCAATCCAATCGAGCATCTGAGGGATTTGTTGGAAAAACAAATCTGATCCATGGAGACCCCACCTTACAGGACATAAAGGATCTGCTCCTGAGGGCTTGGTACCAGATACCACAGCGTACCTTCAGAGGTCTAGTGGAGTCCCTACCTCAATGGTTCTGGAAAGGGGGACCTACCCAATATTAGGTGGGTGGTAATAAAGTTATGGCTGATCGGTGTAAATACCAAATATGTCAAAATTGAGTGCATCTGCAAAGTGACACAACCCAAAACTGTCCATAGAGGACGCTTTACAAAACCTTTACAGGTTATGGATTTAGAGTTAAATGTCGGTGAGGGCTCCGGAGTTATTGGTCTCACTCCGGTGTGTGCGGCAATAGCCAATATGTGGACAGTAATACCCAACATTCCCCCCACAGGCTGCAGTGTCATACAGACGGCCCTAGGTAACGCCCACTTGCACTAAAGGGAGGGCAGGAGGGGCAGTTGCCTTGGGCACTGTGGTATTATACAAGGTGGGAGGGCACCGTGTGGAGATTGGGGGGAGGGGGAATGGGGGAAGAAGATTTGTGCTAGGAGGGGCGATTGGGTGGGTTTAGTGTCAGGAGAGGTGAAATGGTAGAGGAGGGGGAGGAATTGTGCTAGGAAGGAATATGTACTGGGAGAAGGAGATTTGGAGTGGGGGGAGAGGATGTGTACTTGGAGGGGACAGGATTTGATGGGGGAGGGACTTCAACAGGGGTGGGGGATTTGTACTGGGAGGAGGGGGAAATTATGTTTAGGGGGTTATGCTTAAAAGGGGGCATTTGTGCTGGGGGGATTTGGGGGATGCAGGGTTGGTGCAAGGATTTTTGACACCCTAGGCGAAACCTCATTTTGCCGCCCCCCCTATTGACCCCACCCCTGACCCCACCCCCTTGCCCTGCCCATGTATACCCCACCTTTTTATTGAAGCGCCCATCAAATGCAGCCCACCAGCACCTATCAAATGCAGCCTCACCAGCCCCCATCAAATGCAGTCTCACCAGCCCCTATCAAATGCAGTCTCACCAGCCCCTATCAAATGCAGTCTCACCAGCCCCCATCAAATGCAGCCTCACCAGCACCCATCAAATGCAGCCTCCCAGTGCCCATCAAATGCAGCCTCACCAGCGCCCATCAAATGCAGCCTCCCAGTGCCCATCAAATGCAGTCTCACCAGCCCCCATCCAATGCAGCCCACCAGCACCCATCAAATGCAGCTTCCCAGTGCCCATCAAATGCAGCCTCACCAGCCCCTATCAAATGTAGCCTCATCAGTGTCCATCAAATGCAGCCTCCCAGTGCCCATCAAATGCAGCCTCACCAGTGCCCATCAAATGCAGCCTCACCAGCCCCCATCAAATGCAGTCTCACCAGCCCCCATCAAATGCAGCCCACCAACCCCCATCAAATGCAGCCTCCCAGTGCCCATCAAATGCAGCCTCACCAGTGCCCATAAAATGCAGCCTCACCAGCCCCCATCAAAAGCAGCCTCACCAGCGCCCATCAAATGCAGCCTCACCAGCCCCCATCAAATGCAGTCTCACCAGCCCCCATCAAATGCAGCCTACCAGCCCCCATCAAATGCAGCCTCCCAGTGCCCATCAAATGCAGCCTCACCAGCGCCCATAAAATGCAGCCTCACCAGCCCCCATCAAATGCAGCCTCACCAGCACCCATAAAATGCAGCCTCACCAGCACCCATCAAATGCAGCCTCACCAGCGCCCATCAAATGCAGCCTCATCAGCACCCATCAAATGCAGCCTCACCAGCCCCCATCAAATGCAGCCTCACCAGCGCCCATCAAATGCAGCCTCACCAGCGCCCATCAAATGCAGCCTCACCAGCCCCCATCAAATGCAGCCTCACCAGCCCCCATCAATCGCAGCCTCACCAGCGCCCATCAAATGCAGCCTCATCAGCGCCCATCAAATGCAGCCTCACCAGCGCCCATCAAATGCAGCCTCACCAGCGCCCATCAATCGCAGCCTCACCAGCGCCCATCAAATGCAGCCTCACCAGCGCCCATTAAATGCAGTCTCACCAGCCCCCATCAAATGCAGCCTCCCAGCACCCATCAATGAATGTTTACTTCCTTCCATTCATTTGGGAGTCGGGACACAGACACAGTCCTCCGTCGCCGCTGCGCCTCTGACACTATGTGCGAACGGAGCGGCGGCTGCCTGCTAATGCTGAGACTTAGTTGCTTGCTGCAGAGAGAAGAGAGTAGGAACACCAGTGGCTGGGTGCCCTAGGCAGCTGCCTAGTTTGCCTAGTGGTAGCACTGGCCCTGGGGGGATGGTGGGGGGGCAAAGATTTTGGGGGGATTTCAGCAGTGGGGTGGATTTATAGTAGTATATAGCAAGTGAGGTTGAAAAAAGACACAAGTCCATCAAGTCCAACCTATGTGTGTGATTTTTATGTCAGTATACCGGGAGGAGGGGAAATTTATGCTTAGGGGTAATCATGCACATTAGTGCTCAGTTTTGAGCATTTGGGGATTTTTGATTTCTAAGTGGGGGGGGGGCACAATTTGGCATGTTCGCCCCGGGCTCTAGATGACCTTGTCCCAGCACTGCCTACATGTGACGCTGAGCCTCCATGATTGCAAGAACTGAAATCCAATTAATGAAAGGGGCGGAGCCAGGAACAGTCAAGCCTGGGAGGAAAGGGCTAGAATATCAGGGGTCTTAAACTGGCGGCCCTCCAGCTTGTTGCGAAACTACAAGTCCCATCACACCTCTGCTGGTGGGAGCCATGCTTGTAACATTCAGCCTTGCAATGCCTCATGGGACTTGTAGTTTCGCAACAGCTGCAGGGGTTGCCAGTTTGAGAACCCTGAGTCCAGGAGAGGAGCCAGTACAACTGTGCAAGACTGGAGAGGAGGTCAGGAGTCAGGTTTAATAATCAGCTGGGAGAAGAACAAAATGTTTGCAAATGTGTTTTAGATCTGCACCTATTGGGGGTGTTATGCAGGGTGGTCTGCATGCAAATACAGCCTGCCTGGGAACGCCCACTCCTCCAGACGGACATCCACCCATCAAGGCATTTGGTTATTTCCATAACTCCTCCCAAGAACCCGCCCACTGCTTGAATGAGGTGGCGTCACTAGGATTGGTGTCACCTGGTGCGGTAAAACATGGTGTCACCCCCCCCCATGATTTTTTTTCCCCATATATTTGTGCCCTACTGTTTTTCTCCTTTCTTTGCCTATTATTTCTCTCTATCCATCTCTCTTGTTCTTTCTATCTCTTCTGCTTTCTCTCCCTTTTTCTTTGTCTCCCCGCCTCTCTCTCCAGGGCCAGATTTACTTCTCAGGAGCCTATAGGCAGAGAATTCTGAGGCGTCCCCCTAACAGCATTGCCAAGCCCCCACAAGAGGAAATCTACTGGCAGAATGATTTTCCTGAGAACCTGAAATATGACATTGTGCTGCCTGACATTGTGAGGAATGAAATGTACATTTTGTGCACTTCAAATAAAGATTGTACTAAACAAACAAAAAAAAACATTTGTGAATTGTGCATCGTACTGCCCCCTAGCAGCCTGGAATGTGAGAGCAGCTGGAACACTGAATTGCTCCAGCTGCTCTGCAACTTCATGCTGATTCAGTGTTAATTTGCCCTAAGAGGGATAGAGACAGAAAGGGGGAGAGGGAGGAGAGATAGGAATAGGAGGGAGAGAGATGGGGGCGATGGGAAAGTAGGAGAGAGATGGAGGAAGTGGAGGGAGGGAGGGGGCTGAGAGAGATATGGGGTGAGAGAGGGAGATGGGGGCTGGGAGAGGGGGTGGGGGATGGCAGAGAGGGGGTGAGAGAGAAAGTGGGGGGGTGAAGGGGGTGGGTGAGAGAGAGAAAGAGAGGGCGTGGGGATGAGGGAGGGGTGAAAAAGAGAAGGGGTGGGGGTAAGAGATATAGGGAGGAGTGAGAGAGAGAGAGAGGGGGTGGGGACGAGTGAAGGATGAAATAGAGGAGATTGGGAGTGACAAAGAGGGGGGTGCAAGAGAGAGCGGGTGGGAAGTGAGAGAGATAGGGAGGATTGAGAGAGAGGGGGTGGGGGTGAGAGAGAGGAGGGTGGGGGTGACAGAGAGGAGGGTGGGGGTGACAGAGAGGAGGGTGGGGGTGACAGAGAGGAGGGTGGGGGTGACAGAGAGGAGGGTGCGTGAGGCGGTGAGTGAGGGAAAGAGGGGGTTGTTGAGTGAGAGAGAGAGGGGGTGAGGGTGAGGGAGGGGTAAGAGAGAGAGGTGGTGGGGGTAAGAGATAGGGAGGAGTGAGTGAGAGAGAGGGGGTGGGGACGAGGGAGGGATGAAAGAGTTGAGGGTGGGAGTGAGAGAGAGAGGGGGTGGGGAGAGAAGGAGGGGGTGGAGAGAGAGATGGGGAAGAGTGTGAGAGGGGTGGATGGCAAGAGAGAGATGGGGTCCGAGAGGGAGATGTGATGGGGGCTGGGAGAGGGGGTGGGGGATGTCAGAGAGAGGGTGAGAGAGAGGGGGGGTTGGTGGTGAGGGGGTAAGAGAGAGAGAGGAGTGAGGGGGGGGTGGGGGTGAGGGAGGGGTGAGAGAGAGGAGGGTGGGGGTGAGAGAGGGGTGGGTGGGTGAATGAGAGAAAGAGAGGGGGTGGGAATGAGGGAGGGGTGAGAGAGAGAGAGGGGGCAGGGGGGTAAGAGAGATAGGGAGGAGTGAGAGAGAGGGGCTGTGGGGACGAGGGAAGGGTGAAAGAGAGGAGGGTAGGGGTGACAGAGAGGGGGGTGAGAGAGAGAGAGGGGGTGGGGAGTGAGAGGGAGTTGGGGGTGGAGGTGGCAGAGAGGGGGTTGGGAGTGAGGGGGGGTGAAAGAGAGAGAGAGGGGGTGACAGAGAGGTGGGTGAGAGAGGGGGTGGGGTGAGAGAGAGAGGGGGGTGAGAGAGAGGGGGTGGGGGTGACAGAGAGGTGGGTGAGAGAGGGGGTAGGGTGAGAGAGAGAGTGGGGAGAGAGAGAGGGGGTGGGGAGTGAGAGGGAGTTGGGGGTGGAGGTGGCAGAGAGGGGGTTGGGAGTGAGGGGGGGTGAAAGAGAGAGAGAGGGGGTGGGGGTAAGAGAGATAGGGAGGTGGGGTGAGGGAGGGGTGAAAGAGAGGAGGGTGGGGGTGACAGAGAGGTGGGTGAGAGAGGGGGTGGGGTGAGAGAGGGGGTGGGGTGAGAGAGAGAGGGGGGTGAGAGAGAGGGTGGGGGTGACAGAGAAGGGTGAGACCCTGCCGCCCGGCTCCTCACCCCTCACCTGTTTCCTGCACATCCTGTACACGCACACAGTTGGCATCGCCCGGACCAAGCCGTGTTCAGTGCTGGGTATAGTAAGGATTACTCACACAGTCCCTTCATTGGCTCCTCATCTCTTGAGAGGAGCGCTGAGACAGGGTGCCCCCCCCCCCCACCAGCCATGATCTACCTGCATTGTATAGAGAAGCACAGAGACCTAATAATGATATAAATGAATGTGATCATGTGGGTGAGGGTGGAGAGGGGAACCAGGGAAGGTGTAAAATAAGCAGAATTACTATCAGATATAAAGAAACTTACCTGGAAGAGCGGAAAGGAGGGCTGATATGTAGATGCGCCTTATTATAGAACAATAGTATAGCTCACATCCCTGGAACCATGCGTCTGTCTTTCCCATACACGTCAGTCTGTAGCCTCCCCATTTATTTTCCACAATACTCAGATTTGGGATTATTGGGCAGGAAGCTCTTATTCCCGTACCCAGCAGTAAATGAATGTCGTTCTTATAATCTTCCAGAGGGATCGGGTAATAATTGTCCTCCCAGCATGAGGTATAGAAACCGCTATTCCCTAGGCCACAAAACATGAATTCTTCATCAGACCGTCCTGGAAAGGGAGATAAGGGTGACATACATTACCCATCAAAGTTAGATATAACGCAGTGCGGTTCCTGGCCCTGCTGGAGTGCGGTCATCAGAGATAGAGACAATGAAGGAGATCAGAGGAAATGACCCACCATGACCCCACAATATCCCAAAAAAGAAGATGAGGGAGTCTATATGACATGTCGATATTCAATACTTATCTGAGCCCCATCATGATCCAGCGATGTGCACGACTGGGGACTCTCTCTTCTCATTGGCTGAGACAGCAGCAGGAGCCAATGTCAATCAAGGCAGGGAGCCAATGAAAAGAGAGAGGGGGGGGCGGGGCCGAGCCACAGCTCTGTGTCTGAATGGACAAGCAGAGTAGTGGCCTCGGCTCAGGTGCCCCCGCAGAAAGCTGTTTGCTCTGGGGTCACTTGGCAGGAGGGAGGGGCCAAGAGCGCCGGTCGGGGGACCCGAGAAGAGGAGGATCTGGGCTGATCTGTGCAAAACCATTACAGAGGAAACATTTCTAATTTTATGTCATCATATAAAAAAGAGGATTTTTTTTATCACAGGTGTCTATATAGCACCATCAATTTACCAATGCTAGACATGTGGTCCATGTTAGTACCCGCCCCCAAGGAGCTGATGATCTCCTCTGTATACATGCACACATGCCATAGGCAAGTTTTGTTTTTCTTTTAAATAACAAACATGTTATACTTACCTGCTCTGTAATGGTTTTGCACAGATCAGCTCAGATCCTCCTTTTCTCGGGTCCCCCGACCGGCGCTCTTGGCCCCTCCCTCCTGCCAAGTGACCCCAGAGCAAACAGCTTTCTGTGGGGGCACCTGAGCCGAGGCCACTGCTCTGCTTGTCCATTCAGACACAGAGCTGTGGCTCGGCCCCGCCCCCTCTCTCTTTTCATTAGCTCCCTGCCTTGATTGACATTGGCTCCTGCTGCTGTCTCAGCCAATGAGAAGAGAGAGTCCCCAGTCGTGCACATCGCTGGATCATGATGGGGCTCAGATAAGTATTGGGGGGGGGGGGGTTCCTGCATAGAAAACATGAAGGTAAAGAACCTTGAGACTTTAGAACCACTTTAACCACTTCAATACCGGGCACTTTTCACCCCCTTCCTGCCCAGGTTAATTTTCAGCTTCCAGCGCTGACACAATTTGAATGACAATTGCGCGGTCATGTTACACTGTACCCGTATTATTTTTTTCCCCACAAATAGTGCTTTCTTTTGGTGGTATTTAATCACAGCTGGGTTTTTTATTTGCTACAAAAAGACCAAACATTTTGAAAAAAAAATAAAAAGTTTGTTAGTTTCTGTAAATAAGTTATTTTTTTCCTTTACTGATGAGCACTGATGAGGCTACACTGATGAGCACTGATAGGCGGCACTGATGAGCACTGATGAGCACTGATAGGCGGCACTGATGAGCACTGATGAGCACTGATAGGCGGCACTGATGAGCACTGATAGGTGGCATTGATGAACATTGATAGGTGGCACTGATGAGCACTGATAGGTGGCATTGATGAACATTGATAGGTGGCACTGATGAGCACTGATAGGTGGCACTGATGAGCACTGATAGGTGGAACTGATGAGCACTGATAGGTGGAACTGATGAGCACTGATAGGTGGAACTGATGAGCACTGATAGGCGGCACTGATGAGCACTGATAGGCAGCACTGATGAGCACTGATAGGTGGAACCGATAAGCACTGATAGGTGGCACTGATGAGCACTGAGAGGTGGAACTGATGAGCACTGATAGGCAGCACTGATGAGCACTGATAGGCAGCACTGATGAGCACTGATAGGCGGCACTGATGAGCACTGATAGGCGGCACTGATGAGCACTGATAGGGAGCACTGATGAGCACTGATGAGCACTGATAGGCAGCACTGATGAGAACTGATAGGCAGCACTGATGAGCACTGATAGGTGGAACCGATAAGCACTGATAGGTGGCACTGATGAGCACTGATAGGGAGCACTGATGAGCACTGATGAGAACTGATAGGCAGCACTGATGAGCACTGATAGGTGGAACCGATAAGCACTGATAGGTGGCACTGATGAGCACTGATAGGTGGAACTGATGAGCACTGATAGGTGGCACTGATGAGCACTGATAGGTGGAACTGATGAGCACTGATAGGGAGCACTGATGAGCACTGATAGGCAGCACTGATGAGAACTGATAGGCAGCACTGATGAGCACTGATAGGTGGAACCGATAAGCACTGATAGGTGGCACTGATGAGCACTGAGAGGTGGAACTGATGAGCACTGATAGGCAGCACTGATGAGCACTGATGAGCACTGATAGGCGGCACTGATGAGCACTGATAGGTGGAACCGATGAGCACTGATAGGTGGCACTGATGAGCACTGATAGGTGGAACTGATGAGCACTGATAGGCAGCACTGATGAGCACTGATAGGCAGCACTGATGAGAACTGATAGGCAGCACTGATGAGCACTGATAGGTGGAACCGATAAGCACTGATAGGTGGCACTGATGAGCACTGATAGGTGGCACTGATGAGCACTGATAGGTGGAACCGATGAGCACTGATAGGTGGAACTGATGAGCACTGATAGGCGGCACTGATGAGCACTGATAGGCGGCACTGATGAGCACTGATGAGCACTGATAGGCAACACTGATGAGCACTGATAGGCGGCACTGATGAGCACTGATAGGCAGCACTGATGAGCACTGATAGGTGGAACCGATGAGCACTGATAGGTGGCACTGATGAGCACTGATAGGTGGAACCGATGAGCACTGATAGGCGGCACTGATGAGCACTGATAGGCAGCACTGATGAGCACTGATAGGCAGCACTGATGAGCACTGATAGGCGGCACTGATGAGCACTGATAGGTGGAACCGATGAGCACTGATAGGTGGCACTGATGAGCACTGATAGGTGGAACCGATGAGCACTGATAGGCAGCACTGATGAGCACTGATAGGCAGCACTGATGAGCACTGATAGGCGGCACTGATGAGCACTGATAGGTGGAACCGATGAGCACTGATAGGTGGCACTGATAAGCACTAATAGGTGGAACTGATGAGCACTGATAGGTGGTACTGATGAGCACTGATAGGTGGCATTGTTGAGCAATAATGAGCACTGATAGGCTGCAGTGATGGGCACTGAGACAACACCCATGAGACGCCACTGAAGTGGACTGAAGAGGCGCCAGCACTGATGAGGAGGCACTAATATGCAGGGATTTTTTTCTCAGACAATAGGTGCAGGAACTTCCCATTTCCGAGTCACCCCTTTTCTCCACCCCTACTCACCTCTGAGCACCATCACTTTTAGACAATACAGAGCCAAGTATCATTTTGTGGTGCTAAGTAATTTGTATGGAATTTGGTAATGATATCAAGAAAAGCAGTAAAATAGATCCCCTTCAGCCAGCAACAATAGATCCAACAATGTACCACCCACAACAAAATCCCCCCCTCCCCAGCAACAATAGACTCCCGGCAGCATCAACAGATCTCCGCACAGTCAGCATTAATAGACTCTCTGGCAGCCATCAACAATAGACTCCTCCTCCAACAGTAGATCTCCTTTAGCAACAACTGACCCCCCAGCAACATAAGACTCACCCCTAGCAACAATAGGTCCCCCACCAGCAACAATAGACCTCCTCAGCAACAATAGACCCCCCTGAAAAAATAGATCCCCTCCAGCTACAATAGATCCCCCAGCAGTGAGCATCAATACCCTGCAGCACACCCCAGCACCCCTTACCATTACATACAGCCAGTCTAGGAGGTGCCGGAACTGCGTTCCTGCTGAAAAAAGCCCTGCTAATATGCATCAGTGAAGGGCACTAAAAGGCGGCACTGATATGCAGCCCTGATGAGCACTGATAGGTGGCACTGATGGGCACCGATAAGCAGCACTTATGGCCAATGATAGGTGGCACTGTTGGGCACTGTTGAGGCTGCACTGATAATCAGTGCCCTGATTATCTGTACAGGTCTCTCCTGTGAAGAGATGCTGCTTATCTACTCTCCTCTCCTCACACGCTGTCAGAGTGAGGCGAGGAGAGATGACAACTGACATTTCCTTGTTTACAGTGAGGGAAAAAATATCCAGAAAAACACATTTCAAAAAAGTTATAAATTGATTTGCATTTTAATGAGTGAAATAAGTATTTGATCCCCTATCAATCAGCAAGATTTCTGGCTCCCAGGTGTCTTCTATACAGGTAATGAGCTGAGATTAGGAGCACTCTCTTAAAGGGAGTGCTCCTAATCTCAGCTTGTTACCTGTATAAAAGACACCTGTCCACAGAAGCAATCAATCAATCAGATTCCAGTCTCTCCATCATGGCAAAGAGCTGTCCAAGGACGTCAGAGACAAGATTGTAGACCTACACAAAGGCTGGAATGGGCTACAAGACCATCGCCAAGCAGCTTGGTGAGAGGGTGACAACAGTTGGTGCGATTATTCGCAAATGTATAAAAAACAAAATAACTGTCAGTCTCCATCAGTCTGGGGCTCCATGTAAGGTCTCATCTCGCGGAGTTTCAATGATCATGAGAACGGTGAGAATCTTGTCAATGATCTCAGCTGGGACCATAGTCACCAAGAAAACAATCGGTAACACACTACACCGTGAAGGACTTAAATCCTGCAGTGCCCGCAAGGTCCCCCTGCTCAAGAAAGCACATGTACAGGCCCGTCTGAAGTTTGCTAATGAACATCTGAATGATTCAGAGGAGAACTGGGTGAAAGTGCTGTGGTCAGATGAGACCAAAATCAAGCTCTTTGGCATCAACTCAACTCCCCGTGTTTGGAGGAGGAGGAATGCTGCCTATGACCCTAAGAACGCCATCCCCCACCGTCATACATGGAGGTGGAGACATTATGCTTTGGGGGTGTTTTTCTGCTAAGGGGACAGGACAACTTCACCGCATCAAAGGGACGATGGACGGGGCCATGTACCACCAAATCTTGGGTGGGAATCTCCTTCCCTCAACCAGGGCATTGAAATCGGGTCATGGATGGGTATTCCAGCGTAACAATGACCCAAAACACACAGCCAAGGCAACAAAGGAGTGGCTCAAGAAGAAGCACATTAAGGTCCTGGAGTGGCCTAGCCAGTCTCCAGACCTTAATCCCATAGAAAATATGTGGAGGGAGCTGAAGGTTGGAGTTACCAAACGTCAGCCTGAAAACCTTAATGACTTGGAGAGGATCTGCAAAGAGGACAAAATCTCTCCTGAGATGTGTGCAAACCTGGAGGACAACTACAAGAAATGTCTGACCTCTGTGATTGCCAACAAGGGTTTTGCCACCAACTACTAAGTCATGTTTTGTGAAGGGGTCAAATACTTATTTCAGGAATGGAAGGTGCAGGAATTGGGGTGATCTGAGGGGTGAAGGTGGAGGATTTGGGGTGATCTGAGGGACAAGGTGCAGGAATTAGGGTTATCTAAGGGGTGAAGGTGCAGGATTTGGGGTGATCTGAGGGGTGAAGGTGCAGAAATTGGGGTGATCTGAGGGGTGAAGGTGCATGAATTGGGGTGATCTGAGGGGTGAAGGTGCAGGAATTGGGGTGATCTGAGGGGTGAAGGTGCAGAAATTGGGGTGATCTGAGGGGTGAAGGTGCAGGAATTAGGGTGATCTGAGGGGTGAAGGTGCAGGAATTGGGATGATCTGAGGGGTGAAGGTGCAGGAATTGGAGTGATCTGAGGGGTGAAGGTGCAGGAATTGGGGTGATCTGAAGGGTGAAGGTGCAGGAATTGGGGTCATCTGAGGGGTGAAGGTGCAGGAGTTGGGATGATCTGAGGGGTGAAGGTGCAGGAATTGGGGTGATCTGAGGGGTGAAGGTGCAGGAATTGGGGTGATCTGAGGGGTGAAGGTGCAGGAATTGGGGTGATCTGAGGGGTGAAGGTGCAGGAATTGGGGTGATCTGAAGGGTGAAGGTGCAGGAATTGGGGTGATCTGAGGGGTGAAGGTGCAGGAATTAAAGTGATCTGAAGGGTGAAGGTGCAGGAATTAGGGTGATGTGAGGGGTGAAGGTGTAGGAATTGGGGTGATCTGAGGGGTGAAGGTGCAGGAATTGGGGTGATCTGAGGGGTGAAGGTGCATGAATTGGGGTGATCTGAGGGGTGAAGGTGCAGGAATTGGGGTGATCTGAGGGGTGAAGGTGCAGGAATTGGAGTGAAGGTGCAGGATTTGGGGTGATCTGAGATGTGAAGGTGCAGGATTTGGGTTGATGTGAGGGGTGAAGGTGGAGGATTTGGGGTGATCTGAGGGGGGAAGGTGCAGGAATTAGGGTTATCTAAGGGGTGAGGGTGCAGGAATTGGGGTGATCTGAGGGGTGAAGGTGCAGGAATTGGGGTGATCTGAGGGGTGAAGGTGAAGGAATTGGGGTGATCTGAGGGGTGAAGGTGCAGGAATTGGGGTGATCTGAGGGGTGAAGGTGCAGGAATTGGGGTGATCTGAAGGGTGAAGGTGCAGGAATTGGGGTGATCTGAGGGGTGAAGGTGCAGGAATTAAAGTGATCTGAAGGGTGAAGGTGCAGGAATTAGGGTGATGTGAGGGGTGAAGGTGTAGGAATTGGGGTGATCTGAGGGGTGAAGGTGCAGGAATTGGGGTGATCTGAGGGGTGAAGGTGCATGAATTGGGGTGATCTGAGGGGTGAAGGTGCATGAATTGGGGTGATCTGAGGGGTGAAGGTGCAGGAATTGGAGTGAAGGTGCAGGATTTGGGGTGATCTGAGATGTGAAGGTGCAGGATTTGGGTTGATGTGAGGGGTGAAGGTGGAGGATTTGGGATGATCTGAGGGGTGAAGGTGCAGGAATTAGGGTTATCTAAGGGGTGAGGGTGCAGGAATTGGGGTGATCTGAGGGGTGAAGGTGCAGGAATTAGGGTTATCTAAGGGGTGAGGGTGCATGAATTGGGGTGATCTGAGGGGTGAAGGTGCAAGAATTAGGGTTATCTAAGGGGTGAGAGTGCAGGAATTGGGGTCATTTGAGGGGTGAAGGTGCAGGATTTGGGGGTGATCTGAGATGTGAAGGTGCAGGAATTGGGTTGATGTGAGGGGTGAAGGTGCAGGATTTGGGGTGATCTGAGGGGTGAAGGTGCAGGAATTAGGGTGATATAAGGGGTGAAGGTGCAGGAATTGGGGTGATCTGAGGGGTGAAGGTGCAGAAATTGGGGTGATCTGAGGGGTGAAGGTGCATGAATTGGGGTGATCTGAGGGGTGAAGGTGCAGGAATTGGGGTGATCTGAGGGGTGAAGGTGCAGAAATTGGGGTGATCTGAGGGGTGAAGGTGCAGGAATTAGGGTGATCTGAGGGGTGAAGGTGCAGGAATTGGGATGATCTGAGGGGTGAAGGTGCAGGAATTGGAGTGATCTGAGGGGTGAAGGTGCAGGAATTGGGGTGATCTGAAGGGTGAAGGTGCAGGAATTGGGGTCATCTGAGGGGTGAAGGTGCAGGAGTTGGGATGATCTGAGGGGTGAAGGTGCAGGAATTGGGGTGATCTGAGGGGTGAAGGTGCAGGAATTGGGGTGATCTGAGGGGTGAAGGTGCAGGAATTGGGGTGATCTGAGGGGTGAAGGTGCAGGAATTGGGGTGATCTGAAGGGTGAAGGTGCAGGAATTGGGGTGATCTGAGGGGTGAAGGTGCAGGAATTAAAGTGATCTGAAGGGTGAAGGTGCAGGAATTAGGGTGATGTGAGGGGTGAAGGTGTAGGAATTGGGGTGATCTGAGGGGTGAAGGTGCAGGAATTGGGGTGATCTGAGGGGTGAAGGTGCATGAATTGGGGTGATCTGAGGGGTGAAGGTGCATGAATTGGGGTGATCTGAGGGGTGAAGGTGCAGGAATTGGGGTGATCTGAGGGGTGAAGGTGCAGGAATTGGAGTGAAGGTGCAGGATTTGGGGTGATCTGAGATGTGAAGGTGCAGGATTTGGGTTGATGTGAGGGGTGAAGGTGGAGGATTTGGGGTGATCTGAGGGGGGAAGGTGCAGGAATTAGGGTTATCTAAGGGGTGAGGGTGCAGGAATTGGGGTGATCTGAGGGGTGAAGGTGCAGGAATTGGGGTGATCTGAGGGGTGAAGGTGAAGGAATTGGGGTGATCTGAGGGGTGAAGGTGCAGGAATTGGGGTGATCTGAGGGGTGAAGGTGCAGGAATTGGGGTGATCTGAAGGGTGAAGGTGCAGGAATTGGGGTGATCTGAGGGGTGAAGGTGCAGGAATTAAAGTGATCTGAAGGGTGAAGGTGCAGGAATTAGGGTGATGTGAGGGGTGAAGGTGTAGGAATTGGGGTGATCTGAGGGGTGAAGGTGCAGGAATTGGGGTGATCTGAGGGGTGAAGGTGCATGAATTGGGGTGATCTGAGGGGTGAAGGTGCATGAATTGGGGTGATCTGAGGGGTGAAGGTGCAGGAATTGGAGTGAAGGTGCAGGATTTGGGGTGATCTGAGATGTGAAGGTGCAGGATTTGGGTTGATGTGAGGGGTGAAGGTGGAGGATTTGGGATGATCTGAGGGGTGAAGGTGCAGGAATTAGGGTTATCTAAGGGGTGAGGGTGCAGGAATTGGGGTGATCTGAGGGGTGAAGGTGCAGGAATTAGGGTTATCTAAGGGGTGAGGGTGCATGAATTGGGGTGATCTGAGGGGTGAAGGTGCAAGAATTAGGGTTATCTAAGGGGTGAGAGTGCAGGAATTGGGGTCATTTGAGGGGTGAAGGTGCAGGATTTGGGGGTGATCTGAGATGTGAAGGTGCAGGAATTGGGTTGATGTGAGGGGTGAAGGTGCAGGATTTGGGGTGATCTGAGGGGTGAAGGTGCAGGAATTAGGGTGATATAAGGGGTGAAGGTGCAGGAATTGGGGTGATCTGAGGGGTGAAGGTGCAGAAATTGGGGTGATCTGAGGGGTGAAGGTGCAGGAATTGAGGTGATCTGAGGGGTGAAAGTGCAGAAATTGGGGTGATCTGAGGGGTGAAGGTGCAGGAATTGGGGTGAAGGTGCAGGATTTGGGATGATCTGAGATGTAAAGGTGCAGGAATTGGGTTGATCTGAGTGGGGGAAGGTGCAGGACTTGGGGTGATCTGAGGGGTGAAGGTGCAGGAATTGGGGTGATCTGAGGGGTGAAGGTACAGTAATTGGGGTGATCTGAGGGGTGAAGGTACAGGAATTGGGGTGATCTGAGGGGTGAAGGTGCAGGAATTAGGGTTATCTAAGGGGTGAGGGTGCAGGAATTGGGGTGATATGAGGGTGGAAGATGCAGGAATTGGGGTAATCTGAGGGGTGGAGATGCAGGAATTGGGGTGATCTGAGGGGTGAAGGTGCAGGAATTGGGGTGATCTGAGGGGTGAAGGTGCAGGAATTCAGTCAACAATCATCCATATGAACATTCCACAGGGGTGGCGCTCTATTTTCACCATCAGGAACTCCACCCTGAGAAATGCTGTGCAGCCATCACTGGAGTACATGGATGGAGACAAGATGTGGCTGAAAAGAGGCTGCAGAAGATCAGCATCAGGAGGGAACAAAGTATTATTAACAAAAAAGTGAAAATGATTTTATAAGATATGTTAGAAGTTAACTAGTTTACAATCTACAGAGCACAGAAAACTGACACTCAGTTATGGTTACATCTACTTTAGTAAAGATTTTACACTGCTGACTTGTTTTTGAGGGTACACGGCCCAGAACTGTCTTTATTCTTCACTACTGAGTGACCCACAATGAGGACGGGTTTGTGTCTCCACAGCTGGGATGGTCATGCTTGTTCCAGGTCAGTAGCTCCTCACACAGTGAAGCTGGAATGACAGTCAAGGATGATGCAGCTTCAGAAACAAGTCAGGTTCCCTTTAACTCATAATGTTGGAGACTTACCTATCACACCCACAACAAGGACCAAGAAATAGAAGTTCATCGTGTCTGACCTCCGGGAAGTCCACCTGGCAGTGAATGGATAGAGGAACACAGCTCAGTCTACACCGATACGTGTCTGAGAAAGGAGCGAGCGTTCTGCTAGGACATAGTATATGGTACAGGAAGGAACGTTACCTAATATTCCAAGGCGAGGTGCCAACATCCTATCAGGCTTTTGTTACACAAACATTTTTACTGAACAGGATAATGTTCACTTTATTTGGCATAAAAGCCATCAATGGAGGCGAAGTTCCATAAACTCCATGGACACCGGTGTACTGCCAATGCCAGGAGAGTGACCTGCAGGTCTATAGAATGACCGATGCCAGGAGAGTGACCTGGAGGTCTATAGAATGACCAATGCCAGGAAAGTGACCTGGAGGTCTATAGAATGACCAATGCCAGGAGAGTGACCTGCAGGCCTTTAAAATGGCCATTGCCAGGAGAGTGACCTGGAGGTCTATAGAATGGCTGATGCCACGAGCGTGACCTGCAAGTCCATAGAATGGCCAATGCCAGAAGAGTCACCTGCAGGTCCATAGAATGACCGATGCCAGGAGAGTGACCTGGAGGTCCATAGAATAGCCAATGCCAGGAGAGTGACCTGGAGTTCTATAGAATGGCCGATACCAGGAGAGTGACCTGCAAGTCTATAGCATGGCCAATGCCAGGAGAGTGACCTGCAGGTCTATAGAATAGCCAATGTCAGGAGAGTGACCTGCAGGTCTATAGAATGGCCAATGCCAGCAGAATGACCTGCAGGTCTATAGATTGGCTGATGCCACAAGAGTGACCTGCAGGTCTATAGAATGGCCGATGCCAGGTTGTGTATTGGGCAAGTCAGTATGATCCATCCTAAGGACTAAGAATGTCCAATGGGCAATCCTTCTTGTATCCACAAGACTCATGTGGGTAGAGGCGTTATAGTGCTAAGAAGATCAGGTGTGATCTATCCTGAGGACCAAGAATGTTCAATGGGCAGTCCTTCTTGAATCCACAAGACTTATATAGGTAGAGGACCTTTAGTGCTAAGAAGATCAGGTGTGATATATCCTGACGACTGAGAATGTCTAATGGACAGTCCCTCTTGTATCCACAAGACTCATATAGGTAGAGGGCCTATAGTGCTGAGAATATCATGTGTGATCTATCCTGAAGACCAAGAATATCCAATGACCAGTCCTTGTATCCACAAGACCCCTAAAGGTAAAGGCATTATAGTGCTAAGAACATCGGGACACTCCCTATAGAACTCCCACTTATTGGAGGTTCAACGTCCCCAAGTGCTACAATGTCAGGGGAAGCAATTGCTGAAAAGGTGGGGGTCCTGTCACATGACCTTCCCCCATACAGTTACCCATGTATTAAGAAACAAAATATTTCAGCAACAAAGTAGTTTCTTTTTTTATGGGAAATTCTTTTCTGGGAACAAAATGTTGCTTTTTTTTATCCTCTTTCTTCAACCAAAGACAATAATTACAACTGGTTTATTACTGAGGAGAACCATAAAATGAGAACAATTGTCCTGTAATGTAGTTGTCCTAGTCATTTTTACTGTAGCTCATAATACCAGCTAAAGTGCGGGCTTCAAATGCTGGGTGGGCGTACATGGACGTCCTCCCGTTCTCACTCCCTGGGACTCGGCTGATCACAGAGCAGGGTAAAGGGCCAATCACAGCGGGTCCTTTACCACGTGATCAGCTGTCAGCATGAAGAAAAGAAGAAAACTGTTAACCGGCTTCTGTCAGCGGGACATCGGTCCCCCTTACTGCCCACAAGTGCTGCTAATCAGTGCCCTCCAGTGCCACCTATCAGTGCCCATCAGTACTGCTAATCAGTGCCCACCAGTGCCACCTATGAGTGCCCATCAGTGCCCATAAGTGCCTCATATCAGTGCCCATCAGTGCCACCTCTCCTTGCCACCTATGAGTGCCCATCAGTGCCACCTATGAGTGCCCATCAGTGCCTCATATCAGTGCCTCATATCAGTGCCGCCTATCAGTGCCAGCTCTCCGTGCCACCTATCAGTGCCCATCAGTGCCACCTATGGGTGTTCATCAGTGCCTCCTATCAGTGCCCATCAGTGCCACCTCTCCATACCAACTATTAGTGCCCATCAGGGCCACCCATCAGGGCTGCCTCATCTGTGCTGCCTCATCAGTGCCCATCAGTGCCACCTATCAGTGACTATTAGTGCCACCCATCAGTGCTGCCTCATCAGTGCCACCTCATCAGTGTCACCTATCAGTGAAGGAGAAAAATTACCTGTTTGCACAATTTAAAAACAAAATATGAAAAAGGTTTTGTTTTTTTTTTATTCTTGGTCTTTTTTTGTTTAACAAAAAATAAAAAACCCCAGTAGTGATTAAATACCACCAAAAGCTCTATTTGTGTGAAAAAAATGACAAAAATGTAATTAGGGTACAGTGTTGCATGACCGCGCAATTGTCATTCAAATTGTGACAGCGCTGAAAGCTGAAAAATGGACTGGGCAGGAAGGGGGTGAAAGTGCCCGGTAAGCAAGTGGTTGTAAAGTCTCCCCAATAAACTCCCATGACAGGTTCTCTTAGGGGGAATAGTAATGGCACTGTGTTTTTTTTCCAGCAATATAATCTGTAAATACCTTTTCCCAGCATGCTTCTGTGCAGTCTCATGGTTTTCTCAGGTCTTTCTCCCAAGCAGAGAGACTCCAGTGGGAGGGACTCATGTTCCTCTGCTGGTTTAGATTCAGTTTCAAGAGGGGAGGGGCAAGGAGAGGAGAGGAGGGGCTTCACACAGACCACAGAAATGACAGGAAGGGTGGGGGGGGGGAGATACAGATGCTGCAGAGAGAGAGCAGGGTGATAGAAAGTCATTTTACTGACAGGAACACAGGATCACCCAGGCATTATACTATATGGAAAAGGATAAGTAAAACGTGCAAAAAATTACTAGCACAAAAATAATGAAGGGAGGATCAATCGAAACAAGGAAGGATTGGTCAAAGGAAGGATTAGTTGATCGATCGCAGGAAGGATTGGTCCGGCGATCGCAGGAAGGATCAAAGTAAGGAAGAATCAGTTGATCGATCGCAGGAAGAATTGATCGATCAATCACAGGAAGGATCGGTTGATCACAGGAAGGATCGGTCGATCAATCGCAGGCAGGTTTGGTCGGTCAATTGCAGGATGAATTGGTCCATCAATCGCAGTAAGGATCGGTTGATTGCAGGAAGGATGGATCAGTCAATCGCAGGAAGGATTGGTTGGTCACAGGAAGGATCGGTCGGTCAATCGCAGGAAGGATCAGTTGGTCAATCACAGGAAGGATCGGTCAGTCAATTGAAGGGAAGGTTTTACCTCCTTCATGACCAGGGCATGTTTTGCTATTTAGCACTGCGCTATTTTAACTGGCAATTGCGCGGTCAAGCAACACTGTACACATATGGCTTCTTATGGCTTTCTTTCAACTATGGATTTTTTCTTGCCACTCAACCATAAAGGCCAGATCTGTGGAGAGCACGACTAATGCCGCGTACACACGAGCGGACTTTCTATCCTACTTGGTCCGGCACACTTTCCGACGGACTTTGTCCGCCAGGTGCGCCGGACTTTAAAACGGACGGACTTGCCCACACACGCCGGGACTTTCCGGCGGGCTAAGTCCGCCCGTCTTTCCGACGGACTTTCGCCGGAGTTCCGGCGGACTTTCAGAATGAACGGACTTGCCCACACACGGACAAGTCCGTTCATTTTGAACGTGACTCAGGTGCGACGGGACTAGAAAAGGATGTCAATCTTGCCGCTTTTATCGGCGAGATTGACACCTTACTAGCCCCGTCGCGGGGCATACCAGGCCCTTAGGTCTGGTATGGATTATAAAGGGAAGCCCCTACGCCGAAAAAAACGGCGTGGGGTCCCCCCTAAAATCCATACCAGACCCCGATCCGAGCACGCAGCCTGGCCGGTCAGGAAAGGGGGTGGGGACGAGCGAGCGCCCCCCCCCTCCTGAACCGTACCAGGCCGCATGCCCTCAACATGGGGGTGGGTGCTTTGGGGGAGGGGGGCGCCCTGCGCCCCCCCCCCCCCCCAAAGCACCTTGTCCCCATGTTGATGAGGACAAGGGCCTCTTCCCGACAACCCTGGCCGTTGGTTGTCGGGGTCTGCGGGCGGGGGCTTATCGGAATCTGGGAGCCCCCTTTAATAAGGGGGCCCCCAGATCCCGGCCCCCCACCCTATGTAAATGAGTATGGGGTACATGGTACCCCTACCCATTTACCTAGGAAAAAAGTGTAAGTAATAAAACACACTACACAGGTTTTTAAAATATTTTATTAAACAGCTCCGGGGGGGGGATCTTCCTCCGGCTTCGGGGGTCTTCTTCCGGCTTCGGGGGTCCCTCCGCTTCATCTTCTCCCGGCGTCCGGTTGGTTCTTCTCCCGGTGTTCCAGTTCTTCGGCCGGCTCCTCTGCTGTCTTCAGGTAGCTCTCTTGCCAGCAGAGGTCCGGACTTCTGGGCTTCTGGGCTTCTGGGCTTCTTCTCTTCTCTTCTCCAGATGTTGACACGACGCTCTCTCCGGCTGGACTGCTCTCCGAGGGCTGCGTTGTGACTTATATAGGCGGAGACCCCGCCCCCTTTTGATGTCACAGTCCCTGGGCATGCTGGGACTGTGACGTTTTAGGGGGCGTGGTCAACATCACCCAGTGACCACGCCCCCTAAAACGTCACAGTCCCAGCATGCCCAGGGACTGTGACATCAAAAGGGGGCGGGGTCTCCGCCTATATAAGTCACAACGCAGCCCTCGGAGAGCAGTCCAGCCGGAGAGAGCGTCGTGTCAACATCTGGAGAAGAGAAGAGAAGAAGCCCAGAAGCCCAGAAGCCCAGAAGTCCGGACCTCTGCTGGCAAGAGAGCTACCTGAAGACAGCAGAGGAGCCGGCCGAAGAACTGGAACACCGGGAGAAGAACCAACCGGACGCCGGGAGAAGATGAAGCGGAGGGACCCCCGAAGCCGGAAGAAGACCCCCGAAGCCGGAGGAAGATCCCCCCCCCCGGAGCTGTTTAATAAAATATTTTAAAAACCTGTGTAGTGTGTTTTATTACTTACACTTTTTTCCTAGGTAAATGGGTAGGGGTACCATGTACCCCATACTCATTTACATAGGGTGGGGGGCCAGGATCTGGGGGCCCCCTTATTAAAGGGGGCTCCCAGATTCCGATAAGCCCCCGCCCGCAGACCCCGACAACCAACGGCCAGGGTTGTCGGGAAGAGGCCCTTGTCCTCATCAACATGGGGACAAGGTGCTTTGGGGGGGGGGCACCCACCCCCATGTTGAGGGCATGCGGCCTGGTACGGTTCAGGAGGGGGGGGGGGGCGCTCGCTCGTCCCCACCCCCTTTCCTGACCGGCCAGGCTGCGTGCTCGGATCGGGGTCTGGTATGGATTTTAGGGGGGACCCCACGCCGTTTTTTTCGGCGTAGGGGCTTCCCTTTATAATCCATACCAGACCTAAGGGCCTGGTATGCCCCGCGCTCGCCGCAATAGGAAAATGTGTTTTTCCTATTGCAGCGAGCGTGAGATGCAATACCCTGCCCTCGTGTTGTATCTGGTCCGTCGGACCAGCCTACACACGAGCGGGCTTTCCGTCGGACCAGCACACACACGAGCGGACTTTCCGCCCGAAACTGAGTCCGGCGGAAAGATTTAGAACTTTCTTCAAATCTAGGTCCGGCGGGCTTTTGGGAAAAAGTCCGCCGGAAAAGTCCGCCGGTGCCTACACACGGGCGGATTGTCCGGCACACTCTGGTCCGCCGGACCAAGTATGCCGGAAAGTCCGACCGTGTGTACGCGGCATAATAGTTGTCCTGTGGAGAGATTCTCCCACCTGAGCTGTGGATCTCTGCAGCTCCTCCAGAGTTACCATGGACCTCTTGGCTCTTCTCTGATGAATGCTCTCCTTGCCCGACCTATCAGTTTAGGTGGACGGCCATGTCTTGGTAGGTTTGCAGTTGTGCCATACTCTTTCCATTTTCAGATGATGGATTGAACAGAGCTCCGTGAGATGTTCAAAGCTTGGGATATTTTTTTTATAACCTAACCCTGCTTTATACTTCTCCACAACTTTATCCCTGACCTGTCTGGTGTGTTTCTTGGCCTTCATAATGCTGTTTGTTCACTAATTCTCTCTAACAAACCTCTGAGGGCTTCACAGAACAGCTGTATTAAATTACACACAAGTGGACTCTATTTACTTCTGAAGGCAATTGGTTCCACTAGATTTTAGTTACGGGTATCAGAGTAAAGGGGGCTGAATACAAATGCCCCCCCCACACACTTTTCACATATTTATTTGCCAAAAATGTTGAAAACCATTTATCGTTGGCCTTCCACTTCACAATTATGTGTCTATCAAATAAAATCCCAATAAAGTAAAAGTACATTTACGTTTTTGGTTGTAACATGACAAAATGTGGAAAATTTCAAGGTGTATGAATATATTTTCAAGGCACTGTAATTGTCAATCTATTTCTTCCACTACACATACCATTAGTCAGATTGCACTGTCTACACTACACAGATCACTATCAGATAATCACTGATATATCTCTTCCTCTATATGCTCCATTATTGTGGTTTAAACCACCTAGACCAGGGGTGTCAAACTCAATTTCATTTCAGGCCGCATCAGCGTTGTGGTTTACCCAAAAGGGACAGTTGCATCTGTAAGATTAGATGTACAGAGCACCCCACTCTCCCTTACATCAGAAGTCAACAGCCGTTCACCCTCCTTTACATCACAGTGCACTCCCTTATCTTATGCAGCTGCGGAAAGAAGCTGAGGGTAGAACTGGGAAGCAGAAAGTGCAGAGTCTGGAGTAGGACCAGAGGAGGGCTGGAGTCAGCTGTCAGAGTGCGCTGAATGCTGAGATCAGGGGAGGTGGAGATGAGGGGATGCTGCAGCTGCACAGAGAGGCACAGGATATGTAGGAGAAGTTCTGTCCTCTCTGATGCCGACTACTGTGACGGGGTGATGGGGCAGAGTCAAGCCATTCTCCACGGCTGCACAGAGAAGTGCAGGATCTGGCAGAGGAATTCTGTCCTCTCCGCTGCTGACTGCTGAGACAAGGTGCCGGCGGAGACCAGGGGGCTGCCACAGCTACAGGAGAGGGGCAAGGGCTACAATAAATGGCCTGGCGCGCCTTGTGTTTGTCACATGTGGCCTAGACTATACAGCTCACTATTAGATCATCATCAATATCTCTCTTCCTCTACACACTTCATTATTGTTGCATAAACTGCCCATAATCTACACAGATCACTATCAGATAATCGTCGATATATCTCTTCCTCTATACACTCCATTATTGTGGTTTAAACCGCCTATAGACTATACAGATCACTATCATATAATCATCGATATATCTCTTCCTCTATTCACTCCATTATTGTGGTCTAAACCGCCTATAGACTATACAGATCACTATCATATAATCGTCGATATATCTTTTCCTCTATTTACTCCATTATTGTGGTTTAAATCGCCTATAGACTATACAGATCACAATCAGGTCATCATTGATATATCTCTTCCTCTACACACTTCAATATTGTGTTTAAAACCGCCTAGGCTGTAGAAAGAAAGATTAGAAGATTAGGGATTTCATAAACCACTTAGAGTAACACAAGAACTTCATCTTTTTACATTTAATGAATCCCCAGAAATCATACTCTACTCCTTTGCCCAGGACACCTGTGGTGTATGCGCTATTTCCTGATAGATGTGAGCGGCTGGATTGTACACGGGAGGAAGCACTGCGTTCTTTGAAATTGTGGCTTCAGCAGTGTCAGGATTGGCTTCTGCTACTTACCAGCAGCTCTTTTCTTTCAGTGCACAGAGGCTGCTCAGCTGTCAGGTAATTACCAGCCACTCCTTGTTTCAACAGTGACTCATTTGGCTACCATTAACCTGCTTCATTAGTCCAGCCTACAGCCAGCCACTTTTGGCTATTTAAGCAGCTTAGCTCATTGTCTCCTCACCCTTGCGTGTCATGTACCTTGTGGCAGAGCCAGATGTTTAGGCCTCTTGTACAGCCCTGGGTCTGTGACCACTGATGTTACGACAGTGGCCACGAGAGTGCAGCGAGGTAGGAGTGCCTGTAGGATGTCCGTCAGCTGCAGCAGTGGGTAGCAGGTGCATCACCAGAGACGGGTCAGGTCGCTGGAACAGCAGATGTTAGAGACAGCATACCCTGTATTGGACAGACAGTAGGGGGCAGGTGCTTGAAAGGCAGTTGGTAGGTAGCAGGTGCAAGACCAGTAGGGACCAGGAGGCATGCAGAGTAAGATGGGTGGATAACTGGATGCAAGTTCAGATGAGCCAGGTCAGCAACAGAAGGTCAGGTACAGGCATAAATGGCAGGCAGAGAATGGTCAGGATACACACAGAAGTCAGCAATGTAGAATCCGGCAGATGAGCAGAAGGCAGAGAAAATTGAGAGACAGGTCAAGGTCAGGGCGGGTAGCATTCAAGCAAGGTCAGGGCAAGTCAGATCAATAACAGAAATCGGCACGGGAGCAGATACAAGACCACGGGTAATAGCTGTAGATCAGACAGCACTGGCTAATGCAGTATTTCTTAAATCCTGTTCTCAGGACCCACTAACAGGCCAGATTTTAAGTATTACCTTGGAGAGAGACAGACTAGAATACTGTAATCACTGAGCAGCAAATTATATCACTTGTGATCTATTTTAGTTATCTTGCAAACCTGGCCTGTAGGTGGGTTCTGAGGACAGGAGTTGAGAATTATTATTATTATTGTTAGTATTATTATTATTATAATACAGGATTTATATGGCGCCAACAGTTTGCACAGAGATTTACAACATGGGGGCAGACAGTACAGTTACAATACAATTCAATACAGGAGGGATCAGAGGGCCCTGCTCCTTAGAGCTTACATTCTGGAAGGGAGGGTCAAGTGGAACAAAAGGTAATAGCTGTGGGGATGATCAGATGGAGAAAATGAAAATACAGTTGTTAGGTGTGGGTGGGATAGGCTTCTCTGAAGAGAAGGGTTTTCAGGGATCGTCTAAAAGCTAATAGAGTAGGAGATAATCGGACAGATTGGGGTAAAGAGTTTCATAGGATTGGAGAGGCTCTGGAAAAGTCCTGGAGGTGGATATGGGAGGAGGTGATGAGTGAGCTAGAGAGCAGGAGGTCATGAGAAGAACGAAGAGAACGATTTGGTTGGTATTTTGAGACTAGGCTTGTGATGTAGCTGGGGCAGAGTTGTGGATGGCTTTGTATTTTTAATTTAATTTGTTGGGTGAGCGGAAGCCAGTGGAGGGATTGGCAGAGAGGAGTAGCAGACACATAGCGATTGGTGAGGTGGATGCGCCTGGCAGCGACATTCATGATGGGTTGAAAGGGGATAGGCTATGTAGAGGTAAGCCAATGAGGAGGGAGTTGTAGTAGTCGAGGCGAGAGATGACCAGGGAGTGAATTATTATTTATTTATTATTGTGTCATTATTGTGTCATTGGTTAGACAGGGGTGTATTTTGGAGATGTTGCTGAGGTTGAAGCAAGATTTGGACAGTGATTGGACGTGGGGCTTAAAGGAGAGTTCAGAGTCCAGGGCTACACCTAGGACCTTGGCATGTGGGGATGGGCTTATAGTTGTGCCATCGATTTTGACAGAGAGATCAGGGGAAGAGGCACATGGGGAGGAAAAATGATAAGTTCAGTTTTGGATAGATTAAGTTTGAGGAAGAGGTGTGACATCCAGGCTGATATATCTGTTAGTAAATTAGTGATACGTGAGGAGACAGAGGGAGTGAGCTGAGGGGTAGAGAAATAGATTTGGGTGTCGTCAGCATAGAGGTGGTATTGGAAGCCATGGGAGGCTATCAGCTGAACCAGGGAGGAGGTGTAGATTGAAAATAGGAGAGGTCCAAGAACTGAACCTTGGGGGACCCCAACAGAGAAAGGAAAAGGGGAGGAGGAAGTAGAATTGTACGTAACGCTAAATGTGTGGTTGGTTAAGTAGGAGGAGAACCAGCGAAGAGTACAGTCACGGAGACCAAAGGCGTCAAGGAGGGGTTGGTCAACCGTATCAAAGGCAGCAGAGAGGTCCAGGAGTAGGAGTACATAATAGTCTACATTGGTTTTGGCCGTTAGTAGCTAGTTTGTTACTTTTAGGAGAGCAGTTTCTGTGGAGTGTTGAGGACAAAATCCAGACTGGGGGATCAAGAAGGCTATTATCAGCAAGGTCCCATTGGCGCCAACATTAGCGATGGAGCGCGCATGAGCGGTCGTGCATATTCGCGAACGGTTATTCACAGGCAAACCGTTGCGTATCTCTTGAGGCTTCATCTGTACTACGACTAGTGCCTTCCTGACATCAACGATATTCAGTGTATTCCTGTCTGTGTTCCTGGGTATGACCTGGTCTGGCTGACTTCTCTTCCGATACCTGTTCTTGCTTTGGCTCCTTAATACGCTGACTTCTGGCTTCCTGACCCTGGCTCGTCTGATTACCCGCGCTGGCATTCAAATCCCAATTTCAATTTTTGACTACGTTCCTGCACTGTTATTTTTTGCTATATAATAACGGTGTGATCTTATCTGCATTTTCTGTCTGGTTTATGGTTCCTGACAAGCATAAAATAGACTGTGACCACCTTCTTCTCATAGTCTCCCTTCTGTAATTCCTGTAAAATAGGAGGCAGTGGCATTAGAAATCAGGGAAGGACAAAGGGGGGGACTGGATTTTAAGTCTAGTTTTTCAAAACATTCCACATTTTTTTAAACAATGTTTTATTTTTATATCTTGTTTTTACTATCTGATAGTGATATCTAGTACTGTTTTAATTTTACAAATAAAGAGTTGCTCCCATGATACAGAATCCATTTTAGAGTACAGGTTTTCGAAAGAGCAGAAACATTTTCCTTACCTGAGCACTGCCTTGAGGGCACCTGGGAAAACATTTAGATTAAAGAATAAGACTACAGATTACAGAATGAGGAACCACTAAAACAAACAACAAGTGTTCCGAAATGTACATTAGAGGAAATTGCAGAGTGAAGAAACCTATCAGAATTCAGTTAACGGAAATAAGACGGTTGGCCATGGATTACCGCTATGATGTAAGAGCACAACGAAAGTTTAACATAGAAGGAGAGAAATTGGGACTTTTAAAGTGCACACATATACAAAATTTAGAAAAATAGAAAATATTTATTGAATTAAAAATACATATGTGGAAAAAGGGTAAAACCACAGTACATCAGTAACAAATATCAACAGAAGTAAATTGTCTCTCTACATGTTTCGCCGTTCAGGAGATTCTGTTACAATAAACTCTGTGTGTATAGACTGATCACCTTAATAGAGGAATATACAAAAAAAAAAAAAAACACAATTTGGAAAAAAGAACATACAAAAACAACAACAATTACAACAGAAGTTTAAGTGATCCTCTGTATCGGCTAATATAAGTTAATTGGGTTATTAAGGACTTGTGTGGATGGGCTTTTGTTTGCTTCAAGAGGGTTTCTGATTCCTCATTGTGAGAGAAGCGCAGTATGCATTGGAACCAGAATGCTAATAAATACTTATGCGCATGCTCATAATTCGTAAAAAAAGGCCCACGGCAAGACAGACATTGGCACGCATGTGCAAACATATTAGCGTGCATGCCAAACGGAACAGCACGCCCGGTATTGGCATTGGTGCCAAACGGCCATTTAAGCTGGACTATGACATAAACAGATTGCTGAGTGGTCTTCAGCTAGTTCCTGCTTACCTACACTTTGACCTGCTATACCTGCCTACCCCGTGTACAACTCGGCTTGCCCCTGACCTGTCCCTGGATTTCTGCCTGCCTGCTGTGACTGGACCACTCGGCACTTATTGAATGTATATTGCAGAACACTAAGAAATAAGAGCTGTTCATTGTTATGGGGTACATACACTTTGGGGGGCTCATTTTAGGGATTAGGCACCATGGCAGGGATTCAGTTAAGGGAGGGTGAAGTGTTGGGGCCTTCTTTTGTCTTGGGGGACACTTTTCTTGTTGGGAACACCTACATTACTTTATGATTTTTACTGATTCTCCTCTCACAGAGCTCCTCATAGAGAACTCCACCCTAGGTCCCGGAGACGAGGTCTATCCAAGGCTATGACATACAGATAAGAATGTTCATCTAACACTTGACCTCAGTGACGGGAAAAGGTCATCTAGAGCTCAAGGCGAACATGTCAAATTTTCTTTGCAAAAAAAACCCCACCCCCCACAGATGTTTGAGCATTATATAGTTACATAGTTACATAGTAGGTGAGGTTGAAAAAAGACACAAGTCCATCAAGTCCAACCTATGTGTGTGATTATGTGTCAGTATTATATTATATATCCCTGTATGTTGCGGTCATTCAGGTGATTATCTAATAGTTTCTTGAAGCTATCAATGCTCCCCGCTGAGACCACCGCCTGTGGAAGGGAATTCCACATCCTTGCTGCTCTTATAGTAAAGAACCCTCTACGTAGTTTAAGGTTAAACCTCTTTTCTTCTAATTGTAATGAGTGGCCACGAGTCTTATTAAACTCTCTTCTGCTAAAAAGTTTTTTCCCTATTGTGGGGTCACCAGTACAGTATTTGTAAATTGAAATCATATCCCCTCTCAAGCGTCTCTTCTCCAGAGAGAATAAGTTCAGCGCTCGCAACCTTTCCTCATAACTAATATCCTCCAGACCCTTTATTAGCTTTGTTGCCCTTCTTTGTACTCGCTCCATTTCCAGTACATCCTTCCTGAGGACTGGTGCCCAGAACTGGACAGCATACTCCAGGTGCGGCCGGACCAGAGCCTTGTAGAGCAGGAGAATTATCGTTTTATCTCTTGCGTTGATCCCCCTTTTAATGCCAATATTCTGTTTGCTTTATTAGCAGCAGCTTGGCATTGCCTGCCATTGCTGAGCCTATCATCTACTAGGACCCCCAGGTCCTTTTCCATCCTAGATTCCCCCAGAGGTTCTCCCCCCAGTGTATAGATTGCATTCATATTTTTGCCACCCAAATGCATTATTTTACTTTTTTCTACATTGAACCTCATTTGCCATGTAGTCGCCCACCCCATTAATTTGTTCAGGTCTTTTTGCAAGGTTTCCGCATCCTGCGGAGAAGTTATTACCCTGCTTAGCTTAGTATCGTCTGCAAATACAGAGATTGAACTGTTTATCCCATCCTCCAGGTCGTTTATAAACAAATTAAATAGGATTGGTCCCAGCACAGAACCCTGGGGAACCCCACTACCCTCCCCTGACCATTCCGATTACTCCCCATTTATCACCACCCTCTGAACTCGCCCTTGTAGCCAGTTTTCAATCCATGTACTCACCCTATGGTCCATGCCAACGGACCTTATTTTGTACAGTAAACGTTTATGGGGAACTGTGTCAAATGCTTTTGCAAAATCCAGATACACCACGTCTACGGACCTTCCTTTATCTAGATGGCAACTCACCTCCTCATAGAAGGTTAATAGATTGGTTTGGCAAGAACGATTCTTCATGAATCCATGCTGATTACTGCTAATGATATCGTTCTTATTACTAAAATCTTGTATATAGTCCCTTATCATCCCCTCCAAGAGTTTACATACTATTGATGTTAGGCTAACTGGTCTGTAATTCCCAGAGATGTATTTTGGGCCCTTTTTAAATATTGGTGCTACATTGGCTTTTCTCCAATCAGCTGGTACCATTCCAGTCAATAGACTGTCTGTAAAAATTAGGAACAACAGTCTGGCAATCACTTGACTGAGTTCCCTAAGTACCCTCGGATGCAAGCCATCAGGTCCCGGTGATTTATTAATGTTAAGTTTCTCAAGTCTAATTTTAATTTCGTCCTCTGTTAACCATGGAGGTGCTTCCTGTGTTGTGTCATGAGTATAAACACTGCAGTTTTGGTTACAGAAGCCCCCCGATTCACTCGTGAAGACTGAGGAGAAGAATAAATTCAATACCTTTGCCATCTCCCCATCCTTTGTAACCAGATGTCCTTCCTCATTCTTTATGGGGCCAATATGGTCTGTCCTCCCTTTTTTACTGTTTACATACTTAAAGAATTTCTTGGGATTTTTTTTGCTCTCCTCCGCTATGTGTCTTTCATGTTCTATCTTAGCCGTCCTAATTGCACCCTTACATTTCTTATTGCATTCTTTATAAAGTCTGAATGCTGAGGATGATCCCTCAACCTTGTATTTTTTGAAGGCCTTCTCCTTTGCTTTTATATGCATTTTTACATTGGAGTTAAGCCATCCAGGATTTTTGTTCGCTCTTTTAAATTTATTACCCAATGGGATACATTGGCTAATGCCCTTATTTAATATGCTCTTAAAGCAAACCCATCTCTCCTCCGTATTCTTTGTTCCTAATATTTTATCCCAATTTATGCCTTTTAGCAAGGTTTGTCGTTTAGGGAAGTTGGCTCTTTTGAAATTCAGTGTCTTTGTGTTCCCTTCATGTTTCCTATTTGTGTGATTTATACTGAAAGTAATTGACCTGTGATCACTGTTACCTAAATTGCCCCGTATTTCCACATCCGTGATCAGGTCTGTATTGTTGGTAATCAGTAGATCCAGTAATGTTTTATTTCTAGTTGGTGCGTCTACCATCTGACCCATAAAATTGTCCTGCAAGACATTAAGGAACTGGCGAGCCTTAAATGAATGCGCGGTTCCCTCCGCCCAGTCTATGTCTGGATAATTAAAATCCCCCATTATGATAACACTTCCCATCCTTGCTGCTAATCCAATTTGTGATAGGAGATCCGTCTCCACTTCCTCCCTCAGGTTAGGGGGCCTATAGCATACTCCCAGTATTATTTTCCCCTTAGCTTCATCCCTTTGGAGCTCTACCCATAAGGATTCCACCTCCTCTCTAGCTCCCTCAGTGATGTCATCTCTCACATTCGCTTGTACATTATTCTTGATATATAGGCATACCCCTCCCCCTTTTTTACCCTCTCTATCCTTGCGGTATAGGGTATACCCTTGAATGTTTGCCAGCCAATCATGAGAGCTGTTGAACCAGGTCTCTGAAATTCCCACAAAATCCAAATCCTCCTCGTACAACAGTATCTCTAGTTCACCCATCTTGTCCGCCATGCTCCTGGCATTGGTGAACATGCCACATAGTTTAGACCGGTCGCATATTGTCCTCGTATTGGGTGTTTCAAGATTGCAACTAGGACTTGCTACTATACTCACCTTGTGTTTTTGTGCTTTGGTTAACCTACCACTAATGCCCCCAATACTACCCTCTGGAATATCTTCCGCGCTGGCTATCTCTGTCTCTGGACCCTCCCCCCATCGCCTAATTTAAAAACCCCTCTAACTTTTTGGCTATCTTCATTCCCAGCAGATCTGCACCCTCCTCATTTAGGTGCAGTCCGTCCCTTCTATAGTACCGGTTACCGACTGAGAAGTCAGCCCAGTCCTCCAGGAACCCAAACTCCTTCTTACTACACCAGCTCTTCAGCCACTTGTTTACTTCCCTAATCTCCCTCTGCCTTTCTGGTGTGGCTCGATGTACCGGTAGTATTCCTGAGAATACTACCTTGGAGGTCCTTTTCCTCAATTTAGCTCCTAAGTCCCTAAAATCGTTCTTTAGGACACTCCATCTGCCTCTGACTTTGTCATTGGTGCCAACGTGCACCATGACAGCAGGGTCTTCCCCAGCCCCTCCCAGTAATCTGTCCACAAGATCCGTGATGTGCCGAACCCGAGCGCCCGGTAGACAACATACTGTTCGGCACTTCAGGTCTTGGTTACAGATTGCCCTCTCTGTCCTTCTAAGAATTGAGTCCCCTACCACCAGAATCTGTCTTTCCTTTCCCTTTGCTGCCCCCCCACTCTCACTGGAGGAGTTCTTCCCCTGGCAGCTAGGAGAGTCCCTCAGCTCCAGCAGTGCTGGTCCCTGACTGGTTTCACCAATGTCACTCAATGGAGTGTACTTATTGGGATGCTTCAGTCCTGGATCGGCCTCCCTGGCACTTCCCCCTCTACCCTTCCTGACTGTCACCCATCTACTCTTTGCTAGTGCCTGCACCTCTTTTTCTCCACCCGCCTCTGTGCTGGCCCCTGCCGGCACCTGCCGTGTACGTTCCTGGCTCTCCTTTAGTATGGAGGGACTTCTCAGTGCTGACAGTTGCTTCCCCAGATTCAGAACCTGGGCTTCCAGGGAAACAATGTGCTTACATTTTGCACAGCAGTATTCGCCCTCGATCGGATGATCAAGGAACGCATACATGCGGCAAGATGTACAAAGAGTCGCCTCTCCACACCCGCCGGGCATCGTACCTATCAAATTTAGTGAGGATTTGGGGATTTTACCCTGTCCAAATTACCTAACAGCTAGCTTCCTGGCACTAATACTCAAGACAATACACAGGTACACAACAAGACAATACACAGGTACTCACAGACCTACGTGCAATCGCAGAACAGTTGCAGACCTACGTGCACTCGCAATACTCAAGTATACAATACACAATACACAAGTACTAACGATCCACACACACTACTCAGACAACACTCAGGTACTCACACTACACAGGTACTATGACCCCTGTTATAACCTCCTGTTTTAAACTCTGGTTTTTATTTTACCACTTAGACCAGTTCCACTTACACAGAGTTCCACAGCCTCAGACTGAGCACGCTCAGACTGAGTCCTACACCCAGTTATATAGGCACCTGTGAGCAATTAAGCACCCCCCTTAATTGATAGACTGAAGGAACCAGAGAAAAAAAAAAAAAAAAAGCTATTTAAAAAGTGTATGAGTAAGAAAAAAATACCCCCCCCACACCCCCCACCCCCCCCAAGAAAAACTGAGCACTAATCTGCATGCTTACCCCCTAAGCATAAATCCCCCTCCTCCCAGTACAAATCCGCACCCTGCTAAAATCCCCCCTCCCAGCAAAAATATTTGCCCCCCCAGCTTAAATCCTCTCTCTCCTTATATGCCCCCAGCACAAACCCCCTTCCCTTCAAAAAAAAAATGTTTCCCCTCTGACCACAAATCCCCCCTACTTCAAATCCCCCCTCCCAGCACAAATTCCCCTCCTCCAATCCCCCATCATATCACAAATCCCCCCCCCCCCATCATCCCTACTAGCACAAATCCATTCCAAATACATTTCCCTCCTAGCACAAATCCCCCCCCAACCATATCACTTTTTCTAGCAAAAAAAAACACCAAATCACCCCTCCTAGCACAAATCCTCTTCCCCCCTCCTAACACAAATCCCCCCAAATCAGCACTTCTAGCACACCTCCCCAAATTCCCCCCTTAGGACAATTCTTACCCCCTGCCACTCCTTCCCCCCCCCCCAGCACCGATCCTCTTCCCCCCCTCCTAACAGAAAACCCCCCAAATCACAATTCCTAGCACAAGTCCTCAAATTTCCCCTCCTAGAACAATTCTTACCCCCAGCCACCCACCCCCCACACCGAATTCCCCCTCCCAGCTCAAATCCCCTCCCCCAATCTCCTCATGGTGTCCCCTCCCCACACTGCACATGATACTACAGTGAGCAGGGCTGGTGCCGCTCCTGCCCACCCCTTGTCCTGGACCTGTGTGACCTTCACATATTTATTTAATTTAAATAAGCCCATGGATACCAACAAAGAGCAACCAAGATGTGTGTCGCCATCCACATTAACCAATCTGAAACCATCTCTGATGTCTTCTCAGATAGAGTGAACTCTGATTGGCTGATATGGTCGCTGTCACCGATCTGCACTGTGGTGCTTAGCGGGAATGTTGGGGAAGGTGAATCCTCGCTCTCCGATGTATCAGGAAATATAAAACAAACCAGAAGAACGTTCAGTGAGGGCGGCGATGACGGCGACGGCAATGATGGCGGTGTACAAACGCTTGTAGCTGAAAGAGAGGAACGAGGGGAACGTTCAACTCATTGCACCCTCAGGATAGGATTTCCGGGACATTGGCTTTAAAGCTGAACTCAGATATAAAAGATACAGATTCATTTTGTAATAACCATTAATCATTATTAACCCCTTTAATACCAGATACCCCCTCACCCCACCCCCCCGCACAGGAATATTATTAGCTTTCAGCGGACTCCTCCTGGGTTTAGTAACACTTTAATAACCATCTGTTAATCCTAATTAGCACTAATTAGCTCCTATTTCTACTCAGCTGTGTTTTATATATATATATATATATATATATATATATATATATATATACATATATATATATATTTTGTTATATATAATGAAGACACGTGATTCCTGTGTCGAACACGCGTAGGGGAGGGGCCAGGACGGAGCGAGCGTCAGCGTATCTGCTAGTGATGAGACACCTATCATACCCCCAGAATGTTGTACTGTTTGAACGCCTTCTATAGAGGGGTGCACTGAAGCACTTTAAGAGTGTGAGTACCCCATTTGGGGAGTGTGTTTTTTTACAGTATTTAATAAAGTTTTAAACGGTATCACACTATCAAGTTTTCTTTCCTATGTATCTCTTTAGAAACTGCATTGGAGCCTGAGACCCGGTGATCTGTACTGAGCCCTACATTACCTGGGGGGGCACTGGATCACACCTTTGGCATGGTTTTTCAGCACAAGAGGAAGTTATAAGCACGCTGGAAATTAACTACAGTGGACACTTATCATAACACTTTCACTACTATCTATTTACAGGACTCCACTTCCACTTTTATCACATTACAATAAGGACTCTTTTCACTTATATTGTGTGGCACTTTGGCACTTTTTTGCATTATTCAATACGATTTATGATTCATTTCAGCATGTTTATTTGATTTTATTTTGGTTATTGCACTTCAGTGTGTTCACACTTATTGTTGTGTATATTTATACTCAGCATTATTCCATGACTATGAAGCAACTATTTTAACAATTGTTTATTTATTTTAACCATTTATTCACTGTTATTCTGTGCTTGATTTAGTAGGGCACACATTTAAATATTTTTATTAGACATGTGCACAGCCAAAAAATTCGTTCATTTTTGTTTCATTCGTTTATTTTTTTTTTTCGTTTTTCGGGTCATTCGTTATGATCGCAATTCGTAAATTCGTACATTTGTACATTCATACATTCGTACATTTGTTCATGCGTACATTCGTAAATTCGTACATTCGTAAATTCGTACATTCGTACATTCGTACATTTGTTCATTCGTACATTAGTTCATTCGTACATTCGTAAATTCGTACATTTGTTCATTCGTACATTTGTTCATTCGTACATTCGTACATGCATAAATTCGTACATTTGTACATTTGTACATTCGTACAGTCGTACATGCGTACATTCGTAAATTCGTACATTCGTTCATTCGTACATTAGTTCATTCGTACATGCATAAATTCGTACATTTGTACATTTGTTCATTCGTACATTTGTTCATTCTAGATTCCCCCAGAGGTTCTCCCCCCAGTCTATAGATTGCATTCATATTTTTGCCACCCAAATGCATTATTTTACTTTTTTCTACAGTGAACCTCATTTGCCATGTAGTTGCCCACCCCATTAATTTGTTCAGGTCTTTTTGCAAGGTTTCCGCATCCTGCGGAGAAGTTATTGCCCTGCTTAGCTTAGTATCGTCTGCAAATACAGAGATTGAACTGTTTATCCCATCCTCCAGGTCGTTTATAAACAAATTAAATAGGATTGGTCCCAGCACAGAACCCTGGGGAACCCCACTACCCTCCCCTGACCATTCCGATTACTCCCCATTTATCACCACCCTCTGAACTCGCCCTTGTAGCCAGTTTTCAATCCATGTACTCACCCTATGGTCCATGCCAACGGACCTTATTTTGTACAGTAAACGTTTATGGGGAACTGTGTCAAATGCTTTTGCAAAATCCAGATACACCACGTCTACGGACCTTCCTTCATCTAGATGGCAACTCACCTCCTCATAGAAGGTTAATAGATTGGTTTGGCAAGAACGATTCTTCATGAATCCATGCTGATTACTGCTAATGATATCGTTCTTATTACTAAAATCTTGTATATAGTCCCTTATCATCCCCTCCAAGAGTTTACATACTATTGATGTTAGGCTAACTGGTCTGTAATTCCCAGGGATGTATTTTGGGCCCTTTTTAAATATTGGTGCTACATTGGCTTTTCTCCAATCAGCTGGTACCATTCCAGTCAGTAGACTGTCTGTAAAAATTAGGAACAACAGTCTGGCAATCACTTGACTGAGTTCCCTAAGTACCCTCGGATGCAAGCCATCTGGTCCCGGTGATTTATTAATGTTAAGTTTCTCAAGTCTAATTTTAATTCCGTCCTCTGTTAACCATGGAGGTGCTTCCTGTGTTGTGTCATGAGGATAAACACTGCAGTTTTGGTTACAGAAGCCCCCCGATTCACTCGTGAAGACTGAGGAGAAGAATAAATTCAATACCTTTGCCATCTCCCCATCCTTTGTAACCAGATGTCCTTCCTCATTCTTTATGGGGCCAATATGGTCTGTCCTCCTTTTTTACGGTTTACATACTTAAAGAATTTCTTGGGATTTTTTTTGCTCTCCTCCGCTATGTGTCTTTCATGTTCTATCTTAGCCGTCCTAATTGCACCCTTACATTTCTTATTCCATTCTTTATAAAGTCTGAATGCTGAGGATGATCCCTCAACCTTGTATTTTTTGAAGGCCTTCTCCTTTGCTTTTATATGCATTTTTACATTGGAGTTAAGCCATCCAGGATTTTTGTTCGCTCTTTTAAATTTATTACCCAATGGGATACATTGGCTAATGCCCTTATTTAATATGCTCTTAAAGCAAACCCATATCTCCTCCGTATTCTTTGTTCCTAATATTTTATCCCAATTTATGCCTTTTAGCAAGGTTTGTCGTTTAGGGAAGTTGGCTCTTTTGAAATTCAGTGTCTTTGTGTTCCCTTCATGTTTCCTATTTGTGTGATTTATACTGAAACGAATTGACCTGTGATTGCTGTTACCTAAATTGCCCCGTATTTCCACATCCGTGATCAGGTCTGTATTGTTGGTAATCAGTAGATCCAGTAATGTTTTATTTCTAGTTGGTGCGTCTACCATCTGACCCATAAAATTGTCCTGCAAGACATTAAGGAACTGGCGAGCCTTAAATGAATGCGCAGTTCCCTCCGCCCAGTCTATGTCTGGATAAAAATAAAATCCCCCATTATGATAACACTTCCCATCCTTGCTGCTAATCCAATTTGTGATAGGAGATCCGTCTCCACTTCCTCCCTCAGGTTAGGGGGCCTATAGCATACTCCCAGTATTATTTTCCCCTTAGCTTCATCCCTTTGGAGCTCTACCCATAAAGATTCCACCTCCTCTCTAGCTCCCTCAGTGATGTCATCTCTCACATTCGCTTGTACATTATTCTTGATATATAGGCATACCCCTCCCCCTTTTTTACCCTCTCTATCCTTGCGGTATAGGGTATACCCTTGAATGTTTGCCAGCCAATCATGAGAGCTGTTGAACCAGGTCTCTGAAATTCCCACAAAATCCAAATCCTCCTTGTACAACAGTATCTCTAGTTCACCCATCTTGTCCGCCATGCTCCTGGCATTGGTGAACATCCCACATAGTTTAGACTGGTCGCATATTGTCCTCGTATTGGGTGTTTCAAGATTGCAACTTGGACTACTATACTCACCTTGTGTTTTTGTGCTTTGGTTAACCTACCACTAATGCCCCCAATACTACCCTCTGGAATATCTTCCGCGCTGGCTATCTCTGTCTCTGGACCCTCCCCCCATCGCCTAGTTTAAAAACCCCTCTAACTTTTTGGCTATCTTCATTCCCAGCAGATCTGCACCCTCCTCATTTAGGTGCAGTCCGTCCCTTCAATAGTACCGGTTACCGACTGAGAAGTCGGCCCAGTCCTCCAGGAACCCAAACCCCTCCTTACTACACCAGCTCTTCAGCCACTTGTTTACTTCCCTAATCTCCCTCTGCCTTTCTGGTGTGGCTCGATGCACCAGTAGTATTCCTGAGAATACTACCTTGGAGGTCCTTTTCCTCAATTTAGCTCCTAAGTCCCTAAAATCGTTCTTTAGGACACTCCATCTGCCTCTGACTTTGTCATTGGTGCCAACGTGCACCATGACAGCCGAGTCTTCCCCAGCCCCTCCCAGTAATCTGTCCACAAGATCCGTGATGTGCCGAACCCGAGCGCCCGGTAGACAACATACTGTTCGCCACTTCAGGTCTTGGTTACAGATTGCCCTCTCTGTCCTTCTAAGAATTGAGTCCCCTACCACCAGAATCTGTCTTTCCTTTCCCTTTGCTGCCCCCCCACTCTCACTGGAGGAGTTCTTCCCCTGGCAGCTAGGAGAGTCCCTCAGCTCCAGCAGTGCTGGTCCCTGACTGATCTCACCAATGTCACTCAATGGAGTGTACTTATTGGGATGCTCCAGTCCTGGATCGGCCTCTCTGGCACTTCCCCCTCTACCCCTCCTGACTGTCACCCATCTACTCTTTGCTAGTGCCTGCACCTCTTTGTCTCCACCCGCCTCTGTGCTGGCCCCTGCCGGCACCTGCCGTGTACGTTCCTGGCTCTCCTTTAGTATGGAGGGACTTCTCAGTGCTGACAGTTGCTTCCCCAGATTCAGAACCTGGGCTTCCGGGGAAACAATGTGCTTACATTTTGCACAGCAGTATTCACCCTCGATCGGATGATCAAGGAACGCATACATGCGGCAAGATGTACAAAGAGTCGCCTCTCCACACCCGCCGGGCATCGTACCTATCAAATTTAGTGAGGATTTGGGGATTTTACCCTGTCCAAATTACCTAACAGCTAGCTTCCTGGCACTAATACTCAAGACAATACACAGGTACACAACAAGACAATACACAGGTACTCAAAGACCTACGTGCAATCGCAGAACAGTCGCAGACCTACGTGCACTCGCAATACTCAAGTATACAATACACATTACACAAGTACTAACGATCCACACACACTACTCAGAAAACACTCAGATACTCACACTACACAGGTACTATGACCCCTGTTATAACCTCCTGTTTTAAACTCTGGTTTTTATTTTACCACTTAGACCAGTTCCACTTACACAGAGTTCCACAGCCTCAGACTGAGCACGCTCAGACTGAGTCCTACACCCAGTTATATAGGCACCTGTGAGCAATTAAGCACCCCCCTTAATTGATAGACTGAAGGAACCAGAGAAAAAAAAAAAAAAAAGCTATTTAAAAAGTGTATGAGTAAGAAAAAAATACCCCCCCACACCCCCCACCCCCCCCAAGAAAAACTGAGCACTAATCTGCATGTTTACCCCCTAAGCATAAGCATAAATCCCCCTCCTCCCAGTACAAATCCGCACCCTGCTAAAATCCCCCCTCCCAGCAAAAATATTTGCCCCCCCAGCTTAAATCCTCTCTCTCCTTATATGCCCCCAGCACAAACCCCCTTCCCTTCAAAAAAAAAATGTTTCCCCTCTGACCACAAATCCCCCCTACTTCAAATCCCCCCTCCCAGCACAAATTCCCCTCCTCCAATCCCCCATCATATCACAAATCCCCCCCCCCCCATCATCCCTACTAGCACAAATCCATTCCAAATACATTTCCCTCCTAGCACAAATCCCCCCCAACCATATCACTTTTTCTAGCAAAAAAAAAAACACCAAATCACCCCTCCTAGCACAAATCCTCTTCCCCCCTCCTAACACAAATCCCCCCAAATCAGCACTTCTAGTACACCTCCCCAAATTCCCGCCTTAAGACAATTCTTACCCCCTGCCACTCCTTCCCCCCCCCCAGCACCGATCCTCTTCCCCCCTCCTAACAGAAAACCCCCCAAATCACAATTCCTAGCACAAGTCCTCAAATTTCCCCTCCTAGAACAATTCTTACCCCCAGCCACCCCCCCCCACACCGAATTCCCCCTCCCAGCTCAAATCCCCTCCCCCAATCTCCTCATGGTGTCCCCTCCCCACACTGCACATGATACTACAGTGAGCAGGGCTGGTGCCGCTCCTGCCCACCCCTTGTCCCGGACCTGTGTGACCTTCACATATTTATTTAATTTAAATAAGCCCATGGATACCAACAAAGAGCAACCAAGATGTGTGTCGCCATCCACATTAACCAATCTGAAAGCATCTCTGATGTCTTCTCAGATAGAGTGAACTCTGATTGGCTGATATGGTCGCTGTCACCGATCTGCACTGTGGTGCTTAGCGGGAATGTTGGGGAAGGCGAATCCTCGCTCTCCGATGTATCAGGAAATATAAAACAAACCAGAAGAACGTTCAGTGAGGGCGGCGATGACGGCGACGGCAATGATGGCGGTGTACAACCGCTTGTAGCTGAAAGAGAGGAACGAGGGGAACGTTCAACTCATTGTACCCTCAGGATAGGATTTCCGGGACATTGGCTTTAAAGCTGAACTCAGATATAAAAGATACAGATTCATTTTGTAATAACCATTAATCATTATTAACCCCTTTAATACCGGATACCCCCTCACCCCACCCCCCCGCACAGGAATATTATTAGCTTTCAGCGGGCTCCTCCTGGGTTTAGTAACACTTTAATAGCCATCTGTTAATCCTAATTAGCACTAATTAGCTCCTATTTCTACTCAGCTGTGTTTTATATATATATATATATATATATATATATATATATATATATATATATATATATATTTTGTTATATATAATGAAGACACAGGATACCTGTGTCGAACACGCGTAGGGGAGGGGCCAGGACAGAGCGAGCGTCAGTGTATCAGCTAGTGATGAGACACCTATCATACCCCCAGACTGTTGTACTGTTGAACGCCTTCTATAGAGGGGTGCACTGACGCACCTTAAGAGTGTGAGTACCCCATTTGGGGAGTGTGTTTTTTTACAGCATTTAATAAAGTTTTAAACGGTATCACACTATCAAGTTCTCTTTCTTATGTGTCTCTTTGGAAACTGCATTGGAGCCTGAGACCCGGTGATCTGTACTGAGCCCTACATTACCTGGGGGGGCACTGGATCACACCTTTGGCGTGGTTTTTCAGCACAAGAGGAAGTTATAAGCACGCTGGAAATTAACTACAGTGGACACTTATCATAACACTTTCACTACTATCTATTTACAGGACTCCACTTCCACTTTTATCACATTACAATAAGGACTCTTTTCACTTATATTGTGTGGCACTTTGGCACTTTTTTGCATTATTCAATACGATTTATGATGCATTTCAGCATGTTTATTGTTTATTGCACTTCAGTGTGTTCACACTTATTGTTGTGTATATTTATACTTAGCATTATTCCATGACTATGAAGCAACTATTTTAACAATTGTTTATTTATTTTAACCATTTATTCACCGTTATTCTGTGCTTGATTTAGGAGGGCACACATTTAAATATTTTTATTAGACGTGTGCACAGCCAAAAAATTCGTTCATTTTCGTTTTCGTTTCATTAGTTTATTTTTTTTTTTTAGCTTTTCAGGTCATTCGTTATGATCGCAATTCGTAAATTCCTACATTCGTAAATTCCTACATTCGTACATACATAAATTCGTACATTCCTAAATTCGTACATTCATACATTCCTGAATTCGTACATTCGTAAATTCGTACATTCCTAAATTCGTACATTCGTACATTCCTACATTCGTGAATTCGTACATTCCTACATTCCTACATTCCTAAATTCGTACATTTCTAAATTCGTACATTCCTAAATTCGTACATTCATACATTCCTACATTCGTAAATTCGTACATTCCTACATTCCTACATTCCTAAATTCGTACATTTCTAAATTCGTACATTCCTAAATTCGTACATTCCTAAATTCGTACATTTCTAAATTCGTACATTCCTAAATTCGTACATTCCTAAATTCGTACATTCCTAAATTCGTACATTCCTAAATTCGTACATTCCTAAATTCATGAATTTGTACATTCGTACATTCGTAAATTCGTACATTCGTAAATTCGTACATTCGTACATTCGTACATTCGTACATTCCTAAATTCGTACATTCGTACATTCGTAAATTCGTGAATTTGTACATTCTTACATTCGTAAATTCGTACATTTGTACATTTTTACATTCGTGAATTCGTAAATTCGTAAATTCGTACATTCGTAAATTCGTACATTCCTACATTCGTACATTCGTAAATTCGTACATTCGTACATTCGTACATTCGTAAATTCGTACATTCGTACATTCGTACATTCCTAAATTCGTACATTCGTACATTCGTAAATTCGTGAATTTGTACATTCTTACATTCCTAAATTCGTACATTCGTACATTCGTACATTCGTAAATTCGTGAATTTGTACATTCGTACATTCGTAAATTCGTACATTCGTAAATTCGTACATTCGTAAATTCGTACATTCGTACATTCGTACATTCCTAAATTCGTACATTCGTACATTCGTAAATTCGTGAATTTATACATTCGTAAATTCATACATTCGTAAATTCGTACATTCCTACATTCGTACATTCGTACATTCGTACATTCGTAAATTCGTACATTCCTAAATTCGTGAATTTGTACATTCGTACATTCGTAAATTCGTACATTCGTAAATTCGTACATTCGTACATTCGTACATTCGTACATTCCTAAATTCGTACATTCGTACATTCGTAAATTCGTGAATTTATACATTCGTACATTCGTAAATTCATACATTCGTAAATTCGTACATTCCTACATTCGTACATTCGTACATTCGTACATTCGTAAATTCGTACATTCCTAAATTCGTGAATTTGTACATTCGTACATTCGTAAATTCGTACATTCGTAAATTCGTACATTTGTACATTCGTACATTCGTACATTCCTAAATTCGTACATTCGTACATTCGTAAATTCGTGAATTTATACATTCGTACATTCGTAAATTCATACATTCGTAAATTCGTACATTCCTACATTCGTAAATTCGTGCATTCCTAAATTCATACATTTCTAAATTCGTACATTCGTACATTCGTAAATTCGTGAATTTGTACATTCTTACATTCGTAAATTCGTACATTTGTACATTTTTACATTCGTGAATTCGTACATTCGTAAATTCGTACATTTCTACATTCCTACATTCCTAAATTCGTACATTTCTAAATTCGTACATTCCTAAATTCATGAATTTGTACATTCGTACATTCGTAAATTCGTACATTCGTAAATTCGTACATTCCTAAATTCGTACATTCGTAAATTCGTACATTCCTAAATTCGTACATTCGTACATTCGTAAATTCGTGAATTTGTACATTCTTACATTCGTAAATTCGTACATTTGTACATTTTTACATTCGTGAATTCGTACATTCGTAAATTCGTACATTTCTACATTCCTACATTCCTAAATTCGTACATTTCTAAATTCGTACATTCCTAAATTCATGAATTTGTACATTCGTACATTCGTAAATTCGTACATTCGTAAATTCGTACATTCGTAAATTCGTACATTCCTAAATTCGTACATTCGTAAATTCGTACATTCCTAAATTCGTACATTCGTACATTCGTAAATTCGTGAATTTGTACATTCTTACATTCGTAAATTCGTACATTTGTACATTTTTACATTCGTGAATTCGTACATTCGTAAATTCGTACATTCGTACATTCCTAAATTCGTACATTTGTACATTTGTGAATTTGTACATTCGTGAATTCGTAAATTTGTAAATTCGTAAATTCGTACATTCGTACATTCCTAAATTCGTACATTAGTGAATTTGTACATTCGATCATTCGTACATTCGTACATTTGTAAATTCATACATTCATAAATTCGTAAATTCGTACATTTGTACTTTTGTGAATTTGTACATTCGATCATTCGTACATTCGTAAATTCGTACATTCGTAAATTCGTACATTCGTAAATTTGTTCATTCGTACATTCGTATATTGGTAAATTCGTACATTCGTAAATTTGTTCATTCGTACATTCGTATATTGGTAAATTCGTACACATTCGTATATTCATACATTCGTACATTCATACATTTGTACATTCAAAATTTGAAAATCCAAAAACCCGAAAATTCGAAAATCTGAAATAGTAACTAACTATTAAATTATAGGTATTGTAATCTCCTTTCAAGTTTGGCTGTCAGTGAACGTAACAAATACGAATTTATCCAAAGTTACGAATGATCCGAAATAACGAATGCCGCATCGAAACAAATGGAACGGAACAAATTAATAATAATAGCTAATAATAATAAAAAGTTTTTATTATTAATATTGTTGTTTATTATTATTAATTCATTACGTTCCATCCGTTTGGATACGGCATTCGTTATTTCGGATCATTCGTAACCTTCGGATAAATTTGTATGTGTTACGTTCACTGACAGCCAAATTTGAAAGGAAACCACAATATCTGTAATTTAATAGTTACTAGTAGTAGTAGTTAAGTTATTATTAGTTAATTATTATTTCAGATTTACGAATTTACAAATTTAAGAATTCACAAATTTACGAATGTACGAATGTATGAATTTACAAATTTACAAATTTTTTGAAATTACGAATATTTGGAAAAATTTGTTAAATGGGTTTTCGTTAATTCGGATATTTCCGAATTAACGAATTTGTCGAAATTCGTTAAGAAACTAATTCGGAACGAAACGAATTGCACATGCCTAATTTTTATGTGTTTTAGTTTGGAGACACACACACCTTATATTACATAGCGTAATACAGTACACTTTTAGCGCAGCATATTTTTCTATTTTACAGAGTTCAGGAGTAGTCAAGAGACAAGCCGGGTCAGTAACAGTAGTCAGATGCAGAGTAACAGGTTGCAGGTGTGCGGGGGGAACGCTGTAGACAAGACAGCACTGAAGCACAGCACAGGCTCCGTTTAACCACTTCAGCCCCGGAGGATTTGGCTGCTCAATGACCAGAGCACTTTTTACAATTTGGCACTACACTACTTTAACTGGTAATTGCGCGGTCGTGCAATGTTGTACCCAAACAAAATTTGCGCCCTTTTTTGCCCACAAATAGAGCTTTTTTTTAAGGTATTTGATTGCCTCTGCGATTTTTATTTTTTACGATATAAACGGAAAAAGACCGAAAATGTTTTAAAAAAATGATATTTTCTACTTTTTGTAAGAAGAAAAATCCAATAGACTCAATTTTAGTCATACATTTAGGCCAAAATGTCTTCAGCCACATGTCTTTGGTAAAAAAAAATGTCAATAAGCGTATATTTATTGGTTTGCGCAAAAGTTATAGCGTCTACAAACTAGGGTACATTTTCTGGAATTTACGCGATTTTCGTTTATGACTGCCTATGTTATTTCTTGAGGTGCTAAATCGGCAGTACAACCCCCTCCCCCACCAAATGACCCCATTTTGGAAAGTAGACACCCCAAGAAAATTGCTGAGAGGCATGTTGAGCCCATTGGATATTTTATTTTTTTGTCACGAGTGATTGAAAAATGATAAAAAAAAAAATTACACAAAGTTGTCACTAAATGATATATTGCTCACACAGGCCATGGTTATATGTGGAATTACACCCCAAAATACATTCTGCTGCTTCTCCTGAGTATGGGGATAACACTTGTGTGGGACTTTTTGGGAGCCTAGCCACGTACAGGACCCCGAAAACCAATCACCGCCTTCAGGATTTCTAAGGGTGTAAATTTTTTATTTCACTCCTCACTACCTATCACAGTTTTGAAGGCCATAAAATGCCCAGATGGCACAAAACCCCCCAAATGACCCCATTTTGGAAAGTAGACACCCCAAGCTATTTGCTGAGAGGCGTGTCGAGTCCATGGAATATTTTATTTTTTGCCACAAGTTGCGGGAAAAGGACAAACTTTTTTTTTCTTATTTTATTTATTTATTTATTTTTTACATTGTCACTTTAAAAAAAAAAAATTCTGATCACTTTTATTGCTGTCACAAGGAATGTAAACATCCCTTGTGACAGTAATAGGTGGTGACAGGTCCTCTTAATGGAGGGATCGTGGGGTTTAAAAGAACCCAAATCCCTCCTTTGCACTTCAAAGTATTCAGATTGCCAAAAACATTGATTCTGAATACTGTAATTTTTTTTTAAATCGGCGCCATTGGCAGCCCCGTAAGTGACGTTGCTTACGTGTGTTTACATAAAAGAATGTAACAAAGCCATTTCTGGCTTTGTTTCAGTCTTACCCTAGCCGGCGGAAGTTCCGGATCACAGATCGGGTCTCCCGGTGTGACGAGAGGCCAGGAGAGAGCGGTGGAAGGCAGCAGAATGGGGGGGGGAAACGTCCCCTTCCGTTCATTTGGGATAACAACCGAGCGGCTTTTAGCAATTGCCGACACCCGGCTATTGAAAAAATAAAGAAAAAAACAGCATAGGGGTCCTCCCCATCCATACCAGACCCTTCTCTGAGCACGCAGCCTGAAAGGTCTCGCCCCCCACCCCCACCCTTCTGAACCATACCAGGCCAAATGCCCTCAACATGGGAGGGTTGCTTTGGGGCAAAAAAAATATGTAAAAATCGCCCCCCTGAAGGGTCTGGGGGGCCCAATCAGGGCGCAGAATGCACTGTGCAGCGCTCAGTGCGTTGCAGGGCTTTTCGGCAGGGCAAATACCCACCAAACACCCTGCAAATATGGGTGTTCCCCGAACAGGGTAAACAGCCAATGTTCGGCCCAAACTCATGCTCGGGCCGAACCGTTCGCCCAACACTAATTAATGATTATGAAGTCATTCCCATTCACTGAGAACATGGACACAGAGAAACACACAGCTATTTCTTCAGAATAACAAAAGGTAGGAATCTGCAACAATGCATGTTACAATCCCTGCAATGTACACCGATCATCCGAAGGGGAATGTTTTTTTTCTCAAAGTGGAGTTAGTCTTTAAGTTTCCATCACTATATGATCTTCTTAATAAAAGTATGTTATATATGAACAGAAAACAGCATTTGCTTAGAAAGGTTTAATTAATTAAGATTTAATGTTCTTATAATTTTGGGCACTTTTCCATGAATTGCTGATATTATTACAGGATAGACTTGTATTCTAAATAATGTATTTTCCTCCATATTGGGAATCTCGGAGCTCGGCGTGATCACGGCCTGGCTGGTAATCCGAGGAGACTGTACGATGAGTCTTCCTTCAGCTGGACTTGTTGTCTGGATGGTGTCTCCTGAGAATGATGCCCCCCGGAGTTGTAGAGGGGGTTCTGCAGGATCTGAAATGACTCCTAGAAAGAGAAAGGGCAGTCAGTATCACCTGGAAATATATTTTCTTCTATGTACTCCATTATAGGGAATTAGAAGGATGAGAGCACCACCACACTCGATTCAGTCCAGGCGTTTCAAAGCCCCTCACCACCCTTTATGAGGGTTAAGGAACAACAAGAAGTTGGAGATGCCTTCAAAACGTGCTGGATTTTTTGAACAGCAACTGTTCCTCTCACTGATACAAAATACTATTCCTCCCACTGACACCAATGATGGGGCACTATTGATCTTTTATTGAAAAGATTTAAGCAACTAATTTTATACAAAAGTAAAAAACATAAACATAGTACAATACTTCAACAGAAATCAAAGGAATACACATCCATGTTCAGAATATATACAATATATACATAGTCCACTACCAAAATATTTTTAAAAAACTATTTACATAAAGCAGCAGAGAGGGCCTAAGAGGCACAACCCATCTCCCATGTACTCATCCATTTATCAAAAATGAATCATAAATTATAAAATCTAGGATGATAAGAGACAGACAGCCACACCCGGAAAAGAGACTCCTGGCAGTCAGGGAGGCTTGAAACCCCTCCACGCCTTCAACTAAGCCCCCCGACCCAGCTTGTCTCTCTTCCCCACCTCATGCAAAATGTCATGCCTCCAAAGACCACTTGCCGGGATGTAAAAAGAAATGGCTTGATCCTTGTAAAAAGGCATTTCCTGTCCCACATTGTGTGCGGCCCATAGACATGAATTAGGCGCAGGTCCTGCCCTCCCACAAGGACGTCTAAGACCATACATCTCCCAATCTCCACCTCAATAACCCGCCGGACAGTTACCATGTTGGTTTTAAACAACACCACCACACCGCCGTAAGGCTCGGCCGCAAGAGACCAGTAAGATGGACCATACCTCCACTCTCTATTGGCCATATGAATATCTGCCAAGGAGGTGAGCCTAGTCTCTTGCAAAAATAAAATTTCAGCATGTAATTGGCTGAACAAAAAAAGGCCATAGAACGAGCTCTTACTGACTTAATGCTGGCGACATTTATTGTCACCAATTTTAACGGAGGGGGAACCACCATTTGGGTTATTTGGTGGATTGCTTTTTAGCTCCCCTCTGCTGCTCATCACCAGAAGCCTCTCTCTTTCTTGAGGCCGCCTCCAACTCCATTTCTGAATCTCCCAGATGAGGAAATATCTAACTTAGAGGACCTATGACGGTTGGAGGCAGGCACGGGAGCTTCCCGACCCCGTTCCGTCCTCACCGCCTGCTTCTTCCGCCTCCCAACCTTCCTTCTCTCCTCCAAGTACTGCGGGTCAGCTTCAGAGATGCTCTCATCTCTTGATTTTTTCTTAGAAGTCTTCACAGAAGACTTCTTCACAGAGGAAGAAGAAGCACCCTTTTTAGTACTTGCTACCACTCCTGGTGGGGGGGCTTTCTTTAGTCAGACTTAGGAGGGGAAAACTCATGGGTAGGGATGAGCCGAACACCCCCCTGTTCGGTTCGCACCAGAACATGTGAACAGGAAAAAAGTTTGTTCGAACACGCGAACACCGTTAAAGTCTATGGGACACGAACATGAATAATCAAAAGTGCTAATTTTAAAGGCTTATATGCAAGTTATTGTCATAAAAAGTGTTTGGGGACCTGGGTCCTGCCCCAGGGGACATGGATCAATGCAAAAAAAAGTTTTAAAAACAGCCGTTTTTTCAGGAGCAGTGATTTTAATAATGCTTAAAGTCAAACAATAAAAGTGTAATATCCCTTTAAATTTAGTAGCTGGGGGGTGTCTATAGTATGCCTGTAAAGGGGCGCATGTTTCCCGTGTTTAGAACAGTCTGACAGCAAAATGACATTTCGAAGGAAAAAACCTATTTAAAACTACTCGCGGCTATTGCATTGCCGGTCCGACAATACACATAGAAGTTCATTGATAAAAACGGCATGGGAATTCCCCACAGGGGAACCCCGAACCAAAATTTAAAAAAAAATGACGTGGGGGTCCCCCTAAATTCCATACCAGGCCCTTCAGGTCTGGTATGGATATTAAGGGGAACCCCGGCCAAAATTTAAAAAAAAAAGACTTGGGGGTCCCCCTAAATTCCATACCAGACCCTTCAGGTCTGGTATGGATTTTTAAGGGGAACCCCGCGCCAAAAAAAAAACAACAAAAAACGGCGTGGGGTCCCCCCAAAAATCCATACCAGACCCTTATCCAAGCATGCAACCTGGCAGGCCGCAGGAAAAGAGGGGGGGACGAGAGTGCGCCCCCCCTCCTGAACCGTACCAGGCCACATGCCCTCAACATTGGGAGGGTGCTTTGGAGTAGCCCCCCAAAACACCTTGTCCCCATGTTGATGAGGACAAGGGCCTCATCCCCACAACCCTGGCCGGTGGTTGTGGGGGTCTGCAGGCGGGGGTCTTATCGGAATCTGGAAGCCCCCTTTAACAAGGGGACTCCCAGATCCCGGCCCCCCCCCCTGTGTGAAATGGTAAGGGGGTACTTACCCCTACCATTTCACTAAAAAACTGTCAAAAATGTTAAAAATGACAAGAGACAGTTTTTGACAATTCCTTTATTTAAATGCTTCTTCTTTCTTCTATCTTCCTTCATCTTCTTCTTCTTCTGGTTCTTCTAGTTCTTCCTCCGGCGTTCTCGTCCAGCATCTCCTCCGTGGCGTCTTCTATCTTCTTCTCCTCGGGCCGCTCCGCACCCATGGCATGGGGGGAGGCTCCCGCTCTTCTCTTCATCTTCTTCATCTTCTTTATCTTCTTCTCTTCTTCATTTTCTTCTCTGGGCCGCTCCGCATCCATGCTGGCATGGAGGGAGGCTCCCGCTATGTGACGGCGTCTCCTCGTCTGATGGTTCTTAAATAATGGGGGGCTGGGTCACCGGGTGGCCCCTCTGACGCACGGTGACTTGACGGGACTTCCCTGTGACGTCACGGGGAATGCCACAGGGAAGTCCCGTCATGTCCCGTGCGTCAGAGGGGGGCGGGGTCACCAGGTGGCCCCGCCCCCCGTTATTTAAGAACCGTCAGACAAGGAGACGCCGTCACACAGCGGAAGCCTCCCTCCATGCCAGCATGGATGCGGAGCAGCCCGGAGAAGAAAATGAAGAAGAGAAGAAGAGAAGAGCGGGAGCCTCCCCCCATGCCATGGGTGCGGAGCGGCCCAAGGAGAAGAAGATAGAAGACGCCGCAGAGGAGATGCTGGACGAGAACGCCGGAGGAAGAACCAGAAGAAGAAGAAGATGAAGGAAGATAGAAGAAAGAGGATAGAAGAAAGAAGAAGCATTTAAATAAAGGAATTGTCAAAAACTGTCTCTTGTCATTTTTAACATTTTTGACAGTTTTTTAGTGAAATGGTAGGGGTAAGTACCCCCTTACCATTTCACACAGGGGGGGCGGGATCTGGGGGTCCCCTTGTTAAAGGGGGCTTCCAGATTCCGATAAGCCCCCCGCCCGCAGACCCCCACAACCACCGACCAGGGTTGTGGGGATGAGGCCCTTGTCCTCATCAACATGGGGACAAGGTGTTTTGGGGGGCTACCCCAAAGCACCCTCCCAATGTTGAGGGCATGTGGCCTGGTACGGTTCAGGAGGGGGGGCGCACTCTCGTCCCCCCCTCAATTCCTGCGGCCTGCCAAGGGTCTGGTATGGATTTTTGGGGGGACCCCACGCCGTTTTTTTTTTTTGGCGCGGGGTTCCCCTTAAAATCCATACCAGACCTGAAGGGCCTGGTATGGAATTTAGGGGGACCCCCACGTCATTTTTTTTTCAATTTTGGTTCGGGGTTCCCCTGTGGGGAATTTCCATGCTGTTATTATCAATGAACTTCTGTGTATTGTCAGACCGGTGTCTTGCCGAGAAAGTTCCCTCGGCGGATAAGTTCCCCCCTGTACTGCGCAGGCGCAGCGCCTGCGCAGTACAAACTACTAGCAGCCGCCAGAGATAGCCGAACGACAAAATCTACAATCAGCTGTACACGGCGCCTGCGCCCTGGGTCCAGGTTCCTTCCCCACCATCCAAGTGGACCCAGAGGGGGAATCTAAAAGAGCCGAGCGAAGCGAGTCCGTGCCCGAAGCGTGGTGAGCAAAACGAGCCCACGAGGGGCCCTCTTACAGGCGCCGTGTACAGCTGATTTTCCCCTATTTATCTTCGGCTATTCCCGCCGGATCCTACTGCGCAGGCGCAGCGCCTGCGCAGTAGAGGGGGGTCCTTATCCGCCGAGCGGAACTTTCTAGGCAGAACACCGGCAATGCAATAGCCGCAAGTAGTTTTAAATGGGTTTCTTCCTTCGAAATGTCATTTTGCTGTCAGACTGTTCTAAACACAGGAAACATGCGCCCCTTTACAGGCATACTATAGACACCCCCCAGCTACGAAATTTAAAGGGATATTACACTTTTATTGTTTGACTTTAAGCATTATTAAAATCACTGCTCCTGAAAAAACGGCTGTTTTTAAAACTTTTTTTTTTGCATTGATCCATGTCCCCTGGGGCAGGACCCAGGTCCCCAAACACTTTTTATGACAATAACTTGCATATAAGCCTTTAAAATTAGCACTTTTGATTTCTCCCATAGACTTTTAAAGGGTGTTCCACAGCATTCGAATTTGCCGCGAACACCCCAAATTGTTCGCTGTTCGGCGAACTTGCGAACAGCCAATGTTCGAGTCGAACATAAGTTCGACTCGAACTCGAAGCTCATCCCTACTCATGGGCTGGACAATTGTCCATCACACTTGTACTGGGGCAATTGCTATGAGTCACACACACACACACATTCAATTTCCCATCAGGCATAGTCACAGTTGCTGCTGCAATACCAGCTGTCTCCTCAAGCTGTGCTGTAGAGTCTTCAGCAGCTGTGAGGCAAACAGCTTTAGACTCGGCTAAAGGAGGGTTAACAGGCTGAGCTGACAATTGTAGTTCCTTTGCAGGAATGTAATTTTCTAAATGCAATTTTTGCTGCACTGCAGCATCAGCATTGCTACACACAGGACTAGCAACCTTATTGTCACTGGGCACACTTTCAGCATTACTCATGGTGTTAGATGGCACAAAAACTGTTTTATCCCCTGCTTGAGGCTTGACATTATCAGGCACATCATCAGTAATGTCTTCATCCCCAATTGCCAGCTGACCCCCCCCCCATAGGAGACTCCATTGCCTGGATGGCCCTCAGCATGCCTCCTGAGTCCTGGGAAGGCATGGGGCTGCTTACCTCTCCCTGAGGGGGCAGGGGGTTAGAACTGGGGGTCTCCTCCCTCACCTCCACTTTGCCATCCTTGCAAACCTTTGCTCGTTGCCAAACTTTTCCTTGAAAGGCCCATCTATTCCATCCATCATGGACACAATGGTCTCCTGGTGTTCTACCCGGACTTTGGCCAGTTGGATTTCCGAATCCATCGATCCGCGGTTCCTGCTGTGCAAGCCCTCACGCTGCCTTCCCAAATGTTTTAGCTCTGCTCTCAGTTTGTAGAGCTTGTCTCTCTCCCTATTCAGGACCTTAATCCCGACCACCACTCGCTCCCGAATGGCCTCCGTGCCTTCATCCTCACCAGGGGCAGAGAGATCACCAGCAATGACTTGTATAGGGCCAGAGAGATCACCAGCCATGGCTTGTACAGGGGCAAAGAGATCACCAGCCATGGCTTGTACAGGGGCAGGCTTGAAGGCTTATATGCAAATTATTGGCCATAAAAACCCTGCGCGTTTTTTTCAGGAGCAGTGATTTTAATTATGCTTAAAATGCAACAATAAAAATGAAAAAGTCCCTTAAATATAGTGTGTGGGGGGTCTCCTTTGTCTGCTATTATAGTACCATCTGTACCATGTATAGAACACGCTGCAGCAAAACTGACATTTCTAAAGAAAAAAAACAATTCAAATCCCATTTAAAAAGACTTGTGGTTACAATTGCCGGCACCTGGCGAAAAAATAAAATAAAGAAAAAAACGGCGTGGGGTCCCCCCCAACCCATACCTTCGGGTCTGGTGCATGCTGGGCTCATGACGTCATAAGGGGGCGGGGCCACCAGGTGATGTAGCCAGGTGGCCCCATCCCTTACCTATATAAGAACTGTCAAAGCGCAGATGAGGCATTCGGCGGGTGGCCGTCCCAGGAGACGGAAGGCTTTTTAAAAGTGATTTATTTTTCGGGGAGGTGGGAGGCAGTTGTGGGGATGAGGCCCTTGTCCCCATCAACATGGGGACAAGGTGCTTTGGGGTTGAGGGCATGTGGCCTGGTATGGTTCGGGGGGGGGCGCTTGCTCGTCCCCTCCCTTTCCTGACCTGCCAGTAGATGTAAAATTCCTTTAGTTCCAAATTTGTTTTTTAACGAATTTAGACAAATTCATCAATTCGGAAATATTCACATTTTTCAGAATATTCAGAAATTAGAAAATTCGGAAATTCGAAAATTTGGAAATTCGAAATTCGCAACTTCGTAAATTCTAAAATTCGAAACTAAAAAATTTGGAAAGTAGAAATTCTAAAATACACAATTTCGGAAATTCAAAATTAAGAATGAAAAGCTGAAAATTCAAAAGAACGAAAATCTGAAAATAACAAAAATACGAAAATTCAAAAATCCAAAAATTCAAAAATCTGAAATAATAACTAACTAATAATAACCTAACTATTACTAACTATTAAATTATAGGTAATGGAATTTCCTTTTAAATTTAGCTGTTAGTGAACGTAACGAATACAAATTTATCCAAAGTTACGAATTATCCGTAATAACGAATGCCAATTCTAAATGAATGGAACGTAACAAATTAATAATAATAATAAAAAATGTATTATTATTATTTTATTCCATTCCATTTGTTTAGATGCAGCATTCTTTATTTTGAATAACTCATAACTTCGGATGAATTTATATTCGTTACGTTCACTAACAGCCAAATTTGAATGGAAATTCCATTACCTATAATTCTATGTTAGTTATTTTTGGATTTTCAGATTTTCGTTCTTTCGAATCTTCGGATTTTCCTTTCTTATTTTCGGATTTTCGAATTTTTGGATTTTCGAATTTCCGAATGTTCGAATTTCTGAACTTTTCGAAACTTTTTCTTGATTTTCGAAATTCCGATTGTTTGAATTTTCAATTTTTTTAAATTTTTGAATTTCCGAAAAAAAAACAAAAAACAAACGAAACGAAAACTAAAACAAACACATTTTTTGGTAGTGCACATGTCTACCTGCCAGGCTGCATACCCAGATAAGGGTCAGGTATGGACTGGGGGGGGGGGGGGGGGGCACTTTTTTTTTCTCTATTTTTTAACCGGCACTTTTTTTTGTTATTCAGCCATCAGCGGGGATGCCGATTGACAGTTGCTAATTCATCGGTTGTTAAGGATGCCATGGCCGGCTTCCCATAACAACCACCTTACACTGCGCACTGATTGGGCAAAGCTTTGGCCAATCAGGGTGCAGCACTCAGTGCATTGCAGGGTGCTCAGTGAACGGCTGGAAAGGCAAATGTTCGGCCTGAACTCATGCTAGGGCCGAACCGTGCGCCCAACACTATTGAGGACCACCTACCGCTGGGAGGAGTTGCAAAGATGACCTGGTGTATCATGTGACCAGCCTAAAGATTTTTTGGAAAAGGTAAGGAAAAAAGTATGGGTGCAGTAGGGGCTTCCAGAGAGGGGAGCACCAGGGGATGAAAGGGTGGTAAGTTGGGTTTTATTGAATTAAGCCCCTTATTCTATGATGACATCACCATGAACCGAATCTCACCGTCAGTGTAGCTGGAATTTCCTGGTAGATGGGGTCTTGTTTATCACACGGATCTTCTGATGGCTTTTTGGTGGCAATATAGATGGTTACCATCTTCTTCCCAGGATCCACCTCTTCTAAATTCTATAAAAAAAAATAAATATGCTATAAGAGGCATTAAAGATGAACTCTGGGTGGGCATGAAACACCAATCTTTGTTATTCGATCGCAGACAGCCTGTTCCTGTGCCGTATTCTACCATTCACTAAGAGTGAAATAAACGTTCTAAAAGAAAAAATGACCCACTATGGACACTGATGGGCTGCACTGATGAGGCCGTGCTGAAGAACACTGATGGGCAATAATGAGGCTGCACTGATAAGGCAGAACTGATGGGCACTGATAGACTGCACAGATGAGGCAGCACTGATGGGCACTTATAGGCTGCACAGATGAGGCAGCACTGATGGACACTGATGTGCACTGATAGGCTGCACTGAGGAGGCAGCAGTAATGGGCAATGATGAGGCTGCACTGATGGGCAATGATGAGGCAGCACTGATGGGCAATGATGAGGCAGCACTGATGGGCACTGATAGGCTGCACTGATGAGGCCGTACTGAAGAACACTGATGGGCAATAATGAGGCTGCACTGATAAGGCAGCAGTGGTGGGCACTGATGGGCACTGATAGGCTGCACAGATGAGGCAGCAGTGATGGGCACTGATGGGCAATAATTAGGGTGCACTGATGAGGCAGCACTGATGGACACTGATGTGCACTGATAGGCTGCACTGAGGAGACAGCAGTGATGAGCAATGATGAGGCTGCACTGATGAACACTGATGGTCAATGCTGAGGCTGCACTGATGAGGCAGCAGTGATGGGCAGTGATGGACACTGATGGGCACTGATAGGCTGCAGTGAGGAGGCAGCAGTGATGAACACTGATGGGCAATGATGAAGCTACACTGATGAGGCAGCACTGATGAGGCAGCACTGATAGACACTGATGGGCACTGATAGTCTGCACTGATGATGCAGCAGTGATGGGCACTGATGAGACGGCACTGATAAGAAGGCACTAATAGGTGGCACTGATGGGCACTGATTGGCATCCCTGCTGGGCACTGATTGGCGTTGGGCCAATGGGCTCCTGCTGCTGTCTCAGCCAATGCGGAGGGAGAGTCCCAGGACAGCTGAGGCTCTGATGTAACATCACTGGATCGGAGGGAGCTCAGGTAAGGATTGGGGGGGGGGGGGAGTTTGCTGCACACTAAAGGCTTTTTATCTTCATGCATAGAATGCAACCTTCAGCTTTTAGAATCACTTTAACCTCCAGGCCATTTCTGACACTTTACATATAACAGTTGTTTTTTGCTAGAAAGTTACTTAGAAACCCCAAACACTATATATTTTTTTTAAAGCAGAGACCCTAGAGAATAAATTGGTGGGTGTTGCATTTTTTTTATGTCAGTATTTGTGCAGCGGTTTTTCAAACACAAATATTTTGGAAAAAATACACTCTTTTAAATTTTAATGCACATAAACAAAATACAAAATTTTTAGATATAAATAAATAGATACCAAACATGTCACACTGTAAAATCGCACACGCCCGTGTAACGGAGACGAACGGCGTACATTTTACTATCCATAGGTGATGCTTTAAAAGCCTTTATGGGTTGCCACTTTAAATGTACAGAGGAGGCCTGGTGGGAGAATTACTGCCCATGATCTGAGGTTCGCAACGATACCTCACCTAATTAGTATGATCGCGGTTTTCTGTGCGCTTGGGACCGATGCACACGTTCACCTTTGCGTGGTAGCACAGGGGGATGGGGGCACTTTAATTATTTTTTTTTTAAATTAACTAATTTATTTATTTATTTATTTATTTTTACACTGTTGCTTAAATTTTTTATTATATATATTTTTTTTTTGCTGTCACATGAAATGTAAACATCCATATGACAGTAATAGACATGTGACAGGTACTCTTTATGGAGGGATCTGGGGTCTCCTCTGCACTTGAAAGCATTGAAAACACCAAGATTTTTGAGTACTTTTTATCTTAAAAAAAACATGGCGCCGTTAGGATGTCGGTAAACCGAAAGTGACGTTATGTCATCGCTTTGGGATTACCATAGCGATCCCGGCTTTTTTTGGGGTCTCTGACTAGCGGGGTAGTAGCTCGGGTCTCTTCATGGAACAGGAGATCGCGAGCAAGCCGCGGAAGGTGGCTGCTTGCGTTAACAACCAAGCAGCTGGTGAGCCGCTCCGGTTGTCTTTACAAGAGAGCCGACCGTCGGCGTTAAAAAATTGTACCGGGGTGATGCCTGTAGCTGCATATCATCCCGGTACGTGATTTGGAGACACGTGCAATTCGTTTCATTTCCAAATTTGTTTTTCGACGAAATTCGACAAATTCGTTAATTCGGAAATATTCGAATTAACGAAAACCCGAATTAGCCAGTTTTTTTGGAAAATGTGAAAATTGGAAAATTCGTGAATCCAAAAATACGGGAAATCAGGACATGGCTTCCACAGTGAAGGTCCTCTGACTCCTCTGGATGGGGGTGTGCACATACATGTATATACAGTACATAGCCACAGAAAAATAATCAGTAGTCCATATGGATAGAGAAACATGGACATACAACTAATGGTATAAAATAAAAGTCAGTGGGTAAGACTCATGAATAGCCCTCGATGGGGGAATTTATTTGCAGTTAGTCTTATTTTGATGGTTTAGAAACAATGTTATGTTATACAGTATAATCCTTTGTATGTAGTACATACCAGAACAGATCCATGGCTTATATGAATGTTGGCACCCCCCAATGCCTTCTGATTACCTGGGATAAATTCAGACAAAGAAGCTGTTAGTGGGAGTTGAGTATGAGAAACCACTCAAGTCACTACTCTTCTGGTTTATAATAGAGCAAACAATTGATCATTCACTGACAAAACTAGAGGAAAAGTATATCTGATTGGTTACAGAGGGCATTGGTAAACCCTCAGCCAGCGCACGTGCCCCAGGTCTTCTCCTGAGTGCCCAGGTTTCTTCTGAGATACGGAGATGATACATTCCATCCATTATACAGTTTTGGAATGTCCACTCTTCAATCTACCCTGTTTCCCCGAAAATAAGACCTAGCGTGATTGTCGGTGATGGCTGCAATATAAGCCCTGCCCCCCAAATAAGCCCTAGTTAAAGTCCTTGTAGGTCTTATTTTCAGGGTAGGGCTTATTTTCGGGGAAACAGGGTAGGGCTTATTTGGGGGGTAGGGCTTATATTGCAGCCATCACCGACATTCATGCTAGGTCTTATTTTTGGGGAAACAGGGTATCTTGTGACGGAACCGTCCAGCATACGGCTTTGGTGGCAGGTGTCCCTCCCCCCCGCTGATGTAGATAACTGCAAATAGATTATTATAGGGACCCTAAAGTTGCCAATGGGTATCTCATATATCCCAAAACCAAGTAACCTCCAAGTCCAATCCCAATATAAATTATATTCAAATTTTTTAAAAATTAACATAAGAACCTGTCAGGTAAAAGTGCTGTACACCAAATCCCCCATATCTGTGCATAGAACCCCCTAATAATATCCCAACAGTTGGTATTATCCATACAACATCATTTTATTCAACACAGAGATAAAAACTATTATCCGCAGCTTCAATGACGGGATATTATGAACTCTTCGCGTTTCGCAAAACAAGTCCGCTTCCTGGGGAGATATGGTGGTGCCGGATTATATGTACTTTTTGTAAAATATACCAAAGCAGATTCTCGCAGAAAACCAGTACAGACTTATCCTCATGCACATTGCACTGCTGCTCATACTTTTGGGCAAAAGGGCAATACCAGGCACGCTGTGATGTTTCTGCGCGCATGCATGCGCACGTGCACGTAGAAATTGGGGTGCACGCTTGACATCCAGCAGCAGTGGCGGCCCGTTCAAGCAGGGGTGCCGCCCCCCTAATCCATGCGCCCAGCCCCTAATCTACATGCAGGGCGCCGGACGCATAGATTCCAATGGGGTGTTTTTTTTTTTTAAACACGTGATTAGAGCCTGAGACTCTAATTGGCTTCAAAAAAAGGGCGGACTAAGGGTGCAGAGCACTGCTTCCGAGCCCACCCAGTTGTGTGACAATAGCGAATTAATATTCGCTATTGTCTTCCTGATTCTCCTCCTGGCCAAACAGTAAGCCCCAATTGTGTCTCAGGACACACTTCCTGTTCAGCCGGGAGGAGAATGTTTCTCTGTGGGCTGCAGATGATGTCTTTGAAGTCCGGCTGGAAGAAGCGGTCAGAGCGGCCCCCGGCTCCTCCTACCCCTGCCTCCTAAGGTAAGGCATCTAATTGGCACATTCCCATTTGTCTCCCGCAGGGGGGGTGTTCATTTGCTGCCCCCCTCCCCAAAATTTTGAGCACCAGCCACTGCTGCCCAGCAGCCTATATTAATGGATGTGTCACTGGGAGAAGTTGCTGAATGGTCTTGATCTTTTTCCGTGTATCCTGAGACCTGATCCATTGTATTTGTCTACCTGTGTATGACCCGTCTTCTCCCTGGACTTCGCCTCTGCTCTCTGCTTCAACCTTGCTCATCTAGTTACTTTGACCCTGGCCTGTTTCCTGGACTTGTCCCTGCCTGCTAATTCTATACTGCCTTGCCCGGCTATTACTGACCTTGGCCTGTTTCCTGGACTTGTCCCTGCCTGCTAATTCTATACTGCCTTGCCCGACTATTACCAACCTTGGCCTGTTTCCTGGACTTGTCTCTGCCTGCTGATTCTGTACTGCCTTGCCCGGCTATTACCAACCTTGGCCTGTTTCCTGGACTTGTCTCTGCCTGCTGATTCTGTACTGCCTTGCCCAACTATTGCTGACCTTGGCCTGTTTCCTGGACTTGTCTCTGCCTGCTGATTCTGTACTGCCTTGCCCGACTATTACCAACCTTGGCCTGTTTCCTGGACTTGTCTCTGCCTGCTGATTCTGTACTGCCTTGCCCGGCTATTACCGACCTTGGCCTGTTTCTCTGCCTGTCAATTTGGTCCCTTGCTGCCCCGGCTGTCACTGACTGCTGCCTGTTTCCTGACCCCTGCTACCAGATCCTGCTCTGGTGCCAAGCTGCTTCAGCATCCTGTCCTGAAGACTGCAACTTCCAGCTCTACCTGCCTAAAGAGCAGACAATGCCAGCCAGCTACTCCGTCACTTGTGCCACTCCGTGCCCTCACACTCTCTGCCTCCACCTTCAGGAGTGTTGGGTAGGAAGTGCAAGAGAGGCCTCCACACCATTCCAGTCTTCTCTAGGTAGGTCATATATGGTTTAGTGGCTAATGTACTACTTCCTGGGGGATAAAAGATGACTCCGGGATGTGGCAATTTGGATCCAAGTCCCCTTATAATGTGACACCATAGAAAACTCAGAGGCTGATTTAATCAATGAGTGATCCATTTCTGGTTTTGGTTTCATGCAGTCCTCCACTAACACTCTCCACAGACCCCAGTCCTATGTTTTATTGTTTTTATAAATGTAGATGTGTAAAAAAAGTACATATAACAAAATCTGTAAGCTCCATATCTCCTGAGGAAACTGACTCAGTCTGCGAAATGTGTACAGTTCATAATGTCCCATCCAGGGCTGGGACAAGGGGTGGGTAGGAGGGGCGGCTGCCCTTAGCACTGTGAGGTGGGGGGGGCACCACACGGAGGTTGGAGGGAGGGGATTTGTGTTGAGAGGGGGAATTTGAGGGGAAAAGAATTGTTCTAGGAGGAGAAATTTGTGGAGGTGTGCTGGGAGTATTGAGGGGATTTGTGTTGGGAGAGGTGACGGGGAAGAAGATTTTTGCTAGTGTGCAACAAGGTTCCTCAAACATGGGATTTTAATGGACCATTAACATAGGTGATTCTTATGAAATTGAGAATTTTTTTGTTACACAAATAGAATTTTAACAATACTTGTTGAATGATAAAAACAAACACATAGTGAAAAAACAACAGAAAAACTGGAATACCCCAATTCCAATCCAATGTGTTTCAACAGATAGATTAGAAGTCTTCTTCAGGGACAATGGGTTGAAGATTTCCGGATATATGTTTAATCCCATGTGTTGTGTGTTTCAACCAAGAAAGATCAAAGCTCAAAAAGTAAAAGGAGACCAGAGTGCCAAAGCAACACCCAGGAACCAGAGCAGGATGGAGATGAAAGGTGTCTATAAATTGACCACGCGTGGGAATGTGCCCACCTAAAAAGGGGAGCAGTATGAGAGACCAGGCCACAGAAAATTCTATGTCTTAAAAGTTCAAGACTGGTCGCTAAATACGGGAGTTTAGTCTTTAGTCTGAATGAGATTTATCCATAAAACAATCCGGTCACAGGTGGTCTGGAAGGTTGGTCAGAAGTTTATCACTTTAAAGGCCATCCAGAGATGCCAAAGTATAAAGCTGGCGAGCCGGTCTATAGAACCTGGCTAGAGATGACCAGCTACGCCTTAATGGTGTAGTTTGGACATAAATTTCCCCGTGTCTCTTGGTTGAAGGTTGTTTTTTTTGGGGGGGGGGGGGGGGTTGTGCTAGTTGGGATGATTGGGGTATTTGTTCTAGGAGGAGCAATTTGGGGGAGGTTTTAGAAAGGGGGATCTTGAATAATTTGTGATGAGAGCGGAAAATTTGAGGAGTATAGGATTTGTACTGGGGGGATTTTTTTTTGGGGGGGGGGTGGATTTATGCTTAGGGGGTAATCATGCAGATTTTTGCTGACACATAATGCGCACACATCTTGGGGGGGGGTCCCAATTTGGCATGTTCGCCCTGGGCTCTAGATGACTTTGTCCTGGCACTGGCCCCATCGACAAAGCTATGAATTTTATTTTTACTGGGATTGTACTTGGATGCTGTGTGTGTTTTAGGATGTCCATTGGCCCCTTTAAAGTCCCTTCAACAACAACCACCCATCCAATACTTCCTTCCTTACGTTTAAGTTTCCGATTTCTTCTCCACAGAATAAAAACACAAGTTGCCAGAATAAGGACAGCCATAACGAGGCAAGGAACCAAGATCTGTATCCACCTGTAAAAGAAAAGTAAAAGAGAGATTGCACCAACCATCACATGAAGATAGTAGCATCCTCCAGTGGTGAATAGGCTGACAGTGTTATAGGATGTTTCTCAGGAGAACATGACCATGTTCCTTTGGCTTCCCCAAACATTACCCCTAGTGGGTGTATACAGTAAGTGTGGTGGTGACATTAGACTGTTAACTCCTCTGAGGAACATGGACTGATGTGAATGGAGCCATATACTCCATGCAGCCTGCAAGTAAATAAGTGATACTGATAACTGTCTAGCTACTTTTGGACCGCCCGCCGTCATTATACGCCGGCTTAATTTTGGAACTGGGCAATGAGGGGTCAGAACTAGGCACCACATCCGATGAGGTAAATAGAAACAACTGGTAAAGAACAAGCGGGACTTTAAAGGTAACAAAAATAATGAACAAATAGATATATAAAAATATAAATTTTTATTAAACATCAGTTTCTTTAAAATGTTCAGGAAGCATATAATTCATATAACACGTGCAACCACTTCTTACTCTACATGTTTCGCTCATAAGAGCTTCCTCAGGAGCTTTTGAAAGTGCTGCATGAAGTTAAATACTACAAAAGAAACAAACAATTATGAATAATTGTACTTAAAGATTATTGTGACAATTGTGTCAAAAAGATTACATAACATATCATAAATCATGATTATATACATTTTTTTCGAAAATTGATAACGAGCTGAGAATGCATGCCTACCAGATGCTTTTGTTCGCAATGACACTTGAATTAATCGGACAATTCTGATTCCTAGACTGGAGCCTGAGTTATAGGGGCATATGTACAACCATAGGGAGAGGATAAGATTCTGAAATGTATAGAAACCACATATAAATTTTGAACTTTAGGACCCTAATTGATCAAAACCATAGAAATGGTTTAATAGTAGTTTTGAAAGGAGGCAAAATGACCTTATTCAGAGTTGTGACAGTATAGAATCTTTATACAGTGGAACCTTGGTTAACGAGTAACGCGGTTAACAAGCATTTTGAAAGACTAGCAACTTTTTTCTTTAAATCCTGACTCAGTTTGCGAGTGTTGTCTTGCAAAACGAGCAGAATTCAAGCTAATGGGGTGTGCAGTACTGCATTTGGCCAGAGGTGCGGGGGGCGCCGGTGACACTCGGAATGGTTCGGAGCTGTTCGGAAATACTCGTAAGCACTCGGAAATACTCGAAAACACACAGAAATACTTTGTTCCTGAGTGTTTCTGAGGGCTTCCGTGTTCAGCCGAGCTGTCCCCGAGTATTTCCGAGGCTCTCCGGCACCCCCTACCTCTGGCCACATGCGGTATTGCATGCAATAGAAGCCAATGAGGAACAAATTATCTTAGTTTCCATTGACTTCTATGGGGAAACTCGCTTTGATATGCCGAGCAGTCCCCGAGTATTTCCGAGGCTCTCCGGCACCCCCCCACACCTCTGGCCACATACGGTATTGCATGCAATAGAAGTCAATGCGGAACAAATTATCTTCGTTTCCATTGACTACTATAGGTAAACTCGCTTTGTTATGCCGAGCAGTCCCCGAGTATTTCCGAGGCTCTCCGGCACCCCCTACCTCTGGCCACATGCGGTATGGCATGCAATAGAAGTCAATGCGGAACAAATTATCTTCGTTGCCATTGACTTCTATGGGGAAACTCGCTTTGATATGGCGAGCAGTCCCCGAGTATTTCCGAGGCTCTCCGGCGCCCCCCCCACCTCTGGCCACATGTGGTATTGCATGCGATAGAAGTCAATGCGGAACAAATTATCTTCGTTACCATTGACTTCTATGGAGAAACTTGCTTTGATACGCGAGTGCTTTGGATTACAAGCATTCTCCTGCAACGGATTATGCTCGTAATCCAAGGTTCCACTGTATCCCCAAACCAAGGGGATAAGGTTTATTGCTGGGATAACTAGTAGAGAAGCAGCAGAAGATATTTGCTGGACCCTAACACGACCCAGATATAGACAAACAGCACTCCTGCTGTCAGGTCTGTTTTGGGAAATCAGCCAGCATAATCCTAAAATAAAAAGAGATTGTTTCCTTTTAGTAGAAATTTGTATATATATATCTCAGACTTCCCACATATGTTCATACAGATTACTCCTGCCCTGGGTGAGGGGTCAATTTGGCGGGTGGGGGCATCAGCACTTCAGAGAAACAGATGGAAACAAATTGTCTGTGGCTTAAAGAGATGCAGCCTACTTACCTGCAAACGCAGGCAGATATTGACCAGTGAGCCCCAAGCCCCCCTCCCCAACAGGAGTGAACCAGGGGACATATTGTAGAAAAAGGGTACTTCCATGTGCCGAAGATTCAAGGGAAAACTTTCTGTGAAGGGGGAAAGAGAGGAGGGACGCACAATCTCTCTCTCACAAAAATTCCCCGTCAGTGCATGGTGGCAAACCGCCACGTTTTAAGCTCTCCCCGTCCCGCCGGCGTCTGGCGTCACCAACGGGGCGCAGACGTGTTGAGAGCGATACTGCGCATGTACCAGACTCTAGCGTCAAATGTGACCTCACACGCTGACGCGCGTGGTCACAATTCGCCATGTTGGAAAGTCCATGATTGCCAGATAAGCAGAGGGGACGGGCGGACATGTATCCAGTCCGCCCCTCAGCGTCACAGGCAACGGACTCTCCACATAATGACACAGGGATCAGATAACTGACTCCAAGTCATAAGGATGTTAAAATGGGGGATCAGACATGCTTCTGCTAACAGCGCTGACGGGCCCGAGCAAAACACGAGTGATTGGTTTGACACTAATGCAGCAAGTGCCCAGGGCGTCCGTATGGTTACTAGTCCCCCATCCCAGTCATGAATGAAAGCATGATTATAGTAATTATTGATCTCAAATTATTTTATCTGCATCTGAAAATACGGCATACCTTACCAGCTCATCGTGTACATAGATGTGTGAACAAACAGCATAGCACCTCCTAGATAAAAATTGATGAACAAAACATAAACAATTAACCTCTTGCTTACCGGGCACTTAAACCCCCCTCCTGCCCAGACCAATATTCAGATTTCAGCTCTGTCACACTTTGAATGACAATTGCGCAGTCATGCTACACTGTACCCAAATTACATTTTTATCATTTTGTTCACACAAATGGAGCTTTCTTTTGGTGGTATTTAATTACCACTTGGGTTTTTATTTTTTGCTAAACAAACAAAAAAAGACAGAGATTTTTGAAAAAAAAAAACATGTTTCATAGTTTGTTATAAAATTTTTCTCCTTCTTTGATATTCGTTGATGAGGCTGCACCAATGGGCACTGATGGGCTGCACTTTTGGAAATTCAGAGTGCGACCATTTCTTCATTTTATTCGTATTGGACGGTGGTGAGCCGGGGTCTTCACCTGTCATCCATTTGCACCTGAAAATTTACCTGGAGCGGTGTGTGCTCTTCTTTTGGTTCCTGCTGCACTGATGGGCTCTGATGGGCTGCACTGATGGGCACAGATAAAGCGACACTGATAGGCACAAAAAAAGGGGACACTGAAAGGCACAGGTAAGGCGACACTGAAAGGCACTGACAAGACGGCACTGATGGGCCCTGATGGGTGGCACTGATGGGTGGCACTAATGGGCACTGATAGGTGGCACTGATGGGCACTGGTAGGTGGTACTGATGGACACTGGTAGGTGGTAATGATAGGCAGCACTGGGGATGAAGCACTGATTGGTGACATTTATAGGTGGCACTGTGGGCTCTGATAGGTGACACTGTGGGCAATGATAGGTGACACTGTGGGCACTGGTAGGTGGCACTGGTGGGCACTGGTAGGTGGCACAAGTGGGCACAGAAGCATCTACAGAGGCTCTCCACAATCGGGACTGATGTCCCTCTCACAGCCGCCGGTGATAGCCTTTTTTTTTTCCTCCTCACAGTACCAGCGTGCGTAGAAAAAATAGCCGATTACCGGCTCTGTTTACATCACATGATCAACTGTCATTGGTTGACAGCTGATCACGTGGTAAGGGGTTGGGATCGACTCCGATCTGTGATCAACCGAGTCTCATAGACTCCCTGATCACAAAGCGCGCCGTGCGCGCCCTGCAGGGTGCGCGCAGGCCGCTTGAGCAGGGGAGGATGTCTATGGACACCCTCCCGGCAAATTAGGTCCGCGCTGCAGTCGTCTTTCAGCTATAGCGCGGACGGGAGGTGGTTAATAAGTGTTTATTAACTAATTTGAAAAAATGACTATATGTAACCAGATGGAAGGTGGGGAAAAAAGGGGAAAGGATACAAAAGGTATTTATATTAATAATACATTTGTTAAATTTATTAAATTTGAACCAGAGAATGAGAGAAATGGGAGTTTGAGCCAAATAAACAGCCTAATTTACAGGAATGGCTTAAAACTGAATGCATCACTCAGTCCCGGGGGGTTTGAGAGCCGATAAATTATGAATCCACCGGGCCTCCCGCTGCAGAAGTAGCTTGTCATTGTCACCCCCCCTCTCTATCATTCTTTGGTAAGTATTGCAAAGCAAAAAAAATGCATTTTCGACAGGTAAAAAGCATGGAAGAGACCCATATGTCGACTAATGGGCGTCTCCATTCTGGACTTAGAGACTAATTTGACATGATCACGAATAGGGGGGGAGAGAACGTTCTTTTTGTTTTGCCCACATACTATGCGCCACAATCACACATCATGATATAAACCACCCCAACCAATCGACAGTGGAAAAAGACACGCCCGCCGCTTCCAGGTGAGACCAGGAAGCCTAATGATCCAGTAGGTGCTCGCCTCGGCTCGCCTCCGCACACAATGAATTTAGAAGAAATGGCCGCAAACCACTGTAGATCCAAATCCTTTTTATTTGGACTTCCCAAAAACGATAGGAATCAGAATGCTGGCAAGTTGGCAAGAAATCGCGGTTTAAAGATGTGTCCATCAGGCATTGTAATCTCCTGAGCTTCATGAATGTGTCTACAGAAGTTGCATTTACCGCAGGGAAACGTTTCTGTGCGTTCATTCTGACCTGTTTTCTTGGATTGGTGGTGACTGTGGACCAAACTGTCTCTTAGGGATTTGGATCTCCTGAAGGTTATTTCCGGGTAAGTTTTTAAATATTTTGATACAGTTGGATCGGCAAGTAGTAAATACCAATATTTTTGCATTATGCTCCTGACTTGTTTTTGTTGCCCCGAGTAGCGGGTAATCAGTCTTACCCCGCACTCAGGTTTACTAACTTTAGTTCTACCCTGTCCTGATTCTTTGCTCGGTTATAGGCCTTTTTGAGGCATTTGTTACTGTAGCCTCTTTCTTGTAGGTGAAATCGTAATGCCCTGTACACAAGGTCGGATTTTCCGACGGAAAAAAGTGCGATTGGATTGTGTTGTCGGAAATTCCGACCGTGTGTGGGCTCCATCGGCCTTTTTCCGGTCGGAATTTCCGAAAACACAATGTTTGAGAGCAGGCTATAAAATTTTCCCACAACAGAATCCGATCGGTTAAATTCCGATCGTGTGTAGACAAATCTGACGCACAAAGTGCCACGCTTGCTCAGAATAAATTAAGAGACGAAAGCTATTGGCTACTGCCCCGTTTACAGTCCAGACGTACGTGTTTTACGTCACCGCGTTCAGAACGATTGGATTTTCCGACAACTTTGTGTGACCGTGTGTATGCAAGACAAGTTTGAGCCAACATCCGTCGGAAAAAATCCAAACGATTTTGTTGTCGGAATGTCCGAACAAAGTCCGACCGTGTGTACAGGGCATAATGTTTTGGCCTCTTTCTTAAAAATCAACATCACTGCCAGTGGCGTCGCTAGGGGGTGGCTTTTGGGGGCTATATCCCCGAATCTGGGGCCCATAGCCCCGAGTCTCTGCAGGGGTCCCCAAGGGGCAGGGAGGCTCTCTGGGGACCCTGATGTAAGGTGGAGGCTCTCTGGGGACCCCAATTTTAAGGGGGAGGCTCTCTGGGGACCCTGATTTAAGGGGGAGGCTCTCTGGGGACCCTAATGTAAGGGGGCTCTCTGGGAACCCTGATGTAAGTGGGGGGGCTCTCTGGGACCCTGATGTAAAGAGGGAGGCTCTCTGGGGACCATGATGTAAGGGGGGGCTCTCTGGGTACCCTGATGTAAGTGGGGGGCTCTCTGGGGATATACACACACACACACACACATATATATCTGTATATACATGTGTATGCCCACCCAAGCGTATGACTTTCTTTACTACGCTGCTATGGGCTCTAGCCCCAGATCTTTTGTAGACCTAGCGACACCCCTGATCACTGCTACAAATTAGTTTTAATCGCAAGTACTGGCTATATGGAATACTCATAACCAGAGGTGATGGATGAGAACTATCAGTGTGTAGAATAGATTTCCCGGCTAAGGATTTTTGAAATAATGTGGAACCGAGACTACCATCAGGATTAATAAACAATGTCGATTAAAAAGAAGCCATATGAGCACCTTTGAAAAAAAAATTCTGCATATCTTCCATGCAGAACAAGTCACACTCCCAGTCACGCGGAGACTACGCAAGCACCGCGAGACTTGGGATTTACCTTAGCTGTATGACAGCAATGCTACACGGCATTGTTCATTCCGTGGACACGCTGACCATCGGAGGAAGGTATCCTCCTATTCTCTGCGGCTTGGACTTAGCCCAAAGACGGCTGCAATATCCGGCCTACATTTAGGACCTGGATGAGGCGGACTTCGGACGACTGGTGAAGTGGTGAGATGTATCTGACCTATTGAGAGTTATCTATTTATATATATATATATATATATATATACCGATATATATATATATATATACTCACCAATGGCGTCCCTAGGAGGGCCAGAGGGGGCCCCTGACCCCCCCAACATTATGCTGTGCCCCACCATGTGCCCCCCAATTAAAAAAAAATATATTATTTTTTTTTTTTTTACAAAAAGGCAATGTCTAAGAGGGAGAGCGTCCCCAGTCAGCTCCTGCGGGTGATTCCTCCCCCCTTCCTCTGCTCGCTGACACTGCATAATGCGAGCGCTCAAACAACAACGGCCACCCGATCTGCTCCTTCCCCGGCATCCTCATTGGCAGGGAGAGGAGAGAGTTGCAGGAAGGACTCCACCAGGACTCTCAGTTACTGAAAAAACAGACTAATTTCTCCCATCCTTAGGACGGGAGAACCAGCCTGTAAATTCCAAGAGATGCCAGACCAGCGCTGTCAATAGCAAGGACAGAACGGCAAGAGGAGGCTGGGGAACCCCACAGTGGCAGAAGCCCGGTGGCAAGACAACCTTTGCAACCCTGATAGTTCTCCCACTGCTTTGGACCCTTATATTTTCTTGGTATGCTGGTGACATATACAGTATCTCTTGTTTTCTGCCACCCTGGGGGGGGGGGGGGGCAATGCAATAGGAATGGAGCTCACTGCAGAACATGTGAAAGGGTTGTTGTGGGATCGTAGTAAAGGGCTCCAGGATATATATATAATTGCATTTTATAGTTGCCCCCCTACTTTTGTCCCTGTCCCCCCATGTGCCCACCCTAAATATGAAAGCTGGAGACGCCACTGATACTCACCTGTACCGGGTAGAATCCATTAGCCTGTCCCCAGCTGATACCGTCAAGTGAGGTGCCTACATATCTTTCTATATCTTTGAGGGGATTGGTTACTTCAATCCAGTGTCTAATCTTCATGGATTATACTTTCAGGAAAATGTATATTTTGCATGCAAGGTGGGAAATACTAATCTCCATTGTCTTTTGAATGGAGCCCGAACGCATGGACCCTGTATATTAATAATTATCCAGTTTGGATTACTGAGTGCTGCTTTTTTGCCCCCTTTCAATCATGATTGAATTAGGACCTAATATAGAGAATTAGCAGTGTTTGATGTCTGAGAGACCTGTATGTCTGTTTGTGGTGGCCACCTGTGTCCTTAAGACAACTGTCTAATTTTAGATGTACGTGGTGGAGGTTTGGTATTATTATACATTTGTAAATTGTTAGTATTATGTGGAGTTTTCAAATAAAGGAATTTTTTTACATTTAATACCGGCTAGTTCCTCCCTGAAGAATTCTTTGGGAATCCTTTTCCCCCTTGTTCTTTGTATGCTGATTTGAATTCAGAGGAACACACCCCTAGATAGATAGATTACAGGAATCCCCTTTAGTCTGGCCTATGCGGATGTAGTCGGAGTGTCATTTCTATATGGTTGTTTTGTCGGTCCTTAAGTAGCTAGAAGATGAACATGCAAAAAAAGTGACTGGAAGCTATAATACAGCTGTAATCATCCATAATTTGAAAGGACTGTCCCTCTTTTGGACCCAAACTCCTCGTTCCTTCACAGCTGTCCCTCGCTTCGGTCTTGTATGAGATCTGCGTGTAGGCAGGTGCAGTCTACACTCTCCACTGCAGGTGGCGCTCGTACGTACTGGCAATGCAACTGGATGAGGAAGTAGGGAGATACTGGGTTTCTCTTTGGTTTCCTCAGACCCCTGGAGGAGTGGTCTGGTTGGCTGCAGTGAATCCTGGTGACCCTGACGGCCATCTTGGGTCATGCAGAGTCTTTTTAAGTCTCATCTCCCTGGTTTTGAGTTGCATTTTGCAAGTGGCTAGTGTAGAGACAGGGTACCCGTCTGCACTAGCGGTAGAGAGAGGTTCCAAAAGGAGTAGGGAAAAAGTAGGGTCTACATCTACATGCTTGGGAAGCTCCCCTGCAGGTTGGGCCAGCCAAGCCGCACTCCGCTCCCCTTGACAGACGCCGTCGGCAGCTCGGGCGTACACACAGCTGACTCTCTTCTCTGAACTGTTGTTAGTGTCCAGATCGGGTGAGCTTCTCCACTAGGCTTGTTTGTACTGTTTTGCAAGCTCTGCAATACATATTTTTTGGCAATCCGGGGCTCTCTGTGCTTTCTGCTGCTGCGCCACGCTGCACCTACCCAACATGTATGAAAAAAAAGTTTATATTGCATTGAGTGTAATCGACTTTTTGAAATTTTGGCTGGAGCGTGGATGAGTTAGCACCCCTTGTCAGGTTTTTTTTATGCTCCATGTCACAACCAGGCAGGTTCACCCTTCTATTTATCTTAATTACCATTTTCACTGGGCAGGGCCAACATTCCAAATCATTGGGGCCCCATACAGCCTACCTGATAAGGCTGGGTCCCCCTCTAGAAAACTTGTATTACAGAATGGCAACGGCAGTAGAAGAGCCTTTGCTCATGCTGCTGACTTGGGATTGGTGGAGGAGAAGGTAGCCCCAGTCCCACTGGTGAGGGTATAAATAGGGCAGCGGGATGGGAAGCTCTAGAGCAGGGTTCCATAGTTGGAAGAGAGGAGAACTGATAACTAAAGACTTGTAGCAGACACGCTTGTGTAGAGCTGTCCTGGGATGGGGCCGGACCCCTTGGGGTCAGCAGGAAAGCCCATTACTAGTACTGGAGTACTGCCTATAACCCCCTATATATCGGCAGCCCTAAAACTTAGAGTGAAGGAAAATACAAAATGTTGTGTGGTCACCATAAAAATCCTCTAATGGCAAGTGTCCTAAGTGTCCTAGAGGGTTTTTTTTTTCCTTTTTAGAGATTTCATCTTACTTCCTGTTGTCTTTCCAAGACAGGAAGTGAAGGAAAACCCCCAATTGGGACACAGATAACTATCTATGGGCCATATAGTGCTGCACCCCGCTTACGATAATTACAAAGAACTCTAGAGGGTTAAACCCCCAATTATGACGGAATTTTAAGGTACAACTTACACAATATTTGTAAACTGTTTATAACAAAATTATTAAACAAAACATTTAAAACAGTAACACATTAAAATGTCCATGGGCATCATACAGAACCTTTCCAGAAAAGAATGTGGTAAGATGTTCAGTTAAAGCTTCACATATAAGTGTACGATGACAGTAATAGCAGTGCAGCAGATTATAGGAAGCTCCAACACCCTCGACACGTTTCTTGGATAAAAATCCACTTCATCAGGAGTTCATTGAAGGAGCATATATAGGAAAACTGAATATTCAAATGCAAAGGAGAGGAACATTCATGCCCATTATGAGATGGTACATGCGCAGAACCCCCAGAGCACACCACACCAGACTCTCCTGAAGAAGACTATTTGGAGATGTTTAGATAGACATCTCATGATATATGCATAAATGCACAATGTCTGAGATCTGTAAATTGCGTAAAATGGCCAGGCTAATTTTTAAAGTTGGTTCACTTCGACCATTAAATGCTTGAGCCTTCAGCTCTAAAAAAAAAAAAAAAAAAATAGTCATAAAAGGAAGAAATCCAAGCGTCCTCTCAGCGTGTCTTTAGCAAAAGGTCTGTGCAACTTCAGACGCCCTCGGGGCAGAACCCCCAAGAAACGCGTCAAGCGTGTTGGAGCTTTCTATAATCTGCTGCACTGCTATTACTGTCATTGTAAACTTATATGTGAAGCTTTATAACTGAACATCTTACCACATTCTTTTGTGGAAAGGTTTTGCATGATGCCCATGGACATTTTAATGTGTTACTTTTTTTTTAATGTTTTGTTTAATAATTTTGTAATAAACTTTCGTACAGTTTTCAAATACTATGTAAGTTGTGCCTTAAAAATCCCGTCATAATTGGGGGTTTAACCCTTTAGAGTTTTTTGTAACACTCTATCTACCCTGTTTCCCCAAAAATAAGACCTAGCGTGATTGTCAGTGATGGCTGCAATATAAACCCTACCCCCCAAATAAGCCCTACCCTGTTTCCCCGAAAATAAGCCCTACCCTGAAAATAAGACCTACAAGGACTTTAACTAGGGCTTATTTGGGGGGCAGGGCTTATATTGCAGCCATCACCGACAATCACGCTAGGTCTTATTTTCAGGGAAACAGGGTATGACATATAAAAAAAAAAAAAAGTTTCAGCTTTGTACATACTATATATAAAGGTTTGTCTGGGCAGGGCCCCCCTCCTTCATATTTTCACCGTTCCTTCACTCCCCGTCTGCTCCATTTATCTGCTGAACAGTAATACCTGGTACTTCAAGGCAGGGGCATTGCTAAGTCTAAAAAAGATCTGGGGTTAGAGCCCATAGCAGCGAAGTAAAGAAAGTCATACGCTTCGGTGGGCATACACATGTCTATAATATACGTGTGTGTGTGTGTATATATATATATATATATATATATATATATATATATATATATATATATACACATATATATATATATTGTACAGGACACCAAGAATGTGTCCTAGATGGCAGGTACATTCCCTCAATATTGGAGTCGTGGTCCCTTTAAGGGGGACAGTTGCAGAGTCTTCAAACCCTGATCACTAGGACTTTGGTACTGAAGGGGTTAAGTCCCAGTGGGGAGAGAGGCTTGAAAGGCAGCAGAGGGAAACCAGCACCTGTGTCTAGGAAGAAAGAGAGAGAATCTCACAAGCTGGGCAGCAAGTGTGAGCTCTTTGACCAAGGAGACACAGGCTGATGACCCCCTCTGTCTGGCCTGCCTGGCACCCTTGCTCTGGAGAAGCCTAACCCCTGTATGGGACCAAAAAAAAAAACAGCGTTGAACCTGCTTAAATTATCAGTACCAGGATTTAGGACTGTTATTTACTGTGGCTGAAGTAAGCTGTCGTTTTTGTTTAGTCGTCATTGAAATAAATGAACTGTTTGCTTTCAATAAACTGACTGGCGGTTATTACAGAGCTACCCCCCAGGTTACATTTGGTGGAGAATGCGGGCAGAGTATAGCCACAAAAAAAGTTTGAAAGCTTTTAAAGGGCCAGTACCCACATTTACATGTCCTGGGTCAGGACAGCACAAGCTCTGAAAACCTCACAAGGCGACATGGAGGAGGTGATGAAAGCCCTAGCTCAGAGCACGATAGCCCAGCAGCAGGCCGCCGCAGAAGCCAACCGTCGCCATGAGGAAGTAATGGCCCAGCAACAGGAAACCACTTGCTTGCTGGTCGCCCAGTTCACAGTCCAGCAAGAGACTACTGAAGCACAGGTAGCTGCTTTACAGGAAGCAATGCAGCGCCTTGCACAGGGACAAGAACAAACCGTGGGTGCCTCTAGTAACCAGCTAGCCATAAGGGCCAGTCACTAACTGCAAAAGTTAACGCCTAGTGATGAGGTAGAGGCATTCATGGTTACTTTTGAGAGAACAGCAGAAAAAGAAGGGTGGCCCCCAGACCAGTGGGCTGGTGTTGTTGCTCCTTTCCTCACTGGGGATCCCCGGAAAGGCATATTTTGATTTGCCAGCTGCTAATGCCAAGGATTACCAATGGCTGAAGGCTGAAATCCTGGCCCGCCTTGGGGTGACTACTGCTATGCGGGCCCAAAGGGTACACAGTTGGAGGTACCGCCTGGACTGTCCGCCAAGGGCTCAGATGCATGACCTGAGTCAGCTGGTCAAAAAATGGCTGGCCTGGCACATTTTGCTCTGGAGAAGCCTAGCCCCTATATGGGACAAAAAAAAAAAACAGCGGTGAGCCTACTTAAATTATCATTACCAGGATTTTGGACTCTTATTTACTGTGGCTGAAGTAAGCTGTGGTTTTGTTTAGTCGTCATTGAAATAAATTAACTGTTTGCTTTCAATAAACTGGCTGGCGGTTATTACAGAGCTACCCCAGGTTACAATATATATAGATATATATATATCTATATATATCTATATATAGATATATATCTATATATCTATATATAGATATAGATATATAGATATATATATATATAACATTACATTATATATATTATCATTACATCAGAGTCCCCAGAGAGCCTCCCCCTTACATCAGAGTCCCCAGAGAGCCTCCCCCTTACATCAGAGTCCCCGGAGAGCCTCCCCCTTACATCAGGGTCCCCAGAGAGCCTCCCCCTTACATCAGGGTCCCCAGAGAGCCTCCCCCTTACATCAGAGTCCCCAGAGAGCCTCCCCTTACATCAGAGTCCCCAGAGAGCCTCCCCTTACATCAGGGTCCCCAAAGGCTTCCTCCTTACATCAGGGTCCCCAGAGAGCCTCCCACTTACATCAGGGTCCCCAGAGATCCCCCCTTACATCAGGGTCCCCAGAGATCCTCCCCCTTACATCAGGGTCCCCAGAGAGCCCCCCCTTACATCAGGGTCCCCAGAGAGCCTCCCCCTTACATCAGGGTCCCCAGAGAGCCTCCCCCTTACATCAGAGTCCCCAAGAGCCTCCCTCTTACATCAGGGTCCTCAAAGCCTCCTCCTTACATCAGGGTCCCCGGAGAGCCTCCCACTTACATCAGGTCCCCAGAGATCCTCCCCCTTACATCAGGGTCCCCAGAGATCCTCCCCCTTACATCAGGGTCCCCAGAGATCCTCCCCCTTACATCAGGGTCCCCAGAGATCCTCCCCCTTACATCAGGGCCCCCAGAGATCCCCCCCTTACATCAGGATCCCCAGAGAGCCCCCCCTTACATCAGGGTCCCCAGAGAGCCCCTCCTTACATCAGGGTCCCCAGAGAGCCCCCCCTTACATCAGGGTCCCCAGAGAGCCACCCCCTTACATCAGAGTCCCCAGAGAGCCTCCCCCTTACATCAGTGTCCCCAAGAGCCTCCCTCTTACATCAGGGTCCTCAAAGCCTCCTCCTTACATCAGGGTCTCCAGAGAGCCTCCCACTTACATCAGGTCCCCAGAGATCCTCCCCCTTACATCAGGGTCCCCAGAGATCCTCCCCCTTACATCAGGGTCCCCAGAGATCCTCCCCCTAACATCAGGGTCCCCAGAGATCCTCCCCTTTACATCAGGGTCCACGGAGATCCTCCCCCTTATATCAGGGTCCCCAGAGAGCCCCCCACTTACATCAGGGTCCCCAGAGAGCCCCCCACTTACATCAGGGTCCCCAGAGAGCCCCCCGCTTACATCAGGGTCCCCAGAGAGCCCCCCGCTTACATCAGGGCCCCCAGAGAGCCCCCCGCTTACATCAGGGTCACCAGAGAGCTTGATCAGCTGACGTGTAAGGAATCAGGAAGTGCTTTGGAGTACAGGCTTAGGACAGTGAGACACCATCGCCCTAATACACGAGTATACCAAGGCTTGTTTTTTATCATGAAATGTGAGTGTATTGATGTGGAGTATAATTTGTAATAAATATTTTAAAACGATATCACACTATTGCAAGCCTCTGTTGTTCCTACGTGTGACATATATGAGAGGAGATCACTGTTAACCAGGAGGAAGGAGTTATTTTGATCCGAAATCTGAGCCAAATTGTTACTACAGGAAGGATGAACCACAGGAGGAATCCCTAAGTTGATACACATTAACTACAGGCTTTTTTTTAAAAAAAAACCCTTAAGGTGAGGGTACATCCGGTGGAGGGGTACACCAGGATTGTGTGCACACTGCATGAAGGCACCAGCATCACTTTTATTCATCTCCCTATGATGGACTGTCAAGATTATTGTTTAATGTATTAAGGATAGTGTGCAGCACATGGAGCACTTGCACTTCATTTTGGACGTTATAATATTTGAATGTTATCTGCACGTTTTTGGACTATTTACACAGGGTTCATTTATTAATAATTCAAAATATTTATTTATTATGAGATTTGTGTACTAGGTTATTCTTATAGTTACTCACCTTATTATATTGGATTTTTTATTTATATAATTATTTATTTATTCATCTATTCACTGGTTGGTCTTAGTGCTGCACATATTGTTATTTAATTCCCCAGAGAGCCTCCCTCTTGCATCAGGGGACCCTTACATCAGGGTCCCCAGAGAGCCCCACCTTACATCAGGGTCCCCAGAGAGCCCCCCTTACATCAGGGTCCCCAGAGAGCCCCACCTTACATCAGGGTCCCCAGAGAGCCTCCCCCTTATATCAGAGTCCCCAGAGAGCCTCCCCCTTATATTAGAGTCCCCAGAGAGCCTTCCCCTTGCATCAGGGTCCCCAGAGAGCCCCCCACTTACATGAGGGTCCCCAGAGAGCCTCCCTTTATATCAGAGTCCCCAGAGAGCCTTCCCCTTGCATCAGGGTCCCCAGAGAGCCCCCCACTTACATCAGGGTCCCCAGAGAGCCTCCCCTTATATCAGAGTCCCCAGAGAGCCTTCCCCTTGCATCAGGGTCCCCAGAGAGCCCCCTACTTACATCAGGGTCCCCAGAGAGCTCCCCCTTACATCAGAGTCCCCAGAGAGCCCCTTTCCTTACATCAGGGTCCCCAGAGAGCCCCCCATTTACATCAGGGTCCTCAGAGAGCCTCCCCTTATATCAGAGTCCCTAGAGAGCCTTCCCCTTGCATCAGGGTCCCCAGAGAGCCCCCCACTTACATCAGGGTCCCCAGAGAGCTCCCCCTTACATCAGGGTCCCCAGAGAGCCCCATCCTTACATCGGGGGCCCCAGAAAGCCCTCCTTACATCAGAGTCCCCAGAGAGCCCCTTTCCTTACATCAGGGTCCCCAGAGAGCCCCCCACTTACATCAGGGTCCCCAGAGAGACCTTCCTTACATCAGGTTCACCAGAGAGAGGACGGGCAGTGCAATATGATGTCATCTCTCTGCTGCCCGTGGCTGCACAGTGAGAGTGGAACAGCAGTGATACAGGGTGGGCAGTGAGAAAATTATGTCATCTCTCTGCTCTCTAATGGCCCAGCTGCAGAGAGGCCATGACCACCTCTGAGAGACTCGGGGCTATGGGCCCCAGATTCGGGGCTATAGCCCCAAAAGCCACCCCCTAGCGACGCCACTGCTTCAAGGTATGAAGTGGCATATAACTCCTTCCCCTTAATGCAGCCAATCACCAGGGCTCAGTTATGTCATGTGAGGGGAGGAGAGAGCCTAAAGCCTTGTGTGAGCTCTGACCAGACTGGCTTAGAGCTTACACAGGGTTTTCCCTCAGCAGGGGAATAGAGAGTCAGAGGAGAAGCGGGAAGGTGAAGGAACCAACTGCTTCTCTGTACACAGGTGATAGGTTCATTTTAAATGCGACCCCACCAGCAGCTAATACTCGCCTTGTCTTGCATCTGTAGGGCCACATGATGCAATAGGCTGTGCACACCTATGAATAACTTGGTAATATGGGGGGGGACCATTGCAATGAGCATGTAGGAGAGTTGGAATGCCCCATTACCGCTTTACAACATGCTGGGAGATACCTGCAACCAATAAGAAACCATTCCAATTTCACCATAGAAAATATTCTCTAAACCATGGGAGAAATCTTTGGCTCTTACCACTTTTTTCTATTGTTATGATGGTCATCACGGTGGGTCTTGTTTGTGTCCTCATTGGTGTTATTATTCCCTCCCTTAATATTGGCAAAGCCAAGCAATCCATATGTGCCATAAACCTCTGTTTGGTTGGTGTTTGTATTCCTATGAGTGATATCCAGGGAAGACACCGGGGAGGTTCTGATATTGGACTCTAAAAAAGAGATAAAGGATTCTCATAAAAGTAGCTGGACAGTGTTACATATATTATACGTATAATGCGTCAAACTAGAGTCCCAATACTTCTTAAAGAAGAACTTCACTCCCTTCTCCTTTACAATTTTTTTTTACCCTTTCACCTGTACAGCTGGGTTGTTCTCAAAAAACATATCCACCCAGTGAGTCCAATCTTGACTGGTGTAAGCAACCACGTTTCAGCACTGGGGGTCCCACACCACCATCTTCTTATGTGACGTCATCAGGAGGCTGTCTTTCTCTTTCAGGTTTGTTGAGGTGGTCCCCTGATGATGTGAGGCAACGCATACGCAGTTTACCAATTTATGCGCAGTGTGGTGACACTTTACAATGCATGCGCAGTGCAGCCCCTTATATACCACGTATATAGTACGGTATGTGTTTAGAGAAGCGAAGAAGAGCCTTTAGTAGACATTGGCTGGGTTTATTGATGCCAAGTACCCAGGTAGTTTACTGAATTGCATGTGTTGCTGTTGGAGTAATTAAATGTTACTACAAGTTTCACCACACCTGGATGTTAACACCAGTATCACCATGCCTGGAAGATATGGCTTTATCACCAGCTTTACCAAGGTTGGAGGACATGGCTGTTAACACCAGTATCACCATGCCTGGAAGATATGGCTTTATCACCAGCTTTACCAAGGTTGGAGGACATGGCTTCTACCTTCAGTATCACCACACTTAGACAACATAGCTTCTACCACCAGCTTCACCAAACCTGGAAACATCGCTGCTACTACAAGATTCACTACACTTGGGGGACATGTCTATTACCTAGGGTTGCCACCTCATCCCTTTATATTCAAATACATATTAATTACACAGGTTCTGTGGCTGATTAAGGTGGTAATTAAACTCACTTGGTGCCTTATCTGCATTAAATTAACCTGTGTAATTCATAAGTGTTCGGGTTTAAAGGGATAAGGTGGCAACCCTACTATCACCACCAGTATCATCATACCTGGAAGACATGGCTTTTACCACCAGTTTTTCCACACGTTTAGACACAGCTTCTACCACCAGCATCACCACACCTAGAGGACATGAATTCTAACACCAGCTTCACCAAACCTGGAAGATATGACTGCTACCGCCAGATTAACCACACTTGGAGGACATGGCTTATATCACCAGCTGCATCACACCCGGGGGGCATGGCTGCTACCACCAGATTCATCACACATGGAGGACATGGCTGATACCACCAACTTCATCAAATCTGGGAGACATGGCTGATACCACTAGCTTCGCCAAACTCGGAAGACATGACTGCTACCACCAGATTCACCGCACTTAGAGAAGATGGCTGATAGGGATGAGCCCGATGTTCAAGTCGAACATAAGTTCGACTCGAAGATCGGATGTTCGCCCGTTCGCCAAATACCGAACATTATGGGGCGTTCGCAGGAAATTCGAGCGCCCGTGGAACGTGCCATAATAAACGGAGAACCATGGCTCAGGGGGCTGAGTCCAAGCCCCACACTATGTAGGGGGGGGGGCAGGATCTTGGGGTCCCCTTGTTAAAGGGGGCTTCCAGATTCCGATAAGCCTCCTGCCCGCAGACCTCCACAATCACCGGGCAAGGGTTGTGGGGATGAGGCCTTTGTCCCCATCAACATGGGGACAAGGTGTTATGGAGGGACCCCAAAACACCCTCCCCATGTTGAGGGCATGTGGCCTGGTACGGTTCAGGAGGGTGGGCACTCTCTTGCCCCCCCCCCCCTCCACTTTTCCTGTGGCCTGCCAGGTTGTGTGCTCGGATAAGGGCCTGGTATGGATTTTGGGGGGGGACCCCTACGCCATTTTCTTTTCAAATTTTGGTGCAGGGTTCCCCTAATATCCATACCAGACCTGAAGGGCCTGGTATAGATGTTGGGGGGGACCACCACACAATTTTCTTTTTAGTTTCGGTGCGGGTTCCCCTTAATATTCATACCAGACTCAAAGGGCCTGGTATTGGACTGGGAGGGGGGGACCAGCCGCCAGCAGTTTTAAATCACATTTTTTTTCCTTTAGAAATGTAATTTTGCTGTGGAATTGTTCTAAACTTGGGAAAGAGGCTCTACTTTACAGGCATATTATAGACACCCCCCAGGCACGATATTTCATTTTTATTGTTTCACTTTAAGCATTATTAAAATCACTGCTCCTGGAAAAACGGCCGTTTTTGAAACTTTTTTTTGCATTGATACATGTCCCCCTGGGGCAGGACCCCGGGTCCCCAAACACTGTTTATGGCAATAACTTGCATATAAGCCTTTTAAATGAGCACTTTTGATTTTCACGTTCGTGTCCCATGGACTTTAACAATGTTTGCGTGTTCGCAACAAATTTTTTGCCTGTTGGCAAGTTCTGGTGCGAACTGAACCGGGGGAGGTGTTCGGCTCATTCCTAATGACTGATATCATCAGCTGCATCACACCTGGGGGACATGGCTGGTACCACCAGCTTTGAAACACTTGGAGGACAAGGCTGCTACCAGCAGCTTCACCACACCTGGGGGACATGGCTGGTACCACCAGCTTTGCAACACTTGGAGGACAAGGCTACTACCAGCAGCTTCACCACACCTAGGGGACATGGATGCTGCCACCAAATTCACCACAAATGGGGGACATGGTTGTTACCACCAAATTCACCCCACCTGGGGGACATGGATGCACAGCTGGAAGACAATTTTGGCAATTATTTCTATAAAATCAATAATCTCTCTTTTAAAAGAACTCTCTAGAACTAGAAACTTGTTTACAGCCCCCGAATCAGCAACATTTATTGTATTTTTTTAAATGTACTTGTTCTTTTAGTTACTTCCCATTTTGCCAAGATGTAGTAATTTTATAATGAAGCAACATTGGCCACTGCGAGCTTCAAGAGCCTCTAAACCCAAGAACAAAAATGTTACATATTCCAGATTACCGGCCCTTAGATGTGGTGGCTGCATTAGTGTTTTCAGGGATTTTTTCCCCTTTATGTTCATCAGGTGATCTTGACAGTAACACATGAATTGATGGATACTGTTCTATATAAATATTTACAGTACTATATACACTCACCGGCCACTTTATTAGGTCCCCCTGTTCAATGGCTTGGTAACACAAATTGCTAGTCATCCAATCACATGGCAGCAACTCAATGCGATTAGGCATCTAGACGTTGGTGAAGACGACTTGCTGAAGTTCAAAGCGAGCATCAGAATGGGGAAGAAAGGGGATTTTAGTGACTTTGAATGTGGGATGGTTGTTGGTGGCAGACGGGCTGGTCTGAGTGTTTCTGGGACACAACCATCTCTCGGGTTTACAGAAAATGGTGGGAAAAAGAGAAAATATCCAGTTGTGTGGAGGAAAATGCCTTGTTGAGGTCAGAGGAGAATGGGCAGACTGGTTCCAGATGATAGAAAGGCAACAGTAACTCAAATAACCACTCGTTACAACCAAGGTATGCAGAATACCATCTCTGAACGCACAACACATCCAACCTTGAAGCAGATGGGCTACAGCAGCAGAAGACCACACCGGGTGCCACTCCTGGCAGATAAGAACAGGAAACTGAGGCTACAATTGGCACAGGATCACCAAAATTGGACAATAAAAGATTGGAAAACTGTTGCCTGGTCTGATGAGTCTGGATTTCAGCTGCGACATTCAGATGGTGGGGTCAGAATTTGGCGCATGGATCCATCCTGCCGGTGGTGGGGGTGTAATGGTGTGGGGGATATTTTCTTGCCACACTTTGGGCCACTTAGTACCAGTTGATCATGGTTTAATCACTACGGTCTACCTGAGTCTTGTTGCTGACCATGTCCATCCCTTTATGACTACAGTGTCCCCATCTTCTGATGGCTCCTTCCAGCAGGATAATGCACCATGTCACAAAGCTCCAATCATCTCACCACTGGACAATGAGGTCCCTGTCCTCCAATGGCCTCCACACTCATCACATCTCATCCAATAGAGCACCTTTGGGATGTGGTGGAAGGGGAGATTGGCATCATGGATGGGCAGCCGACAAATCTGCAGCAACTGTGTGATGCTATCATGTCACTATAGAGCAAAATCTCTGAGGAATGTTTCCAACACCTCGTTGTATATATGCCATCAAGAAGGAAGGCAAAAGGGGGTCCAACCCGCTACTAGTAAGGGGAACCCAATAAAGGGGGTCCAACCTGCTACTAGCAAGGTGGACCTAATAAAGGGGGTCCAACTCACTAGTTTGCAAGGGCAACCCAATAAAGGGGGTCCAACCCGCTACTAGTAAGGGGAACCCAATAAAGAGGGTCCAACCCGCTACTAGCAAGGTGGACCTAATAAAGAGGGTCCAACCCACTGGTAGCAAGGGCAACCCAATAAAGGGGGTCCAACCTGCTACTAGCAAGGGGAACCCTATAAAGGGGGTCCAACCCACTACTAGCAAGGTGGACCTAATAAATGGGGTCCAACCCACTACCAACAAGGTGGACTTTATAAAGTGGCCGGTAAGTGTATATACTGTATATATTATGTCTCTTCTGCTTAAAAAAAAAAAAAAAATTCACCAAAGTTCCAATTTAAAGTTTTCTCACTAACTTACCAGTTTAGAAAAATGCCAATGTAACCAATGGTAGAAAAATCCCACAAATAATAATAAATATAAAACACAACATTTTAAGCTACATTCTATCTCGTCAAAACTACATTTTTTTCAGAATTCCATGCTCTTATATTTCCCAGCATACATTTTAGATATTCTGGAAAAATTAGGTTTTTAGCCTCATTCACAAACTTCAGAAGTACGTTTCCCGTTCTTCTCATGTTCTAATGTGCCCCTGTCTTCTCTGCTCCCTAGGATGCTGCCTACATACAGTATCACCCCCAATGGGACAAACCTGGAACATTGGAGCGGTCAGTGACTTTGTGCACATTATTCTGAATCTCAGGTTTACCTTACCTGTCCATGCGGTGAGAGTGGCATTCCATGTTCCTTCTCCGCAGATTCCTGGAAGAGATGATTGGGGATAAGAAAATCAACAACCTCTGATCCCAGGGAAGGTTCTGGAAGTTTATTTAGAAGAGAAGAGTTACAAAGTAAAAGTAAAGATTAGAAAGTAGAGAGATGAAGGTGTGCGGAGATCCTTAGACATGGCAGGAGGACCAAGGACCTGACCTCTTCATCAAACGGGAGGCTTTTACCCTCCAATCCTGGACAGTTTTCATGGAGGACCATCCCAAACATCATTTTACAGGTTAAATCATTCTCTGAAGAATTTGTACAAGCAGCACATTATTCATTGCAAGAAACATTAATTTCTATTATCTCTGAACACCTTATCAGCTTGTCCCATTTCCAGACTCCCAAATCCCTCATTGTAGAAGAAGGAGACCTACTGTCTCTATGTTCCACAACAAGACCTTCCAAGGATCCGGAGATCAACAATTTGTTCTAATAACATCTTTCTGTAAAGTCATTCTAGCAAGAGAACCTCTTATTATATAATGATCCTAACATTAGCATATAAGCACTTAATAATGTAATTAAATCATCAGTAAAGCATATAATAATTATTTAACTTTATCAAGGTAAAAAAATATATAATGCATTAGGATCCTTCTTCCTAATGTTCAGTATAAGCAGTTGCTAACTGCCCAATAAGCAGATTTACCAATCACTGTCTTTATTCATTAAAGGATATCTAAAGGGGTTCTCCATATTACATCCTCTACCTCTCCAACCCCTAGTGCTTTCTACTGGCTAAACAAAAACAAAAAAACAACTAAAGCTGTACAAAGCTTGTAATGTGCTTCTAAAAAAAATAAAAACTACTGAAATTCGCTTGGTAGCTAGATGCTAATGATTTCCAAGTCCCAAGGTTTCCACTACATGGACCTCAGTGAAGGACATGGCACAGAGACCTCCTGGAATGGTCATGCTCGGGACGTACCTGTTACAAACAGCATGGTGACACCGATATAGAAACATCTCATTGTTCTCCTCCAGAACACAGCCAGTGGACCCCTCCAGTAATGAATACATGCAGCAACAACGCCCAATATACTCAGAACAGACTATGGCTATAAGATGTGCATGTTGTATGTAGGACGGAGGATGTGGTACGGGAAGAAAGGTTTCTACATTCACCATAAAATGTGGGCATCTGACCAGTTATCAGACTTCTCTCTGGAACTAAAAAAAAATAAAATTCTTTAATGAAGAATGTTCCTCTTTTAGTCAAAGGCTTGAGACAATATCCCACCTTCTTCTGCTAGACAGGAATTACAGCTGAACTCCAGGAACTCCACCACTTTGAGCCAAGTCCAACAATGTGTCTGCCACCTCCTGGACTTATCTCTTCAATTTACATCTGACTATTTTTGCAGAGCTCCTGGAGCGTAGTCACCCATATGCTTCCGGTGCTCCAATGCTGGACCTTCTGGTCTAAGCTCCTTCAGCTGCAGAGTCAAATGCAACCCCCCGTGCCCACCCCTCTCCTCCTCATGCCCAATCACACAAATCTTGTTGTATTATGTGAACTCACACACAAAATACAAAGGCTTATGTGTAGGGTTTCCACGTTTTCTTCAAGCCAAACCCAAACACTTTAGCGGTGAACGGTAATTTTTATTTTCTACGGGGAAACGCTTTGGACTCTGGTGCAAAGAACTCTGATCTAAGGGGATTCCTGCTCACCAAAGCCCTCACTCACACCAGAGTTCCCAGTATCCCCCTTTAAATCATGGTTCCCAAAGCCCCCCTTACATCTGAGTCCGCAGAGAACACTTTATATGTGAGTCCCCCTTACCTTGGTGTACTCACTCACTCGGAGGCAGGAGAGAGAATGTATCTTCCGGCTGCTGGGCTTCAGATTTCACACCACACATCCCTTTTCTGAGGTACAGCATGCCGGGGATTGGAGTATTGGCGGGCAGACACAGAGGGGTAAGGGCAGGAGGAGGAACAAATCAAGCCCTCTCTCCTCTCCCGTTCGTGCGGGGAACTGTGCTGGCACTGGGCGGTGTGAGAGAGTGTCCGAGACACTCAACTTAGACAACTGCAGCCAGCCCTATGGATGGTTGGCAACCCTGGTGATCAGGGTGTGCCCAGGCACATCCAGCCCATGTGCACGCCTGTGCACTCAGCAGCTGTGGTACTCTGTTACTTGGGGAGCCACAGTCCAGTCCGTCTGAATAGTGTTCAAAACCTGGACTGTCCGGGTAAATCCCGCATTGGGTGGCAATCCTGCTTCTGTGAATGGACAGCTGGGGGGGGGGGGGGATGGTTGAGAGCAGAGATGTTTGCTCTGTGTGTAAGCAGACAGCATTTTTCCTCCCAGAGGGTTAGGTGTGTAGTGATTAGCTGTACTACAGTGTAAGCAGGTGCAGTTAACTAGCCTGCCACTAGGTGGCTCTGTTCCAAAATAGTGTCTGGTTACAGAAAGCAGTGTCATCAGGTGCTAGGCCCCTTTTAGTTAGAACTTAGAACCCACAGTGTAGTGATGTCATGGGTGAGCCAGGGCCCAGTTATAAGCCAGGTCGGGAGGAACCCTAATGCAGCTTGGGGATATGGAAAGAACTGTTTCTACATTCACTATAAAACGTGACTACCAGACTTCTTTATTGAAGAATATTCCTCTTTTGGCCAAAGGCTTGGGTCAATATCCGCTCCCTTCTGCTAGACAGGAATTAAAGCTGAACTCCAGGAATTCAGCCCCCTTTGTAAAAATGTGCAGGCATAGTTTGAAGCAAGTCTAAAAAGATGCAGGCCTCCTCCTGGACTTATCTCTTTAATTTCCATCTGACAGTTTTATGGAGCTCCCATTGTAAGAGGGGTTTGGGAAATCGGCACCAAAAGCACAAGTCCCTGCCCCGCTCCTCTCCTGTTAGCACAGCGACCTTCAGGCTTAGGCTTTACCCCTTCGCCACCTTGTACCTGACTCCATGCCAAAGGCCTCCTCCTGACATTCCTGCCTGTTGACCTTCATATCCCCAAAAGAAGGAATGTCCACACACAAATAGAGCTGCTACACTTTATTGGTGGTACTTAAGATGATGGCACAAACAGTCACATCACACCGACATACTATCCGGGGTCACTTGACAGTACATTGTCGATCACATTCAACGGATGGTCTGCAGAAGTCATATGTGAAAGCATCATACAGCCCTTCCAGTAAGCCATCTTCTCTCAGTCTCTCTTCACCTGTGGTCATTAATACTCACTGGGATGGGACCTCTGCAGTCACCTCCTCCATTGGTACACCATTTCTGGGACCCTCCAGGGGGAAAGCCTCATTCCAGGGAACTCTTAGCCTGGCCTATAAGACCCTTTGCAACCCACTCAAGCCCCCACCTCGATAAGGGTCAGGAAGCCTACAGCCGGCTCTTCGGGGTGCAGATCTACCTCTCCCCGGCCTCCAGCCCTGTCCAGGGCCTCCACTTGCTGGCTCTGATGGTGGGGTTTCTGGCAACCATACCCCAACTGCACTAGGGCTCCTACCAACCCGACTGATAACTGGGCCCTGATTCAATGACATCACTGCAGGTGGACTCTAACTAAATGGGTCCTAGCACCTGATGACACTGTTTTCTGTAGCCAGACACCATTCTGGCAGAGAGACACCTAGTGGCAGACTAGCTAACTGCACCTGCTTATACCATAGTACAGCTATCACTACACTCCTAGGGCTCTGAGAGGAGAGGCGCTGCCTTCTTACACACAACATTTCCGCCCCTCCCCCCTCCGCTGTCCATTCACAGAAGCTTTTGTATTTTGTGAATGAGTTCACGTTCTACAAAGTGATTTGTGATTGGGCATGAGGAGGAGAGGGACGGACACAACAGCTGCATTTGATTCTGTAGCTGAAGGAGCTAAGACCAGAAGGTCCGGGGTCGGAGCGCCGGAAGCACAGGGATGGCTATGCTCCCGGAGCTCCATAAAACCATCAGAAATATGTCCAGGAGGTGGCATGCACCTACTTGGACTTAACTCGTACTATACCCCTGCACATTTTACCAAGTAAATAGATAAAGACTGACTGCTGCTCAACCCGCACTGTCCTTGGCTTTCAGTGCAGATGAGGTGAATGCTGCGGCAACTGTTGGCCCCCAAATAGGATGAAAAATACTTCAAGCAGCACTCGTCCTCGGGATAAAAAGGTTTTATTCATCACAGTTAAAAAAACATGACAAGTCCCAACAACTTCCACGTTTCTGCCCAAAACGTAGTGAGTGTACTTTACAGCTGTAATTAGTCTGGAAGGTCAGATTCTGGGTTATTATTATCAGAACCAAATAATCTCTGACCAGCTACCTTCAGAAGTTTGGTTTGGGGAGATGTGAATGTTTGAAGGCACCATTTGTGCTAGAAGAGATGATATGGTAGAACTGGGAGGTGGAATTGTGCTAAGAGGGGATTTTTTTTTGGGGGGGGGGGGATTTGTGTTAGTAGAGATGATCGGGGGGGAATTTGTGCTAGGAGGGGGGGATTTGTGCTAGGAGGGGGGATTTGTGCTGGGGGGGCAGTTGTGTTAGTAGGGATGATCGGGGGGAATTTGTGCTAGGAGGGGGGGATTTGTGCTGGGGGGGGAGTTGTGTTAGTAGGGATGATTGGGGGGGATTTGTGCTAGGAGGGGGGGGTTTGTGCTGGGGGGGGGGTTGTGTTAGTAGGGATGATTGGGGGGGATTTGTGCTAGGAGGGGGGGTTTGTGCTGGGGGGGGTTGTGTTAGTAGGGATGATTGGGGGGGATTTGTGCTAGGAGGGGGGGGTTTGTGCTGGGGGGGGGGTTGTGTTAGTAGAGATGATCGGGGGGGATTTGTGCTAGGAGAGATTATTGGTGGGATTTGTGCTAGTAGGGGTGATTGGGGGGGATTTGGAGTTAGGGGGAGAGGAGAGGAAATTTGGGGGGCAGACGATTTTTGCTAGAAGTTGGGGGGGGCTGGATATGTTCTGGGGGGGGGGGCTTGAGGAGGGGAGTGGACTTGTGTTAGAAAGTGGGGTGGATACATGCTGGAGGACGCTTTGAGAGGGGGGAGGACTTGTGCCACAGTGATTTTTTATTTGGGGGGGCAGTATTTGTGCTGGGGGGATTCGGCAGTTGAGGGAGGGCAAAGATTTGTTCTGGGAGGGGGGGCGGATTTGTACTGGGGGGGAATTATTATGTTTTATAAAGCCAAAACAAAATTAAACTATAATAAATAATAAAAATATTATATTTTAATATAATAATATAGTATTACATATATGGTATTAAAATGTATTAATTTATTATACATACTTTAGCAATTTTGACTGTAGTCATAATTTTCACCTTTTCTTGTCTTTTTTCTGTATGAATAAAGTTGTTACTCACCGTAAACAGTTTTTAAACTTCCGAAATAATGCAATACTCTATGTGCCCAGGAGGTGGAGACAAAGGACTGCCCTTCTCACACTGACATCATCTATCAATGTACAGAAGAAGGTCGGTCGCGTTTCTCTATGTCCGGTGTCTTGCCGAGAATGTTCCCTCGGCGGATAAGTTCCCCCCCTGTACTGCGCAGGCGCAGCGCCTGCGCAGTACATACTACTCTCAGCCGCCGGAGATAGCCGAAGCTCAAATGCTTCAATCAGCTGTACACGGCGCCTGCGCTCTGGGTCCAGGTTCCTTCCCCACCATCCAAGTGGACCTAGAGGGGGAATCTAAAAGAGCCGAGCGAAGCGAGGCCGTGCCCGAAGCGTGGCGAGCGAAGCGAGCCCGCGAGGGGCCCTCTTACAGGCGCCGTGTACAGCTGATTTTCAGCTGTTCTGCTTCGGCTATTTCCGCCGATACCTACTGCGCAGGCGCAGTAGAGGGGGGAACTCATACGCCGAGCGGAACTTTCTCGGCAGAACACCGGCTGGATAGAATTTTTGGAAATCAGCCATACAGAACCAGAGACATCAACAGAAACAAAGTAGCCGGAGAGCGAACATGGAAGGATTTATATGTAGATATTTGAGCTTCTTTCATCTTCGGCATATTTCCAAGGTGAATGGCATGAGGTGTGACAATCCAATTCCCGGAATTGTTTTTTGAAGTTGTACATTTTTTGTCATAATTTTTTTTTTTGAAAAAAAATTTATTGTTCACAATTTTTTTTTTTTAATATACTGTCACCAGTGCTGTACAGCGCCATCATATGACGGGTGTGGCGGTGATCAGGGACATTGACTGGTGACAGTATGTAAAAATAATAATAATACTAAATATTTTTTTTCCATTTTTTAAAATGATTTTTATTGCAGGTTTCTAAGTTAACAGTACATAACAGAGCCTATTGGGCATACCCAGGCTCTTTTTGTTCATTTTTTTTTTTTTTTACTTTTTTTTAGAGTAGTTCAGTGTCACCATAGTGATCACTCCGAGGGGTAATCATGGATTTAATTTTTTTTGTTTTTTTACATTTTGTTTGTTGTTACAATGAAGATTGAAGAACATTGTAACAGCAAAGTTTTCAGCTGTCATGAATGGGTTAACCATTCATGACAGCTGATTACTAGTGATTGGCTGCAGCTAATCACTTGGTACAGGGTGCTGCGATTGGCCCAGGTATCATGTGATAGCTGTGGGCTAATCACAGCATAGGCAACAAAGCTGTTATGAATTAACTCATTCATAACAGCTCTGCTGACGTTGTGATCATGTAGCGGGATCTAAAATCACGGGGTTTGGAGGGCAGCTAAACCCGGTGCAGGTATGTTGCATACATGTACATGATTGTACATGCACATGCCACCCTGGCTCAGTATATGTACTAGTCAGCAAGTGGTTCACAAATATAATTTTTGTATTGCAGCTTACCAAATCTTCAATGTGATGGATGCATTTGTTTTCTTATTTAGGCTTTCTTTCTTCTATTTTGTCCCCCCCGGTGATCCTGCCTGTAAGTCTATTGTTTTTCAACAGAACAAGCTCTCCTGCAGAATGTAGCAGTTACAGAGATGAGATAAACCATTTATCACTGACAAGGGTGTTTACAATGATCAGCTTTTATTTATTTATGAAATATCTTTATCCCGAAAGGAGAAAAAAAAAACTGCTGTGACCAGGACTTTCTTTCATAGAGAACAGCGGCAAAAAAGAGGGAGGGTTTTTTTTTTTTTTGGGGACTTTAGATGAGGCAATGAATGGATAGACTCATCTGCCTCCACCCCTATTGTATACAAAAAAAAAAATATATCAAAAAGAAAAGTTGGGACTTTAAATGAAGCACAGCTAAGAGCATATAGAAAAAATAAAATCACACGATCATGGATTCCAAAAGCATGAACATTGAATCATAAGAATAACATGATGAAATTTAGTAAAAATTTTAAAAAATAATAATTTTTTTTTTTTACGCAGCGTGGCGTTGGCGGCATACCGTGGCTAACCTTGGCCTTAGGACTGCATGCTGATGGAGTACACATCTCACCTCTTTTTTTTTCAGTCTTTCACGCACTGGTCCCCATGATCTCCCTTTGAGATGCAGGGTAAACACTTTTTTACACTTTTTTGCTAGTGAGGTTTTTTCACCAAGTTTTGTGTCCACTATTCAGCACAGCCTCTCACTTGGCTTGAAACAGTGCGAGAAAGACTGAAAAAAGAGGTGAGATGTGTGCTCCATCAGCATGCAGTCCTAAGGCCAAGGTTAGCCACGGTACACCACCAACGCCACGCTGCGTTATAAAAATTTTTAATTAATTTTTTAACTTTTACTAAATTTCATCATGTTATTCTTGTGATTCAATGTTCATGCTTTTGGAATCCATGATCATCTGATTTTATTTTTTCTATATGCTCTTAGCTGTGCTTCATTTAAAGTCCCAACTCTTCTTTTTGATATATTTTTCTCAGAGAATAGATACTGAGTCACCCCTTGTCTCCGCACCCTACCCACCTCTGAGCACCTTCTCTTGGTTCCACCCCCTACCCATCTCTGAGCACCATCTCTTGGTTCCACCCCCTCTACCCACCTCTGAGCACCTTCTCTTGGTTCCACCCCCTACCCATCTCTAAGAACCATCTCTTGGTTCCACCCCTCTACCCACCTCTGAGCACCTTCTCTTGGTTCCACCCCCTACCCATCTCTAAGAACCATCTCTTGGTTCCACCCCTCTACCCACCTCTGAGCACCATCTCTTGGTTCCACCCCCTACCCACCTCTGAGCACCATCTCTTGGTTCCACCCCTCTACCCACCTCTGAGCACCATCTCTTGGTTCCACCCCTCTACCCACCTCTGAGCACCTTCTCTTGGTTCCACCCCTCTACCCACCTCTGAGCACCTTCTCTTGGTTCCACCCCTCTACCCACCTCTGAGCACCTTCTCTTGGTTCCACCCCTCTACCCACCTCTGAGCACCTTCTCTTGGTTCCACCCCCTACCCACCTCTGAGCACCATCTCTTGGTTCCACCCCCTCTACCCACCTCTGAGCACCATCTCTTGGTTCCACCCCTCTACCCACCTCTGAGCACCATCTCTTGGTTCCACCCCCTACCCATCTCTGAGCACCATCTCTTTGTTCCACCCCCTCTACCCACCTCTGAGCACCTTCTCTTGGTTCCACCCCCTACCCATCTCTAAGAACCATCTCTTGGTTCCACCCCTCTACCCACCTCTGAGCACCTTCTCTTGGTTCCACCCCCTACCCATCTCTAAGAACCATCTCTTGGTTCCACCCCTCTACCCACCTCTGAGCACCATCTCTTGGTTCCACCCCCTACCCACCTCTGAGCACCATCTCTTGGTTCCACCCCTCTACCCACCTCTGAGCACCATCTCTTGGTTCCACCCCTCTACCCACCTCTGAGCACCTTCTCTTGGTTCCACCCCTCTACCCACCTCTGAGCACCTTCTCTTGGTTCCACCCCTCTACCCACCTCTGAGCACCTTCTCTTGGTTCCACCCCTCTACCCACCTCTGAGCACCTTCTCTTGGTTCCACCCCCTACCCACCTCTGAGCACCATCTCTTGGTTCCACCCCCTCTACCCACCTCTGAGCACCATCTCTTGGTTCCACCCCTCTACCCACCTCTGAGCACCATCTCTTGGTTCCACCCCCTACCCATCTCTGAGCACCATCTCTTGGTTCCACCCCCTCTACCCACCTCTGAGCACCTTCTCTTGGTTCCACCCCCTACCCATCTCTAAGAACCATCTCTTGGTTCCACCCCTCTACCCACCTCTGAGCACCTTCTCTTGGTTCCACCCCCTACCCATCTCTAAGAACCATCTCTTGGTTCCACCCCTCTACCCACCTCTGAGCACCATCTCTTGGTTCCACCCCCTACCCACCTCTGAGCACCATCTCTTGGTTCCACCCCTCTACCCACCTCTGAGCACCATCTCTTGGTTCCACCCCTCTACCCACCTCTGAGCACCTTCTCTTGGTTCCACCCCTCTACCCACCTCTGAGCACCTTCTCTTGGTTCCACCCCTCTACCCACCTCTGAGCACCTTCTCTTGGTTCCACCCCTCTACCCACCTCTGAGCACCTTCTCTTGGTTCCACCCCCTACCCACCTCTGAGCACCATCTCTTGGTTCCACCCCCTCTACCCACCTCTGAGCACCATCTCTTGGTTCCACCCCTCTACCCACCTCTGAGCACCATCTCTTGGTTCCACCCCTCTACCCACCTCTGAGCACCATCTCTTGGCTCCACCCCTCTACCCACCTCTGAGCACCTTCTCTTGGTTCCACCCCCTACCCACCTCTGAGCACCATCTCTTGGTTCCACCCCTCTACCCACCTCTGAGCACCATCTCTTGGTTCCACCCCCTACCCACCTCTGAGCACCATCTCTTGGTTCCACCCCTCCACGAACCTCTGAGCACCATCTCTTGGTTCCACCCCTCCACGAACCTCTGAGCACTGTCTCTTGGTTCCACCCCCTACCCACCGTCTCTTGGTTCCACCCCCTACCCATACCTCCCAACATTTTGAGATGGGAATGAGGGACACCTACTAGTAAATGTATGTAGGCATAGGACACGCCCCATGCCACACCCCTTTAAAGGATAATTAACCCCCAGAAAAAGTTAATTAAATCCACAAGTGCTTTTTTTTACCACTACTATTCCTTTATATCGGCTTTTAAAATTTACAAAAGTAGCAATTTAGTAATTGGATGAAAGGTTTAGCGCTGGGAAACACTTTTTGAAAGATAAAAAGTGCATTTTATATACATCTATATGGATCAGACCAACATGAGGGACAAAAGAGGAGGAAAGAGGGACAGAGGGACATTGTTCCAAATCAGGGACAGTTGGGAGGTATGCCCCTCTGAGCACCGTCTCTTGGTTCCACCCCCTACCCACCTCTGAGCACCGTCTCTTGGTTTCACCCCTCTACCCACCTCTGAGCACCATCTCTTGGTTTCACCCCTCTACCCACCCCTGAGCACCATCTCTTGGTTCCACATCTCTCTACCCACCTCTGAGCACCTTCTCTTGGTTCCACCTCTCTACCCACCTCTGAGCACCTTCTCTTGGTTCCACCTCTCTACCCACCTCTGAGCACCGTCTCTTGGTTCCACCCCTCTACCCACCTCTGGGCACTGTCTCTTGGTTCCACATCTCTACCCACCTTTGAGCACTGTCTCTTGGTTCCACCCCCTACCCACCTCTGAGCACCATCTCTTGGTTCCACCCCCTACCCACCACTAAGCACCGTCTCTTGGTTCCACCCCTACCCACCTCTGAGTCACCCCTTGTCTCCACCCCCTACCCACCTCTGAGCACCTTCTCTTGGTTCCACCCCCTACCCATCTCTGAGCACCATCTCTTGGTTCCACCCCCTCTACCCACCTCTGAGCACCATCTCTTGGTTCCACCCCTCTACCCACCTCTGAGCACCATCTCTTGATTCCACCCCTCTACCCACCTATGAGCACCTTCTCTTGGTTCCACCCCTCTACCCACCTCTGAGCACCATCTCTTGGTTCTACCCACCTCTGAGCACCTTCTCTTGGTTCCACCCCTCTACCCACCTCTGAGCACCTTCTCTTGGTTCCACCCCTCTACCCACCTCTGAGCACCTTCTCTTTGTTCCACCCCCTACCCACCTCTGAGCACCATCTCTTGGTTCCACCCCTCTACCCACCTCTGAGCACCATCTCTTGGTTCCACCCCTCTACCCACCTCTGAGCACCTTCTCTTGGTTCCACCCCCTACCCACCTCTGAGCACCATCTCTTGGTTCCACCCCCTACCCACCTCTGAGCACCTTCTCTTGGTTCCACCCCCTACCCACCTCTGAGCACCATCTCTTGGTTCCACCCCCTACCCACCTCTGAGCACCATCTCTTGGTTCCACCCCTCTACCCACCTCTGAGCACCATCTCTTGGTTCCCCCCCCCACGAACCTCTGAGCACCATCTCTTGGTTCCACCCCTCCACGAACCTCTGAGCACTGTCTCTTGGTTCCACCCCCTACCCACCGTCTCTTGGTTCCACCCCCTACCCATACCTCCCAACATTTTGAGATGGGAATGAGGGACACCTACTAGTAAATGTATGTAGGCATAGGACACGCCCCATGCCACACCCCTTTAAAGGAGAATTAACCCCCAGAAAAAGTTAATTAAATCCACAAGTGCTTTTTTTTACCACTACTATTCCTTTATATCGGCTTTTAAAATTTACAAAAGTAGCAATTTAGTAATTGGATGAAAGGTTTAGCGCTGGGAAACACTTTTTGAAAGATAAAAAGTGCATTTTATATACATCTATATGGATCAGACCAACATGAGGGACAAATGAGGAGGAAAGAGGGACAGAGGGACATTGTTCTAAATCAGGGACAGTTGGGAGGTATGCCCCTCTGAGCACCGTCTCTTGGTTCCACCCCCTACCCACCTCTGAGCACCATCTCTTGGTTTCACCCCTCTACCCACCTCTGAGCACCATCTCTTGGTTCCACCTCTCTACCCACCTCTGAGCACCTTCTCTTGGTTCCACCTCTCTACCCACCTCTGAGCACCGTCTCTTGGTTCCACCCCTCTACCCACCTCTGGGCACTGTCTCTTGGTTCCACATCTCTGCCCACCTTTGAGCACTGTCTCTTGGTTCCACCCCCTACCCACCTCTGAGCACCGTCTCTTGGTTCCACCCCCTACCCACCTCTGAGCACCATCTCTTGGTTCCACCCCCTACCCACCTCTGAGCACCATCTCTTGGTTCCACCCCTACCCACCTCTGAGCACATCTCTTGGTTCCACCCCCTACCCACCTCTGAGCACCGTCTCTTGGTTCCACCCCCTACCCACCTCTGAGCACCATCTCTTGGTTCCACCCCTACCCACCTCTGAGCACATCTCTTGGTTCCACCCCCTACCCACCTCTGAGCACCATCTCTTGGTTCCACCCCCTACCCACCACTAAGCACCGTCTCTTGGTTCCACCCCCTACCCACCTCTGAGCACCATCTCTTGGTTCCACCCCCTACCCATCTCTGAGCACCATCTCTTGGTTCCACCCACTACCCACCTCTGAGCACCGTCTCTTGGTTCCACCCCCTACCCATCTCTGAGCACCGTCTCATGGTTCCACCCCTCTACCCACCTCCCAGTACCGCCTCTTTCAGAAGATACAGAACCAATTAGAATTTTGTGGCGCTAAATAGGTTGTATGGAATTTGTTAATGATAAGAAGAAAAGCAGTAAAATAGATCCCCTGCAGCAACAATAGACCACCTGCAACAACAAAAACACCCCAGCAACATTGGACCCCCCCAGCAGCAACAATAGATCTCTCAGCAGCCAGCATCAGTAGACCCCCTCCCTTAACAGTAGATCCCTACTAGCAACATAAGACCGCCCCCCCCCCCAGCAACAACAGATCCTCCAGCACACCCCACACCCCTTGCCATTACATGAATTCAGTGCTGGAGGTGCCAGAACTGCATTTCCCGCTGAAAAAAAAAATCCCTGGCTGTAACTGATTATAAAGTGTGAGCTGGAGTTCCATATGTTAGTGTATCTAAATCTGCTAGTCCATCTAACACCCCCCACCCCCCGACTGAAAATGTGAATGCTGGTGATCTATGATTGGCTACAGCTAATCACATGGTACAGGGTGCCGTGATCGGCCCAGGTACCATGTGATAGCTGTGGGCCAATCACAGCTTAGTCAACACAGCTGTTTGTTGGCATTGTGAATTCTTAGATGAGTTTTCTTTTTTAGGCTTTCTTTCTTCTATATTCCCCCTGGTGATCCAGCCAGTAAGTCTGTTATTTGTCAACAAAACAAGCTCTCCTGCAGAACGTAGCAGTTACAGAGATGAGATAAACCATTTACCACTGACAAGGGTGCTTACAATGATCAGCTTTTATTTATTTATGGAATATCTTTATCCCGAAAGGAGAAAAAAAACTGCTGTAACCAGGACTTTTTTCTCTCCGATTAATAGATACAGGAACTCCGCCCTTTGAGTCACCCCTTGTCTCCACCCCCTACCCACCTCTGAGCACCTTCTCTTCGTTCCGCCCCCTACCCACCTCTGAGCACCGTCTCTTGGTTCCGCCCCCTACCCACCTCCCAGTACCGCCCCTTTTCAGAGAATACAGAACCAAGTATCATTTTGTGCTACTAAATAGTTTGTGTGGAATTTGTTAATGATAACAAGAAAAGCAGTAAAATAGATCTCCTGCAGCAACAATAGATCCCCCCACACAACAATAGACTCCCCCAGCAACAATAGACACACCCGCAACAATATTTCCCCTACACAATAGACTCCCCCGCAGCAACTATAGACCCCCACACCAGCAACAATAGTTCCCCCCACACAACAATAGACTCCCCTGCAGCAACAATAGACCCCACCCCAGCAACAATAGTTCCCCCCCACACAACAATAGACTCCCCTGCAGCAACAATAGACCCCCAGCCCAGAAACAATAGTTCCCCCCACACAACAATAGGCTCCCCTGCAGCAACAATAGACCCCCACTACAGCAACAATAGTTCCCCCCACACAACAATAGACTCCCACCACAGCAACAATAGTCCCCCATACAACAATAGACCCCCCGCAGCAACAATAGATCACCACCACAGCAACAATAGTTCCCCCCACACAACAATAGACTCCCCTGCAGCAACAATAGACCCCCACTACAGCAACAATAGTTTGCCCACACAACAATAGACTCCCACCACAGCAACAATAGTCCCCCATACAACAATAGACCACCCCCCCCCGCAGCAACAATAGATCACCACCACAGCAACAATAGTTCCCCCCACACAACAATAGACTCCCCTGCAGCAACAATAGACCCCCAATACAGTAACAATAGTTCGCCCACAGAACAATAGACTCCCACCACAGCAACAATAGTCCCCCATACAACAATAGACCCCCCCAGCAGCAACAATAGATCACCACAACAGCAACAATAGTTCCCCCCCACACAACAATAGACTCCCCTGCAGCAACAATAGACCCGCACCCCAGCAACAATAGTTCCCCCCACACAACAATAGACTCCCCTGCAGCAACAATAGACCCCACCCCAGCAACAATAGTTCCCCCCACACAACAATAGACCCCCACTACAGCAACAATAGTTCCCCCCACACAACAATAGACTCCCCTGCAGCAAAAATAGACCCCCACTACAGCAACAATAGTTCCCCCCACACAACAATAGACCCCCACTACAGCAACAATAGTTCCCCCCACACAACAATAGACCCCCCACAGCACAGCAACAATAGATCACCACCACAGTAACAATAGTTCCCCATACAACAATAAACCCCCCCTGCAGCAACAATAGATCACCACCACAGCAACAATAGTTCCCCCCACACAACAATAGACTCCCTATATTATTATATATGCAGCAATGTCATATGACATCACCCCAGAACGAGAGGGGATCCCGCCCACCATCAATTCCCTATACGGCGGGCGGGAGGTGGTTAAAACCACTTTAAGACCAGCCTCGTTTTGGATTTTAGGTGTTTACATGTTTAAAACAGGTTTTTCTGCTAGAAAATTACTTAGAACCCCCAAACATTATATATGGTTTTTATTCTAACACCCTAGAGAATACAATGGCGGTCATTGCAATACTTTTTTTTGCACCGTATTTGCGCAGCGGTCTTATAAGCGCACTTTTTTTGGAAAAAATTCACTTTTTTGAATAAAAAAATAAAACAACAGTAAAGTTATCCCAATTTTTTTTATATTGTGAAATATAATGTTACGCCAAGTAAATTGATACCCAACATGTCATGCTTGAAAATTGCGCCCGCTCGTGGAATAGCGTCAAACTTTTACCCTTAAAAATCTCCATAGGCGACGTTTAAAAAATTCTACAGGTTGCATATTTTGCGCTACAGAGGAGGTCTAGGGCTAGAATTATTGCTCTCGCTCTACCGGTCACGGCGATACCTCACATGGGCGGTTTGACCACCGTTTTCATATGCGGGCGCTACTCGCGTATGCGTTCGCTTCTGCGCGCGAGCTCGTTGGGACAGGGGGGTTTAAAAAATTTTTTTTTTTTTATTATTATTTATTTTACAATATTTTATTTATTTTTACACTGTTTAAAAAAAAAAAAAATGTGTCACTTTTATTTCTATTACAAGGAATGTAAACATCCCTTGTAATAGAAAAAAGCATGACAGGACCTCTTAAATATGAGATCTGGGGTCAAAAAGACCTCACATCTCATATTTACACTAAAATGCAATAAAAAAAAAAAATAAAAAAAAGTCATTTAGAAAAATGACATTTGAAAAAATATGCCTTTAAGAGGCGTGGACGGAAGTGACGTTTTGACGTCGCTTCCGCCCAGCAGTGTCATGGAGGCGAGTGGGCGCCATCTTGGCCTCACTCGTCTCCAGACACACCACGGGACAGGACGCGATCGCCTCCGCCGCTACCGACAGCTCCGGTAAGCGGCGGAGGGCACCGGATCGCGGCAGGAGGGGGGGGGGCCCTCTCCCGCCACCGATAAAAGTGATCTCGCGGCGAATCCGCCACAGGGACCACTTTTATCTGAAAGCCGGTCGCCGCACGAAAACGAGGATACCGGGGTTATGGCAGCTAGCTGCTGCCATAACAACGATATACCCCTTCAAACTTAGGACGTACATCGTCGTGCGGCGGTCGGGAGGTGGTTAAAGTGATACTAAAGTCTCTGTTTTTTTTTTTTTTTTCTTTTATTAAAAATAACAAACATATCAGACTTCCCGCTCTCTGTAATGGTTTTGTACAGAGCAAGTGTTCAGGCCCCTCTTCAGCACTCCTGGCCCCTCCCTCCTGTTGAGTGCCCCCACAGTAAGCAGTTCCCTATGGGTGGCACCCGAGCCGAGGCGCAGCTCCCTGCGTCTATTCAGACATGGAGCCGCGGCCCGGCCCCGCCCCCGCCCCCCTCTCTCACCTTATTGGCTAACTGACTTTGACAGCAGCAGGAGCCAATGGCTATCGATAATACAGCACGTTTATTAAAATTCACCAAATTCAAGCCAGTCAGGTGCACTTACATTCGTCTGTGCCTAAGGTCGGGGCGTCGCTGTTACTTCCGGGTTGTCGGTAACATCATATTAGGAATAGGTGGAACACACGGTGAATCCCTTTGGAGAACGGTGGGGCAGAACGCCGTTGATACAGGAAGGTTGTGCTGGTGCCGGTTTAGGCACAGAAGAATGTAAGTGCATTTGACTGGCTTGATTTTAATTTGGTGTATTTTAATAAACGTGCTGCAGCTGCACTATTGCTCTACTTACACTATATTACCAAAAGTATTGGGACACCTGTCTTTACACGCACATGAACTTTAATGACATCCCAGTCTTAGTCCGTAGGGTTCAATATTGAGTTGGCCCACCCTTTGCAGCTATAACAGCTTCACCTCTTCTAGGAAGGCTGTCCACAAGGTTTAGGAGTGTGTCTATGGGAATGTTTGACCATTCTTCCAGAAGTGCATTTGTGAGGTCAGGCACTGATGTTGGAGGAGAAGGCCTGGCTCACAGTCTCCGCTCTAATTCAACCCAAAGGTGTTCTATGGGGTTGAGGTCAGGCCAGCCAAGTTCCCCCACCCCAAACTTGATCATCTATGTCTTTATGGACCTTGCTGTGTGCACTGGTGTGTAGTCATGTTTTAACAGGAAGGGGCCGTCCCCAAACTGTTCCCACAAAGTTGGAAGCATGAAATTGTCCAAAATGTTTTGGTGTGATGAAGCCTTAATAGTTCCCTTCACTGGAAGTGAAGTGCAGGCCAGTCAAGTTCCTCCACCCCAAACTCGCTCATCCATGTCTTTATGGACCTTGCTTTGTGCACTGGTCCAAATCATTTGGTGGAGGGGGGATTATGGTGTGGGGTTGCTTTTCAGGGGTTGGGCTTGGCCCCTTAGTTCCACTGAAGGGAAATCTTAAGGCGTCACCATACCAAGACATTTTGGACAATTTCATGCTTCCAACTTTGTGGGAACAGTTTTTGGGGACGGCCCCTTCCTGTTCCATCATGACTGCACACCAGTGCACAAAGCAAGGTCCATAAAGACATGGATGAGCGAGTTTGGGGTGGAGGAACTTCACTGGCCTGCACAGAGTCCTAACCTCAACCAGATAGAACACCTTTGGGATGAATTAGAGTGGAGTCTGCGAGCCAGGCCTTCTTGTCCAACATCAGTGCCTGACCTCACAAATGCTCTTCTGGAAGAATGGTCAAACATTCCCATAGACACCCTCCTAAACCTTGTGGACGGCCTTCCCAGAAGAGTTGAAGCTGTTATAGCTGCAAAGGGTGGAGCCAACTCAATATTGAACCCTACGGACTAAGACTGGGAGGCCATTAAAGTTCATGTGCGTGTAAAGGCAGGCGTCCCAATACTTTTGGTAATATAGTGTATGTCTTTTTGGGATTTATGATTCCAAATTGGATGGGAGAGAAGAGCTGCACAGAGGGCATATTAAATGCTGATGTTGTCTCATCTTTCTTGTTGGTTTATGCACTTCATGACCATAATACACATTATATATATATATATATATATATATATATATATATATATATATATATATATATATATATATATATATATATATAATGTTGCAGTTTGCAAGTGGTTTAGCGGGGTCATGGTGGTTGGAGATATCAGCCATAACACCGGTATTTATTCATTTTTTTTTCTGTCTCATGAAAGCGGTCTGAGTGGCTCATTAGCCGCTGAATTGCTGCCGCCCCCCTGTTTGTCAGGCTCACCATTTTTACTGCCGTGTCCAAGAAACAAGCCAACTGGTCACAGAGGTGAACAGGGACCAGATTGTCTCTGATCGCCTCTATGGCCTTAGACTTTTTTTTAAAGCAAAAGGAGATATTTGGGGTCTAGCAGCGTTTTTTCAAACGCAATTTCTTTTAGAATAAAAAATGCACTATAATAAAAAAAAAAAAGCATATATAATGTGAAAGATGAAGTTACGCTGAGTAAATAGATACCTAACATGTCACGCTTTAAAATTGCGCACACTTGTGGAATAACGACAAACGACGATACTTAAATATATCCATAGGCGACGCTTTAAATTTTTTTTTTACATATTACCTGTTTTGAGTTACGGAGGAGGTCTACTGCTAGAATTATTGCTCTCGCTCTAACGATCGCGGCGAGGCCTCACATGTGTGGTTGGAACACCGTCTACATATGTGGGCGCGACTTACGTATGCGTTCGCTTCTGCGTGGGAGCTCGGAGGGATGGGGGAGCTTTACTTTTTTTTTTTCTTATTTATTTTACTTTTTACTTTTACACTGTCCCTTTATTTTTTTTTTTCATCACTTTTTATTCCTATTACAAGAAATGTAAATATCCCATGTAATAGAAATAAGGGATGACAGGTCCTCTTTATTGAGAGATCTGGGGGGTCAAAAAGACCCAGAAGCTCTCATTTACCTTTTTAAAAAGCAAAAGATTAAAAAAAAAAATGTTTTTTGAACTGATGTTTTAACAAAAAAAAATAGTTAACTATGGCCTGGGAACAGGAAGTGACATCAGATGTTGCTTAGGTCCTCCAAGGGCATAGAGATGAGCGGTGGCCATCTTGGCCTCACTTGTCTTCCTGCCCAGCAAACAGCCACTTTGGATCACTCCCGGGTTTTTACCGTCAGGTCGGGTGAGCCCGGGAACGACTAGTAAGCGGCGGGAGGAAGGCGACACCATTCCCTGCTTCTAAAAGTCCTCCTGTGGCAAATCTGGGACCACTTTTATCTTACGGAGAATCGACCATAGTAAAAAGAAAATGCCATGGGTTATGGCAGATAGCTGTTGCCATAACCCAGGTATGTCAATTATTATTCATGCACGTTTATTTATTGAAGATAATTTGTTTGTTTTTTTTGTTTTGTTTTTTTAACACTGCTAATTTGTGACAACACAGGATTTCGAGGACTGAAATTTACAATAAATGGTGTCAGCCCTGCCCAGTCCTCTTTTGTTACTAAGGCCTCTTGCACATGGATATAACAATGTACTGATGTTTATACGCAGGACCTTGTTGGCTGAAAGATCTTGAGTAAAAAAAAAAAAAAAACACAAGTTACGTCCCGTGCAGACCCCGCGCGTACAGATGCATAAACGTGCGTATACACGAGTAATAAGTAAAAAAATTCCTCTTCATCCTCTTCTATGTGACAATGTTGCAATATTACAGGTATACACTGATATATACTTGTGTACCAATGCATACAGTGTCTTGAAAAAAGTATTCATACCCCTTGACATTTTCTACATTTCGTCATGTTACAACCAAAAACGTAAATGTATTTTATTGGGATTTTATGTGATAGACCAACACAAAGTGGAACACAATTGTGAAGTGGAAGGAAAATGATAAATGGTACCAATAGGGCGCCACACTAAAACAGCAGAGGCGAACGGGCAACAGCGGCCGGTATGGGGTGGCGTGCTAATCTTTCTTATCTTCATCAGGGGGACCCCCTGATGAAGATACAAATTACCCCTTGTATAGAACACGCATAGGGGAAGGGGACAGGACGGAACGTTATACATACAACCTGTTGGGACAGATTAGCACGCCACCCCATACCGGCCGCTGTTGCCCGTTCGTCTCTGCTGTTTTAGTGTGGCGCTCTTAAGCACCTTGTTACTGTACCCATTGCAGGATTTGTTTATGATTTTAATAAATTTAGTACATACCGCTCCATGAAGTCCTTTTTGTGTTGATATATTGAGGTACAGACGGGACTGTTGTGAGGAACAGAGGCACCAGTGCAGATCTATCCAGGACCCTGCATATAACATCGAACCCAGAGAGGTTCTAAGGCGCATTCTGACCAAGCTTAATTGCAAGGTCGCACGCCCTAAAGCGAGGGGCTATCACCTGGGGGGAGCACTTGTATGAGCGCACAGCATTTTAGTTTGTGTTCACCATAAGACATGAATGGATTGTGGAAGATTTGTGGACTGTTAATTTGATCATTGCACAGCAACACAGCACTGAATTGCATAGAATCGCACAGATGCAACACCAAATCCCATGGATGCGTTTTTTTTGTATTTTTTAACTTTTTATCGTTTGAACATTGCACTAACACCATATTGCGTAGATGCAGCACTGAAATGCATGGATGCAACACTAAATCGCATGGATGTTTGTTTTGAATTATTTATTATAAATAAAATAAAAAGTCGCGCTGAGCAATGAGATTTTTCATTCATTCATTGAATTATTTATTGTTTGAAAATTGCACAAGCTTTGTGGAATATTTGCAATACACGGGCTTATTGGAGCACTTTTACCTATTTATTCATTGAAGTTTATTGCACATTAATGTATAGTATTAATAGTTTTTGTATATATTTTGTATGTTAAGCACAATATCACTTTATTAATATTTTAGTGGAAGTTTCTTACTTTTTTATTTTGATAAGCGCAGCGTGTGTACTATTTAGAAGAAAGTGCTCTGGTCAAAATTGAACTTTTTGGCCTAAAAGCAAAACGCTATGTGTGCCCCCCCCCCACACACTTTTCACATATTTATTTGTAAAAAAATGTTGAAAACCATTTATCATTTTCCTTCCACTTCACAATTATGTGCCACTTTGTGTTGCTCTATCACATAAAATCCCAATAAAATACATTTACGTTTTTGGATGTTACATGACAAAATGTGGAAAATGTCAAGGGGTATGAATACTTTTTCAAGGCACTGTATGTGTGCAAATGTCACCTGTGTTCAAGAAGCTTACATCCCCCCCCCTCCACCTTTCCCACCGCCCACATCTCCACAACATAGGAACTAATCGTTTTGCGGTCCCAAGATGAGAACTGAGAGAGGTAGTTGGACTTCTTGAGATAACGCAGGAAGTGTGGGGAGGACGTGGGACAGCTCTGGATTTCTGGTGGGATCAGCATCAGTTTTTTTTTCTTTTGCACATATAGAACAGATAATAGAGAACGCTTCCAGTGGGATGTTTTAACGGAGCAAAAAGGAAGCAAATAAGAGGCGTTCATTGTCGGGGGTTACAGAGACTCTCGGAAACGATGCCTGAAGATGTTCTGAAGGCTACACGGGTTCCTCCTTGTTGTCCGCTCTGCTCTGTCACTTTAAATTCTGTCTGGGGGGGGGGGGGGTGGTTCCAGAACAATAACAGATCCAGCAGAGCGTGGGGTATAATCGGGGGGGAGATCCCGGTCCCGTGATCAGGAAATTGCTCAACTCGGCTCGGAGAACAGAACTTCTCTTTTTCATTATTTATTGTTAATAACAGAAATCAGCAAAATATAAAAATAATCATCCGAGTTTTATCACAACATCCTCTTCTGTGGTTTCATCTTTTGATGAAAAGGAAGTACAAAGAGGATGTCGAGTTTGGCTGAATATGTCTCCAAAATGAAGCAGATCTCCACTGTAGATAAAACAGAGTATAAAATATAATACTTAATAACATAACATAATATAATATAACACAATATAATATAATACAATGTGATACAGTGTAATATAATATAAATATAACATAATATAATACAACACAATGTAATAAATTATAACATAACGTAATATAATATAATACAATGCAATCTAATATAACATAATACAATATAATATAATATAACAAAATATAATATAATGCAATATAATATAATACAATATAATATGATGCTGTTGTGGAGATTTTTATTAATGTATGTTGTCAGATGTCCTCCAGTGTCAGTTTTGCTGTAATACGCTCATGTGAGGGTATTCGCACATACAGGTGGAAAACCATTGGATGCGGAAACCTTCCCGTGGACACGGCAGACCTGTTTGCTCTTTTAAGGATGTTTGTTAATGCCCCACCAAGGGACTGGCCACTTCTGAGTAAGCAGATCTGCGTACATGGGAACCATAGTATAACCATACAAAATGATGGTCCACTGAGTCATGATAGAGTACGACTCGCGTCATTGGTAGCAATGGGAATGTGCACACGATCGTGTTCAGAGCCATGTAAGTAGTGTTCAAATTGTGAGTCCTTTGTGCCACAAAACGCTTGCCGCGTGGCTCTGCACGCGGCGGTGTGCATACGTCACTACTGTAATTCTATTTGAATATATACTGTACATGTGTGTGTGATTGGTTCTTTTGAAAGAATACAAGTATCTGATTGGCTGATTCTGAAGCCACCACCTTCCTTTGTTATTCATGTTTATAGTATAAATAAAAGGAGCCTAGCTATTCTCTGGAGGATTCTGCTAAGCTCAACGTGATACAAACATCTGTGTCTGTGTTACTTGGAGACATACAAGCGCGCTTTCCCGACATTATATGAGATCTGTTTTTGTGCTTTTAAGTGCAAAGAAATTATTTGCTTATAGGGAGAAGCTTAAAATTTCCCTGACATGCAATATAATACAAAACATTACAATGTAATGTAATGTAATATAATACAATATAAAATAATATAATGCAATTTTATATACAGTAAGTGCCGGTTCACACTTGGGCGGCTTCCAAGTCATCTGACTCTGAAGCCGCCCCACACAGCGTGACCTCAGCGCGGCTTGCAAACGACTTCTTTAATAGAAGTCAATGCAAGCCGCTCCGAAGTCGCCCCCCAAGTAGCACAGGAACCTTTTACTAAATTGGAGCGACTTGAGTCGCTCCCTCTAAAACAGTTCCATTGCACTGCATGGAGCACAACTTGTCAGGAGACTAAGTTACCTGACAGGTTTCTCCAGTGTGAACCGACATTTATACAATACAATGTGATACAATGTAATATAATTTAATACAGTAGAACACAATGCAATGTAAGGTAACATAATATAATACAATACAATGTGATACAATGTAATATAATTTTTAAGAGGACTTGCTACATCTAAAGACCATTTCTTACAACTTTACAACGAGGAGCATTTAAGGGCGATAGCGGCTTGCGGTGTGCTCGGCACGCTATGTCAATAAGTGGATGTGGGTAAATCATGGTGGCCAGGAGGGGACAATCTTCCTCAATGTAAGGGATGTTGCTCGGATTGCAAAAAAACGGAAGCACATTTTGGCCACTCCAGGGAGAACAGTCATGTGGCGTGCGTGCTCATCGTGCAGTGGTGAGCAGAGGGTGTGGCTAAACTGTTAAAAGTGGGAGGGGCTTAAGGGACATAGTTAAACAAAATCTGGGCTTCATTTTGCAAAAAATGCTTGCTTGTGCTTTGATTGGTGTGCCACAATCAAGAGTCTCACAGACACACATAAACCTCAGTACACTTTCATTGCATATAAATTTTGCGCACACTAAAAATAGATAGAAAGCTAATTCTTTGGGGCCGATATACGACAACCGGAGCAATCAGAACTGGGTGCAGCTGTGTATGGGAGCAAATCAGCTTCTAACTTCAGCTTCCTCAATTAAGCCTTGACAATAAAACCTGGAAGCTGATTGGCCACCATGCACAGCTGCACCAGATTTAGCACTCTCCTAAATCAACCTCTTTGGCTATAGAAGAACTTCACTAAAATAGTCAGTGCACATTCTCCCCTATCCAAATCCCCCAGCACCCCCCCAAAAAAAAAAATCTTCTTTGCCCTCTCAGCACAAATCCTTTTCCACAAACTACACCCCCCCTCCTGACACAGCCCCCCCATTTCAGCACTATTCCCCTCCCCCATTCCTACCAGCACAAATCCCTCTCAACCCAAACGCTCTCCCCCTCCCAGCACAAATCCTCTTCCACCCCCCCATCCCCTCCTCCCAGCACAACCCCCCATTCCATCCCAAATCTTCTACCCCCCGCATGAATTCTCTCACCCTCTTTAGCACGAATACCTTCCCAAATTCTCCTTCTAGCACAAATTCCCCCTAAAACCCTCCTCACCCCCATCCCAACCCAGTACAATTCCTCTCCCTCCCCCTCCCATTCCTACCCCTCCAAATCTCCACCAGCACAAATCCTCCTTTCCCCTTATCTACCCTCCCGACACAACTCCTCCCAACCCCCCCCTCCCTGCAAAAGTAAATTCTCCCTCCGTCTACATGTTGTAGCACAAATTCTCTTTCACCCCTTCCTGGCACAACCCCCCCCCCCAATCCGAGCATAATTCCCCCCCCACCCTTGCAAACCCCCACCAGCACAAATCCTCTCCCCCACCTTAAGCATAGCCACTCCATCCCAAAACACAAATCCTCTCTACCCCCCCCCCCTCAATTCTCCCTCCCTGCACAAATCCTCTCCATCCCCCTAAATTCTCCCTTCCAGCACAAATCCTCTCCACCCCCCTCAATTCTCCCTCCCTGCACAAATCCTCTCCACCCCCCTAAATTCTCCCTTCCAGCACAAATCCTCTCCACCCCCCCTGAATTCTCCCTCCCAGCACAAAGCCTCTCCACCCCCTGCAGTGGGGACCCTTGCAGAACCCAGAAGGCACCCCTGAAGAACCCAGAAGGGACCCCTGTATAACCCAGAAGGCACCCCCAAAGAACCCAGAGGGCACCCCTGAGAAACCCAAAAGCCCCCCCCCCCCGAAAAACCCAGAAGGCACCCCTAAAGAACCCAGAAGGCACCCCTAAAAAACCCAGAAGGCACCCCCAAAAAACCCAGAAGGCACCCCTGAAGAACCCAAAAGGCACCCCTGAAGAACCCAGGGGGCATCCCCAAAAAATGCAGAAGACATCCCTCAAGAAAACAGAAAGCACCCGCGAAGAACCCAGAAGGCATCCCCAAAAAACCAAGAAGGCACTCCTAAAGAACACAGAAGGCACTCCTGAAGAAAACAGAAGGCACCTACGAAGAACACAGAATGCATCTCTAAAGAACCCAGAAGGCACCCCCGAAGAACCCAGAAGGCACCCCCGAAGAACCCAGAAGGCACCCCCGAAGAACCCAAAAGGCACCCCTGAAGAACCCAAAAGGCACCCCTGAAGAACCCAGAAGGCATCCCCGAAGAACCCAGAAGCCCCCATGAAAAACACAGAAGGAACCCCTGCATAACCCAGAAGGCACCCCTGAAGAACCCAGGAGGCATCCCCGAAAAACGCAGAAGGCACCCCTAAAGAACCCAGAAGGCACCCCCAAAAGAACCCAAAAGGCATCCCCGAAAAACCCAGAAGGCAACCCTAAAGAACACACAAGACACCCCCGAAGAAGACAGAAAACACAGAAGGAACCTCCGAAGAACCCAGAAGGCCCCCCCTAAGGACCCAGAAGGCACCCCCGAAGAACCAAAAGGCACCCCTTAAGAACCCAAAAGGCATCCCCAAAGAACCCAGAAGGCACCTCTTAAGAACCCAGAAGGCACCCCTGAAGAACCCAGAAGGCACTCCTGAAAAACCCAGAAGGGACCCCTGAAAAACCCAGAAGTCACCCCTGAAAAACCCAGAAGTCACCCCTGAAAAACCCAGAAGTCACCCCTGAAGAACCCAGAAGGCACCCCTGAAGAACCCAGAAGGCACCCCTGAAAAATCCAAAAGGCACCCCTGAAGAACACAGAAGGTATCCCTAAAGAACCCAGCACCCCCAAAGAACTCAGAAGGCACCCCCGAAGAACCCAAAAGTCACCCCTGAAGAACCCAGAAGGGACCCCTGAATAACCCAGAAGGCACCCCCGAAGAACCCAGAGGGCAACCCTGAAAACCCAGAAGGGACTCCTGAATAACCCAGAAGGCACCCCCAAAGAACCCAGGTGGCACCCCTGAAGAACTCAAAAGGCACCCCTGAAGAATCCAAAAGGCATCCCCATAAAAACCCAGAAGGCATCCCTGAAAAACCCAGAAGGCACCCCTAAAGAACCCGGAAGGCCCCACTGAAGAACCCAGAAGGCATCCCTGAAGAACCCAGAAGGCACCCCCGAAGAACCAAGAAGGCACTCTGAAGAACCCAGAAGGGACCCCTGAATAACCCAGAAGGCACCCCCGAAGGACCCAGAGGGCACCCCTAAAGAACCCAAAAAAACCCCAGAAGAATCAAGAAGGCACCCCTAAAGAACCCAGAAGGCACCCCTGAAGAACCCAGTAGGCACCCTCTAAAGAACACAGAACTTATCCCTGAAGAACCCAGAAGGCATCCCCCGAAAAACCCAGAAGGCACCCCTGAAGAACCAAGACAGCACCCCTGAAAAACCCAGAAGGCACCCCCAAAGAATCCAAAAGGCACCACTAAAGAACTCAGAAGGCACAGCCCGCACAACCCAGAGGGCACCCCGAAAAACCCAAAAGGCATCCCTGAGAAACCCAGAAGGCATCCCCGAAGAATCCAGAAGGCGCCTCTAAAGAACCCAGAAGGCACCCCTGAAGAACCCAGAAGGCACTCCAGAAAAACCCAGAAGGGACCCCTGAATAACCCAGAAGGCACCCCTGAAAAACCCAGAATGCAGCCCCATAAAAATCCAGAAGGCATCCCCTAAAAAACCTTGAAGGCACCCCTAAAGAACCCAGAAGGCATCCCTGAAGAACCCAGAAGGCATCCCCTGAAAAACCCAGAAGGCACCCCCGAAGAACCAAGAAGGCACCCCCCTGAAAAACCCCAAAGGCACCCCTAAAGAACCCAGAAGACATCCCCGAAGAACCCAGAAGTCCCCCTGAAGAACCCAGAAGGTACCCCTAAAGAACCCAGAAGGCACCTCCGGAAAATTCACTGACTAGTATTCCAGCATTTCTTCATTTTCTCTCCCCCCCATGCAGCTTATGTGCTCACAGAGGGACAGATGGCAAACATTTTGACAGGGCGCCCCTAAGGAACCCAGAAGGCCCCCCCGAATAACCCACAAGGCACCCCCGAAACAGAAGGCACTCCAGAAGAACCCAGAAGGCACCCCTAAAGAACTCAGAGGACACCCGAAGAACCCAAAAGGCACCCCTGAAGAACCCAGAAGGCATCCCCAAAAAACCCAGAAGGCACCCCCAAAAAACCCAGAAGGCCCCCCTGAAGAACTCAGAAGGCACCCCCGAAGAACCCAGAAGGCACCCTCGAACAAAACCCTGAGGGCACCCCTGAAGAACAAAGAACGCATCCCAGAAGAAACCAGAAGGCACCTCCAAAGAACCCAGAAGGTACCCCTGAAAAAAAACCCAGAAGGCACCCCTGAAGTACCCAGAAGGCACCCTTGAGGAACCCAGAAGGCACCCCCATATAATCCAGAAGGCAACCCTGAAGAACCCAGAAGGCACCCCTGAAAAACCTAGAAGGCACTCCCGAAGAACCTAGAAGGCACCACTGAAGAATCCAGAAGGCACCCCGAATAATCCAGAAGGCACCCCTAAAGAATCCAAAATACACCCCTAAAGAACCCTGAAGGCCCCCTAAAGAACTCAGAAGGCACCCCTAAAGAACCCAGAAGGCATCCCCAAAGATTCCAAAAAGCACCCTTGAAGAACCCAAAAGGCACCCTTGAAAAGCCCAGAAGGCAACCCCGAGGAACACAGAAGACTCCCTTCAAGAACCCAGAAGGGACCTCTAAATAACCCAAAAGGCACCCCCGAAGAACCCAGAGGGAACCCCTGAAGAACCCAAAAGGAACCCCAGAAGAATCCAGAAGGCACCCCTAAAGAACTCAGAAGGCAGCTCTAAAAAAAACAGAAGGCACCCATAAAGGACACAGAAGGCACCCCTGAAGAACCCAGAAGGCACCCCTGAAGAATCAAGAAGGCACCCCTTAAGAACCAAGAAGGCCCCTCAGAAAAACCCAGAAGGCACCCCCAAAGAACCCAAAAGGCACCCCTGAAGAACACAGAAGGTATCCCTAAAGTATCTAGAAGGCACCCCCAAAGAACACAGAAGGCACCACCGAAGAACCCAAAAGGCACCCCTGAGGAACCCAGAAGGCATCCCGAAGAATCCAGAAGTCACCCCTGAAAAACACAGAAGGCACCCCTGAAGAACCCAAAAGGGACCCCGTAAAAACCCAGAAGGCATCCCCGAAAATTCCAGAAGGCACCCCTAAAAAACCCAAAAGGCACCCCTGAAGAACCCAGAGGGCACCCTGAAGAACCCAAAAGGAACCCCAGAAGAATCCAGAAGACACCCCTTAAGAACCCAGAAGGCACCCCTAAAGAACACAGAACTTATCCCTGAAGATCCCAGAAGGCATCCCCTGAAAAACCTAGAAGGCACCCCCAAAAAACCCAAAAGGCACCCCTAAAGAACCCAGAAGGCACAGCCCGAGCAACTCACAGGGCACCCCAAAAAACCCTAAAGGCACTCCTGAACAATCCAGAAGGCATCCCCGAAAAACCCAGAAGGTATCACTAAAGAACCCAGAAGGCACACCGAAGAACCCAGAAGACACCCCCGAAGAACCCAAATGGCACCCCTGAGCAACCCAGAAGACACCCCCGAAGAACCCAAAAGGCACTCCTGAAGAACCCAGAAGGGACCTCTGAAAAATCCAGAAAACACCCTCGAAGAACCCAAAAGGCACCCCTGAAGAACCCAGAAGACACCCTCGAAGAACCCAGAAGGCACCCCTGAAGAACCCAGAAGGCACCCTTGAAGAACCCAGAAGGCCCCCCTGAAGAACCCAGAAGGCCCCCCTGAAGAACCCAGAAGGCCCCCCTGAAGAACCCAGAAGGGACCCCTGAAGAACCCAGAAGGCACCCCTGAAGAACCCAGAAGAGACCTCTGAAGTATCCAGAAGACACCCTCGAAGAACCCAGAAGGGACCCCTGAATAACCCAGAAGGCACCCCCGAAGAACCCAGAGGGCACCCCTAAAGAACCCAAAAAAACCACAGAAGAATCAAGAAGGCACCCCTAAAGAACCCAGAAGGCACCCCTGAAGAACCTAGTAGGCACCCTCTAAAGAACACAGAACTTATCCCTGAAGAACCCAGAAGGCAACCCCCGAAAAACCCAGAAGGCACCCCTGAAGAACCAAGACGGCACCCCTGAAAAACCCAGAAGGCACCCCCAAAGAACCCAAAAGGCACCACTAAAGAACTCAGAAGGCACAGCCCGCACAACCCAGAGGGCACCCCGAAAAACCCAAGAGGCATCCCTGAGAAACCCAGAAGGCATCCCCGAAGAATCCAGAAGGCGCCTCTAAAGAACCCAGAAGGCACCCCTGAAGAACCCAGAAGGCAGCCCCATAAAAATCCAGAAGGCATCCCCTAAAAAACCTTGAAGGCACCCCTGAAGAACCCAGAAGGCATCCTTGAAGAACCCAGAAGGCATCCCCTGAAAAACCCTGAAGGCACCCCCGAAAAACCCAGACAGCACCCCTAAAGAACCCATAAGGCATCCATGAAGAACCCAGAAGGCATCCCCTGAAAAACCCAGAAGGCACCCCCGAAGAACCAAGAAGGCACACCCAAAAAACCCAGAAGGCACCCCCCTGAAAAACCCCAAAGGCACCCCTAAAGAACCCAGAAGACATCCCTGAAGAACCCAGAAGTCCCCCTGAAGAACCCAGAAGGCACCCCTAAAGAACCCAGAAGGCACCTCCGGAAAATTCACTGACTAGTATTCCAGCATTTCTTCATTTTCTTTCCCCCCCATGCAGCTTATGTGCTCACAGAGGGACAGATGGCAAACATATTGACAGGGCGCCCCTAAGGAACCCAGAAGGCCCCCCCGAATAACCCACAAGGCACCCCCCGAAACAGAAGGCACTCCAGAAGAACCCAGAAGGCACCCCTAAAGAACTCAGAGGACACCCCGAAGAACCCAAAAGGCACCCCTGAAGAACCCAGAAGGCATCCCCAAAAAACCCAGAAGACACCCTCGAACAAAACCCAGAGGGCACCCCTGAAGAACAAAGAACCCATCCCAGAAGAACCCAGAAGGCACCTCCAAAGAACCCAGAAGGTACCCCTGAAAAAAAACCCAGAAGGCACCCTTGAAGAACCCAGAAGGCACCCCCGTATAATCCAGAAGGCAACCCTGAAGAACCCAGAAGGCACCCCTGAAAAACCTAGAAGGCACTCCCGAAGAACCTAGAAGGCACCGCTGAAGAATCCAGAAGGCACCCCGAATAATCCAGAAGGCACCCCTAAAGAATCCAAAATACAGCCCTAAAGAACCCTGAAGTCCCCCTAAAGAACTCAGAAGGCACCCCTAAAGAACCCAGAAGGCATCCCCAAAGATTCCAAAAAGCACCCTTGAAGAATCCAGAAGGCACCCCTAAATAACCCAGAAGGCATCCCCAAAGATACCGAAAAGCAGCCTTAAAGAACCCAAAAGGCACCCTTGAAAAGCCCAGAAGGCACCCTCAAAGAATGCAGAAGGCACCACTGAAGAACCCAAAAGGCAACCCCGAGGAACACAGAAGACTCCCTTGAAGAACCCAGAAGGGACCTCTAAATAACCCAAAAGGCACCCCCGAAGAACCCAGAGGGAACCCCTGAAGAACCCAAAAGGAACCCCAGAAGAATCCAGAAGGCACCCCTAAAGAACTCAGAAGGCAGCCCTAAAAAAAAACAGAAGGCACCCATAAAGGACACAGAAGGCACCCCTGAAGAACCCAGAAGGCACCCCTGAAGAACCAAGAAGGCACCCCTGAAGAACCAAGAAGGCCCCTCAGAAAAACCCAGAAGGCACCCCCAAAGAACCCAAAAGGCACCCCTGAAGAACACAGAAGGTATCCCTAAAGTATCTAGAAGGCACCCCCGAAGAACACAGAAGGCACCACCGAAGAACCCAAAAGGCACCCCTGAGGAACCCAGAAGGCATCCCGAAGAATCCAGAAGTCACCTTTAAAGAACTCAGAAGGCACCCCGAAGAACCCAGAAGGCACCCTGAAAAACACAGAAGGCACCCCTGAAGAACCCAAAAGGGACCCCGTAAAAACCCAGAAGGCATCCCCGAAAATCCCAGAAGGCACCCCTAAAAAACCCAAAAGGCACCCCTGAAGAACCCAGAAGGCACCCCCGAAGAACCCAAAAGGCACCCCTGAGGAACCCAGAAGGCACCCCTGAAAAACCCAGAAGGCACCCCCGAAGAACCCAGAAGGCACCCCTGAAAAACACAGAAGGCACCCCTGAAGAACCCAGAAGGGACCCCATAAAAACCCAGAAGGCATCCCCAAAAACCCGGAAGGCACCCCTAAAGAACCCAAAAGACACCCCTTAAGAACCCAGAAGGCATCCCTGAAGAACCAAGAAGGCACCGATGAAGAACCCAGAAGGGACCCTTGAATAACCCATAAGGCACCCCTGAAGAACCCAGAGGGCACCCCTGAAGAACCCAAAAGGAACCCCAGAAGAATCCAGAAGGCACCCCTTAAGAACCCAGAAGGCACCCCTAAAGAACACAGAACTTATCCCTGAAGAACCCAGAAGGCATCCCCTGAAAAACCTAGAAGGCACCCCCAAAAAACCCAAAAGGCACCCCTAAAGAACCCAGAGGGCACAGCCCGAGCAACCCAGAGGGCACCCCAAAAAACCCTAAAGGCACTCCTGAAGAATCCAGAAGGCATCCCCGAAAAACCCAGAAGGTATCACTAAAGAACCCAGAAGGCACACTGAAGAACCCAAAAGACACCCCCGAAGAACCCAAAAGGCACCCCTGAGAAACCCAGAAGGCATCCCCGAAGAATCCAGGAGGCGCCTCTAAAGAACCCAGAAGGCACCCCTGAAGAACCCAAAAGGCACTCCTGAAGAACCCAGAAGGGACCTCTGAAAAATCCAGAAAACACCCTCGAAGAACCCAAAAGGCACCCCTGAAGAACCCAGAAGACACCCTCGAAGAACCCAGAAGGCACCCTGAAGAACCCAGAAGGCACCCTTGAAGAACCCAGAAGGCCCCCCTGAAGAACCCAGAAGGCCCCCCTGAAGAACCCAGAAGGCACGCCTGAAGAACCCAGAAGGGACCCCTGAAGAACCCAGAAGACACCCCTGAAGAACCCAGAAGAGACCTCTGAAGTATCCAGAAGACACCCTCGAAGAACCCAAAAGGCACCCTTGAAGAACCCAGAAGACAACCTGAAGAACCCAGAAGGCATGCCTGAAGAACCCAGAAGGCACCCCCGAAAGAAATAAAAAGGGACCCCTGAAGAACCCATGAGGGAACCCGCGAAGAACACAGAAGGCACCCCTGCCGCTGAAAAACCCAGAAAGTCCCTCTGAAGAACACAGAAAGCACCTCTGAAGGCAACACAAAGACACAGAAATAACCCCCGAAAAACCCAGAAGGCACTCCTGAAGAACCCAGAAGGCACTCCTGAAGAACCCAAAAGGCACCCCTGAAAAAACCCAGAACTGCACCCCCAAAGAACCCAAAAGGCACTCCTGAAGAACACAGACGGTATCCCCGAAGAACCCAAAAGGCACCCCTGAGGAACCCAGAAGGCATCCCGAAGAGTCCAGAAGTCACCTTTAAAGAACCCAGAAGGCACCCTGAAGAACCCAGAAAGCACCCCTGAAAAACACAGAAGGCACCCCTGAAGAACCCAGAAGGGACTCCGTAAAAACCCAGCAGGCATCTCCGAAAAACCCGGAAGGCACCCCTAAAGAAACCAAAAGGCACCCCTTAAGAACCCAGAAGGCATCCCTGAAGAACCCAGAAGGCATACCCTGAGAAACCTAGAAGGCACCCCTAAAGAACCCAGAAGGCACCCCGAAGAACCTAGAAGGGACCCTTGAATAAACCAGAAGGCACTCCCGAAGAACCCAGAGGGCACCCCCGAAGAACCCAAAAGGAACCCCAGAATAATCCAGACGGCACCCCTGAAGAACCCAGAAGGCACCCCTAAAGAACACAGAACTTATCCCTGAAGAACCCAGAAGGCATCCCCTGAAAAACCTAGAAGACAACCCCAAAAAACCCAAAAGGCACCCCTAAAGAACCCAGAAGGCACACCGAAGAACCCAGAAGACACCCCCGAAGAACCCAAAAGGCACCCCTGAGAAACCCAGAAGGCATCCCCGAAGAATCCAAAAGGCACCTCTAAAGAACCCAGAAGGCACCCCTGAAGAACCCAGAAGGCACCCCTGAAGAACCCAGAAGGCACTACTGAAGAACCCAGAAGGGACCTCTGAAAAATCCAGAAGACACCCTCGAAGAACCCAAAAAGCACCCCTGAAGAACCCAGAAGACACCCTCGAAGAACCCAGAAGGCACCCCTGAAGAACCCAGAAGGCACCCTTGAAGAACCCAGAAGACAACCTGAAGAACCCAGAAGGCCCCCCCTGAAGAACCCAGAAGGCACGCCTGAAGAACCCTGAAGGGACCCCTGAAGAACCCAGAAGGCACCCCTGAAGAACCCAGAAGGCACGCCTGAAGAACCCTGAAGGGACCCCTGAAGAACCCAGAAGGCACCCCTGAAGAACCCAGAAGAGACCTCTGAAGTATCCAGAAGACACCCTCGAAGAACCCAAAAGGCACCCCTGAAGAACCCAAAAGACACCCCCGAAGAACCCAGAAGGCACCCTAGAAGAACCCAGAAGACAACCTGAAGAACCCAGAAGGCTCCCCTGAAGAACCCAGAAGGCATGCCTGAAGAACCCAGAAGGCACCCCTGAAAGAAATGAAAAGGGACCCCTGAAGAACCCATGAGGGAACCCACGAAGAACACAGAAGGCACCCTTGCCGCTGAAAAACCCAGAATGATCCTCTGAAGAACACAGAAAGCACCTCTGAAGGCAACACAAAGACACAGAAGGAACCCCCGAAGAACCCAGAAGGCACTCCTGAAGAACCCAGAAGGGACCCCTGAAGAACCCAGAAGGCACCCCCTGAAGAATGCAGAAGGGACCTCTGAAGTATCCAGAAGACACCCTCGAAGAACCCAAAAGGCACCCCTGAAGAATCCAGAAGGCACCCCTGAAGAACCCAGAAGGCATCCCCGAAAAACCCAGAAGGCTCCCCCGAAGAACCCAGAAGGCACCCCTGCCCCTGAAAAACCCAGAAGGCACACCCTGAAGAACACAGAAGGTACCCCTGAAGAACCGAGAAGGGACACCTGAAGAACCCAGAAGGCACCCTTGAAGAACCCAGATGGCACCCCTGAAGATCCCAGAAGGCACCCCCAAAGAACACTGAAGGCACCCCGAACAACCCAGAAGGCACTCCCGAAGAACCGAGAAGGGACTGTCGAAAAAAACTGACAAAAAACCCAGAAAGCACCCCCCAAGAACCCAGAAGGCACCCTGCCCTTGGAAAACCCAGAAGACACTCCCAAAGAACACAGAAGGCACCCCTGAAAAACCCAGAAGGCATCCTTGAAGAACCCAGAAGGCCCCCCTGAAGAACCCAGAAGGCACACCCTGAAGAACCCAGAAGATAACCCGAAGAACCCAGAAGGCAACCCAAAGAACCCAGAAGCCACCCCTGAAGAACCCAGAAGGCACCCCCAAAGAAATGACAAGGGACCCTTGAAGAATCCATGAGGGAACCCATGAAGAACAAAGAAGGCACCCCTGATGCTGAAAAACCAAGAATGACCCTCCGAAGAACAGAGAATACACCCCTGATGGCAACACGAAGAACACAGAAGGAACCCAGAAGGCACCCCTGAAGAACCCAGAAGGGACCCCTGAAGTATTCAGAAGGCACCCTTGAAGAACCCAGAAGGCAACCCGAAGACCACAGAAGGAACCCCCGAGAAACCCAGAAGGCACCCCCCAAAGAACCCAGCAGGCACCCCTGAAGAACCCAGAAGGCATTCCTGAAGTACCCAGAAGGCACCCCTGAAGAACCCAGAAGGCACCCCCTTAAGAACCCAGAAGACACCCCTGAAGAACCCAGAAGGCACCCCTTGAAGAACCCAGAAGGCACCCCCAAAGAACACTGAAGGCACTCTGAACAACCCAGAAGGCACTCCCTAAGAACTGAAAAGGGACTGCCGAAATAAACTGCCGAAAAACCCAGAAGGCACGCCCCAAGAACCCAGAAGGCACCCCTGCCCTTGGAAAACCCAGAAGACACCCCCGAAGAACACAGAAGGCACCCTTGAAGAACACAGTAGGCACCCCTGAAGAACCCAGAAGGCCCCCTTGAAGAACCCAGAAGGCACCCCTGAAGAACCCAGAAGGCACCCCCGAAGAACCCAGAAGGAACCCCTGAAGAATCCAGAAGGCACCCCTGAAGAACCCAGAAGGGATCCTTGAAGAACCCAGAAGGCACCCCCAAAGGAACCCAGAAGGCACCCCCGAAAAACCCAGGAGGGACCCCTGAAGAACCCAGAAGGCACCCCCAAAGGAACCCAGAAGCCAACCCCAAAGAACCCAGAAGGGATCCCTGAAGAATGCAAAAGACACCCGAAGAACCCAGAGGGACCCTGAAGAACCCAGAAGGCACCCCAGAATGCCTGGGCCCCCTGGTTGAAAAAAGCTGGCTTCTGATAATAGTAATGATAATAATAACAAGGCTTTGTTTAGACTTGTGGGGGGGGGGGGGCAGCAAAAAATGCCCAGTTGAGCTGCGTTTTTGCTGCCTGCCAACCACCCCCTTAAAGTACAATAGTCGGTGGATGGGGGTGATTACATGCCGCGTCTGTGATGCTTTGCACCCGTGGCAAAGTTCATGTAGTGATCAGCGGATGGCAAGCCCACCGAATGCTGCACAGTTATGCAAATGGTAAAGTGCTGCAAACACCCTGCGACTGTGTGCAATGCACGTGCGTTGGTCACCAAAAATAAAGGTAGTGAAGAGTCACATGATTTCCCCATCTCTGTCTCTAGCCTCTGAAGTGTGATCCAAGCGCATATCAGGCTTCAGAGTAACGGGACATTAAAAGCATGTCTAAATGTAACCCTAATAATGATGATGATAATAATAATAATAAAAAAATAGTAATAATGATAAAAATAATAACAATAGTAATAATAATGACAATGATAACCATGATAAAATGATATAAGAACAATAATGATGATGAACATAATAATAATAAAATATAATAATAATAAATATAATAACAACAGCAATAATGATAAATATAGTGATAATAATGATGATAATAATAATAATGAAAATATAATAATGATAATGATGATAATAATAATAAATATAATTATAAAAATAGTAATAATGATGATAATAATGACAATGATAATAATAATGATGATAAAAATAATAATATAAATAAAAATAATGATGAAAATAATAAGAATACAAATATTAATAAAAATATAAGAATAATGATGATAAAAATATAATAATAATAATAATGATGATAATAATAACTATAATAATAATAGTAATAATAATGACAATGATAACCATGATAAAATAATAATAATATTAATAAGAACAATAATAATGATGAAGATTATAATAATAAAATATAATAACAATAATAAAGATTTTAACAATAAATATAATAAAAACAGCAATCATGATAAATATAGTGATAATAATAATGATGATAATAATAATAATGAAAATATAATAATGATAATAATAATAACAATAGTAATAATGATAATAATGACAATGATAATAATGATAAAATAATAATAATAAAAATAATGAATAAAATAATAAAATTAAACATATTAATAAAAATATAATACAGTAATAATGATGATACAAATATAATAATAATGACAACAATAATAATAAATATAATAACAATAGTAATAATAATGACAATCATAACCATGATAAAATAATAATAATAATATTAATAAGAACAATAATGATGATGCAGATAATAATAAAAAAATAATAATAATGATATTAATAATATATAAAATAACAACAGCAATAATGATAAATATAGTGATAATACTAATGATGATAATAATGAAAATATAATAATAATAAGGGTAGTGAGAATGATAATAATAATAAATATAATAATAGTAATAATGATGATAAAAATAATAATATAAATAAAAATAATGCTGAAAATAATAAGATTAAAAATAATAATAAAAATATGATAATAATGATGATAAAAATTAAATAATAATAACAATGATAATAACAATAATGATACAAACGATAATAATATAAATAACAATGATGATGAAAATAATAAGATTAAAAATAATAATAAAAATATAATAATAATAATGATGATAATAATACTAATAATAACAGTATAATAGTAATAAAAAAACAGCTTTAATAAGTCTGATAATAATAATAATGATGAGGATAATAATAATTATAATCTCATTGCCTATATAATAAATGAGTGTTGTACGGACAATGCACAATTATAATAAAGTACGCCCACACATCACTGTCCGTACAACGTACAGAGCACTCTCCTCCAATGAGAACGCCGATCCTCCGTCACATGACCCGCACTGGGAATCCTCCGTACAGCTGAGAGGAAAGAAGGGGCGGTGTTATAGGAGGCGGGAAGGGAGAGGCGTGGCCTTCATACGTTATCATGTACGGGAAGGGCGTGGTTTGGTGTCAGTGATGTGTGTATGATTTATTCTTGCAGCGTGAGGGGACGGAGTAGGGGAGGAGTCTCTCGCTCCGTATTCCGCACATGCGCAGTGTGGCTGTGTCGGTGGATAGGCGTGGGTAGAACTCTCCTCCTCCTGTCCCTCCCCAGACTCCTCCCCACAGTCTCGGCCTCGGTCGGGGTGTCGGAGGCCGGAGCTGTCAGCGCTGAGAGATCGGAGAAGATCGGACAGTCCGTGTACGGGGAGGAGGAGGAGATCGGCTCTCGGTGGAGGAGGTCCTCTCAGTGTCTCCACAGGTGGAGGATTTGGGGTACAGATTCATCCTTTGGTCAGTATAGTGGCCCCTGCGGGTCTATTTTGGGTGCAGAACACAGTCAGGTACCCCATTGGGTTTTAGGGGTTCTCAGGGGGTCAGTATAGAATTTTGGGGGTCCCCGGAGGTCCATATTTGGTGCAGGGTCCAATTGGGGTCAGGTTTAAGTATTGGAAGGTCTATATTGGGTGTTACGGGTCCTCGGAAGGTCAGTTTTAGGTGTTGGGGACCCTTGGGAGGTCCACATTGGCTGTCGGGGTCCCTTGGGAGGTCCACATTGGCTGTCGGGGTCCCTTGGGAGGTCCACATTGGCTGTCGGGGACCCTTGGAGGTCAGTTGTGGGTGTTAGAAGCTCTTGGTAGTTTTACATTGGGCGTTGGAGGCCTTTGCATGGTCAGTTTTAGATGTCGGGGGCCCTTCGAAGGTCCATATCAAGTGTTTGGAGTGCTTGGAAAGACCATATTGGCTGTTGGGGGTCAGTCGGGCTCCTTGTTGGGTGTAGGGGGTCAGTATTGGCTGTTGGGGGTCAGTCGGGCTCCCTGTTGGGTGTAGGGGGTCAGTATTGGCTGTTGGGGGTCAGTCGGGCTCCTTGTTGGGTGTAAGGGAGGGATCAGTATTGACTGTTGGGGGTCAGTCGGGTTCCTTGTTGGGTGTAGGGGGTCAGTATTGGCTGTTGGGGGCCAGTCGGGCTCCTTGTTGGGTGTAGGGGGTCAGTATTGGCTGTTGGGGGTCAGTCGGGCTCCTTTGTTGGGTGTAGGGGGTCAGTATTGGCTGTTGGGGGTCAGTCGGGTTCCTTGTTGGGTGTAGGGGGTCAGTATTGGCTGTTGGGGGTCAGTCGGGCTTTGTATCGGACTTACACAGGACAGACTGTGAAGTGCTAGGGGGCCCCCATGTCTGGTGGGGCCCGGTCCCTCAGCCCCCCCTTTGTACATGCGGAGCAGATGTGGTGCAGTCCCTGGACGGATCCCTCCCCCGAGGAAAGTTGTGGAGTGGCTCCTCCCCCCAATGTGAGGACCATGTGACCGGCCCACCCCTCTCTCCTTCCTCCCCGGGGAATGTCCGCACGTCTCTGATATGGAATTGGATGGAGATCCGGAGTCCGGGGCCCCCCATGGATGTAATCTGACCAGTCAAGGCTCCTTCCGCCTGCGGCCCTCCTCCTACCGGGCCCTCCGCAGCGCCGTCTCCAACTTGGCCCGCATCGACGACTTCTACTGTGAGAGGATCGGGACCGGCTTCTTCTCCGAGGTCTACAAGGTAGGACAATGATTGCACCTTGCTGTGTGCAGTACTGATAGATAGCCGGGGGCCCCTGGAACCTACCACAATATATCGGGGGGCCCCCAGGGACTCCTACAATGCATTGGGGCCTCCGAGAACCTCTTACACTACATGTGGGACCCCCAGATCCTCCCACAAAGCACTGGTGCCCCTAGAGCCTCTAAAAGTGTAGTGGGGCCATGTACAATGCCCTGAGACCCCCTAGAGCCTCCTGCAGTTCAATAGGGTCCACCAGGGCTTTGTACAATGTCCTAGGGCCCCCGGAGCCTCTTGCAAAGCATTTGAGAACCTCAAGCCTCCTGCCATGTACTGAGGACCCCAGAGTCTCACCCAATGTCCTAGGGCCACCAGCGCTATCTGCAATGCATTGCCCCCCCCCCCCCCAAAATCTTACACAATACTCGGGACCCCAAAGTCTCCTGCAGTGTACCTTGCCCCCCAGAGCCTTGCACAATGTCGTTTGGCCCCCAGAGCCATTTGGAGCCCAGGGGACCCAAAAGACTCCTGCAATGTACCTGGGCCCCTAGAGAGCCTTGCACAATGTGATGGGGGCCCCCAGAGTCTTGCCTAGTGCCCTGCTGCCTACACAGTGTCCTGCAATGTACTTGGGCCCCTAGAGAGCCTTGCACAATGTGATGGGGGGGCCCCCCAGAGTTTCCTGCAATGCTCTGGCCCATTGACTTGTATGGGGTGGTGGTGGGTAGGGATGAGCTCCGGCGTGTTCGCATGGCGCACGTGCCGAGCCCGCCAGGAAGTCGGCACGGGGCAGCGCTAATCACAAGCAGTGAGACATTTCCCGATGTGCGGCTGCAGAGATCGGGAAATGTCTCTCTGCCTGTGATTAGCGCTGCGCCGTGCCGACTTCCTGGCGGGCTCGGCACGTGCGCCATGCGAACACGCCGGAGCTCATCCTTAGTGGTGGGCAGGGTCTTGAGGGTTGCATTGATACATTTCCCATACATTGTATCTGATGGATCCTCTGTGTGTCTCTATGGGGGGGAGATGGAAGACCCGTTTGTTTTTGTGGTTTACCCCTGCCAGTGGGCGGGGTCACACACAGACCGCCGCTATGGAACGCTCAGATTTCCTACACAAAACGCTCGCTGGACTCCGGAGAAGCCAAAAGTTAGAGAGGACAGCTTTATGGGGGGGGTGGGGACAGTGTGAGGTTTGATAGGACGGCTTTATGGGCGGGGAGACATTGTGATGGTGATCCGAACTCCTCATCCTTGTCCTGTAATGAGATGTGATCACTCGGCCAGCTACAACTCTCATCATCAATAATTCACATCTCCCATACCCACACATCACCCGCCGGCCATTTATCATACCCGCCCGAATCGCGGGGGGTCACCGATATTACTGGGGTCACTACTTGGGAGGGGGTCTCCTGTACTACTGGGTCATCTCCTCAGAGAGGTTAACTGTACTATGGGGTACTCTCCTGAAGGGGGAGGGTCACTTGTACTATGGGGGTAGAGAATCACCAATATTATAGGGGTCACCGCTTGGGAGGGGGGATCACCTGTACTACTGGGGTCACCACTTGGGAGGGGTCACCTGTACTACTGGGGTCACCGCTTGGGAGGGGGAGATCACCTGTACTACAGGGGTCACCGCTTGGGAGGGGGGGATCACCTGTACTACTGGGGTCACCACTTGGGAGGGGGGGGTCACCTGTACTACTGGGGTCACCACTTGGGAGGGGTCACCTGTACTACTGGGGTCACCGCTTGGGAGGGGGGGATCACCTGTACTACTGGGGTCACCGCTTGGGAGGGGATCACCTGTACTACTGGGGTCACCGCTTGGGAGGGGGGGATCACCTGTACTACTGGGGTCACCGCTTGGGAGGGGATCACCTGTACTACTGGGGTCACCGCTTGGGAGGGGGATCACCTGTACTACTGGGGTCACCGCCTGGGAGGGGGATCACCTGTACTACTGGGGTCACCGCCTGGGAGGGGGATCACCTGTACTACTGGGGTCACCGCCTGGGAGGGGGATCACCTGTACTACTGGGGTCACCGCCTAGGAGGGGGATCACCTGTACTACTGGGGTCACCGCCTGGGAGGGGGATCACCTGTACTACTGGGGTCACCGCCTGGGAGGGGGATCACCTGTACTACTGGGGTCACCGCCTGGGAGGGGGATCACCTGTACTACTGGGGTCACCGCCTGGGAGGGGGATCACCTGTACTACTGGGGTCACCGCCTGGGAGGGGGATCACCTGTACCACTGGGGTCACCGCCTGGGAGGGGGATCACCTGTACCACTGGGGTCACCGCCTGGGAGGGGGATCACCTGTACCACTGGGGTCACCGCCTGGGAGGGGGATCACCTGTACCACTGGGGTCACCGCCTGGGAGGGGGATCACCTGTACCACTGGGGTCACCGCCTGGGAGGGGGATCACCTGTACCACTGGGGTCACCGCCTGGGAGGGGGATCACCTGTACCACTGGGGTCACCGCCTGGGAGGGGGATCACCTGTACCACTGGGGTCACCGCCTGGGAGGGGGATCACCTGTACCACTGGGGTCACCGCCTGGGAGGGGGATCACCTGTACCACTGGGGTCACCGCCTGGGAGGGGGATCACCTGTACCACTGGGGTCACCGCCTGGGAGGGGGATCACCTGTACCACTGGGGTCACCGCCTGGGAGGGGGATCACCTGTACCACTGGGGTCACCGCCTGGGAGGGGGATCACCTGTACCACTGGGGTCACCGCCTGGGAGGGGGATCACCTGTACCACTGGGGTCACCGCCTGGGAGGGGGATCACCTGTACCACTGGGGTCACCGCCTGGGAGGGGGATCACCTGTACCACTGGGGTCACCGCCTGGGAGGGGGATCACCTGTACCACTGGGGTCACCGCCTGGGAGGGGGATCACCTGTACCACTGGGGTCACCGCCTGGGAGGGGGATCACCTGTACCACTGGGGTCACCGCCTGGGAGGGGGATCACCTGTACCACTGGGGTCACCGCCTGGGAGGGGGATCACCTGTACCACTGGGGTCACCGCCTGGGAGGGGGATCACCTGTACCACTGGGGTCACCGCCTGGGAGGGGGATCACCTGTACCACTGGGGTCACCGCCTGGGAGGGGGATCACCTGTACCACTGGGGTCACCGCCTGGGAGGGGGATCACCTGTACCACTGGGGTCACCGCCTGGGAGGGGGATCACCTGTACCACTGGGGTCACCGCCTGGGAGGGGGATCACCTGTACCACTGGGGTCACCGCCTGGGAGGGGATGATCTGTACTACTGGGGTCACCGTCTGGGAGGGGATCATCTGTTCTATGGAGGGTCACCTGTACTATGGGGTTACAGCCTGGTATAGGGTCATCTACTATGGAGGTCCCTGTCTGGGAGGGGGTCAACTGCACTGAAGAGGCCACTGTCTGGCAGGAGGTTACCTGTACTATGGGGGGGTCACTCTCTGGCAGGTGGTCACTTGTATTATGGTGGTCAGTGTCTGGGAGACGGTCACCTGTACTATTTGGTCACTATAGGAGGTCATCTGTACTATGGGGGTCAGTTTCTGGTATGAGGTCACCTGTACTATGGGGGTCAGTTTCTGGTATGAGGTCACCTGTACTATGGGGGTTAGTGTCTGGTATGAGGTCACCTGTACCATTGTGTTTACAGCCTCAAAAGAAGTCGCCTGTATGAAAAGGGTCACCACCTGGGAGGTGTCACCACATACTGTCCTATAAAGCCAGACTGTAAACTGTCATCTCATTTTACTAGACTCTTCGGCATCTGGCACACACCCAATAATCGCCTCTTATGATTCCTCTTCTCATTTACATTTATGGCCGGGATGTCACCCAACAAAACCTTTTTATTACTATGGAATGAGGTCATCCAAACTCTACAGCTCCATATACATTACACACACTGTTCACAACTTCCCTCTGTATCTCTGATCCCTCCATAGCTCTGATCCCTCCATATCCCTCCTTCTAAACCCCATTTGTATCTGATCTGATTGTACGGACATGGATGAGAAGATCCCTCCATACATCGGTCTGGGTCTGCACCTCTCATTACACTGAAGGGTGATGCTCCATCTCCTCCTCGTGTGCTCATTGACTTGCCTGGTGACAGGTTCTCTTCACCTCCGTTGAGGAGGACAGCGCCTGTCTGGTGGTACGATACCCATGGTGTGTGGTGGTGGTGGTGGTGGGGCGCTGAGAGTCATGTGATGTGGAGTGTGTGCTCTGCGGATCAGTGCTGGAAATAACGGTTATTCTAATCTGATAATCTTATTAAAGCTTCTGAGCGAGTCTCGTGATGGCTGCAGAGCTTCCTGTAAATGACGGGAGGGGGGAGGGGGAGTCTGGTGATTATTCATCTTTTATTAACTAATATTTGTAGAGTTCCCCCCACAGACCTGGACCTCCTCCGTTACACCCTAGTGTGCAGGACTTTAGGCGCTGACAGACCTGCAGCCACTAGAGGGTGATACTGGCACTAGGATGGTCAGAAGGTAATGGTGGCACTCAGATGGTCAGAGGACATTAGCAACACTATAACAGTCGAAGGGTGACATCGGCACTTGGAGGGTCAGACAGCGACACTCAGAGCATGGGAGGACCAAGGTGTTGCTGATGGCTGGAGGGTGTCAGTAGGCAATAGTGACACTTGGAGGGTCAGATGACAATGGTGACAGAGGGCATCAGATGGTTGGAGGATAATGGGGAATCTCAAATGATTGGAGGGCGATGGGGACGCTCAGATGGTGGTTAGGGCGACAAGGGGATGCTCAGATGGTGGTTAGGGTGATTGGGGGGGCGGTAGCTCTGATGGTTGCTAGGGCGACAGGAAATGCTCTGATGGTTGCTAGGGCTGCGGGGGATGCTGTTAGCCAGACAGTCAGAAGAGCTGGTTGAGGCTGACGTTCTGAAAGGGTTATGTACGGTGCTCATGGAGGCTCATCATTTACCAGTTGATGTAAAAATAGGAGCTCTAGGAACCTTTTCTGTTGGTAGATTTTTAAAGGACTTCACATTTAGTAAAGTTGTAACTTTACCCACCGCCCCCCCCCCCACACTCACAGTGTAGCCCACACAATAAAATACCCACCTTCAGCGCCACTGATGAGATCTTGACCATGCTGGCACTGAACAGTCTTTGTAAGAAGAATGTCTTTCCCAAGTCGTGGCCTCATTCATTCCTATGGGTGCTCCATATTCGTGGGGACCCCGAGCCATTCAGAGGAGTACAGACAGTCCATAGGAATTATGTATGCTCATGTTGGCCCCCCAGAGCCAACCCGAGGAGTATGGACTATCTATAGGAGGGGTGCAAACTCATGCAGTCCCATCAGCCACCCAGAGAAGTACAGACCTACCATAGGAATATTGTGATTTAGACACGGGACTGTCCATAGAAATGGTACAGGCTGATGGCAGCCACCCATAGGAGTACAAGACATCCATAGGAGTGGTGCACACTAGGCACAAGGCTGTCAATAGGAATAGTGCATACTCGTGGTGGCCCCCAGCCATCCAGAGTTGCATGGACCATTCATAAGAATGAGGCTTACTCATGGTAGCCAACATGGCAGCTGTGTATAGACTCTCTGTAAGAATGGTGCATACTCATGGTGGCCCCCAGCCATCCGGTAAAAGTACAGACCATCCATAGGAATATTGCAATTTAGACAACCAGAGGAATATGAAGCCTTCACAGGAACGGTGCATGCTCATGGTGGCCCCAGCCAACCAGAGGAGTATGGACTCTCCATAGGAATGGTGCATTCTTAAGGTGGCCTTCAGCCTTCTAGCTGTGTATAGACTCTCTGTAAAGATGGTGCATACTCATGGTGGCCCCCAGCCATCGGGTAAAAGTACAAACCATCCATAGGAATGTTGCAATTTAGACATGGGGCCATCAGTAGGAATTGTGCAGGCTGATAACAGCCACCCAGAGGAGCACAGGACATCCGTAGGAGTGGTGCACACTAGGCACAGGGCTGTCCATAGGAATGGTGGAGACTCATGGTGGCCCCCAGCCATCGAGAGAAACGTGAACTGTGTAAGAATATTGCATGCTAATGGTGGCCTTCAGCCAACCAGAGGAGTACAGACCATCCATAGGCATGGTGTATAGTCATGGCAGCCCACAGCCAAGCAAGAGGAGTACAGACCATTTCATGGCAGCCCCCAGCCAACCAGAGGAGTACGGACCTTTCATGGGAATGGTGTATACTCATGGCAGCCCCCAGCCAACAAGAGGAGTATGGGACTATCCATAGGAATGGTGCATTTTCAAGGTGTCCTTCAGCCATCCAAAGGAGTAGGTACCATCAATGGGAATGGTGCCTATTCATAGTTCGGCTCTCAGCCTCGCAGTCATTCAGTGGAGTCTGGATTGTTCATGGGAATGGTGCACATGGATGGCAGCCACCCAAAGGAGTACAGGATCATTCATAGGAATGGTGCATACTCATGCCGACCCCCAGCCATCCAGAGGGGTACAGACCATCCATGGGAATGGTGCATAGTCATGGTGGGCCCCAGTCATTGAGAGGAGTCTGGACTGTTTGTAGAAATGGTGCACACTGATGGCAGCCACAAGCCACCCAGAGGAGTAAAGACCATCTATAGGAATGTGCACACTAAGTACAGGGCTGTCTATAGGAATGGAGGTCCCCATTCATCCCGTAGAGTAGAGACCATTCACAGGAATAATGTACATTAGGCGAGGGCCCCGGTCAGGGTGTTCACCTTGTAAGGGAGCGTATTTATCTAGATGGCTCCCATTCAGAGATAGTGGGGTTTATTGGACAATCTCACTAAAAGTGGAGTTGTCCTTTTTATTAAGTGGCTTTTTTCAGCACCTTTTTAGGCAGTTCCAGCCGGCAGATGTTGGCAGGTCAGTGATCAGCACTGTAGGGTATGCCTTGTACCCTAAGACTAAAAAGGAACGTTCGTGTACCAGGCGTTTCCGGTGATGGCCAATGTTGGAGGACGGTGCGCACACACACCTGCCCAGTCTCTGCCGTCTGTGAGGCTCTGGGAATAAGACGTCTTTGTTTAGTCCGGTCAGTGAGATCCCGCTGTGCGTCCTGTAATCCGGCCTCGCTGACTCAGTGTGACAGCTGCTGCGCACAATCACCCCCTACCTAGGACTGGAGCCAGACCGAGCTCCTTCAGTACAGCCCTATGGTATAGGTTCCACATTGCCGGTGACAGGTGAACTTCCATTTGTCGTTTTGTAATTTCCCGTCAGTGCAGCTCTAATCCTTTATACATCATTACATTAATTCTATAAATACAAGTCCCTGAACATGACCTGGTATCAGTCTCTATATGGCTGAGCCCGGGCTGGGAAAGGGAGGAGCCAGTCACGTTTACCTTGAAAAAGTATTCACACCCCCTTGAAATTCTCCACATTTTCTCATGTTACAACCAAAAACATAAATGTATTTTATTGGGATTTTATGTGATAGACCAACACAAAGTGGCACATAATTGTGAAGTGGAAGGAAAATGATAAATGGTTTTTTAACATTTTGTACAAATATGTGAAAAGTGTGGGGGGTACATTTGTATGGCGCCCCCCGGAGTCAATTCCTAGTAGAACCCCCTTTCTCTACAATTACAGCTGCAAGTCTTTTTGGGGATGTCTCTACCAGCTTTGCACGTCTAGAGAGGGACATTTTTGCCCATTCTTCTTTGCAAAATATCTCAAGCTCTGTCAGATTGGATGGAGAGCGTCTGTGAACAGACAATTTTCAAGTCTTGTCACAGATTCTCAATTGGATTTAGGTCTGGGCTTTGACTGGGCCATTCTAACACATGAATATGCTTTGATCTAAACCATTCCATTGTAGCTCTGGCTGTATGTTTAGGGTCATTGTCCTGCTGGAAGGTGAACCTTCCAGCAGGACCATGTTAGTTTTCCGCCACACATAGCATTTTGCTTTTAGGCCAAAAGGTTCAATTTTGGTCTCATCTGATCAGAGGACCTTCTTCCATGTTTGCTGTGTCCCCCACATGGCTTCTTGCAAACTGGACTTCTTATGGCTTTCTTTCAACAATGACTTTCTTCTTGCCACTCTAAAATAAAGGGCAGATTTGTGGAGAACACGACTAATAGTTGTCCTGTAGACAGATTCTCCCACCTGAGCTGTGGATCTCTGCAGCTCCTCCAGAGTTACCATGGACCTCTTGGCTCTTCTCTGATGAATGCTCTCCTTGCCTGGCCTGTCAGTTTAGGTGGACGGCCATGTCTTGGTAGGTTTGCAGTTGTCCCATACTCTTTCCATTTTCCCTTGATGGATTCAACAGAGCTCCATGAGATGTTCAAAGCTTGGGAGATTCTTATAACCTAATCCTGCTTTATACTTCTCCACAACTTTATCCCTGACCTGTCTGGTGTGTTCCTTGGCCTTCATGTTACTGTTTTGTTCACTAAGGTTTTCTGACAAACCTCTGAGGGCTTCACATAACAGCTGTATGTATACTGAGATTAAATGACACACAGGTGGACTCTAATTACTAATTTGGTGACTGAAGGCAATTGATTCCACTAGATTTTAGTTAGGGGTATCAGAGTAAAGGGGGGTGAATACAAATGCCCTCCACACTGTTTACATATTTATTTGTAAAACATGTTGAAAACCATTTATCATTTTCCTTCCGCTTCACAATTATGTGCCACTTTGTGTTGGTCCATCGCATAAAATCCCAGTAAAATACATTTACGTTTTTGGTTGTAACATAATGTGGAAAATTTCAAGGGGTATGAATACTTTTTCAAGGCACTGTATGTGCTGACAAGAAGCTTGCTAATAGGAGGAGAGAGCAAAGTCACAATAAGATGAGCGTATCGCTGTCTAGTCACTGACTGAGTGACCTGGGCTCAGAGGAAGTGTGTTGAATAATGCTAGCCGTCATCCTGAGGACATCTAGTGGCAGAAAAGAAGCAGACTGAAGATTAATATTAAAGCTCAAACTGGTTTTATTATTTTACCCTTTTTATGTTGATATTGTGGATGGAGTTCTGTTTTATTATGAAACGCTGAGAATGGAACTCCAGCCAGATATTTTTTCCGTTCCGTTTTGGATGGAGTAGAGAAGAGTTGGGACCTCTGTCAGATTTTTATCACTGCCCGTGTCCCCGGTGGGGAAAGTGTCCTTCACTTCCTGTCCTGGTGACACAACTTCCTCTTTCTGTGGTATATTCTCTTCAACCCCACATATAACTGGAAAGGGCTCCTTGGTATCGCCAGGACAGGAAGAGAGTAAATCTCCCCAGTGGGGACACAGACAGACAGATAAAATCCTGGCAGAATTTCCAGCCCTTCCTATTTAAAATTAGAGGCCACCTGATCTACACACTTCAGATGAGGGGTTTGATGGCTCTTCATTCATAAAGAAAATTCCGCCCTCTACAGGCCAGTGGCCACATATACACTTTGTGAGGATTGTACTGAACACCCCTTCACACCGTTCCCTGTTCCCCTTCTGTGGATACGAGTGCAGGTAGGCCGGGCACTTCCTGAGCACTCAGCGGGGGAGTTGCGGGATCTGTGCAAATTATTGGAAAGTGACATTGAGCCCCATAAACCTGGTACCAGGTGGATTGGTACAGTGTGTGTCATGTCACCAAGCTTTTCAGGGGGGCGCATGGTTGGGTCAGAATGCTCAATTTTAAATATGGACATGTGTGGCGGGTGGATTGGTACACCATCTCACCTTGCTTTTGGAGGGGCCAATAGCTGGGTGAAGAAGTTCAAAAAACATGGACATGTGTTCTCAGTGAATTGGTACAATGTACACCATCTCACCAGTTGTTGGGGCCAGTTGCTGGGCGAAGAAGCCTAAAAAGAACATGTATGTGTACTGGGTGGATTGGTACAATGTATACCTTCCTGTTAAGAAAGCCATTGGTTGGGTGAGGAAGCTCAGTAAATATGGACTGGTGCCGGGTGAATTGGTACAGTGTATACCATCTCACCTAGCTGTTGGTGGGGCCCATGGTTGGATGTGGAAGCCTAAAAAACATAGATGGGGCTTGGTACAAAGTACACCATCTTGCCCTTCTCCTGTTCAGGGGGCCAGTGGTTGGGTGAGAGAGATCAATAAACATGGACGTGTGCACTAGGCGAATCGGTACAATGTACGCCATCTTGCCTTGCTGTTGGGGAAGACCCATGGCTGGGCCAGAAAGCTCTACAAATATTGATGTGTAACAGACAGGTTGGTACATTGTATACCATCTAGCCAGCTTTTGGAGGAGCCCATAGTTGGGTCAGAAAGCTGGAAACACATTGACATGTGTGCTGTGCGCATTGGTAAAATTTGCCATGTCTAATCTAGCTGTTGGATGACCAGTGGGGACGTACCAGGTGGCCTTCTCGCCTTGCTGTTGGAGAGGTCAATGGTTGGGTGAAGAAGCACAAACAGACGTACTGGGCGCATTGATAAAATGTACACAATCTCACCAGCTGTTAGAGGGGCCAATGGTTGGGTGAGGAAGCTCAATAAACATGGAGATATGTGCTGGGCTCTTTGGTACACTGTTACACCATCTTACCTTGCTGTTGAAGGAGCAAGTGGTTGGGTGAGGTAGCTAGATAAATATGGACATGTGTACCAACCTGTCTGGTACACATGTATACCATCTTACCTTGCTGTTGATGGAGCAAGTGGTTAGGTGAGGAAGCTAGATAAATATGGACAGCCTGTCTGGTACACATGTATACCATCTTACCAGCTGTTGGTGGGGCTCATGGTTGGATCAGAAAGCTTGAAACACATTGACTTGTGTGCCGGGCGCATTGGTACAATGCAATACAATGTACACCATCTTACTTTGCTGTTGGAGAGATCAGTGGTTGGGTGAAGAAGCCCAATAAACATGGACATGTGTACTTGGCGAATCAGTACATCTTGCCTTGCTGTTGGGACAGAAATCTCTATAAATATAGACACTTTTGGTACAATGTGGTGAGGCAGCTCAACAAATATGGGCATGTGTACCAGATAGGTTGTTACAATTTATACCATCTCACCAGCTGATGGTGGGGCTCATGGGGCTGTTAGCTTGAAACACACTGACAAGTGCGCCAGGCGCATTGGTGCAGTGTACAACGTCTTATCCAGCTGTTGGGGGACTTGTGGATTGGTACAATGTTCACCATCTTACCTTGCTGTTGGAGAGGCCAGTGGTTGGATGAGGAAGCTTAGTAAACGTGGATATGTGTGCTAGGTGGATTGGTACAATGTATAACATCTTACCTGGCTTTTGGTGGGGCCCATGGTTGGGTCAGGAATTTTGATCAACCTGGACATGTGTGCCAGGCATATTGGCAATTTATACCATCTCACCTAGCCATTGGAGGGACCAGTGCTTGGGTGAGGAATCTCAGTAAACATGGACATGTGTACTGGGTGAATTGGTACAATGTATACCATCTTGCCAGCTGTCGGTGGGGCCTGTGGTTGGGTCAGAAAGCTTAATACACATGGACATGTGTGCTGGGCGCATTGGTACAACATGTGACGTCTTATCTAGCTGTTGGTGGGACCCATGGTTGGGTCAGAAAGCTAAAAAAAAACATGAATGTGAGTGCCAGTCAGTTCGGTACAACACATGTCATCTTGCCTAGCTGTTGGTGGGACCCATGGTTGGTTTAGAAAGCTTTATGAACACGTGTGGCAGGTGGATTGCTACAATGTGCACTGTTCCACTAGCTGTTGGGTCAGACATGCCCGTTAGATGCCCCCTTTTTGAAGGCTGGTTTGACCGGTACTAAATAACCTCAAGCCTCGGTTCACACTAACCAGTCATTGTGCTGCTTGTAGTCATCTGACCGGCCAGTCATTGCGCTGCTTGTAGTCATTGGAACGTTTATGACTAGAGTGCGGTTTCTTTTATAGACCCGGTCAGTACTTTTTAAAATGATAATTCTGTGACAATGGGGTTTCCATTTATAATAATTAATGAAGACAAAGCAGACCTGTGACAGTACTGTAAGGAAACCTTAGAAATTGTGTCTGAGAATAGCAAGCAGTACTGTAGATGTGTCAGTACGTGTGTGTTTGTGTGTGTGGTCACCGCTCCCCATCCCCGCAGTGATCTCTCTGGTTTTCGTCTCCCTTCAGCTGACAGTTAGTTAGAGGAACTGAAAGTTTTTAATGCAGCAGCTGACAGCCGCAGATGACTTTCAGGTCCTGGAGGGGGAGGAATCGGACGTATCCGTGGAGGGTGAAGAATAAACCTGGCCTCCGCATCTTTGTCATGTTGGAAAGTCCGAGTGCGTCACATGCACAGCTTTCGGGCTGATGAATACAAATTTCCCCCAATATTTCCTGATGATGAGCTGAATTAATCTTTTCAATGAAATGTTGACAAAATTTCCTGTGTCGGTGTTGTTTGCAAACCCATCAGCAGCAAAGACCCACCTCTAATCTTCCTGGTATGGATGATGTACCTCTCTTCATAGGCTTTACTGACTCCTCTCCAAACCTAGCATTTTATGGGTGATCGGTTTCCAGTTTTTTGGTCTCATCACTGCAAATGATTTTCTTTCAGTTTTGAGGCTTCTCCAGGCTCTTTAGGCTCTTTTTGGTTGTCTTGTAGGACTTCTGTATTTGAAATCACCCCAAAGAGGCTCAATGATGTTGAGGTCAGGAGATTTTGATGGCTACTCCAGAACCCTGGCCACGAAGAGTTGACTTGACCTTATGGTTCAGATTGTTGTCATGTTGGAAAGTTCCAAGTGTGACCCACCATGAATTCCATGTTTGGGGTCTGCCCATTGTGGCTCAATGATGTTGAGGGCAGGAGAATTCTGATGGCCTCTCCAGAACCCTAGCCACTGAAGAGTTGACTTAAAGGGTCACTAAAGTTAATTTTTTATTTTTTTTAATAACAAACATGTTACACTTACTTCCACTGTGCAGCTCGTTTTCGAGTGGCCCCGAACCTGGTCTTCTGGGGTCCCTCGACAGCTGTCTCGGCTCCCCCCCACAAGGGCGCAACACTTTCATGTAAGCTCCCTTGCATGGTGTTGAGTGCTTGCGGGCGCGCTCTCGTGATACAGCCGGCGGCCATAGCCGCTCACTGTATCACTCGGCCCCGCCCACCGGCGCGCCGTGTCATTGGATGTGATTGACAGCAGCGTGAGCCAATGGCTGTGCTGCTTTCAATCCATCCACTGTAACCAATCAACGGCCAGGCTGAGCGGTGAAGAGGATGTCGGGAGTGAGCGTGGGACTTTCGAGAGGTCAGGTAAGTAAAACGGGGGGGGCCGGTATTGTAAGATGTTTTTTCACCTTAATGAATAGAATGCATTGAGGTGAAAAAACTTTTTACCTTTACAACCCCTTTAACCTTATGTTCTCAGATCATTGTCATGTTGGAAAGTCCAAGTGTGCCCTATGTGCAGCTTCCGTGCTGAACGCTAATGTTTTTGCTATATGCACCTCGCCCAGTGTTTTGACCAAATACCCATCTGTCATTGTAGCTTGCACACCTCCAAGGGCAGTGATCTCCACTTCATTCTTCACTGTAGGAATAGTCTGCTTCTCTTCACCTTGGTGTCTCCCCTCCACACATAGTGCTAGGATTTTGATCATAAAGTTCAGTTTTGGTCTCATTACTTCAAATTTATTTTTGTTTCAGAAGTTTTGGAGCCTCTCCAGATCTTTTTGTTTTTCTAGTACGAACTCCTTGTTTGCGGTCTCCCCAAAGTGGCTCAATGATAATGTGGTCAGGAGATTTTCATGGCCACTGCAGAATCTTCGCCACCAAAGAGTTGACTTGACCTTTTGGGCTGCATTCACACCTGAGCATTTTCAAGCTCGTACAACGCCTGAAAAACGCCCAACAAGCGAAATCTCATTCATTTCAATGACACATGTTCACATCCTGAGCGTTTTGTCACCTGAAGCAAAATGCCTGAAAAACACCCTAAGCTCAACAAAGAACATGAGCTTCTTTGGGGCAGATTACAGGCGTCTTTCTGCCTTTTTTACATTGGTGACCTGAACAAAAATGCGGCAAAAACGCGCAACTTTGAAACTCCTCAGGTGTGAATGCAGCCTTATGGTTCAGATCGTTGTCTTGTTGGAAAGTTTGAAGTGTGCCCCCACCATGAACTTCATGTTTGGGAACCCCCCATAGTTTCTCAATGTTGTTGAGGTCAGTATATTGTGATGGTTACTTAAGAACCTTCACTTTTTTCTGCTGCAGTCATTGAAGAATAAACTTTGCTTTCTGTTTCAAATCCTAGTCAGTCATGTTGGAAAGTCCAGCTTCTGGGTTGACAGATGCAAATATTCCCTCCAATATTTGTTAATAATATGCTACGTTCATCTTGCCATCAATTTTTACTAAGTTCCCTTTTGCCGTTGTAGCTCACACACCCCAGAACAGTGGAGATCCACCTCCATGTTTCACAGAAGGGATGGTGTGCTTCTCATGGGCCATGGGACTCTTCTACAAACACAACATTTTGTGGTTGTGACCATAAAGAACAATTTTTTGTTCCTTACGTTTTTGTGGCTTCTTTAAGTGCTGTTCAGTGTATTGTAAGCAGTTGCTTTTGTGGCATTAGTTCAGCAAGAATGGATCACGTTGTATAAATTCTGCCTGAGGTATGTAAACTTATGACCGAAAATGTATTCCATGTGATTTGGAGGTGGGTCACCAAGAAGTGCCAATCCTGCAACTCCATTCTTTAGATTGGTGACCACCTGCACAACTCTCCTGATCTCTGGAGAGCCTCCTCCATGCTTCACCTGTAGATGATCTAGTCCTTTCCTTCATAGGCCTCATTGACGCCTCTCCAAACATTGTGTTTATCATTGTGACCATAACATTGTACCAACTCTGCCCACCAAAGTGCTGTATGGAATACATTTGCAGCTATAGGTTTACATCTGACTGAAGGTGTGAAAAGTGTTTTAGATTGGTGCCACCTGCACAACTCCATGCTAACCTCCAGAGGTGTATTTCCCTTCATAGTCCTTTCCAAACACTGTGTTTCGTTTTTGTGACCATAAAGTTCTACTTTTGATCTCTCCAAATGATTTTGGTTCCTGATGTTTTCCGGCCTCTCACGGTGGCTGTTTTGTGTTGTTGCTGCAGCACAAATAGCTAACATTGTACAAACACTGCTTGGGGTGTGTAAACTTATGACCAAAAATATATTCCATGTGATTGGAGGAATCAAGAAGTGCCAACCACCTGCATCCGTTCCTCAGATTAGTGACCACTCGCACAGCACCATACTGACCTCCAGAGATCCACCACCATGCTTCACGGTAGGGGTGGTGTACTTAATTTCCTAGGCTTTGTTGACTGCTATTAAAACATCATTTTTATACTGTTGTGACCATAAAGTTTAGCTTTGGGGCTCCTCAATCAGCATGAGGTGGTTCCAGATGTTCTCGGGCTTCTCTAGGTGGCAGTTTTGGTGGTGTTGGTGTAGCACAAGTGCCTCGCATTGCACCAATCCGAGGTGTTTCAACTTCCCAGCACAACTGTGTATTACTGACAGGTGGGGAGTTCAGAGAAACCTCGTCCAGGTTTTGTGTTGGACCAGTGAGGTGCTCAGGTTGGCTTAGGAGAGCCCATGGGAGTCCCTCCTTATATATAGGAGAGCCCATCGGAGGCCTGGAAAATACTACCAAAAATCTCAGCAAGCCTGTATTAGGAATGAGATGGTTGGGTTGGGTCTGATCTAATATTCCAATATATGGTACAGTCTGATTGTGACCTCTCCCAGTTGATGGACGTTCATTGTGGGGTGATGGTCCTTCCTGATATAATGGAGTAACTATTATTTGGGTAAGGCGGGTATGTTCTCAGATTGTAGGGTGTGTGGTGTGTCTTTCATGGTATATTTGGGGTTGGTAATCCTATGTATTCAATAACCATTGTCTTCAGTGATGTGAGGCCGGCCTGGTGTGTCCCCGGCGGGGGGGCTCGGTGTCAGTCTGGTGTTATGTAAATGTCTGTGAATGTGATCTGACTGCTGGTACAATCCCCCCAGGTCTGTGTTGACGGCGGTGGGGTGTTCCCGGGCGTCACATGTCTCTCGCTGACAGGCTGAGGTCATCTGTGAATAATGTTCGGGATTCCGGGCTCTCCGCCAGACTGACACACAGGGAACCCCCCATCCCCCCTCTCTCATCCCCCCCTCCCCCCACTGAAAGGACAACGTGTTCTGTCACCAGACTCCAGTCCCTGCCAATCCCAGTATATACAGAGAGATATGGAGATATACCGCGCACTGCTACTGTGTATATATAGAAGGATGTAGATATACAGCACACTGCTTGTGTGTGTGTGTGTATATGTATATATATATATATATATATATATATATATATATATATATATATATATATATATATATATATATATATATATATATATATATATTCTGGATACTGTATATTATAATTACAGTATCTCACAAAAGTGAGTACACCCCTCACAATTGTTGTAAATATTTTATTCTGTCTTTTCATGTGACAACACTGAAGAAGTGACACTTTGCTACAATGTAAAGTAGTGAGTGTACAGCTTGTATAACAGTGTAAATTTGATGTCCCATCGAAATAACTCAACACACAGCCATTAACGTCTAAACCGCTGGCAACAAAAGTGAGTACACCCCTAAGTGAAAATGTCCAAATTGGGCCCAAAGTGTCAATATTTTGTGTGGCCTCCATTATTTTCCAGCACTGCCTTAACCCTCTTGGGCATGGAGGTCACCAGAGCTTCACAGGTTGTCACTGGAGTCCTCTTCCCCTCCTCCATGACGACATCACAGAGCTGGTGGATGTTAGAGACCTTGCGCTCCTCCACCTTCCGTTTGAGGATGTCCCACAGATGATCAATAGGGTTTAGGTCTGGAGACATGCTTGGCCAGTCCATCACCTTTACCCTCAGCTTCTTTAGCAAGGCAGTGGTGGTCTTGTAGGTGTGTTTGGGGTCGTTATCATGTTGGAATACTGCCCTGCGGCCCAGTCTCTGAAGGGAGGGGATCATGCTCTGCTTCAGTATGTCACAGTACATGTTGGCATTCATGGTTCCCTCAATGATCTGTAGCCCCCCAGTGCCGGCAGCACTCATACAGCCCCAGACCATGACACTCCCACCACCATGCTTGACTGTAGACAAGACACACTTGTCTTTGTACTCCTCACCTGGTTGCCCCCACACACGCTTGTCACCATCTGAACCAAATAAGTTTATCTTGGTCTCATCTAGGGCTGCAACTAACGATTATTTTCATAATCGATTAGTTGGCCGATTTTATTGTTTCGATTAATCGGTTAATAACCTTAAAAAAAAAAAAAAAAAGTGTGGTGTATAATTTAGTTAATATGTAATTTATTCTTAAGTATCTCCTATGCAGTGGTAAATATAAATAACCAACTATATGGTTAGGGAGTAAAATCTTTAATCCACTCTGAAGAGATATACTCTATATACTATTAGAGGTTAAATATAATCAGACTCAGATCAATTTTTTTTTTTTTATTTAAAGGGAAAAGAAAAGTTCTAGACTGTTTTTTGCCGATTTTCAAACACAACTGTAATATTACATGCTTTTCTGCATCTTCTCCATTCAAGTATATTGAACCAAACAAGCCCCGTTTTTGCATTGAAAAAGGTCCTTGACCCTTTCCAAATATACAGCAGCTGAAAAAAAGCCTTGATGGGGACGTTGTAATGAACTCTAGTGCATTTCTGCAAAAAGCACCAAAAAACATAGGTGGGAACCAGGCCTAAGACATTTAGTTACATAATAGAGTTATATTAAAAAAAAAAAAAAAAAAAAATTAACCCTTCGTTTTTTAACTGTGCAACAGTGTAAGTAATATATACAGTGGAGATTACCGTATATTCTCGAGTATAAGCCGACCCGAATATAAGCCGAGGCACCTAATTTTACCATGAAAAACTGGGAAAACTTATTGACTCGAGTATAAGCCTAGGGTGAGAAATACAGCAACTAATGTAAGAGAAAAGAGGGTCAACAATGCCCATTTGCAGCCTCGCTGTGCCCATTTGCAGCCTCACTGTGCCCATTTGCAGCCTCACTGTGCCCATTTGCAGCCATAGGGCCTGCAAACTTCAAACTCGGTAGTTAAGGGTTCCTAGATGCCCCCTAGCTGCAGCCAAAATTTGGGGTCTCTGGACCCAAAGGGTCCCGAAATTACATTGCTGCAGATGGACACAGTTGACCGAATTTGAGGCCCAGGTATCTCAGGTCCACTTGGTGCTAGGGACCCCAAAATTGGTGTGCAAACCCAGTGGAACTAGCACTACAACATATCCAAAGCTGGGATTCCTAGCACCAAGTGGCCCCGAGATATGGGGCCCCAAATTCGGTTTGGAAAATGTAAAGCACTTTTCTGCAGCAGAGATTGACATTTTCCGAACCGAATTTGGGGCCCTGTATCTCGGGGCCACTTGGTTCTAGGAACCAAGTTTGGAACTTTGGATATGTTGTAGTGCTAGTTCCACTAGGTTTTCACTCCAAATTTAGGGTTCCTAGCACCAAGTGGCCTCGAGATATGGGGGCCCCAAAGTCAGTTTGGAAAAATGTAATTCTCTGCTGCAGAAAAGTGCTTGACTCCAGTATAAGCCGAGGGGGGCATTTTCAGTACAAAAAAATGTGCTGAAAAACTCGACTTATACTCGAGTATATACGGTAATTGCTCTTTTTGTACTATAAAGGGCTAATTTTAGCTTTTTAAACCCTATTATGTTACTGGCCGATTAATCGATTATGAAAATAGTAATCAATTTCATAATCAATTAGGTGTTTCAGCCCTAGTCTCATCAGACCACAGGACATGGTTCCAGTAATCCATGTCCTTAGTCTACTTGTCTTCAGCAAACTGTTTGTGGACTTTCTTGTGCATCATCTTTAGAAGAGGCTTCCTTCTGGGACGACAGTCATGCAGACCAATTTGATGCAGTGTGCGGCGTGTGCACTGAGCACTGACAGGCTGACCCCCCACCCCTTCAACCTCTGCAGCAATGCTGGCAGCACTCATATGTCTATTTCCCAAAGACAACCTCTGGATATGATGCTGAGCACGTGACCTCAACTTCTGTGGTCCACCAATGCGAGGCCTGTTCTGAGTGGAACCTGTCCTGTTATACCGCTGTATAGTCTTGTCCACCGTGCTGCAGCTCAGTTTCAGGGTCTTGGCAATCTTCTTATAGCCTAGGCCATCTTTATGTAGAGCAACAATTCTTTTTTTTCAGATCCTCAGAGAGTTCTTTGCCATGAGGTGCCATGTTCAACTTCCAGTGACCAGTATGAGAGAGTGAGAGCGATAACACCAAATTTAACACACCTGCTCCCCATTCACACCTGAGACCTTGTAACACTAATGAGTCACATGACACCGGGGAGGGGAAATGGCTAATTGGGCTCAATTTGGACATTTTCACTTAGGGGTGTACTGACTTTTGTTGCCAGCGGTTTAGACATTAATGGCTGTGTGTTGAGTTATTTTGAGGGGACAGCAAATTTACACTGTTATACAAGCTGTACACTCACTACTTTACATTGTAGCAAAGTGTCATTTCTTCAGTGTTGTCACATGAAAAGATAGAAGAAAATATTTACAAAAATGTGAGGGGTATACTGTATATACATGTGCAGTGTATATATAGTGTGAGGGAGGTGTATTGTAGTGCAGTGTGTGTATAGTGTGAGTGAGGTGCACTTGTAGTGCTGTGTAGATAGTGTTTGGGAGGTGTATTGTAGTGCAGTGTGTGTATAGTGTGAGTGAGGTGCACTTGTAGTGCTGTGTAGATAGTGTTTTGGAGGTGTATTGTAGTGCTGTGTGTATACATAGTGTGTGGGAGGTGACTTGATTGGATGCACTGTGTACATTAGGAGTGATGTCGTCTGTTGGAGGTGTCATCCTTGCAGGACATGTCGGGGGGTGGGGGTGTGTGGCGCTGGCAGTGGCGGGGTTAATCTCTGGCTGACAGTTACCATTGTTCATGCGTCTTAATGCCGTAATAAGGGGATGATGTCATCTCCCAGGACTGAGATCTACCGCTCCCCTCCCATCATCACCGGGTGTTACCACAGAGCGCACCGGAGAGGGCGAGCAAAATATCACTGGACAAATATTCTCATCACCAGAAATGATAGGGCCGCAACCAGAGGAGCTTGCACTCGAATGCCCCACCCCCCCAGTCGCACATTATTAATATTATTATTATTATTATTATTATACATTTATATAGCTATGACATATACCACAGTGCTCTACAGAGAACACTGAGCCAGTCACACCATTCTCTGTACCAGAGGAGGCACTGGTTGGGGTGGTGGTGGTATAAGGATGATGTGGGTCTTGCTCGAGATGGGAGTTTAGGGGATTATGTGGACCCTGGTCAGGTTAGAGGAGGTATAGGATGTGATGTGGGCACAGGTCAGGGTAGTGGGGGAATAGAGGGTTTTCTGGGGTAGAAGAGGTAAAGGAGTGGTGTGGGCATTGGTTGGAGAAGAGTGGGTAGAAGAGGTAGGGGGGAGTTGATCTCAGTTGAGTTAGAGGGAGTATAGGGGGACATGCAGGCACTGGTCAGGGTATAGGAGGTGATGTGGGCACTGGTCAGGTGAGGTATAGAAGGTGATGTGGGCACTGGTCAGGTGAGGTATAGAAGGTGATGTGGGCACTGGTCAGGTGAGGTATAGAAGGTGATGTGGGCACTGGTCGGGTTAGGTGAGGTATAGAAGGTGATGTGGGCACTGGTCGGGTTAGGTGAGGTATAGAAGGTGATGTGGGCACTGGTCAGGTGAGGTATAGAAGGTGATGTGGGCACTGGTCGGGTTAGGTGAGGTATAGAAGGTGATGTGGGCACTGGTCAGGTGAGGTATAGAAGGTGATGTGGGCACTGGTCGGGTTAGGTGAGGTATAGAAGGTGATGTTGGCACTGGTCAGGTGAGGTATAGAAGGTGATGTGGGCACTGGTCAGGTGAGGTATAGAAGGTGATGTGGGCACTGGTTAGGTGAGGTATAGAAGGTGATGTGGGCATTGGTCGGGTCAGGTGAGGTATAGAAGGCGATGTGGGTACTGGTCGGGTTCTGTGAGGTATAGAAGGTGATGTGGGCACTGGTCGGGTTAGGTGAGGTATAGAAGGTGATGTGGGCACTGGTCGGGTTCTGTGAGGTATAGAAGGTGATGTGGGCACTGGTCGGGTTATGTGAGGTATAGAAGGTGATGTGGGCACTGGTTAGGTGAGGTATAGAAGGTGATGTGGGCACTGGTCGGGTTAGGTGAGGTATAGAAGGTGATGTGGGCACTGGTCGGGTTCTGTGAGGTATAGAAGGTGATGTGGGCACTGGTCGGGTTAGGTGAGGTATAGAAGGTGATGTGGGCACTGGTTAGGTGAGGTATAGAAGGTGATGTGGGCACTGGTCAGGTGAGGTATAGAAGGTGATGTTGGCACTGGTCAGGTGAGGTATAGAAGGTGATGTGGGCACTGGTCGGGTTAGGTGAGGTATAGGATGTGATGTGGGCACTGGTTAGGTGATGTATAGGAGGTGATGTGAGCACTGGTCAGGTGAGGTATAGAAGGCGATGTGGGCACTGGTCGGGTTCTGTGAGGTATAGAAGGTGATGTGGGCACTGGTCGGGTTATGTGAGGTATAGAAGGTGATGTGGGCACTGGTTAGGTGAGGTATAGAAGGTGATGTGGGCACTGGTCGGGTTAGGTGAGGTATAGAAGGTGATGTGGGCACTGGTCGGGTTAGGTGAGGTATAGAAGGTGATGTGGGCACTGGTCGGGTTAGGTGAGGTATAGAAGGTGATGTGGGCACTGGTCAGGTGAGGTATAGAAGGTGATGTGGGCACTGGTCGGGTTCTGTGAGGTATAGAAGGTGATGTGGGCACTGGTCGGGTTATGTGAGGTATAGAAGGTGATGTGGGCACTGGTTAGGTGAGGTATAGAAGGTGATGTGGGCACTGGTCGGGTTAGGTGAGGTATAGAAGGTGATGTGGGCACTGGTCGGGTTAGGTGAGGTATAGAAGGTGATGTGGGCACTGGTCGGGTTAGGTGAGGTATAGAAGGTGATGTGGGCACTGGTCGGGTTCTGTGAGGTATAGAAGTTGATGTGGGCACTGGTCGGGTTAGGTGAGGTATAGAAGGTGATGTGGGCACTGGTCAGGTGAGGTATAGAAGGTGATGTTGGCACTGGTCAGGTGAGGTATAGAAGGTGATGTGGGCACTGGTCAGGTTAGGTGAGGTATAGAAGGTGATGTGGGCACTGGTCAGGTGAGGTATAGAAGGTGATGTGTGCACTGGTCGGGTTAGGTGATGTATAGGAGGTGATGTGAGCACTGGTCAGGTGAGGTATAGAAGGCGATGTGGGCACTGGTCGGGTTCTGTGAGGTATAGAAGGCGATGTGGGCACTGGTCGGGTTCTGTGAGGTATAGAAGGTGATGTGGGCACTGGTCGGGTTAGGTGAGGTATAGGATGTGATGTAGGCACTGGTCAGGTGAGGTATAAAAGGTGATGTGGGCATTGGTCGGGTCAGGTGAGGTATAGAAGGTGATGTGGGCACTGGTCGGGTGAGGTATAGAAGGTGATGTGGGCACTGGTCGGGTTAGGTGAGGTATAGGATGTGATGTGGGCACTGGTCGGGTTATGTGAGGTATAGAAGGTGATGTGGGCACTGGTCGGGTTCTGTGAGGTATAGAAGGTGATGTGGGCACTGGTCAGGTGAGGTATAAAAGGTGATGTGGGCATTGGTTGGGTTATGTGAGGTATAGAAGGTGATGTGGGCACTGGTCGGGTTATGTGAGGTATAGAAGGTGATGTGGGCACTGGTCAGGGTAGAGGAGGTATAGGATGTGATGTGGGCACAGGTTAGGTGATGTGTAGGAGGTGATGCTGGTCTGGTTAGAGTAGGTACACTGGTCAGGTTAGGATATGTGTACACTGGTCGGGTTAGGTGAGGTATAGAAGGTGATGTGGGCACTGGTCAGGTGAGGTATAGAAGGTGATGTGGGCACTGGTCAGGTGAGGTATAGAAGGCAATGTGGGCACTGGTCAGGTGAGGTATAGAAGGCAATGTGGGCACTGGTCGGGTTCTGTGAGGTATAGAAGGTGATGTGGGCACTGGTCGGGTTAGGTGAGGTATAGAAGGTGATGTGGGCACTGGTCGAGTTAGGTGAGGTATAGAAGGTGATGTGGGCACTGGTCGGGTTCTGTGAGGTATAGAAGGTGATGTGGGCATTGGTCGGGTTAGGTGAGGTATAGGATGTGATGTGGGCACTGGTCAGGTGAGGTATAGAAGGTGATGTGGGCACTGGTCAGGTGAGGTATAGAAGGTGATGTGGGCACTGGTCGGGTTAGGTGAGGTATAGGATGTGATGTGGGCATTGGTTGGGTTATGTGAGGTATAGAAGGTGATGTGGGCACTGGTCGGGTTCTGTGAGGTATAGAAGGTGATGTGGGCACTGGTCGGGTTATGTGAGGTATAAAAGGTGATGTGGGCACTGGTCGGGTTAGGTGAGGTATAGAAGGTGATGTGGGCACTGGTCGGGTTCTGTGAGGTATAGAAGGTGATGTGGGCACTGGTCGGGTTCTGTGAGGTATAGAAGGTGATGTGGGCACTGGTCGGGTTAGGTGAGGTATAGAAGGTGATGTGGGCACTGGTCGGGTTAGGTGAGGTATAGAAGGTGATGTGGGCACTGGTCAGGTGAGGTATAAAAGGTGATGTGGGCACTGGTCAGGTGAGGTATAAAAGGTGATGTGGGCACTGGTCAGGTGAGGTATAAAAGGTGATGTGGGCATTGGTCGGGTCAGGTGAGGTATAGAAGGTGATGTGGGCACTGGTCGGGTGAGGTATAGAAGGTGAAGTGGGCACTGGTCAGGTGAGGTATAGAAGGTGATGTGGGCACTGGTCGGGTTATGTGAGGTATAGAAGGTGATGTGGGCACTGGTCGGGTTCTGTGAGGTATAGAAGGTGAAGTGGGCACTGGTCAGGTGAGGTATAGAAGGTGATGTGGGCACTGGTCGGGATCTGTGAGGTATAGAAGGTGATGTGGGCACTGGTCGGGTTCTGTGAGGTATAGAAGGTGATGTGGGCACTGGTCGGGTTCTATGAGGTATAGAAGGTGATGTGGGCACAGGTTAGGTGATGTATAGGAGGTGATGTGGGCACTGGTCAGGTGAGGTATAAAAGGTGATGTGGGCACTGGTCGGGTTATGTGAGGTATAGAAGGTGATGTGGGCACTGGTTAGGTGAGGTATAGAAGGTGATGTGGGCATTGGTCGGGTCAGGTGAGGTATAGAAGGTGATGTGGGCACTGGTCGGGTCAGGTGAGGTATAGAAGGTGATGTGGGCACTGGTCGGGTTATGTGAGGTATAGAAGGTGATGTGGGCACTGGTCGGGTTATGTGAGGTATAGAAGGTGATGTGGGCACTGGTCAGGGTAGAGGAGGTATAGAAGGTGATGTGGGCACAGGTTAGGTGATGTATAGGAGGTGATGCTGGTCTGGTTAGAGGAGGTACACTGGTCAGGTTAGGTTATGTGTACACGGGTCAGGGTAGAGTGGGTATAGTGCAGGAGTCTCAAACTGACGGCCCTCCAGCTGTTGCAAAACTACAAGTCTCATCATGCCTCTGCCTGTGGGAGTCATGCTTGTAACTGTCAGCCTTGCAAAGCCTTATGGGACTTGTAGTTTTGCAACAGCTGGAGGGCTGCCAGTTTAAGACCCCTGTTGTTATAGGGCGGTGTTGTGGGCACTGGTCAGGGTATAGGGGGATGATGTGGGCACTGGTCAGGGTAGAGGCGGTATAGGAGGTGATAGCAGTTATGTATTGTTGTTATTATTGTTGTTTGTGTTTGTGTTTTTTTTTTTTTAATATATTAAGGCTGCCTGTCCAAAACCTCTGTGAGTGGGGGAGGGGAGGAAATATACTCTGTGTGCTCTGTATATACTGTCTGGGGGAGTTCCTCGCATGTCAGGTCTCGTTGTTGCTTCCACCTTGTATGGGGGAGTGAAGTTGTGGAGATGCCTCCAGGCTATATTCGGTTATATTTACAGATCTGTCCCTTGGTGTATCTGGTTACAAATTTCAAAGATGATTTAGTGTAGAGCGGAATTTAATAATAAAGTGTCTGCTTTGTTTTTGTGTCGTAGTCTTTTTTTTTATTTCAGCAGTGGACCCCTCCTGTGACCCCAGACGGTTCCTCCAGCTTCTGCTCTTCCTTTCAGGAACCCTCCTTGTCATATTTGTTTATGTTCGTACATTTCCGCCCCTCGCTTTCTCGCTGTGTTATTTCAGCTCTGGCTCTCTTCCACACTCCAAGGTTACTACAGGCCACATCATCCTCCCTTCTCCTCATATGATAGGATGAGCATCATCCTAAGACCGAGCTGCTGCTGTGGTGAATGACCGATCTTCATAACACACTATGAAGTCTCCGGGAGCTCTATATTGCCCTTTTTGTCTATAATACTTTAACTGTAAAGGCCATCTCCTCCAATTCAACCTTGCTAAGTGGCATTATCATGTCTGCAAGCCCCTGACCACCTCCCCACCAGCACCACCCAGGTCCCTGAGAACCAAGGGGGGTTTATCATGGATCCCTCTCCCAGCATAAAGGGCATGGCCATGTGACCTCACGGCCCAACATCACCCAGATCCCAACACTTCTCCAGGTACCTGGACATTTGGGCCCACACCCAGACTGTGCTCAATGGCCTATAGGATGTTGTCACATGTCTGCAGACCCCTGACCACCTTGGGCCACCACCACCCAGATTTCATACTCTATAAAGAACATTAAGGGGCACCACCAGGTCTTCAGACTCCCGACCACCTGGGCCACCACCACTCAAATACCATGCTTCATAAATAGAATTAAGCGTCAGATTCCTGACCACCTGGGCTGTCATCACCAAGATCCCAGGCTACTTTCAGAGCATTAAAGGGCACCATCATTTCTGCAGACCCCTGAACACCACCACCCACTTTTCTTACTCTATACAAAGCATTAGGGGCACCATCACATCTGCAGACCCCTAACCACCTGGGTTTTCCACTACCCAGATATCTTGCTTCATATTGAGCATTAAGGGGCACCATCATGTCTGCTAACTCCCAACCTCCTAGGCACGCATCCCCCAGATCTCAGGCGATGCACAGCATTAAGTGACTCGATCATGTCTGTGGACCCCTGACAACCTGGGCCATCTCCATTCATATTTCATACTGCATACAGAGTGTTTGGAGACACCATCATATCACCACCCAGTCTTTTTACCCCATACAGAACCCATGTCTGTAGACTTGCAACCACCACCAGGACTGTACAGAACTTAAAGGGGCACCATCATGTCTGCAGACCCCTGGCCAACTGAGCCACCACCCAGAATTCATACTCCATCCAGGGTATTAAAAGGCACCATCATATCTTCAGACCCCTGTTCACTTGGGCCACCACCCAGATTTTATACTCAATACAGAATATTAAGGGGCACCATCATGTCTGCAGACCCCTGGCCAACTAAGCCACCACACAGATTTCATACTCCATCCAGGCTATTGGGGGCACCATCACGTCAGCAAACCCCTGACCACTTGGGCCACCACCACCCAGATGTCATACTCCCGGCAAAGCATTAAGGGTCACATCTGCAGACTCCTGATGACCACCTGGGCCCACCATGACCCAGATTTTTAATTTCATACAGAGCATTACAGACCTCCATCAGGTCTGCAAACATCTGACAACTTAGGCTCCCATCACCTAGATTTCAGAGTATATACAAAACATTAAGGGGCACTTTCATCTCTGCAGACCCCTGACCACCTGGACCACCACTACCCAGATTTCGGTCCTCCAATGCGGATAATTAAAGGGCATTATCACATCTGCAGACTTCTGAACACTTAGGCCACCTTCTCCAGGATTTCATCCTATATACAATGAGGGAAAAAAGTATTTGATCGGCTGCTAATTTTGTACGTTTGCCCCACTGACAAAGAAATGTTCAGTCTATAATTTTAATGGTCGGTTTATTTTAACAGTGAGAGACAAAGTAACAACAAAAATATCCAGAAAAACGCTTTTCAAAGTTACAAATTGATTTGCATTTTAATGAGTTAAATAAGTATTTGACCCCTTTGCAAAACATGACTTGGTGGCAAAACCCTTGTTGGCAATCAGAGGTCAGACATTTCTTGTAGTTGGCCACCAGGTTTGCACACATCTCAGGAGGGATTTTGTCCCACTCCTCTTTGCAGATCCTCTCCAAATCATTAAGGTTTCGAGGCTGACGTTTGGTAACTCGAACCTTCAGCTCCCTCCACATATTTTCTATGGGATTATGATCTGGAGACTGGCTAGGCCACTCCAGGACCTTAATGTGCTTCTTCTTGAGCCACTCCTTTGTTGCCTTGCCTGTGTGTTGTGGGTCATTGTCATGCTGCAATACTCATCCACCCATTTTAAATGCCCTGGGTGAGGGAAGGAGGTTCTAAAACAAGATTTGACGGTACATGGCCCCGTCCATCGTCCCTTTTGATGCGGTGAAGTTGACCTGTCCTTTTAGCAGAAAAACACCCCCATAGCATTATGTTTGTTCCTCCATGTTTGACGGGATGGTGTTCTTGGGGTCATAGGCAGCATTCCTCCTTTTCCAAACACGGCGAGTTGAGTTGATGCCAAAGAGCTTGATTTTGGTCTCATCTGACCACAACACTTTCACCCAGTTCTCCTCTGAATCATTCAGATGTTCATTAGCAAACTTCAGACGGTCCTGTACATGTGCTTTCTTGAGCAGGGGGGACCTTGCGGGCGCTGCAGGATTTCAGTTCTTCATGGCGTAGTGTGTTGCCAATTGTTTTCTTGGTGACTATGGTCCCAGCTGCCTTGAGATCATTGACAAGATTCTCTTGTGTAGTTCTGGGCTGATTCCTCACCGTTCTCATGATCATTGAAACTCCACAAGGTGAGATCTTACATGGAGCCCCAGACCGAGGGAGATTGACTGTTATTTTGTGTTTCTTCCATTTGCGAATAATCACATCAACTGTTGTCCCCCTCTGACCAAGCTGCTTGGCGATGGTCTTGTAGCCCATTCCAGCCTTTGTGTAGGTCTACAATCTTGTCTCTGACATCCTTGGACAGCTCTTTGCCATGATGGAGAGACTGGAATCTGATTGCTTCTGTGGACAGGTGTCTTTTATACAGGCAACAAGCTGAGATTAGGAGCGCTCCTTTTTTTTTAAGAGTGCTCCTAATCTCAGCTTGTTACCTGTATATAAAACACCTGGGAGCCAGAATTTTTGCTTATTGATAGAGAATCAAATACTTATTTCACTCATTAAAATGCAAATCCAATTTATAACTTTTTTTTTTTTTTGCAATGCGGTTTTCTGCATATTTTTGTTGTTCTGTCTCTCACTGTTATAATAAACCGACCATTAAAATTGTAGACTGATCACTTCTTTGTCAGTGGGCAAACGTACAAAATCAGGGGCTCAAATACTTTTTTCCCTTCACTGTACAGAACATTAAGGGGCAACACCACCCCTGCAGACTCCTGTCCACCTGAGCCACCACCCAGATTTCATTCTCCATGCAGAGCATTAAGGGCCACTGTCATGTCCTCAGACTCACGGTGGCCACCTTGACTCATATTTTATACCAAGCAATACGGGCACCAATCAGGTCTGCAGACCCCTGACCTCTTAGGCCCACATCACCTACTGTATATTTCATCCTCCATACAGAGCATTAAGGGGCACTTTCATATCTACAGACTCCTGACCACCTGGGCCACCACCCAGATTTCATACTCCATACAGGGTATTAAAGGGCACCATCAGGTCTGCAAACCCCTGTCCACTTGGGCCACCACCACCCAGCTTTCATACTCCCTGCAGAGCATTAAGGGCCATTGTCACATCTGCAGACTCCTGATGACCACCTAGGCCCACCATGCCCCGGATTTCATATTTCATACAGAATATTACAGGGCACCATCAGGTCTGCAGACGCCTGACCTTTTAGGCCCACATCTCCTAGATTTCACACTACATACAGAACATTAAGGGATACTTTCATGTCTATCAACCCCTGACCACCTGGACCACCACCCTTATTTCATTTTCCATACAGAGCATTAAGGGGCATCATCATGTCTGCAGAACCTTCACCACCTGGACCACCACCACCCATATTTCATCTTCCATACAGAGCATTAAGGGGCACCATTGCATCTACAGACCCCAGACCACATTGACAACCACCACCCAAATGTCATACTTGATACATAACATTATGGCCCACATTTGCGTATGCAGAGCCCGAACCACCTAGACTTCATACTCCATACACCATAATATGGCCCGCCATCACATCTGTAGACCCCTGACCACCTGGATCCTCTGTTACCCAGATCCTAGAGTGCAGACCAGCACTGAAGGATTTTATGCCTGCAGGCTCCTGTCCACCCTGGGCCCCCACCCTGCCCATGTATCTGCTGCGGCGGTCACCTCACCCTCTATTCACACAGGGGCCACACTGGGCTTTTATCAGCTCTGGCATTGTAGCTGCGCCCGGCTCCACCTTTGCTTTCTACAGATAGCATTGATCTCCGGCCACCTTGACGCTCTTTATTAAAGGGCCAGCACACATTAAGGACACATGGGGTAGTAGGACGCAAACGAGGGGAGATCCTAGTATAGTGCCTCACACTGGTAGTAATAGGCACCCCCAAGCTCCACAGATAGTGGGCAGGGGAACGTCTTCGGTGGTGGAATTTATTTGCGTTGAGGTGATTACAGGTAACCTCTCCGGGGAGGCACCACTTCGAGGGCAGAGTGCGGTGAATGCAGGTTACTAAGCCACAAAAAGCGTCATAGTAACAACCTAGGAAATCACTTCTTCTCGGGTTTTTCTATCCTGGGAGGACACAGAGCAGCCTGCTATTAATGCTGAACCAACGCCAAGTGCCAGGCATGGAGGGGGAGGGGCACTCTCAAATCTGAGCTCCAGGCTCTCTTGTACTCAGGTAACTTACTCTGATTTCACCGCACACTGTGAGCTTCTCACGTTTTATTAGAAGCTGCTGCAAGTCTGAGCCCCCTCATATCCTAGCTGTTTATTGGGCAGGTAGTTGGCATTCCATGACCATACAAACCTGCACAATCCAGATCTAAAAGAGATTGTACAATCTGATTGTTTAGTGTATGACCAGCTTTGCATGGTGCAAGTCTAAGCAGGAACTACAGCCTGCATATGTAATGTGACCCATGGTGGATTTGGTTCCTGGACTTGTGCCATGTGACCCATGATGGATTTTGTTCCTTGACCCTGTGACCCTTGGTCAAGTTGGTTCCTGAAACCTGTGACATGTGACCCTTGGTGGAGTTGGTTCCTGGACCCTGTGACATGTGACCCATGATGGATTTAGTTCCTTGACCCTGTGACATGTGACCCTTGTTCGAGTTGGTTCCTGGACCCTGTGACATGTGACCTATGGTGGATTTGGTTCCTGGACCTGTTCCATGTGACCCATGATGGATTTAGTTCCTTGACCCTGTGACATGTGACCCTTGGTCGAGTTGGTTCCTGGACCCTGTGACATGTGACCCACGGTGGAGTTGGTTCCTGGACCATGTGACATGTGACCCATGGTGGAGTTGGTTCCTGGACCATGTGACATGTGACCCATGGTGGAGTTGGTTCCTGAACTCTGTGCCATGTGACCCGTGGTGGATGAGTTTCCTTATTTAACTTCAGGCTCATGACAAATGATGCTGTGCACCTATCCCCGGTATCTGGGAGTCAGTGAGGAGTGTAGTTTAGAATAGCTGCATGTTCATTCGGCTCCGCTATCGATGTACCCATAGTATCCGTGACTGGATTTCTGTATTTTTTTGTGTTTTGGCGGACGTGCAGTGCAGCAAAGTACTTTGACAAAGCGCATGCGTGCGAAACATGTAAGTCACGGCAACAGAACAGTGGATGCTTACACAACTGACTTCAGGACACCTTTCCCCTTCATCTCAGGCACAGCAGTGACTTCACAGAAGGCGCATAGGCGCGCTGAAAATATCGACACTGCTCGGCTTGGTTGTTCCCTCTGGGGCCGTTTACATCACACGGGTTGCCTTTCCATCCATCCTGCTGACCACCATCCAGCCGTGGCATCCACCTGGAGCTGGCAGGTTTTGCCAGCAGCCAGTACGCTCCCCGTCTGGGAACTGATTGTTCTCCCCTCCATTTATTTGGATGGTGATTGATGTTCAAACCATCTCCAGGCAAAGCCTTCCGGGTGATTGTTTCCCCCTTGTCCACTCTGAGGTCACTCACTGGTAACGTTCACTACCATTTTATTCAAAACTTTGACTGTTCAACCATTTTTTAACTTTATGGAATAAATGGCATTGTTTATGCATACAGTACTACGTTGGAATTTATTTGATCGTTCATTCAGAACGCTGCATTTGTTTGTTTGGTTTTTTTTGTTTTGTATTTTCTTTTGCAGTGCAACAAAGGGCATGATGAAAAACCAAAGCCCGACCAGCCATTCCTGCGTGCATGTCAAGGATTATATTTCAATTCTCAGTAGAGTGTACTGTATTGTATGAACTGTGTAGTGTTTTGATGTATCTAATGGTTGTAGGACTGCCCCTGCCTTCTATAAACAAGTTCATTGGCTTCTGACTTGCAGTTGGCGGGCCCCCCTCCGGCGCGCACAGTTGGCGGGCCCCCTCCGGCGCGCACAGTTGGCGGGCCCCCCTCCGGCGCGCACAGTTGGCGGGCCCCCCTCCGGCGCGCACAGTTGGCGGGCCCCCCTCCGGCGCGCACAGTTGGCGGGCCCCCCTCCGGCGCGCACAGTTGGCGGGCCCCCCTCCGGCGCGCACAGTTGGCGGGCCCCCCTCCGGCGCGCACAGTTGGCGGGCCCCCCTCCGGCGCGCACAGTTGGCGGGCCCCCCTCCGGCGCGCACAGTTGGCGGGCCCCCCTCCGGCGCGCACAGTTGGCGGGCCCCCCTCCGGCGCGCACAGTTGGCGGGCCCCCCTCCGGCGCGCACAGTTGGCGGGCCCCCCTCCGGCGCGCACAGTTGGCGGGCCCCCCTCCGGCGCGCACAGTTGGCGGGCCCCCCTCCGGCGCGCACAGTTGGCGGGCCCCCCTCCGGCGCGCACAGTTGGCGGGCCCCCCTCCGGCGCGCACAGTTGGCGGGCCCCCCTCCGGCGCGCACAGTTGGCGGGCCCCCCTCCGGCGCGCACAGTTGGCGGGCCCCCCTCCGGCGCGCACAGTTGGCGGGCCCCCCTCCGGCGCGCACAGTTGGCGGGCCCCCCTCCGGCGCGCACAGTTGGCGGGCCCCCCTCCGGCGCGCACAGTTGGCGGGCCCCCCTCCGGCGCGCACAGTTGGCGGGCCCCCCTCCGGCGCGCACAGTTGGCGGGCCCCCCTCCGGCGCGCACAGTTGGCGGGCCCCCCTCCGGCGCGCACAGTTGGCGGGCCCCCCTCCGGCGCGCACAGTTGGCGGGCCCCCCTCCGGCGCGCACAGTTGGCGGGCCCCCCTCCGGCGCGCACAGTTGGCGGGCCCCCCTCCGGCGCGCACAGTTGGCGGGCCCCCCTCCGGCGCGCACAGTTGGCGGGCCCCCCTCCGGCGCGCACAGTTGGCGGGCCCCCCTCCGGCGCGCACAGTTGGCGGGCCCCCCTCCGGCGCGCACAGTTGGCGGGCCCCCCTCCGGCGCGCACAGTTGGCGGGCCCCCCTCCGGCGCGCACAGTTGGCGGGCCCCCCTCCGGCGCGCACAGTTGGCGGGCCCCCCTCCGGCGCGCACAGTTGGCGGGCCCCCCTCCGGCGCGCACAGTTGGCGGGCCCCCCTCCGGCGCGCACAGTTGGCGGGCCCCCCTCCGGCGCGCACAGTTGGCGGGCCCCCCTCCGGCGCGCACAGTTGGCGGGCCCCCCTCCGGCGCGCACAGTTGGCGGGCCCCCCTCCGGCGCGCACAGTTGGCCTGCTTTTATAAGGGGTTTTAAGTCCTATAGACTGATATGTGAATGCAAAACCTGCTTGAAGTGAATAAAAGCCCATTGACACAGGCCCTTACCATATGTTCTTCAGACCAAGATTATTGAATCAGCCCTAATTAGGGACGCCTTTTGGGGTGAAGTCTCTGTGGAGTCATCTCAGAGCTATAAATATGTCTGCCTGAGTCACCCAGGAGGCAAATGTCAACGTAAACCATTCCTAGAGACAGGAGGAACTGTATGTATAGTAATTATCTAGAATAGGCCCGGGGACATGTAAACCTGGATACCGACTACTCCTCTCCGCCTCCAATGGCTGGAAATACTTGGAGTGAAATTGCATTTCCCTGCTCTGTCACTTGGTCTCTCTGTATACAGCATAGAGTAATGTGTAGGGGTGGGAAGATACAAGGGGGACCTTTTTATGGAGGATGGTCATTACTGGTACACAAATTTTCTAGGTGGACAGGATCAGAGCCAGGAACCGTGGTGTGGGAGTTCTCGCTGTTGGGAGTATACAAGACTTAGGCCTCTTTCACACGGATGATCCGTTCAGGTCCGCCTGTCAGTTTTTTTAGGCGGACCTGAACGGACGCTCCATAGACCACGGCTGGACCACCTCATCTGGAGGCTTCCAATGATTTCCCCCTTTTGCATTTTCTTGTGATCGTTGTCAATGAGGCCTCCTATTTTGTTCATGTAGTAAAGCTGCCTGTTGTTCTCGGTAAGGAAACTTTCCAAATCCTGCTAATTCTTTGGTTGCCTAGCATGAGCTGCGTGTTTTGAGGTCTCCCCAAGGTGGTGGTGACGTCAGGAGATTGTGAAGGCCACTTTAGAACTTTCGCTGTTTCTTCTGCAGCCTCTGAAGGGTTGCATCGGCCTTCTGTTTTGAGATCGTTGTCACGTTTGTGGAAAATCTAAGTGTGCCCCATGCTCAGCTTCTGGACTTATGGATGCAAATTTCTCTCCAGGACCCTTCCTGATTACATGCTGCATCCATCTTACCATCAATTTCCACGTAATTTTCTTTACCGTTGTAGATCACACACCTCCAAAACGGCAGAGATCCTCCACCACACGCCAAAGTGTTTGTAAAGCTTCAAATACCAAAAAAAAGTAAAAATAATAACAAACTTATTATACTTACCTGCTCTGTAATGTTTTACACGGTTCTCTTCCCAGCCAATGAGGAGGCAGAGACCCGGGAGATCTTCTGCTCTCGTGCACATCGCTGGATCGAGATCTGGCTCAGGAAAGTATTAGAGGGGGAGCTGCACACTGAAGGTTTTTTACCTTCATGCATAGAATTTGTGAAGGCAAAAAGCTTCAGTGTGTATATATATATATATATATATATATATATATATATATATATATATATATATATATATATATATATATATATATATATATATATTAATATAATATGAGAGTGAGAGACGCTCACCAGCCACTTTATCAGGTCCCCCTTACTAGTAGCGGGTTGGACCCCTTTTGCCTTCATTCTTGGTGGCATAGATACAACAAGGTGTTGGAAACGTTCCTCAGAGATTTTGCTCCATAGTGACCTGATGGCATCACGCAGTTGCTGCAGATTTGTCGGCTGCGCATTCATGATGCCAATCTCCCGTTCCACCACATCCCAAAGGCGCTCTATTGGATGAGATGTGGTGAGTGTGGAGGACAGGGACCTCATTGTCCAGTGGTGAGATGATTGGAGCTTTGTGACATGGTGCATTATCCTGCTGGAAGGAGCCATCAGAAGATGGGGACACTGTAGTCATAAAGGGATGGACATGGTCAGCAACAATACTCAGGTAGGCCGTGGTGATTAAACCATGCTCAATTGGTACTAAGGGGTCCAAAGTGTGCCAAGAAAATACCCCCCACACCATTACACCACCACCACCAGCCTGAATTGGTGATACCCCATCCCCCCACACCATTACACCACCACCACCAGCCTGAATTGGTGATACCCCATCCCCCACACCATTACACCACCACCACCAGCCTGAACCGGTGATACCCCATCCCCCACACCATTACACCACCACCACCACCACCAGCCTGAACCGGTGATACCCCATCCCCCACACCATTACACCACCACCACCACCACCACCACCACCACCCTGAACCGGTGATACAAGGCAGGATGGATCCATGCACCAAATTCTGACCCCACCATCTGAATGTCGCAGCTGAAATCCAGACCTATCAGACCAGGCAACGTTTTTCCAATTTTCTGTTGGAGAGTGTGCGAATTGTAGCCTTAGTTTCCTGTTCTTCGCTGACAGGAGTGGCATCTGGTGTGGTCTTCTGCTGCTGTAGCCCATTTGCTTCGTGATTGGATGTGTTGTGTGTTCAGAGATGGTATTCTGCATACCTTGGGTGTAACGAGTGGTTATTTGAGTTACTGTTGCCTTTCTATCATCTGGAACCAGTCTGCCCATTCTCCTCTGACCTTTAACCTCAACAAGATATTTTTCTCCACACAACTGCCGCTCGCTGAATATTTTCTCTTTTTCAGACCATTTTCTGTAAACCGAAAGATGGTTGTGTGTGAAAATCCCAGAAATACTCAGACCAGCCCGTCTGGCACCAAAAACCATGCCACGTTCAAAGTCACTTCAATCCCCTTTCTGATGCTTGGTTTGAACTTCAGCAAGTTGTCTTCTCCACCACGTCTAGATGCCTAAATGCATTGAATTGCTGCCGTGTGATTGGCTGATTAGCAATTTCTTACCCAGTAATTGAATAGGTGTACCTAATAAAGTGGCCAGTGAGTGTATATAGATCTATAGATAGATGGTCAGATGATATACTGTACTAGTGTGGTGTATATTAGGCAGTGATGTGTAGCACTGGAACAGTGATGGGTTTGGAGGAAGTAGACTGTAATATAGCCGGTCAGTGGTGATATACTCCGATGAAGAAACTAGCGTTCTGTATACTAGGTGGTGGTGTGTAGATGGGGACTATTGTAGAATGGAGGAAGGAAACGCTAATATGCTGACCGGTGACAGTATATTCAGGAGATAAAGGTACTAATGTTATGGTGTCTAGATTGGAGATAATGGTGTATATGAAGGAAGGAGACGGTAATATGCTGGCCGGTAAAGTTCTATTCAGAAGATGACTGGATTATTGTAGTGTATTTTAGGTGGTAGTGTGTAGATGGGGACGATGGTGGATCTGGAGGAAGGAGAGGATAATAATAGCTGGTTGGTGATGATATACGTAGGAGATGGACTAGTATGGTGTATATTGGGTGGTGGTGTGTAGATAGGGATGATGGTGGATCTGGAAGAAGGAGAGGGTAATAGCTGGTCGGTGATGATATACGTAGGAGATGATGGGACTAGTATGGTGTATATTGGGTGGTGGTGTGTAGATGGGGACAATGGTAGATTTGGAGGAAGGAGGCGGTAATAATAGCTGGTTGCTGATGATATACGTAGGAGTTCATGGGACTAGTATGGTGTATATTGGGTGGTGGTGTGTAGATGGGGACAATGGTAGATTTGGAGGAAGGAGACGGTAATAATAGCTGGTCGGTGATGATATACGTAGGAGATGATGGGACTAGTATGGTGTATATTGGGTGTTGGTGTGTAGATGGGGACGATGGTGGATTTGGAGGAAGGAGACGGTAATAATAGCTGGTCGGTGATGATATACGTAGGAGATGGGACTAGTATAGGGTATATTAGGTGGTGGTGCCTAGATTGAATTAATGGTGAACATGAGGGGGAAGGAGACAAGGAGGTAATATGCTGGCCGGTGAATGTATATTCAGGAGATGACGGGACTAGTATGGTGTATATTTGGGTGGTGGTGTGTGCATGGGGACAATGGTGGACCTGGAAGAGGGAGAGGGTAATAATAGCTGGTCGGTGATGATATACGTAGGATATGAAGGGACTAGTATGGTGTATATTGGGTGGTGGTGTGTAGATGGGGACGATGGTGGATCTGGAAGAAGGAGAGGGTGATAGCTGGTCGGTGATGATATACGTAGGAGATGATGGGACTAGTATGGTGTATATTGGGTGGTGGTGTGTAGATGGGGACGATGGTGGATCTGGAAGAAGGAGAGGGTAATAGCTAGTCGGTGATGATATACGTAGGAGATGATGGGACTAGTATGGTGTATATTGGGTGGTGGTGTGTAGATGGGGACGATGGTGGATCTGGAAGAAGGAGAGGGTAATAGCTGGTCGGTGATGATATACGTAGGAGATGATGGGACTAGTATGGTGTAGATGGGGACGATGGTGGATTTGGAGGAAGGAGACGGTAATAGCTGGTCGGTGATGATATATGTAGGAGTTCATGGGACTAGTATGGTGTATATTGGGTGGTGGTGTGTACGGGTGGGAATGGTGGTGGAAACAAATGAAAGAGATGGAAATACAACCCCGATTCCAAAAACGGGGCACTGTGTAAAATCTACATAAAAACAGAATGCAATGATTTGCAAATCTATACACCCATATTTTATCAAATGTTTAAACTGAGAAAATCGACCCATTTTAAGAGGGGGGAAAAAGGCAATTTTATAATTGATGGAAATAACACATCTCAAAATAATTGGAACAGGGCAACAAAAAGCTGGCAAAGTACAGACCCAATTCCAAAGAAGTTGGGCCAGGGTCATATTTGGCATGGTGTAGCATGACCTTCTATCTTCTTTTACCAACACTCTGTAAATGTCTGAGAACTTAAGAGACCAGTTCCTGGAGTTTGGGGGAGAGGAATGTTGTCCCGTTCTTGACTGATATAGGATTCAAAATTCCTGGGTCTTCTCCTCTCTAATCTTTCATATTTTCAGTTGGTAAAAGGTCTGGACTGCAGGCAGGTCAGTTCAGCCTCCGGATTCTCCTACTAGGAAGCCATGCTGTTGTCATAGTTAGAGTATGCAGTTTAACTTTGTCCTGCTGAAATATGTAAGGCCTTCCCTGAAAAAGACATCATCTGGATGGGAGCATATGTTGCTCTAAAACCTGGATATATCTTTCAGCATTGGTGGAGCCTTTCCAGATATGCAAGCTGCCCTTTATATACGTACTAATGCACCCCCATACTAGGGATGCACCGATTACTTTTTTATTAATTTTTTTACCAGTACCGATTTACTTCTTCTTTTTTTTTAATTTAATTTTTTTTTCCGCCTTTTCAATGTGTAATTTACTCCTAAACAGATTTGAATGTTTCTTTTTATTTTAGTGTTTCAGCAGCTGAGCAATGTTTAACCACTTCAGCCCCGGAAGATTTTACCCCCTTCCTGACCAGAGCACTTTTTGAGATTTGGCACTGCGTCGCTTTAACTGACAATTGCGCGGTCATGTGACGTTGCACCCATGCAAAATTTACATCCTTTTTTTCCTCACAAATAGAGCTTTCTTTTGGTGGTATTTGATCACCTCTGCGGTTTTTATTGTTTGCATCATAAACAAAAGAAGAGCGACAATTTTTTGAAAAAAAGAAAAAGCAATATTTTTTACTTTTTGCTATAATAAATATCCCCCAAAAATATATAAAAAAACAAATTTCTTCCTCCGTTTAGGCCAATATGTATTCTTCTTCTACATATTTTTGATAAAAAAAAAAATCGCAATAAGCACATATTGATTGGTTTGCACAAAAGTTATAGTGTCTAGAAAATAGGGGACAGTTTTTTATGGCATTTTTATCCTTATTTTTTTACTAGTAATGGCGGCGATCTGCGATTTTTATCGTGACTGCGACATTATGGTGGACACTTTTGACACCATTTTGGGATCATTGTCATTTATACAGCGATCGGTGCTATAAAAATGCACTGATTACTATGTAAATGTCACTGGCAGGGAAGGGGTTAAACACTAGGGGGCGAGCAAGGGGTTAAGTGTGTCCTAGGGAGTGATTCTAACTGTGAGGGGATGGGCTTCAACTCACATGGCAGCGATCACTGCACCCGATGGCAGGGAGCAGTAGATCTCTGTCATGTCACAAGGCAGGACGGGGAAATGCCTTGTTTGCATAGGCACTTCCCCATTCTGCGGCTCCGTGACACGATCGCCTGGAGAACGGCGGACATCAAGTCCGCCGGTCCCGCGGGCACGGTCACGCTAGCCCCGCCAATTGCCGGCTGCTTTTTTTTTTTTTTTTTTCACGGGTCCAATTACCGGACTTCTTTAACACTTCAGCTGTCAACAGGGGAGACCCCACTGACAGCTCAAAGAACGGAGCCTGAAAGTATCGGTTTCAGGTATCGGTGCATTTGCACCAGTACCAATAATGGAAATACTCGGTATCGGTACCGATACTAGTATTGGTGCAATCCTACCCCCTACCATCAGAGATGCCATCTTTTGAACTGAGCACTGATGAGATTTGTCTGACCACAGACAAATCTGACAGATTTGGATTTGTCTGACCACAGAGCAGTTTTTCACTTTGCAGCAGACCATTTATAATGCACTTTGGCCCAGAGAAAACAGTGGCGTTTCTGGATCATGTTCAGATATGGCTTGTTTCTTCACCTTGTATTTTTTTGGATGCCACGGTGAGCTGTTTTCACAGAGATTGGTTTCTGGAAGTATTCTTGAGCCCATGCAATGACGTCCATCACAGAATCATATCTGCTTTTTATTTCAGTGCCGTCTGAGGGCCCAGAGATCACCACCATCCAATATAACGCTTCAGCCTTGTCACCTTCCACACAGATTTCTCCAGATTCTTTTGATTAAATGACTGATTTTTGATTTGATTAGTTACTGTACTAGATATTAGATTTAAAGTCTTTACAATTTTACATTGAGGAACATTATTCTGAAATTGTTGGACAATTTTTTAAGAGGCAGCTTTTTACAGACTGGTGAAACTCCGCCCATCTTTACTTCTGAGGCACTGACTCTCTAAGATGCTCTTTTTATACCCAATCATGTTACTGGCCTGTTGCCAACCAACCTAGTTCTTCCAGCTCTTCTTCCTTTGTCAGCTTTTTGTTGCCCTGTCCCAACTTTTGTGAGATGTGTTGCTGCCATCAATCTCAATAAAATTGTCCATTTTTATCATTTTTAAACCTTTTAATATGTTTTCTATTGTGAATAAAATCCGTGTTTTGAAATGTGCAAATCGTTGCATTCTGTGTTTTTTGTGTAGATTTTACACAGCGCCCCAACTTTTATGGAATTGGGGTTGTATTGTAGCTAGTTGAGGAGGATCTACTCAGACGATAAGGGACTAGTATGGGGTGGGGATGGTGGGGGATACAGATGAATGAGATGGAAATGATATCACTGCTGGTTGGTGATGATGTACACGGGAGATGGTGGGAGTAGTGGTATGGTGTGTAGCATTGGCGTAGCATAGGGGGTTGCAGGGGTCACAATCGCAACCCTGACCCCTGGCTCCAGGGGGCCCAATGCAGCCTCCCTGTCATATTATATCCTCCACAAACTCCAGCCCCGATCTGCCCTAGGGCCCCACAGCCACGCTCCAATACTGGGCTTCCACTTTGCCTTCCACAGCCCACACCCCTCTGTTCTCATTGGCTGGGGAGAAGCTGTGAGCCATTTCCTGAATGGAGAGGAGCATGGGGTGAGAAAAGCCAGGATGGGGAAGTGTCTGTGCTGGCAACATGGAATGGTAACCGAGCTCAGCGAGTTAAGAGGAGGAGAGTGCCGTCCTGTAGCCACGATGGGACGAATGTTACTGGTGAGGTATGACACCGCTCAGTGTCTCCTAGTCACCAGCTGGGATTCTTTGTACCTCCCCACCCGGGGATGTCTACTTACCCCACTTCCCTGACAACTGGGGAAAAGGCACATACCTTCGGGAGGTGACCTTCCCCCAACACTGACAAAGAAACCTTCAGAAATTGCTAAAACAAATCCCTTAACACCTCCTGAGGGGCTGCAGGCTCCAGATTGTGTCACATGGCTTCCCCCCCCCCCCCCTCCCCCAGATCTAAGTTGTGCCCCCCCCCCCAAAGCCCCCTGACCACCCCCTCCGCCCTGCATGCTATGCCCGGTTGCTGAGCTCCTTTCCCATTACAGCACTCTATACTGTTCCTCTTCCACAGGGCTGAAATCGCATTCCTTTACAACACAGCCATGATCTGCACAGGATGTATCTGCCTACTGCAACTACACTGCCGTTCTGACCTGAGAATTTCACAGGTTAGAAGGGCAATATAAAAGCCAGATACACCCTGGGAAGGCTGACAGACTGTGTGTAAAGGAATGTGATTTCAGCCCTGTGTAGTGGGTGGGGGGGGACTGTATACATTGCCAAATGACCTGCCAGGGGTGATCCCTGTCCTCTGATGTAGGGAGGAACTCTGGGAACGCAAAACTCTCAAGCCACTTTGACTATCTTGGAGTGCGGTGGATGCATCTGCACGCACGGTGGTAGGGGGGGGCATGTCAACTTTTGCATCGGGGGCCCACAAGCTAAGCCTCTGGTGTGTAGGGTGGAGATGGTGGTGGATACAGATGAATGAGATGGAAATGATATCACAGCTGGTTGGTGATTATAGTCAGGAGATGATGGGAGTAGTAGTATGGTGGTGGATACAGATTGAAATGATATCACAGCTGGTTGGTGATGATATACTCAGGAGATGATGGGAGAAGTAGTAGGGTGGGAATGGTGGTGGATACAGATGGAAATGATATCACAGCTGGTTGGTGATGATCTACTCGAGAGATGATGGGAGTAGTAGGGTGGGGATAGTGGTGGATACAGATGGAAATGATATCACAGCTGGTTGGTGATATACTCGGGAGATGATGGGAGTAGTAGTATGGTGGGAATGGTGGTGGATACAGATGAATGAGAGGGAAATGATATCACAGCTGGTTGGTGATGATATACTCAGGAGATGATGGGAGTAGTAGTATGGTGGTGAATACAGATGGAAATGATATCACAGCTGGTTGGTGATATACTCGAGAGATGATGGGAGTAGTAGTAGGGTGGGGATGGTGGTGGACACAGATTGAAATGATATCACAGCTGGTTGGTGATATACTCGGGAGATGATGGGAGTGGTAGTATGGTGTGTAGGGTGGGAATGGTGGTGGATACAGATGAATGAGATAGAAATGATATCACAGCTGATTGGTGATACACTCAGGAGATGATGGGAGTAGTAGTATTGTGAGTAGGGTGGGGATGGTGGTAGATACAGATGAATGAGAGGGAAATGATATCACAGCTGGTTGGTGATGATATACTCGGGAGATGATGGGAGTAGTAGTAGGGTGGGGAAGGTGGTGGATACAGATGGAAATGATATCACAGCTGGTTGGTGATGATATACTCAGGAGATGATGGGAGTAGTAGTAGGGTGGGGAAGGTGGTGGATACAGATGGAAATGATATCACAGCTGGTTGGTGATATACTCGGGAGATGATAGGAGTAGTAGTATGGTGTGTAGGGTGGGAATGGTGGTGGATACAGATGAATGAGAGGGAAATGATATCACAGCTGGTTGGTGATACACTCGGGAGATGATGGGAGTAGTAGTATTGAGTAGGGTGGGGATGGTGGTAGATACAGATGAATGAGAGAGGGAAATGATATCACAGCTGGTTGGTGATACACTCGGGAGATGATGGGAGTAGTAGTATTGAGTAGGGTGGGGATGGTGGTAGATACAGATGAATGAGAGGGAAATGATATCACAGCTGGTTGGTGATGATATACTCGGGAGATGATGGGAGTAGTAGTAGGGTGGGGATGGTGGTGGATACAGATGGAAATGATATCACAGCTGGTTGGTGATGATATACTCGGGAGATGATGGGAGTAGTAGTAGGGTGGGGAAGGTGGTGGATACAGATGGAAATGATATCACAGCTAGTTGGTGATGATATACTCGGGAGATGATGGGAGTAGTAGTAGGGTGGGGATGGTGGTGGATACAGATGGAAATGATATCACAGCTGGTTGGTGATATACTCAGGAGATGATGGGAGTAATAGTATATTGTGTAGGGTGGGGATGGTGGTGGATACAGATGAATGATGATATACTCTGGAGATGATGGGAGTAATAGTATGGTGTGTAGGGTGTGGATGGTGGTGGATACAGATGAATGATGATATACTCTGGAGATGATGGGAGTAATAGTATATTGTGTAGGGTGGGGATGGTGGTGGATACAGATGAATGATGATATACTCTGGAGACGAGCAGACTTGCGTAGTGTACATCGCTGACGTCTGCTCAGCTGTCGGGTTTCGCACACAGCTATGAATTGTGAGTCACACACAGACCCCGCTGTGGACTAATAAGGAAAGAGCTGAGCCTGTGATCATCATTGAAGGCTGTGAGCTTAGAGACCCTTCCATACCCCCGAGGCAAACACTGAGTGTCAGTGCTGGGTCCCAGATCCCATTAGAGTGTAAGCTCCTCTGGTACAGAGACTGATGTGACTGGCTTAGTGTTCTCTGTACAGCACTGCGGTATATGTCAGAGCTATATAAATGGAGGAACTTGGTGTTGAAGGGTAGTAGTGGATCAGGGCTGGGCTGGGGTTGTACACATGTTGGTGTTTTGCACATTGGAATGGCGGAGAGCTGCACCCCTGACATTCCTGTCTTATCAGCAGTGCCACCACCCGCCTGTCACCTGGAGGCAAAGTGCAGCTGCATTCCTCACACAGGGACTTCTGACATCGGCATTGTATATGGGATACGGACATTCCACCATGCAGAGATTAGAAGAATGCTCGCTATGCCTTTGATTGCAATTTACATTATATTACTGCCATATTTCTGATATTTCATGTTGTAAATGTAGAAAATTGCAGCAAACATATTGGGAGCAATCATTGACATAACCCCCCCCTCCCTCCCATTGAGAGGGCTATTACATGACCCCCCCCCTCCATATGGAGGGGTCTCTCCTATGTCACCACTCCCCCTTCCATGGAGAGGTCTTTTAGGTCAACCCCCCCCCCCCCCCCCATGGAGAGGGCTTTTACATAACCCCCCCGCCCCATATGGAGGGGTCTCTCCTATGTCACCACTCCCCCTTCCATGGAGAGGTCTTTTAGGTCAACCCCCCCCCCCCATGGAGAGGGCTTTTACATAACCCCCCCCCCCCAATGGGGAGGTCTTCTACTTCACCCCTTCCCCCCTCATGCAGAGGTCTCTTGCGTCACCCCCCCTTTCCTTCACATGCAGAGGTCTCTAACTTCACCCCCCCTTCACACAAAGGCAGAGGCCTCTTGCATGGCCCCCCCCCATGGAGAGGTCTCTTGCATGATCCCCCCCCCATGGAGAGGTCCTTTACGTTTCCTCCACCCCCCAATGGAGAGGTCTCTTACGTTCCCCCCCCCTTCCCTCACATGCAGAGGTCTCTTACGTGAATCCCTCCCCCACCCCAACCCCCCCAATGGAGAGGTCCTTTACGTTACCTTCACCCCCCCCCAATGGAGAGGTCTCTTATGTCACCCCCCTTCATTCATATGCAGCGGTCTCTTACGCCCCCCCCTCACATGCAGAGGTCTCTTACGTGAATCCCACCCCCCCATGGAGAGGTCCCCCCCCCGGAGAGGTCTCTTACGTCACCCTCCCCTTCACTCACATGCAGAGGTCTCTTACGTCACCCCCCCTTCCCTCACATGCAGAGGTCTCTTACGTGAATCCCCCCCCCGATGGAGAGGTCTCTTATATGTGACCCCAACCCCCCCCCCCCATGGAGAGGTCTCTTATATGTGTCCCCAACCCCCCCCCATGGAGAGGTCCTTTACGCTACCTCCCCCCTGATGGAGAGGTCTATTATGTGACCCCATTCCCCCTTTACCCCGCGATGAACAGGCCTCTTATATGACCCCCCTATTTCCCAGCATAGAGAAGCTTCTTACTTGGGTGTGTTTAGGACTACAAGATCTATATCTCTACAGTATATTATATGGAGAGGGGGATGTGTTCTGTAGGGTGACGACGCTGCTGCTCCATAGATGCAGTATAGTGAGCGTTGTCATCGTAGGACAGGAAGTGTATTGCTGGCAGGATCACTATGTAAAAATAAAGGGGAAGAGAAGCCTGAAAAGAGAAAACGAATGCAGCCACTTTACCCAAGTGCAATAAAGGACATCTTTGTTCTTAGGCTTGGATAATACTTTAAGCTGCCAAATGCTCCCCTGCAAATCGGTCGTGGAATGTGAAACTCTGGCTGATCTTCTTATATCCATCAGTCATGGTTCTAATTATTAAAGGAGAAGGCGGGGAGATTTCATTCAGGAATTGATCTCGGCACCCAGCGGTGCAAAGGATGGTCCGGGGATTTGTCTTGTTGCTTTTGGCACCTCTGTCTGAAAAGTCTGTCAGTCCTGGCAGCCGTGTGCAGGAATTCTCTCCCTGACCTCCCCGATCTCCTCTGTCATCAATTAATCTGGGTGGTCTCCAGCTAGATATGTCACATTAGGGCCCTGTCCGCACCCCTTGCCGTTCCACCTCTGCAACATTTCTTTCACTAAATTCTTCCCTTATTTTGGTCTTTGTTGCAGATTTATATTTTTGAAGTAAAAAAATTATTTTATTCCTTTTTAAAAACATTATATGTACATATTAATAGATGAAAGTGAGACTGTATGGGAGGACTGAGCTGCAGTGTGAGGGGACTGGACGGGAGGACTGAGCTGCTGGGTGAGGGGACTGGACGGGAGGACTGAGCTGCTGGGTGAGGGGACTGGACGGGAGGACTGAGCTGCTGGGTGAGGGGACTGGACGGGAGGACTGAGCTGCTGGGTGAGGGGACTGGACTGGAGGACTGAGCTGCTGGGTGAGGGGACTGGACGGGAGGACTGAGCTGCTGGGTGAGGGGACTGGACGGGAGGACTGAGCTGCTGGGTGAGGGGACTGGACGGGAGGACTGAGCTGCTGGGTGAGGGGACTGGACGGGAGGGCTGAGCTGCTGGGTGAGGGAACTGGACGGGAGGGCTGAGCTGCTGGGTGAGGGGACTGGACGGGAGGGCTGAGCTGCTGGGTGAGGGGACTGGACGGGAGGGCTGAGCTGCTGGGTGAGGGGACTGGACGGGAGGGCTGAGCTGCTGGGTGAGGGGACTGGACGGGAGGGCTGAGCTGCTGGGTGAGGGGACTGGACGGGAGGGCTGAGCTGCTGGGTGAGGGGACTGGACGGGAGGGCTGAGCTGCTGGTGAGGGGACTGGACGGGAGGGCTGAGCTGCTGGGTGAGGGGACTGGACGGGAGGGCTGAGCTGCTGGGTGAGGGGACTGGACGGGAGGGCTGAGCGGCTGGGTGAGGGGACTGGACGGGAGGGCTGAGCGGCTGGGTGAGGGGACTGGACGATAGGGCTGAGCTTCTGGGTGAGGGGACTGGACGGGAGGGCTGAGCGGCTGGGTGAGGGGACTGGACGGGAGGGCTGAGCTGCTGGGTGAGGGGACTGGACGATAGGGCTGAGCTTCTGGGTGAGGGGACTGGACGGGAGGGCTGAGCGGCTGGGTGAGGGGACTGGACGGGAGGGCTGAGCTGCTGGGTGAGGGGACTGGACGATAGGGCTGAGCTTCTGGGTGAGGGGACTGGACGGGAGGGCTAAGTTGCTGAATCTGTTACAGCCATAGTAACCTTTACACCAATCAGTGACGTCATCGGGAATAGGAAAGTTAAGGACACTTGATTGGTTGAAGGATGGAGTTGGAGTTGAGGGCGTTGTGCTGATTTTGTCGCTCTTCTTGCAGGTGCGCCATCGCCAGTCCGGACAGATCATGGTGCTGAAGATGAACAAGATGATGAGCAACCGTGCCAATATGCTGCGGGAGGTTCAGCTAATGAACCGACTCTGTCACCCCAATATCCTCGGGTAGGTGCTCCACCCATATACTGTCACACCCACGTCCTAAATTAGGTTTACCTCTACAGTATATCCACTCACCTCAGCACATTAGGATTGGTGTACCCCCATATTCTGTGACTCCTACATCGTAAGTCAGCCATACCCCTATGTTTTAAAACCTTAAGGTAGGTCAGCTCCAATCTTCTGTTTCCACCGATGTAGGTGTACCCCCATATCCTCTCCCCCTTGAGATAGGTTTAGCCCCCCATATCCTGTCCCTCTTGATAGGTGTACCCCCATATCCTCTCCCCCTTGATATAGGCAGACCCCCTTGAGTTAGGTGTATCCCCATATACTGTCCGTCTTGAGATAGGTGTACACCTTATCCTCTCCTCCTTGAGATGGGTTTAACCCCCCATATCAGGACCCCCTTGAGTTAGGTGTTCCCCCATATCCTCTCCCCCTGGAGTTAGGTGTGCCCCCATATCCTGTCCCCCTTGAGGTAGGTTTATCCCCATGTCTAGTATAAGATGTACCTCCATTTCCTCTCTGACTCTCAGTCTCTCTATCTATCTATTTTTCAGGTTCATGGGGGTGTGTGTGCATCAGGGTCAGCTTCATGCCCTGACAGAGGTGAGTACTCCACCCTCAATACTGATCATTGCTGGAGACATTTCTACCCGTGTGAGGTCACATTGCATGGAGATCTGTAGCTGTGTGTGGTCACATTGTATGGCGATCTGTCCTGACTGATGATGTGTGTTTGCAGTACATCAATGGCGGGAACCTGGAGCAGTTACTGCAGAGTTCGGAGCCCCTCTCCTGGTCTGTACGGGTGAAGCTGAGTCTGGACATTGCTCGGGGTCTGCGCTATCTGCACTCTAAAGGGGTCTTTCATCGTGATCTCACCACCAAGGTAATCCCCAGGCTGTGTGTTTTGTGGAAGTTCCATCGTTGTTTGTCTGAAGGAATGTGGCTCTTCCAACCGTACAATCTGCATCTTCCTGATCGCCCAATCGCAGCTCTGGATGACATCTTATTTATTTTCTATTCATTTGGGTCTTCTGGGGGCCCCAAACCTCAAGATCTCTGTGTAGTCCAACCAGTCCAGTCCAATTGTATCATGTGTGGTCCAATCAGTGGCACTGTGGGTAGATGCTGGGCTGAATTATCTAATGTATGCCTTGCTCAATGGTACCCCGGGTGAATGTTGGGCTTGATTATGTAATGTGTGGCCTCCTCAGTCGTACCCTGGGTAGATGTTGGACTTGCTTATAAAATGTGTGGCCCACTCAATGGTAACCTAGGTGGATGGCGGGCTTAATTATATAATGGGTTGCCAACACAGTGATATGCTGATTAGAATCTGAGCTTATGTGTGGCCTGCTTAGTGGTACAATGGGTAGATGCTGGGCTTGATTACATAATGTGTGGTACCCTGGGTAGATGCTGGGCTTGATTCCATAATGTGTGGTACCCTGGGTAGATGCTGGGCTTGATTTATATAATGTGTGGTACACTGGGTAGATGCTGGGCTTGATTACATAATGTGTGGTACCCTTGGTAGATGCTGGGCTTGATTGTATACTATGTAATACACTGGGTAGATGCTGGGCTTGATTATATAATGTATGGTACACTGGGTAGATGCTGGGCTTGATTATATAATGTATGGTACACTGGCTAGATGCCGGGCTTGATGACATAATGTGTGGTACCCTGGGTAGATGCTGGGCTTGATTATATAATGTATTGTACACTGGGTAGATGCTGGGCTTGATTATATAATGTATTGTACACTGGGTAGATTCTGGGCTTGATTATATAATGTATTGTACACTGGGTAGATGCTGGGCTTGATTATATAATGTGTGGTACCCTGGGTAGATGCCGGGATTGATTACATAATGTGTGGTACCCTGGGTAGATGCTGGGCTTGATTATATAATGTGTGGTACCCTTGGTAGATGCTGGGCTTGATTATATAATGTGTGGTACACTGGGCAGATGCTGGGCTTGATTATATAATGTGTGGCCTGCTTAGTGGTGCGCTGTATATAATGTGGGGCCCACTCACTGATAACCTAGGTGGATGCTGGGCTTGATTATATAATGTGTGGCCTGCACCGTTGTACCCTGGGTAGATGCTGGGCTTGATTATATAATGTGTTGTACCCTTGGTAGATGCTGGGCTTGATTTATATAAACACTGGTCCCGGGACCCCATGACCCTGGGCCACACACCTATTAGAAATTAGACATATTGGACCAATCTGCTGTGTGTTCGGTACATGAGACGTAATATTCACATGTATGGTGATGGCCTCCCCGTCTTTCCTAGAACTGCCTGGTGAGATACGATGACAGCGGATACACCGCCGTGGTGGGAGATTTTGGATTGGCTGAGAAGATACCTGACCGCAGGTGAGACCCCGGGGTCATGTGACCATAAGCTGCTTACCCTGGGGAGCTGTTTGTCTTCTAGGAATCTGAAGCGGCGGCCTCCGTTTTCTCTATGTCCACACGTTGTGCGGAGTTCCCCATGTGTCCATGTGCTTCTCACTTGGCAGATATTAGCAATATTGGAACATTAAAATTTAGAATTTTTCAATTTAATTAATTATTTTATTTGTATTACTTATTATGTACTGCTGCTTATATTTTGATTACAGTTTATTTTTATTTGAGTATTATTATTTGTGTTTATTTTCTATTATATATTTTATGTATTTAATTTTATTTTTTTTTATTGCAATTTATTTCACTTTTAATGATGATGAAGATTATCATCATCATTTTTAATTTGACTTTTTTTTATATGTATTTTATTGCATTCATTACAATTTAATCATAACATTTTTTTTAATTATGTTTATAATTTTTTTATTTTGTCTTATTTTCCATATTTATTTTGAGTTCAATACAATTTAAGTACATTTTATATCCTTTTTGATTTTTTTTTTTAATTATTATTATTGTTGTTTTTATATCTGTAGTTTGTAGTTATATATTTTCTGTAGTTTTGTTTTTTATTATTTAGTTACATGATTTTATTTTCATTATTATTATTTTTTTTTGCAAATACATTTTTGTATTCAATATATATTTTTTTAAAATTTTTATATATTTTTTTTAAATGTTATTTTGCATTGTACTTCATGTATGTTCTCTTTTGTTTAAATAATTAATTACAAGTGCTGGCATGGATCATAAAAGACTGGCACCACCCCCGGGCCATGGCAGCGCAGATGGTCTCCCATAGACATGTAAACGTTTCAGTAACAGAAGTGAGAAATATTTGTGCCGACGCAGCACCTTCTTTTTTTTTACGTCCTGCAGTTTGGTCTTTGTCCCCGTGTAGCGTCCAGTGCACTTCAGATTCCCGTTGCAGATTTTTCTTTCAGATTTTAAAAACCTTGTTGTCCTCCTACTGCAGGGAATACATTACAAGTATTTTTTTTTATAAATAAATTATATTATAAATTATTTTATATATAAAAAAAAAAAAAACATGTAATAAAGTATTAATATATACAAAGCTGCATTAATCTGTGTTGATTTATCTGCCCGGATTTCCCCTTTAAATCCTGATCTGAGGGGCATCGCCGGGATCTGGTGTCACCCTCCGGTCTGCGGATCAGATATCTGACTGATTAATAATTACTGGGTTTTACACGAGTCCCTGACCTCTGCACCGCCGTCACACACCGCGTCCCCGGGGAGATCCGAGGTAACATTAGAAGGGTGGATTGTACGGGGAGTAGTAGACGCACGGAGACAACCACAGGGGAACCCTCCCTTTCCATAACAATGTATACATGAGACACATTCCTTCTGTTATTTCATTTTATGTTTTTATTACCTCCTTATTATCTCAGCTCCATAATATCAGCTGTGCTGATCATATGAAAACGTCTATGGTGAAATTTTATAGTTTATGGCTCTGCCCCTCCCACGATGGTTAGAATTCCCTTCAGCAGTTTGTGTCTCTGCCCCTCCCACAATACTGAGATTTCCTCCCAGTAGTCTCTGCCCCTCCCACGATGGTGAGAATTCCCTTCAGTAGTTTGTAGGGCTGCGGAAAAAATCAATTTGAATCGAGTTGAGAGGCCAAATCGATTCTAAATTTCAGCAAATCCTTTATTCTATATGATACAGAAATGCGTGTATCAAAGTATTCTATGTATCTTATTTTCTTATTTTCCTTTTATTTTTTATTATTTTTATTGTTCGCTTTGTTATGTACCCTGTTAAAAACCTGAAAATCAATAAAAATTCTTGAATTAAAAAAAAAAAAAAAAATTTCAGCAAATCGATTTTTTTTTTTTTTTTTTTCACCGCGCCGGTCCTGAGGAGCTGCGGGCAGGAGTTTTTAGGCAAGGCCTAAAGCGGCGGCCTCGCCTAAAAACCCCTGCCCGCAGCTCCTCAGGACCGGCGCGGTGTCCAAAAAAAAAAAACCTCGATTTCGAATCGTGAATCGAGTTTTTTTTTTTTTTTTGAGAAAATCGCCCAGCTCTAGTAGTTTGTGTCTCTGCCCCCCCCCCCCCCCCCCCCAGTGGTGAGAATTCCTCCAAGTAGTTTGTGTCTCTGCTCCTCCCACAATGGTTAGAATTCCCTTCAGTAGTTTGTGTCTCTGCCCCTCCCACAATACTGAGGTTTCCTCCCAGTAGTTTGTGTCTCTGCCCCTCCCACAATGGTGAGATTTCCTCCCACTAGTTTGTGTCTCTGCCCCTCCCACAATGGTGAGAATTCCCTTCAGTAGTTTGTGTCTCTGCCCCTCCCACAATGGTGAGAATTCCCTTCAGTAATTTGTCTCTCTGCCCCTCCCACAATGGTGAGAATTCCCTTCAGTAGTTTGTGTGTCTGCCCCTCCCACAATGGTGAGAATTCCCTTCAGTAGTTTGTGTCTCTGCCCCTCCCACAATGGTGAGATTTCCTACAGTAGTTTGTGTCTCTGCTTCTCCCACAATGGCGAGAATTCCCTTCAGTAGTTTGTGTCTCTGCCCCTCCCACAATGGGGCGATTATCCTGCAGTAGTTTGTGTCTCTGCTCCTCCCACAATGGTGAGATTTCCTGCAGTAGTTTGTGTCTCTGCCCCTCCCACAATGGTGAGAATTCCCTTCAGTAGTTTGTGTCTCTGCCCCTCCCACAATGGTGAGAATTCCCTTCAGTAGTTTGTGTCTCTGCCCCTCCCACAATGGTGAGAATTCCCTTCAGTAGTTTGTGTCTCTGCTCCTCCCACAATGGTGGGGGCCTCGTTGGCACCTAGACTGGTAATTGATCTGTTTATTCAATGTTGAGGAGAATCCCTCCAGATGAGTGCCACCACCGTTTGGTGGAACTGGAAATGTTGGGAGAATCTGTTCATGGGAGTCCCAGAAATATACAAGATGGTAGCAATGGGGTCCATCTGCCAGACACACCCGAAGTCTTGGTTGGGGGGGTTTCCCTTTTTATGAGCCTTGTAAGCCTTTGTGTGGTGTGAAGGTGCTGTGATTGTGTACGGCCTCCCCTCATCTTCCCGGCCTCTCTCTTCCAGTCAGACTGAGCCGCTCACAGTGGTTGGGTCCCCGTATTGGATGGCCCCCGAGGTGCTGCGAGGTGACCTGTACAACGAGAAGGTAATCTTTCTGTATTTATCACATCAGTGACCAGAAGCCGAGTATGACCTCCACTCACCTGCTCTCCCTCTCCTCCTCCAGGCCGATGTCTTCTCTTTTGGGATCGTATTGTGTGAGATAATCGCCCGGATTCCAGCCGATCCAGACTATCTTCCCCGAACAGAGGTGAGTCACACACAAGGTGTCTCCACCGGGCAGGTCTCTGTAGATATCTACCTGTTTTTTGGGTATGATTGGCTGGAGGGCAAAGCCGAATGAATGTTTACGGTCTATGTATTTCGGGTCTTTATCAGGGTAAAGAAGCCAAAACCTATTCATACCCATCACCAGGCTCCTGTCCTACCGGCTATACCTAGATCACCGGGCTCCTGTCCTACCGACTATACCTAGATCACCGGGCTCCTGTCCTCTTGTCCATGCCTAGATCGCCGGGCTCCTGTCCTCCGGTCCATGCCTAGATCGCCAGGCTCCTGTCCTCCGGTCCATGCCTAGATCGCCAGGCTCCGGTCCATGCCTAGATCGCCAGGCTCCTGTCCTCCGGTCCATGCCTAGATCGCCAGGCTCCTGTCCTCCGGTCCATGCCTAGATCGCCAGGCTCCTGTCCTCCGGTCCATAGCTAGATCGCCAGGCTCCTGTCCTCCGGTCCATAGCTAGATCGCCAGGCTCCTGTCCTCCGGTCCGTACCTGCAAGCATGGGGCCAAGGACTGGTCATCAGTATTGTCTGTGGTCTCCCTGCAACTGATCTTTACCCTATTACTGATTTACCATGCCTTGTGGTGTGCGTGTGTGTGTGTGTCTATTAATGTGTAGATGGGCAGGGCTTTGCTGCTTCATATCAGAGCTGCCCTCCTTTATGGGGGAATATTCAGAAGCAGCCGTAGAGGTGTAGGAAGTACAGGTTCACTGACTGAATGAAGCAGAAGCAGGGAAATCCTTGCACTGCGGGTCCTCGGGTACAACTTCCTCTCCAGCAAGGAGAACAATGAGCCAGACAGTATTGACATCACCAATCATTTCATTTTATATATGGTGAGGTTGGTAGTCAGCGGCAACCAGTGAAGCAATTACACAACCCTCAGGGGATGCTCCTGTCTGGCTTCCTTCCCTCTAAGTGATGGCTTGCGGGCACATGGCCCATGCGTTGTGCCATTTGTTTTTTCATCTCATTGTGTCTCTCCCTGCAGGATTTTGGTCTGGACATCAAGTCGTTTCGGGAACTGGTTGAGCCGGACTGTCCCCCTGCCTTCCTCCAGCTGGCCTTCCAATGTTGTTGGGTAAAAACACCTCCATAACTCTAAAGTGTGATGATATGAGGGGAGCTGTACCTGGATATGTCATTGTAGCACCTTACAGGATATTGAAGGAAACCCGTACTGTAATGGTCTAGTGGCCTTTAAGGGAACCTGTCACCAGACCGTTCATTTCAACAATCTTCCCATAAAATCATAAGATTATATGTGCATTTTATATATTTTCTGCTAGTCCTTTACCTGTTCAAACCTCCCTTGTGTAGACATCCAAAAGCCCTGGGTGCCGCCATCTTGGATGTGATGTCAGCAGACTCAGAGTTGACACTCTAGAGCAGCCTTTCTCAACCTTTCTACCGTAGGGGAACCCCTAAAATGATTTTAAGGTCTTCAGAAAACCAAACAATTGGGGTTAATGGGGAAAAATGCCAGTTACGTTGGTGGTCAGTTGGAAGTTGGCTTTGGCCCCAGAAGTTTGTAGGCCCCATCCAATAAAAGGTCATACTGCCACAGCTTGAGGAGCCCTAGCATTCCATGGAATCCTGATTGAGAATGGCTGCTCTATATTATTCCCTTTCACTCCTCTGTGGTGGATCAGTTTCCAGAGGCCAGTTAACAGGTGTCTCGGAGGCAACGTGTTGCCTCCTTACTTTCTGTTTTAACATTGAAAGACCAAACCACTGTGCTGTGACCTCATGCATGGCGGTTGCGGTTCAGCCCCCTTCATTTAAATTGGGTTTAATGCTTGGCATGACTTGCGTACAGCCCTGAGTAGCTGCATGTTCCTCTTTAGGTGGGTGATTCCTGGTGGTATTGGGCAGTAAGACTGCAGCTCAACCGCCTGTTTTGATCGCCCCCTGGCTGCCCAAGTGAACAAGTCGAACAAATCAACAGCAAACATTCTTCATACAGTTTTTCACTCAACTGGCAAAGCAGGCTTTCCAATCCCCAAGGCCACAAAGCAGCACAATATCATATTGCCCCTCCAGCATGCTTTACAGTTGAGATACATTTTTGAATATTTCCCTGCCCTCCCACAGTACATTGTCCGAGAAACATTGGGTCCCCTTCCCCACAGAACATTGAGCAGAAATGGGTCCCTTGCCCCAGAGAACATTATTCCAGAAGAATTGGGTTCCCTCCCCCTCATAATATTGTCCCATAAGAATTGGGCCCCCTTACCCACAAGACGTTGTCCCAAAAGAATTGGATCCCAACCCAATTCTTTTTCATTGAGAGCATTGTTTCAGAAGAATTGGGTCCCTTTCGCCACAGAACGTTGTCCCATAAAAATTGCATCACCTCCCTCCACAGATCATTGTCTCAGAAGAATTGGGTCCCATTCCCCCACAGAACGTTGTCCCATAAGAACTGGGTCCCCTTCCCCACAGAACGTTGTCCCAGAAGAATTGGATCCCAACCCTCCAGAGATAATTGTTTCAGAAGAATTTGGTCCCCTTCCCCACAGAACGTTGTCCCAGAAAAATTGGGTCCCCTCCCTCCACAGATCATTGTCTCAGAAGAATTGGGTTCCCTATCCTACAGAACATTGTTCCAGAAAAATGGGGTCCCCTGCCCCAGAAACAATGTCCCAGAAGAATTGGGTCCTGTCCCTCCACAGATCATTGTCTCAGAATTGGCCCCCGTCCCTCCACAGATCATTGTCTCAGAATTGGGTCCCATCCCTCCACAGATCATTGTCTCAGAATTGGGTCCCGTCCCTCCACAGATCATTGTCTCAGAATTGGGTCCCGTCCCTCCACAGATCATTGTCTCAGAATTGGGTCCCGTCCCTCCACAGATCATTATCTCAGAATTGGGTCCCCTCCCTCCACAGATCATTATCTCAGAATTGGGTCCCCTCCGAGCTCCACAGATCATTGTCTCAGAAGAATTGGGTTCCCTATCCTACAGAACATTGTTCCAGAAAAATGGGGTCCCCTGCCCCAGAAACAATGTCCCAGAAGAATTGGTTCCTGTCCCTCCACAGATCATTGTCTCAGAATTGGCCCCCGTCCCTCCACAGATCATTGTCTCAGAATTGGGTCCCGTCCCTCCACAGATCATTGTCTCAGAATTGGGTCCCATCCCTCCACAGATCATTATCTCAGAATTGGGTCCCCTCCCTCCACAGATCATTATCTCAGAATTGGGTCCCCTCCCTCCACAGATCATTGTCTCAGAAGAATTGGGTCCCCTATCCTACAGAACATTGTTCCAGAAAAATGGGGTCCCCTGCCCCAGAAAACAATGTCCCAGAAGAATTGGGTCCTGTCCCTCTACAGATCATTTTCTCAGAATTGGGTCCTGTCCCTCCACAGATCATTGTCTCAGAATTGGGTCCTGTCCCTCCACAGATCATTGTCTCAGAATTGGGTCCCATCCCTCCACAGATCATTGTCTCAGAAGAATTGGGTCCCCTATCCTACAGAACATTGTTCCAGAAAAATGGGGTCCCCTGCCCCAGAAACAATGTCCCAGAAGAATTGGGTCCTGTCCCTCCACAGATCATTGTCTCAGAATTGGGTCCTGTCCCTCCACAGATCATTGTCTCGGAAAAATAGGGTCCCCGATGGTACAGAACATTGTCCCAGCAGAAATGGGTCCCCTCACAGCTCCCAGCACACTGACTGAGCTGTCAGATGACATGTCTTGCTCCTGATCATATGACCTCTGTGAGAACCAATCACAGCAGTCGCATGAGATAGAAGCCATGCCACCTTCTGGCATTAAAGCCCACCAGGCAACGTAAAGGGGTTACATTTGGTCTTGTGTAATCAGTCAGGAGTGGTTCTCTTTTTATATGTTCTATTGAAGGTGACGCTTTTTGCTTTTTTTCTGTTCACCCATAGATGGCGCCCGACTCCAGGCCGTCCTTCTGTGAGGTGAGTCAGCGACTTGAAGACATCCTGGAGGGGATGGATGTGATGAAGACTCCACACAGAAGCCAGATGGAGGTGTCGGAGTTGATAACCCCGGGCAGTGGTGAGTATGAAGATATGGGTGGATAACGTCTCCCTGTCTGGTCTCTCATCAATATGCTGTGTCAGTGAAGGGAACTGACGTTACATTTTTATATAATACAAGTATAAAAATCAAAGACGTTTTGTTTCCTCAGATGAACAGCTCTTACAATGAAGAACCCTTTCGATACGTATGCAAAAATTGTTTCATTCTCATCCATTGAAGGACACAGACATTCAGAAACTGTCGGGTTATGCTGCCGCCTACAGGGGAATTTGGAAACTGGCAAACCAAAAAAATCTCTAGCGCATCCCATTATACGCCCTCCTACTCCCAGCATACCATTTCTGCTAGCGTCTGGGGAAGACGCTGGTCTTTTCTTCAGCTCTGCTGGGAAACATGCAACATACCCTTTTTGGCTTTTTTTTTTCTTCAGTTTACTTTATGATCTCTTCTACTATTGAGTCCTCATCTTATCACTGCTTGAGCTGCTCTCTACATGGGTATCTAAATTGGTCTTTCCCAAGCCTGGCTTTGGTGTGCCATACCAGAACCCCATTGGACTTGGCGTTTTATGGGTCTAGTCCAGAAGTGGCCTTTTGGGTCCTGGGTTTCCAAACTCCCAAGAACTGGTGGAAGTTAGCTGAGGAGCACTTTCCAGGTCCAGAGCTGTGGCATTTTCCTCAGCGCTTGCCCCTAACTCTGAAGGTTGAGCGGTGGAAGCAGCCCCATTAGTTGCATTACTGGGCGCCTTTTCAAATTCCCCGTTACTGTTCTTTAATCTATGGAAAGATGTGGCGTTTGTACAATCTTGTAAGCCTAATACTACGACAACCACGTAAAAAGGTTAGCTATAACAACCTCCACAAATAATGGCAGGGCAGATGATAGAGTACAGTATAATAATCAAAAGGTACAAGGAGTATATGACTCAATATCGGGGCTCAAGAGTCCGCCCAGATAGTCACCTATTAGAGATCTACAGGAGTAGGATATCCGCCCAGATAGGCACCCACTAGAGATCTATAGGAGTAGGATTCAGAGTGTCAGTGCAGGCTCCCATATAGCCGTGAGATGTCATTACCAATGGAGGGGGGGGGGGGGGGGTGGACCTTTTGCTGTGGAGTAGGATATTGAGTTGCATAAAGCCACCTTTCCTGATTTTAAAGTAAAGATAAGGGGGGTCTAGAGGAGAGACAAAAAAGAACAAAAAGGCGAGGAACCGGAAGTACAAGAGGGAGAATGAGTAGAAGAAGGTAGAGCATCAGAAAGAGGTGTCCAACATGCCATTTTTTATATATAATATATATATGTTGCCTGCCTAGTTTCTAAAAAAAAAAAGGCAAGAATTCAGGAGCATCCACAAAATCTATCCATGAAAACCACAAGGTCCCGAAGTCTGGTGAGATTTTTCATTGGCAATAGCCAGCAGCTCTTCCATTTGCATGAGGCCATTCGATTCAGTAACCCGCTCTCATATAATCGGCATCGTGGGGGATTTCCAGCGCCTTGGGATCAGGGCACGACCCGCCATAAGCAGGAATCTCAACAAACTCTTCTTCTTGTTTTAACCATACCAGGTATTGTGGGAAGGAGGGCCACCTCCCAAATCTCCGGCTACGCCCTGCCCTCCCTGCAGTTTACTGTGCTTCAGACTTCAGGAGGGCCAGATTATGGCCAGTGGGAGTAGAAAAGTCCTCCAATTTGGTCAGCAGGGGTAAAATAATTTCATGCCACCTGTGGGGCAGTAGGGGGTGTTGGTGTCAGTGGGAGGAATAGTACCCCCATTGTTGGTGTCAGTGGGAGGAATAGTACCCCCATTGTTGGTGTCAGTGGGAGGAATAGTACCCCCATTGTTGGTGTCAGTGGGAGGAATAGTACCCCCATTGTTGGTGTCAGTGGGAGGAATAGTGGGAGGAATAGTACCCCCATTGTTGGTATCGGTGGGAGGAATAGTGCCCCATCATTGGTGTCCGTACAATGAATATTGCCCCATCATTGGTGTCAGTGGGAGGAATAGTGCCCCATCATTGGTGTCAGTGGGAGGAATAGTAGCCCCGTGATTGGTATCAGTGGGAGGCATAGTGCCCCGTGATTGGTATCAGTGGGAGGCATAGTGCCCCGTGATTGGTATCAGTGGGAGGCATAGTGCCCCGTGATTGGTATCAGTGGGAGGCATAGTGCCCCGTGATTGGTATCAGTGGGAGGCATAGTGCCCCGTGATTGGTATCAGTGGGAGGCATAGTGCCCCGTGATTGGTATCAGTGGGAGGCATAGTGCCCCGTGATTGGTATCAGTGGGAGGCATAGTGCCCCGTGATTGGTATCAGTGGGAGGGATAGTGCCCCGTGATTGGTATCAGTGGGAGGGATAGTGCCCCGTGATTGGTATCAGTGGGAGGGATAGTGCCCCATGATTGGTATCAGTGGGAGGGATAGTGCCCCGTTGTTGTTGTCAGTGGTAATATTGCCTTGTATCAGTGGGGGAAATAGGGCACCAAGGGCCAGAAAAAGGCGAGCGCCGGGCCACAGTTTGGAGACCACTGGCTTAGACAAATGATAGTCTTGTAAAATGGTCTTCTATTGGAGCAAGACCGCCATATGTGGAGATGTGTACCACCTGGCTTCCCCGCTACTGTTAGCTTTACCGCAAATGGGGTTAAAGTTGAGGGAATGAGCTCCAACACGCTCCCCGTGCTCTTTCCAGTCATTTAACGTAGAGTAAGCATCGTCCCATCGCTGCTCCTGCTTCACAAGAGCACCACGTGGAACTCCGATCTTCAGTACTTTCCTACCACTCGCCTACTGTAAACCCTGGTCAGCTCCAGTCATCTGACCTTCATCAGCACCAGCTTGCCTGAGTTTGCGAGTACCTGAGGTCTTACCACATAACTTGAGCCTACTTGCATTTCCTCCCACATGGTCGCAACATGTCTGTATCTAGACACAGACAGTCCTGCAACAGGTGACCTCAGCCCATACTCTGCTAATGGTTCCGAGTACAATTACTCTGTACCTCTGAGGACATTGATGTCTGTAATCTGCAATCCCCTATGGTTATGCTGATTACCTCACTAGAGTTTCCCTTAGCTTCATTGGGTGAAGTCCAGTCCACTACTTTATCGTACGGGGCCTGTACTGCAGTTACACAAGACTTTGTGGCCAAATGCACTCATGATTCTGCATAAGCTCTAAGCATGCTTCCTTGCCTTCCTCTGCAGAGTCAATTCCTACTCTTCCCGAGGCCTTAGAGGAGGCTGGGCCACCGGTTGCAGTGATCATCTCTGACTCTGAGTCCACACAGTAAGGAGGTTGCTTTGAGGTTACAAGAGGTTGTTTTGACCCTTTATTGGTGTAGTATGTACTACCTTGCATTTGGAGGATCCTTCTGCTGTCTCCAGTCTTGGGTCTTTTTTTAGAGCTCCTACAGCTGCAAAGACCACTACAACCACTATGCGATATATTCATCTATGCAGACTGGAAGCTCCTTGAAGGGTACTGGGCCCCACTTGAGTGTGTTGGAAGGTTTTTTCCCCTTTGAGAGGGAATTTGTCAAATGGTGACCTTTGCCCATTGTCGTTCTACCACTGTCCCACCTTAACCGGAAAGCCACTAAACCTGTAGAGGGCATGCTTTGCTTTATTCTACGGATGAGCAGTTGGAATTCCTCCATTTTTAGCCCCCTTTTTTTTTTCTTTGCTGGCAAGTTCTGCCCTCCATTCTGTATTTTCTGTGACCATAATCTGTCAAGCTGTGGACAAATGGGTTAGATCCCTTGATGGGGATCTCGCTACTGCTGGGTTAACCGTCATTTTTATTGAGCTGGCGGAACAAATGTTTGGTGCCTTAAACTTCAGTTGTGATGGTTTGTTAGAAGCGCCTAACCTTGTCTCTCGTATGGGTTTGATGTCCATGGTTTCGCAGAGCATCAAGGGTAAGGGATACTTATGCCATGTCCAAGGAGCGTCTGACTCTCTTGGCCTTCAAGGGATGTCATCTTTTTGGACCTACACTTGATACCATTATTGTAAGAGGCCCAAGGAAATGTCCCACCCTTCTCCTCCTTTATCTTAATCTGGGGTAGGTGCTCCCAGACCCTCAGAGCCTGGCTCAGATTGGCTAGTACCAGGCTAGTAGTCTGGAATCTGCTAACGCCCTCTAAAAAAAAAAAAACCTCCATGCAAAGATGCATCCCCACTTTAGTGGTGGGCTGCTGTGAATCCTTGCAGGTTCTTCGGTAGTTTGCCTTTCGGTAGTCAGGTGCAATAACCCCCCTCTTTTTAGGCTCATAGGCCAATTCCTTTCCTCTTGCTCTCCCTTTAGCTGTTCCTTTGCTTGTTCCCTGTACTGGCGTACAGATTATTACACCATCACTGGAACCCTTGCTCCGTTCTCTGTGTCAGCTTGGCCTCTAGCTCTGTACCCCATCAGGGCCAGCGCTCTTCCTCAGAAAGAGGAACCAATAATGCATGTAGGGCCCTTGGTGGTACCTCCTAGGGTTTATTTACTGAAGGCAAAAAATCTTCGCACTCTGCAAGTGCAGTTGCGTCAGAGCTTAGTAAATGTTGTTAAGCTTCACTTTACAAAGAATACCCAAATCGTGTGCAAGGAAATAAAAAACAGCATTTTGCTTGCATATGATTGAATGATGGAAGTCAGCAGAGCTTCCCCGAGTTTACTAAGCTCTGGAACGACTGCTCTTGCAGAGTGCAACTGTACTTTGCAATATGCCCAGTCTATTTTGCATTTAATAAATCAACCCCTTTGTGTCTACTAGGTCAGCCGTGACCAGCTTTGACTGTTCCTCACCCAGATGAGGATCTGAATCCCCATTGTCACCCAGTAACCCCTCATACTTCTCAGAGCTTGACTCCTGTGTTGAACCTAGTACCTTTTTCCTGAAATCCCTGTTGATACTTAGATGACCTCTGGTGAAGACAGAAGGTGTCATGCATCATGAGCAGCAGGTTTCCGTGTCCTCCTCCTCCTGGTAATGTCAGAAGGTTCCCATATGTGGTATCATCTGCTCTCAGATGCAGATAATGGCAGCTCTTTGGCAGCAGGCAGTCTTGGTTCTGTTGGGCTTGTTGCTGGGTGACCACCGCTTAATTGGACTGCTTTTGGATGTCCTGCTGATATCCTCTGAATTCCTGTGTCCCCAAATGGATGAGAAGGAAAATAGGACTTTACTCTACTCCTGTTAAATCTGTTTCTTGGAGTGTATTGAAGGGCACAGGGCCCACCTTCCTTTTGTTATGATCATGCTGTTGGTTCTGCTGGCTACAAACTGAGGCATGTTGTCCTGTAGGGGGCAATATAACCCAAGGTTATCTGAATTCCTGTGTCCCTTAATTGACTCCAAGTAAAAGATTTTTTTTTTCTACAACTGATGTTTTCTTCTTGTTCTTTGTATTAAAATTAGTACTTAATGAATCCTTCTTTTTATTTATTTATTTATTTTTAACAAAGTTTGAAGCAATGTCTCAAATTTTTTATTTATTTATTTTTTTTAGGTGAAAGGAGACCTTCGTTGCTCTCAGATGATCAGGAACGGTCCTGGGATCTTCCAACACCCCCTGACCAGCGCTTGTCCCGCAGCCAGTCTGACATGTTCTCTCCCCAGCCTCCGCTCTTACAGCGCTCTCAGGATCTGTACAATGACCTCATGCACGACACCCCTGCGCGCATTAACCCTTTCTCTCAGAGAGAAGACCTGAAGGGTGGAAGAATTAAGCTTTACGACACCCCAAGCAAATCGGTCATTTCATTGACATTTGACCTTCCACCCCCACTGACCTACCAGACCAGCAGTCCGGTCACCCCGGAGCCCATGGTGGATGCCCAGTGTGACTTCTCGGAGATGATGGGCAGACCAAGACGCTGCCGCTCTCTTCCGTCCTCGCCTGAGATAACGCGGAGAGGAAGTCTGTGCCCCGTCACCACCCCGGTACAGAGAGGTCTCCACTTTAAAGGGGAAAGTTGTGACATTGATGTAAGTTCTGTACAAACAGATGGAAGCAGTAGGACAGTCAATGGGTTCTTACAGAATGATTTTCAAAATTCTGTGGTGACTCCCACCAATAATCTTCTACAAAGTCTAAGTTCTCCAATAAATCTGGAATCTGGTGGGGTGACAGAATCTCTGCTTGATAAAGACTGGACATTAAACACGAGCGCTGGTGCGTGTGGCCAGGAAGTGAGACAGTTTGGTGGGGCTCTCATAGACTACATGAAGGAGGAGTCCACAGAAAAGAAAGCCCTACATCCAAACGGTGAACAGTTAGCAAAACACACTAGTCCCCCAAGTACTGATGACCCGAGGGAAAAAGACCCTGCAGAGAACTCTATTGGTGTTTCAGATTGGGAGGTCAAAGCTTTATCCCCAGATCTTCACCCTCATGGAAAAAAGAGTCAACCTGGGGGTCCAGAGATCCCAAAGCCTCACGAGAGTTCAAAGGACTGGAATCAACAGTGGAAACCTAATGGGACAATGTCAGGAGACAATGCGGAATTTGTGCGGCCGGAGATTGGAGAGCCCATGGATTGTTCAAGCAGTCCGGAGAGCACAGAAGAGAACACATTTTGTAGGAGGCTGTCGCAGGTGCGGGCCAATGGATCGCTTCCCGCTCGCCTGACTCCTCCTCACTCTTCATCGTCTTCTACACCTTCGTCTTCCCGTTCCCCCTCTCCCCCTGTAAGCACATGGCAACAGGAGCCACCAGGTGTCCCCAACAGCATAAGTCTTTCGGACAATAACAATGTAGTCCGCAGCAAACCCATCGGATGGGTTGGCTTGCTGCATCCTCATCCTCTGGGTTCAATGGAGGGCAACCTATGGGAGAGTAGCTTGCCAGGCCTGGGGTGTGAAGGAGCCGAGAGCGGAAGCATGGCTCCTCTGAATGCTTCCTCCAGTTCAGTCCTGGACCATGAAGAGACAGTGTCCTGTCCTGTCTGCTGCCTAGGGAGCTTCAGCTTCATATCAGTGTGTCGCCGTTCACCTCCAGACACCTCCCGATATCAAAATCTGAACTGTGAGTCGAGCCGCGGCCTCATCCACACAGCCCCGCGGCTTGGCACTCCCAGGCCGGGTCCAAGCAGGAAGCTGCCAGAAGCGCAGACTTAGCGGTTTTCAAGTTCTGTAGCTTTACGGAAAGTCTTCTGATGCACGGGACACTTTTGTGGGGGCTTTGTTTACAAACGTGGAGCCGCTGTGATGGTTATGTCCAAGTCCATGCGTCCTTTTTGCTCCGAGTTTGCACTTAGCTTTGGCCGACTACTGGTGCGAGCTACGTAATACTAATTAATGTTTTTGTTGAAAGAAAAAAATTCTTACGCATTGATGCACAAGCATGGCTACAATTTAGGGGCCTGTTATTTATTTATGAATGAGATAGAAGACTCGGTTGATGAGTTTAACTACCAGCAAGGCACAAGCAGCTCTGCTTTCCTTCCTTCTGTATAATGTGTCATGTCTTTCCAGCCATGGGAGACTCAAAGTTCTGATTGAGGAACCCTTTCAATGGACGTATCCAACGCTGACCTTCCATATAATGCTATTGTATGACTCCTGCTTGGTGAGCAGTAAATGATCACTCTTAGAGGTTTTGTGGTCACACCTGAGCCACATCATGTCCCACCTATCCGTGCCACTTCACATGTCTTGCCAGGACAGAATTGTTCAAATTCAATGTCCGTCACTCCCTTACACCTGACATTGCTTCCTGGCTATCGATTGACTTTATGGATTATTGAAGTGTTTGCCAAATGGAAATTTTTTTTTAGAAAGTTTTGGGTGGGGAAAGATTAGAATCCCTGTCCCAGTTTTTATTGCTATCCGGGGCTTTATTAGAGGGATTTCCCCTCGGTTCCTGTCCTACCGAAAGCCAGTAAAGGAAAATCTGCAGCGAGGAAAAATTGACAAGTACAAAGCCTGAGATCACCAAACAAAAGGTCTAATAGTCCAAGGTCTTCTAATAATAATATTTATATTGGTTTACAAGATAATAAGGAGCGCCAAAGTTTTTGGCACTCATAGCTCCCCCCTTCTAAAAAATAGACGTTGGCTTAATTCATAATGGTGTATTGTTTGCGTGTGCCAAACGAAAGGTCTAAGAGTCCAAATTCATCTAATATTGATATTGGTTCACAACAAGATAACTAGGAAGGCCAACGTGCTTCGGCACTCCATAGCACCTCCCTTTTATAAAATAGACAGATGAATACCTATGTTGGCTTAATTCATATTGGTGTATAGTTTTCGAACACCAGACGGAAGGTCTAAGTGTCCAAAGTCTTCTAATATTAATATTGGTTCAGAACAAGATAACAAATAACACCAACGCGTTTCGGCACTCAAATTCCTCCCTCCTTCTATAAAATACTTTAGAATACCTATGTTGGCTTAAGTTTTATATTGATGTATATTAGCTCAGTTCTTGGGGTATATCACCCTGAAATATATTAAACCTTGATGGTATATTCTTTTGTCCATTTTATAGCCCCGTAGAATGGGGAGATCTTTGAGACCCTAAAAAGGCATTGGCTGTTTTGTGTTCTCTTGTGAACCAATATCCATATTTAAAGACCTTAGGTATTCATATGTCTATTGTATAGTCCTGAAGAAGGGGCAATCTTTGAGCCACCCTAAAGCATTGGATGTTTTGAGTTCTCTTGTTGGCTCTGTCTCTTTTATAGCCCGGAAGTAGGATATCTCCAAGATCTTGACCTAGATCGATATTAAAAAAAACTTTTGACTCTTAGACAAAGCCATTAGACTTCTTTCTATTGTGAATGCCCTCTGTTTTTGTAAAGACCGCATCGCCAGAGATTTTGCGCCCTTTATTAATCAGTTTGACGTATTGATAACGTGTGTCCACCACCTCATTTCTACCTGTTCTCGAAATAAAAAGCTGGCAGGGATTCTAGTCTTCTCCTCAACTAAAGAAATGCCTTCTGTCTGTGTTGCTGTTTGAGAGTTCCCCTCGCTTCCTGTCTTATAAAATGATGTCATTGGGTTAAATTTCTCGGAATCCTGGATAGCAATAAAAAGCAATGGCGGGGGTCTAACCCTTCCCCATTTCATCCAAATAGAAGGTTGAAGGTTTTGGTCAGACATACTTTTTAAGGCAGGGATCTCCAAACTACGGCCCTCCAGCTATTTTGGAACTACACGTCCCATGAGACTTTGTAAAACTCTGACCTTCAGACATGACTAGGCATGATGGCAATTGTAGTTCCTGAACAACTGGAGGGCCATAGTTTGGAACCCCCCTGATTTAATGCCTCATACACATGGGCACTTGTGGCTGTATAATGTGAAATTCTAGTATATATCCCTGCCCAGGAGCTGCATACAGCCACCCATAGAAATCAGATGCTGTAGGCGGGTATACGCTGGTACTTGCGTAAACGCGAATGCATATGGACATCCCGCCCTAGATGCAGATTGGTGCCTGTGTGTATGAGGCATGTGCACAGAATCTCCTGTGTGATCAGTTATAGCATCCCAGGCTGCATGTGGGACAGGGTCTGATTTTTCGCTATCAATGCAAAACCTTAGAGAAATCCAAGAAGAAAAACTACCAATAACCGAATTCACGTTGGTGGCCAGAGTGGTGGAAAATCTCTAAGACTGATCATGCAGCTTATTCCCTTCTAATAAAAATGGCGCACACCTTGCGCAGATGTCAGTGTTGAGTTTGTTGGGATGCATTTTGCACATGGGTAGAAATAACAGCACTTATACCAGATGTTGCCGCAATTACTATATACGTTTTCACAAGGATGAACAGATAATGGCTGCAGATGTGCCTATAAGCAGCTGGCCTTTTTCCTAACCATTTTTTTTTTTTTCAGCCCATAATGTGTATTTGAAATACGGGAAGGCGGGGCCATGCTATATCTTGGCTTCCCTTGTATTGTAAGAGCATGTCGTGGGTCGATGAAGTGGAAACAGAGCTTCTGTCCAGTTGAGGGTGCTCCGGGTCGGGCATTTGTGCAGCATTTCTGCAGGCACTGCCTTATGTTGGTGCTTCTGCCTATTTAATTGCCCCAACTTATGTACAGTTTTCCTTCAGCTGCATAAGAAACGCTGCTCTTTGCAGTCATTGGTGCCATTCCCAGCACTGTGCTGAGGTGGGAGATGTACAGCTTGCTGCAGTTTGTCTGTACTGTGGATTTCCTCTGGACACAGCAGAGACTTTGAATCTAAGCACTCCAATGTGAGCAAAGCCTTAAAGCAAAAATCCACTTCTGATGACCATAAATATCCCCCTCCAGGTCAGGTACATGCATTACAAGGATGCTAGAATTTTTTTTTTTTGCAGATCCTTACCTGCCTCTGTTCTGTAGATAGTGAACTAGACCATCAAAAGTGCACTTGCTGAAAGAGAGCACTAAGTGGGTGTGACCGCATTGCTATTGCAACTTAATTGGTCCTAGTATGGGGGGGGGAGGGAAGCCACCCAGCATTCTTTAAGACATACTTTACTCCTCAAAGTATCTCATTACAGATGAAAACTTCTAGTGGAGTAAAGACAACTAACTTCTTGCTGGCACTTGCCTTATACAATGTCTTGTGCTGCAAATCAGCTGGTAGATTGATCAGTAGCATGAGATTAAATGACCTGTGTAGTTTAGTCGAACATTTAGAAAATGGGTTGTACAGAAATTATATGGTATCCACTTTTAACTAAACTGGAGTGTTACCCTTTTAAGAGCACAAGGCAGTTCCCAGATCTTCCAAAATTTTCCCATCTATAGTGGCTCTCATAAGGAACCCTGACCAGTCTATGGTGGCTCTTATGAGTAACCGTAGCCCATCTATGGTTACTCTGGTAAGGAACCCTGACCCGTCTGTGGTGGCTCTTTTTAGGAACCCTGACCTGTCTGTGTTGGCTCTTGTGAGTAACCCTGACCTGTCTATGGTGGCTCTGGTAAGGAACCCGGACCCATCTATAGTGGCTCTAGTAAGGAACCCTTTTTCGTCTGTGGTGACTCTTGTGAGTAACCCTGACCTGTCTATGGTGGCTCTGGTAAGGAACCCGGACCCATCTATAGTGGCTCTAGTAAGGAACCCTTATTCATCTATAGTGGTTTTTGTGAGTAACCCTGACCCATCTATGATGGCTCTGGTAAGGAACCCTGACCCATCTATGATGGCTCTGGTAAGGAACCCTGACCCATCTATGGTGGCTCTTGTAAGGAACTGTAATGCTTCCAGTAATGTAAGTCACATCTGACCTGTACATGACTCCCTACTCCGATGATGGATTTTGAACTATGGTGAGACCTGAACCGATTCACTGGCGGATGCCATGCGTTCTGAGCAATAATCCATAGTGAATTAATTGGCTGCTTCTTGACTTGGTTCAGTTAACATCATTGCAAGTGTGAGGAAATGGTTTTATACTGCAAAAGTTTATAAAGTTAAACAAAATTTATGAAAAAAATTAAGTTAAAAAATGCACAATTTTTGTAAAGGAAATTTATCACAATGGTGTTAAAACCTCAAAAGGGCACCAGGGCTAAAAGTGTATTACATGCTGTGTGATATTTCATTATTCTTTGAGAATATTTGGTTTTGTTGGTAAAGCAGAAAGGAAATGGTGAACTGTTTGAACTGATATGCGGACAGTTCTTTGGGGTTTTATAGTCTAACCTTTTGATGCACAGTATTTATTTTTGTTGATTTTAAAGGATAGGTTTTTGGTCATCTTTTTGCTCTATATATTGAACCCTTGGAGAATAACATGCACATGTTGGTGTTGTATTATGCCTGTTACATGATGTTTGGCCCATTATTCTTATCATGGCACCATGGGTTTGATCACCTGCTTCTGCATCTTAAGTTTTTAAATTTGTCTTCCTGAACCCCCCCTCTGATCCATCGCAATCATTCATTGGTGTTACTGAACCCCCGTTGGATCCATCATAATCATTCATGGTGTTCCCGAACCCCTTTTTGATCTAGTTATTTATTGTGTTCCTGAACCCCCTCTGATCCATCGCAACCGTTCACTGTGGTCCTGAACCCCCTCTGATCCATAACACTTTGTTCCTGAGCCAACTCTGTTCCATCACATTTATGGAGTTCCTGAACCCTCTCTGATTCATCACAATAATCAGTGGTGTTCTTGAACCCCTTCTGTACCATAACAGTTATTTATTGTGTTCCTGAACTCCATCTGATCCATCGCAATGATTCATTGTGGTCCTTTACCCCCTCTGATGCATAGCAAAAAATGTATTGTGTTCCTGCGCCCTCTCTGATCTATCACAATCCTTTAATGGTGTCCCTGAACCCCCTCTGATCCATAACATTTATTGTGGTCCTGAACCCCCTCTGTTCCATCACATTCATGGAGTTCCTGAACCCCATCTGATCCATAAAATTCATTGAGTTCCTGAAACCCATTTGGTCCATCACATTTGTTAATGAAAGTCCTGAAGCTCCTCTGATCAAACACAATTATTTAATGTTCCTGAACCCTCTCTGATTCATCACATTTGTGTTTCGTGAACCCCTCAGATCCATCTCGCATTCATTATATTCTTGAACTTCCAACTGGTTCATTGCCATCATTCCTTGTGTTCTCGAACCCCCTCTGATCCATCACGATTGTGTTCTTGGAACCCCTTCTTCTTCATTGCAATTATTCATTATGTTCCCGAACACCCCGCCTGGTGCATCACCATCATTCATTGTGCTTCCGAACCCCATCTGATCCATCACAAATATTGCTCAAAGCACAGAACAGGTCATCCCTGAGACAGCTGAGAGCTTGTACTCTAGCTGGGACCTGAGTCCGCTCTTTGGGGTAATACCTCTGACCTGGGGCACCTGTTTTGTAGACCTTACAGTACTGGTTCCAGTGCTGTTGCTTCTTTGAGGGGCAATCCAGAGTTCAGCAGAGTATCAACAGCAGCTGGTTTTTCATAGAGAACACACATTTACACACTATATCCCAGAAGAATTTCTACAGGATCCCAGGAATGTTTTTTTGAAAAAATATAGAAGCTACTGAACAGGTTTTTCGATTTTTCTTGCTGTGTTTTTCTTGTTTATGTGTGTATATATAATGCTCCACAAGCAATTTTACAGAGATAGTGACAATCTGAACCCTTTTAAAATTGAGACAAGCCCATTCATTGTTGAGAGTACAATTTTCTGTATAAAGAGAATGATTGCCCATTTCTCGTCTACCCCCAATGTTGACTTCCCTCCTTCTGACAATCTGTGTTCATGCTTCTGTTGGATGCGAGGCGCTTCTTTTGTAAAGTGTCTCCAACAAGCACCTTATCCTGTGCGTACGCTTTGACCTGGTTGCGCTGCCCTCCCCCCTTCCCGTGTTTTTTCCACAAAGCACTTTATGTCCCGTCACTGAAGTTCCCCTGAGATTGCCCTGTGATGATCTGCACTTTGTCTTGACTGTTTAGGCTACTGACACTACATGTGAACTTGAGCACTTAACCTCTTTGTGAGACACCCGGCGTGAGCACTACCCCCTCTCTCACGTCTCCTCTTTTAGCGCTTATTTATGCTGAGCCTTGATATTTTCCGCTCCTCTGACTGCACTCCGGAGATGGAGCTGTCTCTATACATTGCTCTACACTACCTCAGTGCACATAATGTTAACCGTTATCCTGATCCAAACGAATCCTAATATACTCCTGTACTTTTTGAGAGTCCCGTCCAGCTTACTGTAGATGAAGCTTTGTCTACTACTAGTCGGTGAAATGCAACATTTGCGGAATGCAATGCAGTGACTGTACCGACTTTGTGAATTTTTACCTTTTTTTTTTTCTTCTGGTTGTCTTTTCGTTTGGGAAATCCTTTAATACTGTACAAAAGAACATTACTAATGTTCAGAGAGCAATATATGAATGTGGCATACAGGGAGGTCCCTTTTCTCAATGCAACAGACCAATCACCAGGTCTGTTGTGCTGAGATTGTCACAGGCCCCAGCCTTTATAGACTTCCTTCTACAAACCAATCACCAGACCTGTTGTGCTACGATTATCCTAGTCGCAGGCTCCAGCATTTATAGACTTCCTTCTACAGACAAATCCTCAAGCCTGTTGTACTGAGATTGCCCTAGTTGCAGGCCCTGGCCTTTATAGACCTTCTTCTACAGACCACTCACCAGGCCTTTGTTGAGCTGAGATTGTCCTAGTCACACACTCCAGCGTTTATAGACTTCCTTCTACAGACCAATCACCAGGCCTGTTATTGAGCTGAGATTGTCCTAGTCACACGCTCCAGCATTTATAGACTTCCTTCTACAGACCAATCACCAGGCCTGTTGTTGAGCTGAGATTGTCCTCGTCGTATGCTTCACCATTTATAGACTTCCTTCTACAGGCCAATCACCAGGCCTGTTGTTGAGCTGAGATTTTCCTAGTCACACGCTCCAGCATTTATAGACTTCCTTCTACAGGCCAATCACCAGGCCTTTGTTGAGCTGAGATTGTCCTAGTCACACGCTCCAGCATTTATAGGCTTCCTTCTACAGACCCATCACCAGGCCTGTTGTTGAGCTGAGATTGTCCTAGTCACACGCTCCAGCATTTATAGACTTCCTTCTACAGACCAATCACCAGGCCTGTTGTTGAGCTGAGATTGTCCTAGTCACATGCTCCAGCATTTATAGACTTCCTTCTACAGACCAATCACCAGGCCTGTTGTTGAGCTGAGATTGTCCTAGTCACACGCTCCAGCATTTATAGACTTCCTTCTACAGGCCAATCACCAGGCCTGTTGTGCTGAGATTGTCCTAGTCCTAGTCCCAGGCCCTGGACCTTATAGACTTCCTTCTACTGATGACACATATGGTTGTAATACAATCATCGGCCATACATGGACAAATCCACATAGGAGCTAGCCAACGCCAGCCAGGCGCCAGGAGACACTTTTAACGAATCAGAGAATGTCTATTGAAGGCTCAGAAAAGCTGGCCAATAACTAAGTGCTGGAAAGCCACAACTAGCTAGCTTATGAAGAGCCATTATCAGCGCTCCCACCAGCTGTTCCTTATTCCCAGGAGCTTGGTTCTCCCACAGGGATTATCCCAATTTTATTAGCACACTGTAGCTTAAGGCTCACGCAATGTTCTATAGCTGTCTGTCTTTATCAGATGATCCTCTGACAGGATGTATGCTGCGGTGCGGACGTTTTTAAAGAGCCCATTCGCACTTCATCACAATGCACATCAGCGAGTGCACCACACCGCATTGTCTCTTTGAAAGGCACCTTAACTCACTAATACAGTAGTAGGAAACTCACCTTAGTTTCCAGGGGCCACAATACATGCTGTGCATTGAAAAAAAATGGGCGATGTCCATTTTTCGGCAGTTTTCAAGGTAGGCGTTGGCAGCCTTTGAGCGTAAATTGCCCCTGTAAAGTATTTTGGTAATGCCACGCAATATAGGTGGTTTCCTAGCTGATAAGCAGTTTGAACCGTCCCAGAGTTGCTGCAAAGAATGGCATGTTTTATCAGTGTGGTGCAGCCGAGTTTTGGAAGCCTGTAACTTTTTTCTTTAGGGTCATCGTAGCAGGAAGAGGTAAGGAAAGCTGATTAGTGGAAGCCTTAGAGCTGATTGATGGTGGTCTTCGAAACAGGTAATCACTGGGGTCCTGCATTGTATATGAAAAAATAAAAATGGACTTTGTGACTTGTTTCCCCCCCCCAAAAAATTAAATGAACCTTTTGACAGAAGAGTTAGTACTTGTCCTTTGACAAAAGAGTTTGTAGTTGACCAACTTAGTGCTTGACCAAGTGCCCGTAGACCCAGTCTTCATTTTCCTGCAGCTGGAAAATGTAAAATATCCGACGCGCAACACAATTCTGGAAGAGTTGAATGCCCGTCTTCCGCTGTGTTTCTACACCAACGACTAATACCTTGCTGTAGGTCTGATAGGGCACATTAGTGTCACTGGGGTGGTGGAACCATGGTGTCAAGTGGGGGCATCCAGCATCCCCGTAGGTTCGTCAGATACTGAAGATTCTTCAGCTGGCTTAATTCTTCAAGAAAGTAAGACCCTGAGGCACTGCCCACTGGATTGATAAGTATTATTACTCTGGGTGAGATTTTTAACTTTTTTGTTTTTGGCGAAAGAGTTGCTTTAACTTTCAAATGGTGTCCATCTGATCTGACACACCCACTGACGGGACAATCTCTTTAGAAACAGGAGCCCATCTGATCTGACTCGCCCACTGATAGGACAATTTCATTAGAAATGGGAGCCCATCTGATCTGATAGGACAATCTCAGAAACGGGCCCACCTGTTCTGACACGCCCACTGATGGGACACACCCACTGATAGGACAATTTCATTAGAAACGGGAGCCTATCTGATCTGACTCACCCACTGATAGGACAATTTAATTCGAAACGGGAGCCCATGTGATCTGACATGCCCACTGATAGGACAATCTCAGAAACGGGCCCACCTGTTCTGACACACCCACTGATGGGACACACCCACTGGTAGGACAATCTCAGAAACGGGCCCATCTGATCTTGCACACCCACTAATAGGACAATCTCATTAGAAACAGGAGCCCATCTGATCTGACACACCCACTGATGAGACAATCTCAGAAACGGGCCCATCTGATCTGACACGCCCACTGACCGTATAATATCATTAGAAATGGGGGCCCATCTGATATGACACAACCACTGATGAGACAATCTCAGGAACGGGCCCATATGATCAGACACGCCCACTGACAGGATAATATCATTAGAAATGGGGGGCCCATCTGATCCGACACACCCACTGATGGGACAATTGCATAAGAGGCTGGGATCTCCTCTAAAACGCCCACTGGGATCTATCCAATGTGATACACCCACTGATAGCCCGTTCGAACAGACACACCCACTGATGGGACAATCTCATGAGACTGACCCATCTGATTCGACACCCCCATTTACATGACAATCTCATAAGTTACTGAGACCCATCCAATGTTGAAGACAAAAAAATAAGTAATACTAAGTATTACCAGGGGGGGCGGACTTTAATGGCTAAGAAACACTGGAAAGAAAGTAACAGTATAAAAATATAAATTTATTGACCGCTACAAATACATCAAAGTAAAAATAGATAAAGATTATAACATAAATGCATCTATGAATAATGTGCAGTGAGTCCTTGTATTACCCCCTGGTAATACTTCGTATTACTTATTTTTTTGTCTTCATATATTTACGGACGTGGCCTGTCTTTGCACTTTCTTTTTTTGTCACCCATCCAATGTTGTATACCCACTGATGAAAGAAACCTGGAAAAGACTGTGGTCCGTCTGATTTCACATGTCCCTTTGTGGGACAATCTCAAGAGTTTGGGGCTCCTGTGTTGCTTCTATATGAATCAAAAAGGCGGACACCAGTTGCCCTAATTTTTTTTAAATATGTTGGCTCCTCAGCTTCTGGGATCTGTCCAGTCTTGACCCAAATCTGTCCTCTGGGCTTAGCTTCTCCTATAAGTTTTTTTTATATATTGAATGTGTTTCTGATGTCAAGGTGGTCAGCTGTAAGTGTGTTGGCTGTTATGTGAACCCCACCTCCCCCTTCCTCTCCAACGCCACCACCAAACCTGTAGTTCCAACTCCTGAAGGACTACAAATCCCAGCATGTATTGTTAAACACCAGCTATCCAGTCCTGACAAGGAGGTGGAGCCGGCCCCGTCTTCTGCTGTTCAGTGCTTTGCCTTGGTTATGAAAGGGCTGTTTGGAATTTGTGCATTCCAAACATTTTTTTTTTGACTAAATAATAACTTTTTTTTTTGCTTTAAGATAAACTTAACCTTTTGTCTCTAAATGATAAACCTGTATTTCCACCTGGAGATCCTGCTATCGGATGGCCGCACTCTGCACCCTTTTGCAGTTCTGTAAATAATTTTTGTCTCTGCGGCCCCACGATCTTGTAACGGTGCACTGCCTATTTTGTGTTTTATTTTTCTTGATTTTTATTTTATTATTTTGAAAATGGTACCCAAAAAGAATGCTAGTAATATATACAAAGCTTATTTAAAATGTTCAAATAAAATTATATATTACAAAATAAAGATGCGTGTGTGTGTCTTCTGTGAATTAAAAGTGAACCTGTATGGGGGGCTAAAAAAAACATAAATTATAGAACTGCCATAGAAATATCTTTACCCTTTGACCCGAGCCCCCTAAATATTCTTGTGTATGGGGTACACAGGGACACGTGCCCCCATGTCCACAATTCAGTCCATTCACCAGGCCCCTGTGCTGTGACATGGTCTGTATTGATGGTCTTCCTGAGCCATCTAGAGCCACTTGTTAGGCGTCTCAGGTAGGTAGACCAGTGGTCCATGGACCACTGATGGGTCCACAAGAAAATGGTGGTCCCCAAGGGTTCTGCTGCAGAATGTATACCGTCTTCTCAATGCGCACCAACAGTCATTACTGTCAGTGAGCATTGATACCCAATGCCTCCTCTGTAGTTCGGGCTCCTGTGAACTCAGAGGGTGGCTTTGGGAGTAGTGCAGGGTGCAGGAGGGCACTTCCCATGGCAGCGCGGATCACAGACTGGGAGGGAGCACAGAGCTCGAGCACATGGCTGGGTAAAGAGGTGAGAACCAATGGCGAGTCTGTGTGTGTGTGTGTGTGTGTGTGTGTGTGTGGGGGGGGGGGGGGGTCAGAGAGCCATAACATTGTGTGTATAAGGCAGGAATGTGATCCAGGAGGAGGGGGGCAGAGACCTGGAGCATTGTGATGTGTATAAGGCAGAAGTATGACCTGGGGGCGTTAGAGTGCTGGAGCATTGTGTGATGTGGGGGGGATAGAGAGCTGGAGCATTGTGTGTGTATAAGGCAACAGTGTGTTCCAGGGGGTGGGAGGCAGAGAGCCAGAGCATTGTATGTGTATAGGGTAGCAGTGTGATCTAGGGGGTGGGGGGCAGAGAGCCAGAGCATTGTGTAATGCGAGGGGGGATAGAGAGCTGGAGCATTGTGTGTATGAGGCAGCAATGTGATCCAGGGGAAGGGGGGCAGAGAGCCGGAGCATTGTGTGTGTATAGCATAGCAGTGTGATCCAGGGGGAGGGGGGCAGAAAATGGGAGCATTTTGTGTGTGTGTATAAGGCAGCAGTGTAATCAAGGGGGTTGGGGGGCAAGAGAGCCAGAGCATTGTATGTGTATAGGGTAGCAGTGCTATCTAGGGGGTGGGGGGCAGAGAGCCGGAGCATTGTGTGTATAAGGCAGCAGTGTAATCCAGGGGGTGGGGGCCAGAGGGCCTTGTGTGTGTGTGTGTGTGTGTGTGTGTATAAGGCAGCAGTGTGATCCAGGTGGTGGAGCGGGAAGAGAACCTTGTGTGTATAAGGCAGCAGTGTGATCCAGGGGGAGGGGGGCAGAGAGCTGGGGCATTGTGTGTGTATAGGGGACAAGTGTGATCTAGGGGGTAGCGGACAGAGAGCCGGAGCATTGTGTGTATGAGGCAGCAGTGTAATCCAGAGGGCCTTGTGTATGTATAAGGCAGCAGTGTGATCCAGGGGGTGGGGGGCAGAGAGCCGGAGCATTGTGTGTATAAGCCAGCAGTGTAATCCAGGGGGTGGTGGGGCCAGAGGGCTGTGTGTGTGTGTGTGTGTGTGTGTGTGTGTATATAGGGCAGCAGTGTGATTTAGGGGGAGAGGGGCAGAGAGAATTGTGTGTGAATAAGGCATGAAAAATTCATTTTAGGGGTTTGCGGGATTCAAAATTGTGAGTTTAGTGGTCCGCGAGGTCGACCACTAAGGTGCACTATCTATCAAGACTATAATCCTCCAACTCCAAGCTTTATGGTCTTGCATGATGATCTGACTGAGCCACCTAGAGATGGTGGAAAAAGAACCAGTCTTCCTTAAATTATCTTTGTCTAAGAGACTCATGGGCCCAACCACTTTCTGACATTAGAGAAAAAAAATTTTTTAGGGAACTGGAGTCGGCCAGAATGACAAAAGAGCAATAATGTCCTGCTTGAGGTGAAAGGCAGAACCAGAAAGGGTTCCTTGCAGGATAAAACCACCAGTTCAGACACTCGCCTTGCAGAGGTGATGGCTACAAGGAATACCAGGTCACAGAGGATACCTGATTTTAGGTTAGAATCGGACCTCTTTAGGATTAGGATTTGGCACCCCTGGTCATACGGTTCTACTATTCAGAGTAGAATTTTTCTGGTGCTTAGATTTGGTGTCCCTGGTAATCTGGTTCTAGAATTCAGGGTGGGACCTCTGTGGGATTTTAATTTGGGTACTCCTGATCATATGGTTTTAGAATTTTGGGTGGGATTTAAATTTAGACACGCCCGGTAATATGGATCTAGAATTCGGGATGGGACCTCCTGTAGGATTTAGGTTTGGTCACCCCAATCGCATGGTTCCAGAATTTTGAGTGGGACATCTGCAGCATTTAGATTTGAGCACCCCTGGTAATATAGATCTAGAACCCAGAGCAGAACCTCTGTGGGGTTTGGATTTGGGCACCCCGGGTAATATGGTTCTAGAATTTTAGGTGGGATATTGATTCAGGCATCCCTGATCATAGTTTTAGAATTCATTGCACTAATTAATCTGCAGCAACAAGGTTATAATTACACGATCTGAAAGCGAGGAATGTCTAATGCAGAATTTATTACAATACATGGTTGCCAGCCATCCATTTTTTGTTTTTGTTTTACAGTTTGTAGGAAGCCCCCCCATCCAAAAAAGCTTCTTTCCCTCTCCTGCTCTCTATCCCTCTCCTGCTCTCTATCCCTCTCCGTTCCACCTTCTCTTCCTCTCCCTCTCATCCTTCTCTCCCTTACTTTAATCCCTCTTTCAACATCCCTCTCTCTCCCCTTTCCTTCTTCTCCCCCCTCCTTACTTTCTCCCCCCTTTCACTACCTTCCCTCTTCCCCTGCCTCTTCTCTCTCTCTCTCTCTCTCTCTCTCTCTCTCTCTCTCTCTCTCTCTCTCTCTCTCTCTCTCTCTCTCTCTCTCGTCCCTATTGCTCTACCTCTATCTCTCCTTTTTTTATTCCTCTTTGCCCTTGTCCCACTCATCTCTCTCTCTTTCCCCATCCTCACCCCTCTCTCCCCCCCCTTCCTCTTTCGCCACTTCCTCTCTCTCCCTCTCCTTTCTCATTTTTCTCCCTCTCTCTCTCTTTCCCCTTTTTTTTCTCTCCTCTTCTCCCCTCTTCTCCCCCTCTATTGCCCTTCTCTTTTCCTCCTCTCTCCCTCGCCCCTTACATAGCCCTAACCAAAAGAGTCCATTGTCCCAACAGTTGCTGGTTACAGTGAAGTGTGCAGAAGAGCGTATATATTTGAACGTTTAAAAAAAAAAACTGATCCTTTGTCCTGAGGTTTATGTGTGTCTGCGACACTGTCAGTTTGTGGCACAATAATTTGTAGTATTTTGGGATTACAAGGACTGTGTGTGTGTATACAGTGACTAGACTTGGGTTTAATCCTCCCTCTTTAAGTCCCTCCCACTCTTAGGCACAACCTGACCATGACCACCACTTGCCTTTCTGCTCGTAGTGCACCACAGGACTTAAAGGGGTTGTAAAGGTTCAGGTTTTTCACCTTAATACATCCTATGCTTTAAGGTGAAAAAACACCTGGCAGTCACCGGCCCCCTAGCCCTCCCATTTTACTTACCTGAACCCCTTCATTCAGTCGGGGGAGGGACGCGCTGTCTCTCCACGGCTTTCGGCTCTTGATTGGATAGATTAACAGCGCAGCCATTGGCTCCCGCTGCTGTCAATCAAATCCAATGATCCGGGGGGCGGGGCTAAGTCCTGCATTCAGCCTCTATGGACGCCGAATGCTGGGCTCGGGAGCACGCCCGCAAGGTAATTCCCCGGCAGAGCGCTTCCCCATGGGGTGTTATCTGATGCGAGGAGGAGCCACGAGAACCGCCGGGGGACCCCAGAAGAGGAGGTTCGGGGCCACTCTGTGCCAAACAAGCTGCACAGTTTGTTATTTTAAAAAAAAAATTACACTTACAATCACTTTAATCTTCTCCATCCCAGGGTCCCCGGATTATTATTATTTTTTTTTTAATAATCCTAGTCATGCTTTTGTTGTGCTCTTTTGACTTTTTCATATTAACGCTGGTCAGATTACCTGTTATGGGCATTGTTATTGTTTACACATTGTTTAAATATCAATTCCCTTTCTAATAGGTGTTTCTGTTGCGCTCTCTCTGCAAATGTTCAATGATGCGTCAGTTAAAAAAAAAAAAATTGAGGGGGAAGGTTGTCAGCCCTGTCACAAAAATTGGATATAGTGTTTAATAAAGAACTTCATTCTAATGTATTTCATTATATAGCAGGCTGAGCAGACTCTTCCATCTACTGTTCAACAAAGGGTATAGCAGAAGCTGTAGTCTGAATTCTGTGCAGACAAATCAGTGCTACACTACTGACATCTGGTGTTCAGAATAGGGCATAGCAAGAGCTGAATGGCATAGTAGCAATAGGAGTCTGTGAAAACAACTTTAATAATACACCACTGGCCTCTAGTGTTCAAGCAAGGACACTGCCCAATTATCCAAACAATGCTGATATGAAAGAGAGGAAGTGGCGTCTAAGGCGCCTTTCACACGGACGGCTATTCTGCCGCAGTTAAAAGCATGTTTTTTTTTCCTGTGGAGTTCAAGACTCCAGGCACTGCGATCAGCTGCATTTGCACAGTGCGATTAGCTGCGATTGCGTTTGGCTGCGGTTTGCCATTTCCATGGCAACCCGACAGGGTGCCAACTCGCACTGTTTGGTATGAATCTTGAGGGGGAACTCCACGCCAAATTTTAAATAAAAAAAATGGCGTGGGTTCCCCCCCAGGGCATACCAGGCCCTTCGGTCTGGTATGGATTTTAAGAGGAACCCCTACTCCGAAAAAACGGTGAGGGGCCCCCTCAAAATCCATACCAGACCCTTATCCAAGCACGCAGCCCGGTCGGTCAGGAAAGGGGGTGGGGACGGGTGAGCGCCCCCCCTCCTGAGCCATACCAGGCCGCATGCCCTCAACATGGGGGGTGGGTGCTTTGGGGGAGGGGGCGCCCTGCGGCCCCCCCATCCCAAAGCACCTTGTCCCCATGTTGATGAGGACAAGGGCCTCTTCCCGACAACCCTGGCCGTTGGTTGTCGGGGTCTGCGGGCGGGGGGCTTATCGGAATCCGGGAGCCCCCTTTAATAAGGGGGGCCCCCAGATCCCGGCCCCCCACCCTATGTGAATGAGTATGGGGTACATGGTACCCCTACCCATTTACCTAGGGAAAAAGTGTCAATAAAAAAAACACTACACAGAAGAACCAGAAGAAGAAGATGAAGATGAAGGAAGATAGAAGAAAGAAGAAGCATTTAAATAAATGAATTGTCAAAAACTGTCTCTTGTCATTTTTAACACTTTTGACAGTTTTTTAGTGAAATGGAAGGGGTACCCCCTTACCATTTCACACGGGGGGGGGCGGGATCTGGGGGTCCCCTTGTTAAAGGGGACTTCCAGATTCCGATAAGCCCCCCGCCCGCAGACCCCCACAACCACCGGCCAGGGTTGTGGGGATGAGGCCCTTGTCCTCATCAACATGGGGACAAGGTGCTTTGGGGGGCTACCCCAAAGCACCCTCCCAATGTTGAAGGCATGTGGCCTGGTACGGTCCAGGAGGGGGGGCGCTCTCTCGCCCCCCCCCTATTTTCCTGTGGCCTGCCAGGTTTCGTGCTCGGATAAGGGTCTGGTATGGAATTTAGGGGGACACCCAGGTCATTTTTTTTTAATTTTGGCCGGGGTTCCCCTTAATATCCATACCAGACCTGAAGGGCCTGGTATGGAATTTAGGGGGACCCCCACGTAATTTTTTTTAAATTTTGGTTCGGGGTTCCCCTGTGGGGAATTCCCATGCTGTTTTTATCAGTGAACTTTTATGTGTATTGTCAGACCGGCAATGCATTAATAGCCGCGAGTAGTTTTAAATGACTTTTTTTCTTTGAAATGTAATTTTGCTGTCAGACTGTTCTAAACACGGAAACATGCGCCCCTTTACAGGCATACTATAGACACCCCCCAGCTACGAAATTTAAAGGAATATTACACTTTTATTGTTTTACTTTAAGCATTATTAAAATCACTGCTCCTGAAAAAACGGCTGTTTTTAAAACTTTTTTTTGCATTGATACATGTCCCCTGGGGCAGGACCCGGGTCCCCAAACACTTTTTGTGACAATACCATGCATATAAGCCTTTAAAATGAGCACTTTTGATTATTCATGTTCGAGTCCCATAGACTTTAACAGTGTTTGCGTGTTCGAACAAACTTTTTTCCTGTTCGCATGTTCTGATGCGAACCGAACAGAGGGGTGTTCGGCTCATCCCTAATCACCACCCTTTGGAGTGTTTTACTCAAGCATGGTCCCTATGGTCCAAGCCTGCGGACCTCAGCTTGTAAATTAAGCGTTTATGGGAAACTGTATCTAATAATTTTGCAAAGTCCAGATACACCACATCCACCGGCCTCCCCCTAGTTAGATGGCTGCTCACTTCCTCATAGAATGTTACCAGATTGGTCTGGCAGGAACGTCCTCTCATAAACCCATGCTGATTACCACTAATGATATTCTTCTCCTCAGTAAATCTTTGGATATAATCCCTAATCATCCCTTCCAATCATTTACCCACTATTAATGTTAGGCTGACTGGCTTGTAATTCCCAGGAATATGTCTTTGCCCTTTTTTGAATATTGGTACCACGTTGGCTTTTCTCCAATCAGCTGGTACCAATCCTGTCCACAAAGATTAGGAACAATGGCCTGTCTATAACCTGACTGAGTTCTCTGAGGACTCTTGAGTGTAAAGCCTCGTGCACATGATTGGATTTTCCACAGACAATACCTTGTACTTTTGTCCGAAGGCGCGTGCCTGGATTTTGTCTTGCTTACAAACGGCAACGGCTAACAAACACGAACATAGTGACGTACTACATTTTTGAGCTCTTTAGCGCCACCCTTCAGGCTCCTTCTGCTAATTTCGTGTTAGTAGAAGTTTGGTGAGTGTTGATTTGTGCTTTTCATTTTGCGCTTTTCATTTCACGCGTTTCAGTTTGTTTCTTCAAAACCAGACATTTTGCAGAATCGGAGGAGATAACGTGTTATTTATTGTTGGCCTTGCAGTTATTGCTTTGACCCAAGTCCAGTCCAGGAACAGGAGGAGGAGGATTTCTTGGACCAAAAATTGGTTGCTTTATTAATCGTGACCAATTATATCATATGCCTTTGCTGCGGGAGCTCCAGGAGAATAATTTTCGAAATTATCTCCGGATGACAGACCTCTGCTTTCACCAACATTGGTGACCCCCTATATTAAGAAGCGGGACACATGCATGAGGCTTTTATTTTATTTTTTGGTTGAATAATAATGATTTGATTTGGTATATTTTCTATATTTTTGGATGCATAGAATGCACTTTTTGGTTAAGTTCTATTGGCAGATAGCATGTCTAATTTTATTTGTTTTCTTTTTTTAATGCACAATAAATAAATTGTGTAGAATAATACTTGGCTCTGTGTTTTACTTCAAATGACAGTTTGGGAGTCGGCAGTTACATTTTATAAAATACAATGCAAAATTGACAAGGGACACCAACATAGTTGTATCTTTGATCTTAAAAACTACGGGATAATGGTGTTGTGGTAACTTGCCCTCCACAAAAAGCATAATAATATTATTCTTGATATCACTAGAAAAAAAGCCTTTGAAAACTTGTTTGCAATAACTCCATCAGTATCACCAGCAAAGCAGCTTCATTATTATCCCATTAAAGAAGAAGAGAATTGTGCGCTGCATTTCCACATTTCATAATTTGCCGCGTCACGAATGTGAATTCTCCATTACGATCGCTAGTTTACAAGACCGACCGCTTCTGGCTCGTCCTTGCTTCCGAGCATGTGTGTTTTGTACTTTGGACTTTTGTCCGACGGACTTGTGTACACACACTTGGAAAGTCCCACAACACACATTTGTTCGCGGAAAATTTTAAAACCTGCCATCCAACATTTTTTCGCAGAAAATCTGACAACAATTGTCCGATGGAGCGTAAACATGGTCGGATTTTCCGCCAACAGCCTGTCATCACACATTTCCCATCGGAAAATCCGATCGTGTGGAGGAGGCTTTAGCCATCTGGTCCTGGTGACTTATTTGTGTTAAGTTTATTAAGTCTTTCGTTGCCTCCTGCCTCTGTTAGCCATGTGGGTGTGTCACTAACGGTAGTGTCGCTGTCGGTAAACGCCATTCTCTGTAAACCCCGAGAGATAGTTGTGTGTGAAAATCACAGAAATCCTCAGACCAGCCCGTCTGGCACCAACAACCACGCCACGCTCAAAGTCACTTAAATCCACTTTCTTCCCCATTTTAACTACAGCAAGTCGTCTTCACCACGTCTCTAAATGCATTGAGTTGCTGCCATGTAATTGGCTGATTAGCAATTTGTGTTTACCAAGCAATTGAACAGGTGTACCTAATAAAGTGGCCAGTGAGTGTATAACAAGGCTGTTGGGAAATAAATAAGACTTTGTTTTATTAAGCAGTGTGCTTGGTTTCATAGCTAACCTTGTATTTATGTGATATCAACAGTAACACTATCAGAGTTTTAATAGAATAGCTAACTATAGGAATAGACAAGTTAATACACAGGTGCAATAGAGGGAATCTGTAACCACTCTCGAATAATATTTATTTGCACCAAGTACTTCAGAGGGGAAATAGTGTCTACTACAGAACTTATTACAAAGTTACCAAACTACTGCGGAGCATGGAACACTTTTTCTTTTTTTTTTTTTTTTTTGTACAGAGAGCTGAGCAGACACTGCCATCTAGTGTTCAGAAAAAGGTAGAGCGGGAGCTGTAGTGTGAAGTATGCAAAAGGTTTCTGTGAGAACCAATCAGTGCTACACCACTGACCTCTAGTGTTCAAACTAGGATATTGCATGCTCATGCAGACAATGCTGATATAAAAGAGAAAATAGTGTCCAATACAGAACTTTTTATAAAGGTACCAAACTATTGTGGCTCATTGAACTCCGGGCTGTTTATAAATGTTTTCACACAACTTCTACCCAGGATTCACAAATTTCCAAATAAATGCATATAGAAAATCGAAAAGCTGGTGAAAACATTTATTCCTGGCTCTCAGCTGTGTGATTTGTTGCACAGCAATGCATGATAAGGAGAATCCTATTCCTGTCTATGGTGCAACTGCACACCTATAGGACACCCATCCATATGACTTGTGTTGGCGCCTCTTTTGGTGCAACATATCGGAAAATTGTATCAATTGTATCAAATACTTCACGTAATTTTCCTTTCCTGACACCAATCCATGGGAGCATACATGTGATATAGCTGTGTACATTGTATCTCTCTCTCTCTCCTTGCAGAGAGAAAACAAAAACTGTGAGTAAAAAAAAAAGTAAATAATAAAAACAAATGTGTGTCTGTGTGTGTGTAAATATAGATATATATAGATATATCTATATATATATCTATGTATATTTCTAGATTAAGGTTTGATCTAGGTCGGTGCCAGGGTTGGTGTTTGGGTTAAGGTCAAAGGTCAGGGTCAGTATTTTTTTTATTTTGACAGGATTTTTTTTTAAATGGAAATTAATATATGTGCTTTGAAAAAGTATTCATACCCCTGAGTCAATACTTTGTGGAACCCCCTTTCGCTGCAATTACAGCTGCAAGTCTTTTTTTATGTGATAGACCAACACAAAGTGGCACATAATTGAGAAGTGGAAGGAAAATGATAAATTATACAAATAAATATGTGAAAAGTGTGGAGGGGGCATTTGTATGGCTCCCCCCGGAGTCAATACTTTGTAGAACCCCCTTTCTCTACAAGTCTTTTTTGGGGATGTCTCTACCAGCTTTGCACATCTAGAGAGGACATTTTTGCCCATTTTTTTCCTTTGCAGAATATCTCAAGCTCTGTCAGATTGGATGGAGAGCGTCTGTGAACAGCAATTTTCAAGTCTTGCCACAGATTCTCAATGTGATTTAGGTCTGGACTGTGACTGGGCCATTCTAACACATGAATATGCTTTGATCTAAACCATTCCATTGTATCTCTGGCTGTATGTTTAGGGTGGTTGTCCTGCTGGAAGGTGATCCTCCGCCCCAGTCTCAAGTCTTTTGCAGACTCTAACAGGTTTTCTTCTAAGATTGTCCTGTATTTGTCTCCATCCATCTTCCCATCAACTCTGACCAGCTTTCCTGTCCCTGCTGAAGAAAAGCATCCCCACCACATGATGCTGCCACCACCATGTTTCACAGTGGGGATGGTGTGTTCAGGGTGATGTGCAGTGTTAGTTTTCTGCCACACTTAGCATTTTGCTTTTATACCAAAAGTTCAATTTTGGTCTCATCTGACCAGAACACCTTCTTCCACATGTTTGCTGTGTCCCCCACATGGCTTCTTGCAATCTGCAAACTGGACTTCTTATGACTTTCTTTCACCAATGTCTTTCTTCTTGTCACTCTTCCATAAAAGTCAGATTTGTGGAGAACACGACTAATAGTTGTCCTGTGGACAGATTCTCCCACCTGAGCTGTGGATCTCTGCAGCTCCTCCAAAGTTACCATGGGCCTCTTGACTCTTCTCTGATGAATGTTCTCCTTGCCCGGCCGGTCAGTTTAGGTGGACGGCCATGTCTTGGTAGGTTTACAGTTGTGTCATACTCTTTCCATTTTCAGATTGCAGCGATATGGACTGTTATCATAAAACCTTGAACCTCCAGTGTTCTAAACATTGTTTGTCCCCGTGCTTATTCGTGCAGCCAGTGACCTCATACCTGTGCGCCAACAGAGTGAGTTATGGGGTGGATAGTCCTCTTTGAATCTGCTGCTATGCATCCATGTACCCTAAGACTACAAATCCCAGGGGCCCTTGCAGTGGTCTGAAGGTTGCTGGGAGGGATGATAAAAGGAGCTTAGAAGCCCGTGCACGCTCTCTTCCTCCTGGGCCTGACACAAGACGGACCTCTCTGTGTGACTGAGAGAGAGAGGTCGCGGCCTACCACGTGGAACGCTACTTCCACCACGGGGCCTGAGAGGCCTAGTTCTGCTACCTGCTGTCGGACATCCTGTTATTAGCATCATTTACAGCGCCTACTCATCGGTGCGGACATGCAGAGAAAGACCCTACAGAAAGCCGAGACAGAGGATCTGCTGCCGGAGTGTCGCCATCAGTGTTCCTGTACAGAAGACTGCAGATCGAGTTGGGTCGTTGGTGAGAGAGCAAGCTGCTCAATCTTTATCTATTTACTACCACCATTACAGAACACAGTGCGTACACATCCCTACCCAAGAACACTTTACTGCATTGCTGGAACACTTCACTCAGACGCCTTAGGCCTTCACCACTTGGAATCCATTGTTTCATCTGCAACCAAACTGATTACAGTTAACGAGCTCCAACTAGCTAGCGATGAATAACAGATCTGCCACGTGGAACTCTACTGCCATTACTCTTAGGAAGCCTATATATAAGCCTATATAGAAGCCTCTATATATATCTATAGTACTAACAGGATGTCTGAACCCAGAGTGTCAGGTGATGTGGAAGATTCACTTGGTCATGGCCATGCAGATGAGCAGGTAATTCTCAGCAGTCCCCAAGGGGGCCGTGCTACAGGATGATGGATTGAACAGAGCTCCGTGAGATGTTCAAAGCTTGGGAGATTTTTTTATAACCTAACCCTGCTTTATACTTCACCAAAACTTTATCCCTGACCTGTCTGGTGTGTTCCTTGGCCTTCGTGATGCTGTTCACTAAGGTTCTCTAACAAACCTCTGAGGGCTTCACAGAACAGCTGTATTTATACTGAGATTAAATGACAGGTGAACTCTATTTACTAATTAGGTGACTTCTGAAGGCAATTGGTTCCACTAGATTTTATTTGGGGGTATCAGAGTAAAGGGGGCTGAATACAAATGCCCCCTCCCCCACACTTTTTACATATTTATTTGTCAAAAATGTTGAAAACCATTTATCATTTTCCTTCCATTTCACAATTATGTGCCACTTTGTGTTGGTCTATCACAGGCATATGCAATTGGCGGACCTCCAGCTGTTGCAAAACTACAACTCCCATCATGCCTCTGCCTCTGGGTGTCACGCTTTTGGCTGTCAGAGTCTTGCAATGCCTCATGGGACTTGTAGTTCTGCAACAGCTGGAGGTCCGCTAATTGCATATCCCTGGGACTCTATCACATAAAATCCCAATAAAATACGATTACGTTTTTTTTTGACAAAATGTGGAAAATTGCAAGGGGTATGAATACTTTTTAAAGGCACTGTGTAATAAGGAGAGGAAATGGTTTCTAATACAGGACTTATAATAAAAAGAGGAAATGGTGCGCAATACAGAAATTAATCTTAAGAGAGGAAATGGTGCATAATACAGAACTTATAATAAAGAGAGGAAATGGTGTGTAGTACAGAACGTATTACAAAATTGCCCATACCTCCCAACTGTCCCTGATTTTGCGGGACTGTCCCAGATTTGGAGCAAAGTCCCTCTGTCCCTCATTCCTCCTCATTTGTCCCTCATGTTGGTCTGATCCATATAGTTGTATATAAAATGCACTTTTTATCATTCAAAAAGTGTTTCCCGGTGCTGAACCTTTCATCCAAATTATAAATTGCTACATTTGTAAATTTTAAAAGCCAATATAAAGGAAAAGTACTGAAGAAAAGTCCCTTCTGGATTTAATTAACCTTTTTTTTTTTTTTTTTGGTTAATTCTCCTTTTAAAGGGGGTGTGGCGCGGGGGGGGGGGGGGCGTGACCCTACATACATTTGCTAGTAGGTGTCCCTTCGTTTCCATCTCTAAATGTTGGGGGGTTATGAATTGCCAAAGATTGGGGATCGTTATACACAGAGGGGAGCAGACGCCTGGCACGTATTCTGCGAATGAAAAAGAAAAAACCAAAGGTACAAAACTGACCTCTAGTGGTCACGCTCGGGCATTGCACGGTCTTGCAGACATAGTGTCTGTAAAAAAGAGGAATTGGCACCCTCAGGACTTACTACAAAGATACCACGCCGCCGTGACTCATTGATCGCAGGACTATTTATAAATGTTTCTACACAAGATTGACACAACTTGCATCCAGGACTGACACACACATATCTTCAGAGAATGTTGAGTAACCCAAATGTCACGAGAAGATGATCTGTGCGGCACTGTCACCTAGCCGAGTCCCTTTGCCCCCCCCCCCCCACCCATGTAATGAATAATTCTAGGCCCATTATTCATGGTTATCACTAAACTGATGACCTGCGGGGGCTGGAAGGTCTTACCCCCCCCCCTTCATGACCAGAGAGTTTTTCGTTATTCAGCACTGCGCTACTTTAAGTGGCAATTGCGCGGTCATGCAACATTGTATGCAAATCAAGTTTATCTAATTTTTTTCACACACACACACACAGAGAGCTTTCTTTTGCTGGTATTTAAATGCTTGACATGTGAATGACGAAAAAAAAAAATTGTTTCGTTTCGTTTTCAGTTCGTTAATCTCGTTATTTCGTTTAGTTAGATTCGGTTGATTCATTCAATTCGTTTTTGGAATTCGTATCCTGAATTCGCATTTGGAATTTACCGTTTTTTTTTTTTTTTTCGATTCGAAGCGATCAAATCGATACATTTTCCAATCGGTCAAAACGAAAATGTTATATTGTTTTCAATTCGAATGCAGCAAAGGGGAACAAACAAACGAAAAGATCTTCATCAAATGATTACAATGACTCTTTAACTTCTTCGGATCCGAATGATGTTTGCAGCGCGGACCTACTTTGCCGGGGGGGGGCGTCAATAGACGTCCTCCCCTGCTCGAGCGGCCTGCGCGCCCCCTGTAGGGTGGGCACGGCGCGCTCTGTCATCAGTGAGTCTATGAGACTCGGCTGATCACAGATCGGAGTAAGGGGTCGTTCCCGACCCCTTACCATGTGATCAGCTGTCAGCCAATGACAGCTGATCACGTGATGTAAACAGATCCGGTAATCGGCTATTAAAAAAAAAATAAGCCTATCACCGGTGGCTGTCAGAGGGACATCGGTCCCGATCAAGGAGAGCTCCCGCCAACTCATCTGTGCCCACCTGTCCCACCTACCAGTGCACAACAGTGCCGCCTACCAGTGCCCACCAGTGCCCACAGTGCCACCCATCAGTGCCCATCAGTGGTACCTATCAGTGCCACCCATCAGGGCCATCTTTTCAGTGGCCATCACTACCACCTTATCTGTCCCCATCAGTGCCGTCTAATCTGTCCCGATCAGTGCTGCGTTATCTGTCCCCATCAGTACCGTTTTATCTGTCCCCATCAGTACCACCTTATCTGTCCCCATCAGTACCATTTTATCTGTCCCCATCAGTGCTGCCTTATCTGTGCCCATCAGTACCACCTTATCTGTCCCCATCAGTACCACCTTATCTGTCCCCATCAGTACCGTTTTATCTGTCCCCATCAGTACCGCCTTATCTGTCCCCATCAGTACCGTTTTATCTGTCCCCATCAGTGCTGTCTTATCTGTGCCCATCAGTACCACCTTATCTGTGCCCATCAGTACCACCTTATCTGTGCCCATCAGTACCACCTTATCTGTCCCCATCAGTACCGTTTTATCTGTCCCCATCAGTACCGCCTTATCTGTCCCCATCAGTACCGTTTTATCTGTCCCCATCAGTGCTGCCTTATCTGTGCCCATCAGTACCACCTTATCTGTCCCCATCAGTACCGTTTTATCTGTCCCCATCAGTACCGTTTTATCTGTCCCCATCAGTACCGTTTTACCTGTCCCCATCAATGCCGCCTTATCTGTCCCCATCAGTGCCGTCTTACCTGTGCCCATCAGTGCCGCCTTATCTGTGCCTCTCAGTGCCCACCAGTGCTGCCTCATCAGTGCATATCAATGAAGGAAAAAAAATATCCGTTTGCAAAATTCTATAACAAACTATGAAACATGATTTTTTTTTTTTTAAAAGAAAAAGAGAAGTGGGACTTTAAATGAAGCACGCAGCAGCACAAACGCAGGTCAAGTGACCAACATTCATTTATTTGGTATAATCCATGGTGTGTAAAAAAACATTTTGGGCATCCAACCTCTAAAATGCTGTGGGCATCAAGCCTCTATATAATAAACTATGGATTGATTATACATAAAATACACATAAATGACACAATAAGTCATAATCCATTGTCACACAGAGAGCAAAGATAACAATCAATATGCATGTGTACATTTGTTACTGTGAATAGACCCAAAAGAGAAAATTAAGACAAATAATTAAAGTAATAAAAGAGATTTAATACCATGACAGATACTTATGGAGGTAAATGGAATCATTGAAATCTTGGTATTCCATGATATGGGAAGATTGGTAATAATCAAAGTTCTACGCGTTTCGCGGTATAGGAGCATACGTCATGGAATGATTCTAAAAAATATTTTTCAATAAAAAAAAAAAATAAAATAAAATATTTTCAGTAAATAAGCAGGAAATGAAAAAAGGTTTTGTGTATACAAATATTTTACTTGTCTAGAATGAATTGAAGGTTGTGCGTCCAAACTCACGTCTGCATCAGCGATCCAGTGAAACAGCGTCCAGAATCGCAGAGAGCCGCAATGCAAAGCTGCCCGACGCCAGGGTGGTCTGCGGGAATGAGAACAACCGCCATAGGCAAAACCATTGCTGGTGGGTGCAATGAGTGTAGGATGTGGACCTCCATGTGAGAAACCTAGATGAAATATATTGTATATATGAAATAAATCGTAGTGATATGTGTTGATGTGTAAGTGTGAGAACATGTCTATTACATGCCACTTTTTTTTTTTAATAACTATAAAAATATTTCTTCATAAATTTAGGCCAACATGAATTAGACATGTGCGCCGTCAATAAATTTTCGTTTCGTTCCATTCCGTTTCGTAATTAATTCGTATTTCGTAATTCATGTCCGAAATTTTGTGCGAAATACGAATTTTCGTTAGGTTCGTTAACTTTTTGTAACAATTACGAATGTTCGTTAGGAATTTTGGATCTGAAATTCTTAAAACGAAATGTCATATTTCGTACAAAATTCAGGAGCGTAGCAATTCGTATTTCGGATCCTCCCAAATGTACGAATTTACGGAAATTCGTACGAAAATAATCGCACATGTCTAACTGGAATTCTGCTACATTTCTTTAGTAAAATTGCTCCAAATCAGTGTATATTATTTACCATAGTCTGTAGGGAATTTATAGTCTATAATCTCAATGGGATATATATAGTGGGGACGGAAAGTATTCAGACCCCCTTAAATTTTTCACTCTTTGTTATATTGCAGCCATTTGCTAAAATCATTTAAGTTCATTTTTTCCTCATTAATGTACACACAGCACCCCATATTGTACACACAGCACCCCATATTGTACACACAGCACCCCATATTGTACACACAGCACCCCATATTGTACACACAGCACCCCATATTGTACACACAGCTCCCCATATTGTACACACAGCTCCCCATATTGTACACACAGCTCCCCATATTGTACACACAGCTCCCCATATTGTACACACAGCACCCCACATTGACAGAAAAACACAGAATTGTTGACATTTTTGCAGATTTATTAAAAAAGAAAAACTGAAATATCACATGGTCCTAAGTATTCAGACCCTTTGCTCAGTATTTAGTAGAAGCCCCCTAATACAGCCATCAGTCTTTTTGGGAAAGATGCAACAAGTTTTTCACACCTGGATTTGGGGATCCTCTGCCATTCCTCCTTGCAGATCCTCTCCAGTCCTGTCAGGTTGGATGGTAAACGTTGGTGGACGGCCATTTTTAGGTCTCTCCAGAGATGCTCAATTGGGTTTAAGTCAGGGCTCTGGCTGGGCCATTCAAGAACAGTCACGGAGTTGTTGTGAAGCCACTCCTTGTTATTTTAGCTGTGTGCTTAGGGTCATTGTCTTGTTGGAAGGTAAACCTTCGGCCCAGTCTGAGGTCCTGAGCACTCTGGAGAAGGTTTTCATCCAGGATATCCCTGTACTTGGCCGTATTCATCTTTCCCTCGATTGCAACCAGTCATCCTGTCCCTGCAGCTAAAAAACACCCCCACAGCATGATGCTGCCACCACCATGCTTCACTGTTGGGACTGTATTGAACAGGTGATGAGCAGTGCTTGGTTTTTTCCACACATACTGCTTAGAATTAAGGCCAAAAAGTTCTATCTTGGTCTCATCAGACCAGAGAATCTTATTTCTCACCATCTTGGAGTCCTTCAGGTGTTTTTTTAGCAAACTCCATGCGGGCTTTCATGTGTCTTGCACTGAGGAGAGGCTTCTGTCGGGCCACTCTGCCATAAAGCCCTGACTGGTGGAGGGCTGCAGTGATGGTTGACTTTCTACAACTTTCTCCCATCTCCCGACTGCATCTCTGGAGCTCAGCCACAGTGATCTTTGGGTTCTTCTTTACCTCTCTCACCAAGGCTCTTCTCCCCCGATAGCTCAGTTTGGCCGGACGGCCAGCTCTAGGAAGGGTTCTGGTCGTCCCAAACGTCTTCCATTTAAGGATTATGGAGGCCACTGTGCTCTTAGCAACCTTAAGTGCAGCAGAATTTTTTTTGTAACGTTGACCAGATCTGTGCCTTGCCACAATTCTGTCTCTGAGCTCTTTGGGCAGTTCCTCTGACCTCATGATTCTGATTTGCTCTGACATGCACTGTGAGGTCTTGTGGGGAAGAGGCCCTTGTCCCCATCAACATGGGGACAAGGTGCTTTGCAGGACAGGGCCCCCCTGTCTCAAAGAAACCCCCCATGTTCAGGGCATGTGACCTGGTATGGTCCAGGAGGAGACACCCGCTGACAGCTGACGAGTCATCGGTTGTTAAGAACACAGCGGCCGGCTTCCCAGCCCACCCCTTTAAACAACCAGCTATTCTTCACACAGAATTTGTACCGGTTGATCGTTTTTCGACCAATCCGAATTCGAATCATTACGAAAATCTGTAATTCTTTCGAAAATGAATAAATGCAACTAAATGAATTCCGAAACTAAACGAATTTAGTAACATATTGGAAAAATGGGGGAAAAAACTGCGCTAAACCAACAATAATATACAGCGACAGCTGCTAACACTCAAACAAACTCCAGGTAAATGTGAGATAAAACAGTGTAGCACTAATTAGTGAAAACCCCTCTATAAAAACAGGGGTAAAAAACTAGTGAAAAAAATAATAGTATGACACCCATTAAAAATAAATGTGGAAAAAAAATTCTACTGACATAAAACATATCATGAACAGTGGACCATGATAAAATAGTGCACAAAAATTCTATAGTAAAACACTGAAGTGTATACAAAAAAGTTCACTATGAAATCATGAAGCACACTCAGGCCTATACCAAGCCAACTTTCCCTTATTGTTTCGAAAGCTGACGGCTATGCTCTCCTCCTGGTCCACCCTTCCATTGTCCTGGTTAGGAAGGATTGCAACCATTCGTATGAACTATCTCCCAAAGTTGCTATATTATTTTCGGGTCTTACCAGTCCAGGTCCCTTCTTATGTTCTACGCATACATCATCGTAAAATTATGCAATTTATTTGGGGTTCTAAAAAACCCAGGATTAAACGGCAGGTGCTGTACACCCGAAGGATCAATGGTGGCCTCTCGGTTCCCAACCTACACGCTTACTATACAGCAGCGGCTATTGCCCCATTACCTCCCCTTCATGAGAAACAACAAATGCCGCTATGGGCCACTATTGATCTGATGGACTCGCACCTGATACCATTAGTCATATTCTACATTTATCTTTTTGTTTTCTTTTCTTACCGCAAATGTTATATAAAGTTCTGCAACTATATTGGCAAAATAGTGGAACTTAGTGTTTCACCATACTGTTAGTATTTGTTGATCTTATAAGATTCCAAGTGTAATTTTGGGATCTGGTGCATATCCTAGTGTCTTAGATTATTATTTTTGAAATTTTATAATCTACGTGAACATGTACACATAGTGTGTCCTTCATTGTCTATATGTATTATTATGTTGATTTATATGTTCAATAGAACCCTTTGTACAAGAAGCCATGAAGCACAAAATATTGTGTATATCCAAGAACACCATAGTCCAAAGACATGCCAACAGTGAAGAAGTCCACTTCCAGAGATGATTTTCAAAAGGAATGAAGTAGCTCAGATATATTTGGAGAACTTCAAACACAGTAGTCAAATGGAAAGATGGAATGCTCTTACCAGATGTGGTGGACACACATAATACCGTACGGCAGTGGGTCTAGTGGGCTCTAGGTGCTAACTCCTAGCGCTCTGATGGAATAAAGCTGGAGAGACCGGAAGAACAACACAATGGATCCTTGGGCTCCAAACCATCCAATCAGGTAACATCAATGGACCAACCGATGAATGAGCCCAAAGAGTAGCCGTAGAGATGGATGTTCTCAGCAGGGGCCAAATATGCGGGAAAAATGTAAAAAGAGTGGCTCCCAATGGTGCTGGTCAATCAAAAAGATTTATTAAGGATCATACATCACAGAACAGAAGCAGAGATGATAAAATGTGATCACAAAAAATGGATAATAAAAGCAATGTGGAAGGCAAAGGATAAGCGAGCCCAAAATTTAGCCTCGAATTTAGTAACCTAGCAAATCAATCCGAAACTAGACCAATTTCCGTTCTCCGCATGTCTAGCTCAAGCTGCCGACCAGCAGTAAAATTACTGTTGGCTGGTCGGCAAGTGGTTAAACGTTGACATGTTGAGTAACCTCATCCTTTATAGTCTACCAAAAATTGGGATATGTGCCCTAGAATTAACTTTAGTGTATTTTTTACCGAAATTCTGCATTTCATAAACTGTTACACTAATATCCTGGGACACGTGGAACTAAGACTTTTTTTTTTTTATTCTCTATGGCACAGTTTCTCAACCAGGGTTCCTCCAAACGTTGCTAGGGGTTCCTTGAGCAATAAGCAATGTCTGCCTCTCAGATAAGCTCCCACTGACACCATTCATATTTTTAGTTATCTGTACGGGGGGGGGGGGGGGTAATTCTTCCCAAAAACCACAAGTGTAAGCAGCATTCTTCCCACTGACCACCACACTAATGTATCTTGAGCTGTAGATAGTCATTTTTACATGTGGTTCATAGGGGTGGAGAGGTGGTCTTTCGTTTAAGACCACCTCTCAAAATTGGGTGGAACTCCGCTTTAAGAAAGGGTGCTCTTTGGTGTCTGCATTTAGAAAATATATCATGTTTTGGGGGGTTTTAAGTAAACTTCAAGCATACAATTATTTTTTTTTAAACATATGCAAAAAAAAAAAAAAAAGAAAAGAAAAGGGCTTTGGCAGCGAAAGGGTTCATAGAAGAACCTCAAGCAAAAAGGAAGTGGAGTGTAGCCATAGAGTGAATACAAAGGGGTTTAATGTTGATATCTATTTGTGTGTTGATGATTACTCTCTATGTATTCCTGTGATCTCAAGTCTGAAGAGGAAGCAGGCAGGGGATCCCCCCTAGTCTGAGGTGTACAGATCATGGGGAGGGGCCCATAGGTTGCTATGGCAGTGGTTCCACTTGTTCCCCCGAGCTAAGTCTTTTCATCAGTTGAGAAGGACCATTCTTCATTCTTTATTAACCACTTGACAACTGGGCACTTAAACCCCCCTCGTGACCAGACCAATTTTCAGCTTTCAGCACTCTCACACTTTGCATGACAATTACTCAGTCATGTAATACTGTACCCAAATTAATTTTTTGTCCTTTTTTTCATACAAATAGAGCTTTATTTTGGTGGTATTTGATCACCTCTGGGTTTTTTATTTTTTGCGCTATAAATGAAAAAAGACCGAAAATTTTGAAAAAAAACACATTTTTCTTTGTTTCTGTGATAAAATTTTGCAAATTAGTAATTTTTCTTCATAAATTTTGGCCACAATTTATAATGCTACATATCTTTTGTAAAAATAACCCAAACTAGTGGATATTATGTGGTCTTTGTGAAAGTTAGAGAGTCTAGGGGGAGTGTCGCTAAAGTCAGAATATCCACTAGGTTGGTGCGGTCTGAGCATGACGGAGTGAGAGGCGGAGCATTGCAGTGGCGCGCTCGAGCAGGAGATCGGGTTCGGCGGGCTGAGTAAGAGACGCCAGGAGAACCATGAGTTTAAGCCGGGACGAGTATATGCCGGGATGCAGACGAGAGAAGGGCACAGGTCGGGCTGAAGCATCTAGATACCCGTCCATTACCAAGTACCTTGCTGCAAAGAAAGAGCCAGCCATGTCAGTGGAGGCCAGTGCCCTTTCACAGCGCGCTGTACGGGCCGCCCAGAGACAGCAAGCGGCCATGGAGGAACCAGCTATCCCGATCACCATAAGCGAATCAGTTGGGAATATCCGTACAGAGCTGGTAGAAGCCGCTGAAGTAAGTCCCCCAATCATGCCCTGGACCAGGGCCACTACAGAGACTCAGGTATGTTCTGATAACAGGGGGGAAACTATTGCACTGGCTGTTGGTGGCGAACAGGACATTAGGAAGCTCATACAGGCGTTACCAACCAAAGAGGAATTACAAGCCCTATTGAGTGATCTAAAGGTGGCGGTAAGGGAAGAAATGAGTGAAGTAACTGCCAAGCTAGAGGTAATGGACAAAAGACTGTGTAGCTGTGAGTCCTCACAGTCCTCGGCAGACGCCCGTATAGATTTGCTGGAAAGGAAGTTTAAAACACAACATCAAAAATTGTTAAGGTTGCAGCTACAAGCAGAGGAATCTGAGAATAGAAGCAGGAGAAATAATGTACGCGTCAAAGGGATTCCAGAGATAATAAAAACACTTGAGTTGAGGAAAACAGTAACTGATATCTTTAATAAATATTTAGGAAAAACTTCTGATACCCATATTGAGCTGGACCGCGTTCATAGGAGTCCGGCAGGGCCCATGTTGGAACAGGGGCCCCCCAGAGATGTGTTATGCCGGGTACACTTTTTCAGTGTGAAAGAGGATATAATGAGAGCAGCGTGGCAGAAAGGGGTGTTGGAATACGCAGGCCAGGGGGTCCAGGAGTTCCCAGACCTTAGTTGGCAGACGAAGAGAAGGAGAAGGTTACTGAGACCACTTCTGGATCAAATACGGGCAAAAGGCGCAACTTATAGATGGGGGCACCCATTTTCATTAATTATAAAAAAGGATGGCCATACCTTTGCCTTGATGGTGCCAGAGCAACTACCGGACTTATTTAAGTTTTTAGACTCAGAAGTGGTGGAGGTCCCTGACTGGATTGATATTCCTATTGACAATATGGGAGAGTATACTCAACAGAAGAGAATGCAGAGGAGTAGAAACTGGGAGAAGGAAGCAGAATAATAGCTCTTTGGTGGACTTGTTTTTTCTTGTTTGGTATCTTGTCTCTTGATTTCTCTGGTCCCTCCCTACTCCGGACTTTTTGGAGGGCTCCCTGGACTTTCCCCCTCCCCCCCCCCCCCGGTGCGCCCCCCCCCCCCCCCCCTTGTTTTGCCTCCTTAATTTTTTTTTTTTTTTTTTTTTTCATGTTTTATGGAAGATATCCCATAAGAAGTTGATGTATTATAAGCGATATCAGTGGAAGACTCTCTGCTCCCCCTTTTTTTTTTTTTTTTTTTTTTCTTTTTCTCTTGGTGGTGTGCTGTGACAATGGAAAAATTTAATTGCTGTGTTTTGGATGAATAGCACGTGGGTTTTTTGGAAACACATGATATATTTGTTGCACATGAAGAAAGTGATGGGGAGGGTGTAAAGGGGGGAGGGGAATGAGGGAGGGGAGTGGGGAGGTGGGGGGAGTGGTATGCGGTGGGGGGGGGGGGAGGGGAGGGAGGAGGGGGGAAGGAGTTGAGTTATCAAATACCAATAATTATTCCTTCTTTGCCATGATAATAGGTTTTTGGAAACACATGACACATTTGATGCACAAGAAGAAGGGGATGGGTAGGGCGTAAAGGAGGGGGGAAGGGGGAGGGGGAGGGGATTGGGGAGGTGGGGGGAGTGGTAGGAGGGGAGGGAGGGAAGGGAAGAGGGGGGAAGGAGCCAAGATATTAAACACTATATCTCTTTAATCACAAAATACCCCTACACTAATTGACATGGGTACTCTGTGCCCCTTATGAATTAGAGTGAGATAGGATGGGGGAGGGCACGAGAAAGCTTTATAATTTTTTTTTTTTTCTTCTTCTTCCCCCCCTTTCATCACCCCGTTTTTTTGGGGATGGTGGTGGGGGCACTGGGGGAGGGGAATGGGGGCGATAGGGGTGGAGTGGGGGGATGCAAGGGGTACTTTGGAGTAAAGGACAGAAAGGGGGCTGGGTAGGGGTGTGGGGGGGGGGTGGGGGGTAGGGGGGGGTAGACTGGGCTCTATGTTGATAATTACCAAATAAGTATGGAAATGTAAATATAGCTGAACAAGGTAGTTTTGATCTCTCTATGTGGTGCAAAGGGAAGATACAGGGCGATGTCCTGAGGAGTAGGGAAGACAAATATGCTGAAAATTTTTCTTCCTGTCCTTCTCTTGTTTTCCCTTTTTTCTTGGTTTCTTCTTTTTTTTTTTTTTTTTTTTTCTTTTTGGTTTCCTTACTCTCTTCAGTTACTATCAAAGGGCGTGCCACTGCCAATACTGATATATTCACGCTCAAACTTTTCGTGCTCAGGGGCATTCCCCAACAAAAGACGTCTCCCCTCCGAGTGGAGGAATAAGTCGGAGGCGTTTATAACGTGGGTTTTGTTTTTTTTTTTCTTTTTTTTTTTTTTCTTTTTTCTTTTCTTTCTTTTTTTTTTTTGTTTTGTTTTTTGGGGTTCTGGTTTAGGGGCCCTTCTCCTCATAGTTTCCAAGAGATCGCAAAAACATGACCAGAATAAAATTCACCTCATATAATGTCAAGGGACTGAACATTCCGGAGAAACGGATTAGATTACTTGCGGAAATGGGAAGGCTTGGGACGCAGATTGTTTTTTTCCAGGAGACACACTTTAGAAGGGACAGAATACCAAAATTTGCAAATCACAAATTCTCAATAGTTTATCATAGTGCATCCTTGAGTGCCAAAACCAATGGAGTATCTATCATTGTTTCAAAACAGATCCCATGGAAGGAATTGAAGGTAGTTACAGATGAAGAGGGCCGTCTTTTAATTGTAAAAGGACTAATTGGAATACAGAGGGTTACACTGGTGAACCTATACCTCCCAAATGAAGACCAGGTCGGCTACCTTGAAACCTGCCTACAAACGATACATCAACACAAGGAGGATACCCTAGTGATAGGAGGAGATTTAAATCTTACATTGGACCCGCTCCTGGACACGTCCAGGGGAACATCACATCTTTCACTGACAAAAATACGAGTTAAGAAATTATTAAGCAATTTGCAGGTAATAGATTCATGGAGGACACTCCATGTTCAAGACAGGGACTATACTTTCTTTTCGTCAAAACATAAGACATATACTCGTATTGACTATGTCTTGATATCACAGACAGTCATAACATCACTGGTGAGTGCGGAAATAGGATCATTCACCTTGTCAGATCATGCTCCGACAGACTGTACGCTGGATTTAGGGGAGGAGGAACGCCGGGAATGGCATTGGAAGATTAATGAAACGTTGCTAAAGGACAAGGAGTATGAGCAAAAACTTAGCCAGGAACTAGACTCCTTCTTTCTGATAAACGAGTCGAATGAAGTTACCCCACTCTGTGTTTGGGAAACACACAAATGTGTGATGAGGGGAGTTTTGATATCACTAGGGGCGCATAGGAAAAAAAAGCTTAATGAACAGATCGAGGAATTGTTAAAAAAAATCCGGGAAGTAGAATTAAAACATAAAAAATTTCAGACACAGTCATTAGAGGAGAAACTAGGTGCCCTCCGAGGGGACTTGAATTCCCTACTTATTGAACAGGCAAAAGCGAAATTGAAACGGGGAAGGCGGACACTATATGAATTCGGGAATAAACCAAGTAGGATGTTGGCAAAGGCCCTCAAGGATGCTTCAATACAGTCTCACTTGTCGGGTATTAAAACACAGAGGGGTAAGGTGGCGAATTCTTCGCAGGAGATGGCACAGATTTTTAGAGAATATTATGAGGGTCTTTACCAGCTGGACGGTCATCAGTCCCCACAGAGGTGTAGAAACAAACAAGAGAGGGCAAGAGATTACCTATGCAATTCAGAAATGCCAAGGTTAACGGAGGAGGTAGCACGAGAATTAGATGTACCAATTTCAATAGAAGAATTTAAGAAAGCAGTAAACCTTCTAAAGGTAGGGAAAGCCCCGGGCCCAGATGGTTATACCCTGTTGTACTATAAACTTTTTGCTGAGAAATTGGCTCCGAGATTTACAGCGGCTTTTAACTCCCTACGGGAGGGACGGAGGTTACCTAGGGAGATTCTGATGGCACATGTAGCAGTAATCCCGAAGGAGGGAAAGGACCCATCCCAATGTTCCAGTTACCGGCCAATTGCGCTGTTGAATGTGGACTTAAAAATTTTCTCTAAGATTCTGGCGTGAAGATTAGAAGAGCATATTCCGGCACTGATTCACCCAGACCAAGTGGGATTTACGGCAGGAAGGGAGGGGAGGGAAAATACGCAGAGAGTAATTAATGCAATATACACTGCACAGAGTAGACAGGAACCCCTTATATTGTTTTCAGCGGATGCAGAAAAAGCATTCGATAGAGTTGATTGGATTTTTCTTGAAACAACTTTACAACATATTGGACTGGGTGAAGGAATGCTGAGCTGGTTCTCAAACCTTTACTCAATTCCAAGCGCGAGGGTTAAGGTAAATGACAGACTGTCGGATCCTTTTAGGATACAAAATGGAACGCGGCAGGGATGCCCCCTATCGCCAATTATCTTCATTCTCACACTGGAACCTTTCCTAAGGAAAATACGCGCTAATCGCAATATTAAGGGTATCAAGACAGAGAGTGAAGAACACAAGTTGGCAGCATATGCCGACGACCTGATCTTCTTTATATCCTCTCCAAATACATCCCTTCCGTCCCTTCTAAGTGAGATAAATAATTTTGGAGACTTAGCAAATTATAAGGTAAACTACACTAAATCCGAAGCTATGGAGTTGGAAATGAAGACAACTGAAACACACCAGATAAAGTCACAATTCAATTTTAGATGGTCAGACTCCCATATAAGTTATCTGGGGACTAAAATTCCAAAGAAGCTTAGTAGAGTGTTTGAACTAAACTATGCCCCGATGTTAAGACAAATTAAACAGGACTTTAGGAGATGGGACAGGGAAACCTTCACTTGGTTCGGAAGGACAAACATTATAAAGATGAACGTGATGCCCAGAGTCCTATACTTGTTGCAAACATTGCCAATAAAGATCCCATCGAACTTTTTAAAGGACCTTAGGTCAAGGTTCCTGAGGTTCATTTGGGCAGGTAAACCAGCAAGGGTAAGGAGAAACATTTTAGTGCTCCCAAAAGAAAAAGGAGGTATTGGCTTTCCAGACCCAGTGCGATATATGGAAGCCCTACAATTAGCGAGAGTGGTGGAATGGTGTGCTTCCGTAAGGAAGCCACACGTACAGTTAGAACAAGCGACGACTAAAATTCCACTGGAGGGAATAGCCTGGATAGTAAAATCAGAATTACCCACTATAGTGAAAAAGCATCCGCTAACAGGTGCGACCATCCGCTCCATTAATATGATCTTTAAAAAAACAAATCTTTCACCTTATCCGAGCCCTATGACCCCGGTATTGGGCGCCCCGGATTTTTTACCAGGCTTAATCGATCGGAGGTATGAGGTATTAAAATATAAAGGGAAAAGTAGGCTTATAGACTTTTCTAGGGATAGCCGTCTGATGACACGAGGCGAGATAGAGGGAGAAGTTGCAGTGGACCTGGATTATTTCAGGTCCATGCAGCTAGGAGTGTATATCTGCTCAAAGATCAAAACACATCCAGTGATACGGGAGCTATCTTGCTTTGAGCGGAATTGCTTAAACGGCGAAAGTATGAGGCACTCCCTATCACACTTTTACGAAACACTAACAAGCCTGGAAGCCCCACAGGAGCTCAACTTCATGCAAGCCTGGGAGAGAGAGTTAGGGGTAACGTTTTCTCAAAAACAGAAGGTTAAAATGCTAAAATCTATACATAAAACATCGATTGCTAGCAGATACCAAGAGGGAGGATACAAAATCCTTACTAGATGGTACAGAACACCATCAGTTCTTCAAAAAATTTTCCCACAGGTTTCAGATAGGTGTTGGCGTTGTAAGAGAGGGGTGGGTACGATGCTACACATATTTTGGGACTGTGAGGAAATTAAGAGCTTCTGGGAAATGGTTGAGGAAACGATTAAGGATATTACAGGTGTGTCTCTTGGGAACAACCCGGCTGCATTCTTATTAAATGACGTCCCCCTATCGGTGGAAAAATATAAGAACTCCCTGCTTAAACACCTTCTCACGGCCGCAAAAGCTTGTATACCGGCTCTGTGGAAGAGTACAGTCCCTCCGACTAAAACCCAGTGGTGGGCCAGAATTATAGAAATTCAACAAATGGAAAACTTGACTATGATGCTGAAAGAACAAGATGAGAAATATCGGAGGATTTGGTCCCCTCTAGTAGAGTATAGAACTAGAGAACAGGAGAGGGGGGCTATGTAGGATCGAATGGAATTGAGGAGGGGGGACCCCCCTGAAGGTTGGGTTCCTTTCTTTTTTTTTTTTTCTTCTTTTCCGTATGATGGGGGGGGGGGGGGAGTATAAGGGCCTTGGGAAAAGAAAGGGGAAAGATATACTTGCCTCTGGAACAGAAGAGATTTAGAATTATTTTGTAAGGAAGCGTGCTACGTAGTTATATTATGATAAAAAGAAGCTGTATAAGTGGACACGATGTTTAAAAGAAATGTTTTATGTGGCATGTAATATATAATTTTCAGAAAATAAAGAATTTATAAAAAAAAAGTTAGAGAGTCTACAAGTTATGGTGCAAATCATAAAAAAATGATCACACCTGCTGTACTGCTGGCCTATCTCATTTCTTGCGACCCGAACAAGCCAGGAAAGTACAAATACCCCCCAAATGACCCCTTTTTTGAAAGTCGACATTCCAAGGTATTTAGTAAGATGCATGGTGAGGTTTTTAATGTTGTCATTTTTTCCCAAAATTCTTTGCAAAATGAAGATTTTTTTCCCCCACAAAATTGTCATTGTAATAGGATATTTCTCTCACATGGTATGTGTATTGTGTATACCACAAATAACACCCCAAAATACATTCTGCTAATCCTCCTGAGTATTACGATACCACATGTGTGGGACTTTTTCACAGCCTGGCCACATAAAGAGGCCTAACATGCAGGGAGCACCATCAGGTGTTCTAGGAGCATAAATTACACATCTAATTTGTTGACTACCTATTACACTTTTGAAGGCCCTGGAGCACCAGGACAATGACATGTGACACTGACGTGGCACTGATGACAAATGGCACTGATACGTGGCACTGATGTGGCACTGATGACAGATGGCACTGATACGTGGCACTGACACTGATGTGGCACTGATGACAGATGGCACTAATACATGGCACTGATGACAGATGGCACTAATATGTGGCACTGATGACAGATGGCACTAATACATGGCACTGACAGATGGCACTAATACGTGGCACTGATGACACGTGACACTGATGACAGATGGCACTAATATGTGGCACTGATGACACGTGGCGCTGATGACAAATGGCACTAATATGTGGCACTGATGACACGTGGCACTGATGAAAGATGGCACTAATACGTGGCACTGATGAAAGATGGCACTAATACGTGGCACTGATGACAGATGGCACTAATACATGGCACTGACAGATGGCACTAATACGTGGCACTGATGACACGTGACACTGATGACAGATGGCACTAATATGTGGCACTGATGACACGTGGCACTGATGAAAGATGGCACTAATACGTGGCACTGATGAAAGATGGCACTAATACGTGGCACTGATGACAGATGGCACTGATACGTGGCACTCATGACACTGATGACAGATGGCACTGATACGTGGCACTGATGACACATGACACTGATGACAGATGGCACTATGTGGCACTGATGACAGATGGCACTATGTGGCACTGATGACAGATGGCACTTATAGGTGGCACTGGGGACAGATGGCAGTGGGGACAGATGGCACTGGGGACAGATGGCAGGGCAGATGGCACTGGGGACAGATGGCAGGGACATGACAGCAGGGACAGATGGCAGGACAGATGGCAGGGGCAGATGACAGGACAGATGGCAGGGGCAAATGGTAGGACAGATGGCAGGGACAGATGGTAGGACAGATGGCAGGGGCAGATGACAGGACAGATGGCAGGGGCAGATGACAGGACAGATGGCAGGGGCAGATGGCTGGGGCAGATGGTAGGACAGATGGCAGGGGCAGATGACAGGACAGATGGCAGGGGCAGATGGTAGGACAGATGGCAGGGGCAGATGACAGGACAGATGGCAGGGGCAGATGACAGGACAGATGGCAGGGGCAGATGACAGGACAGATGGCAGGGGCAGATGGTAGGACAGATGGCAGGGGCAGATGGCAGGGGCAGATGGCTGGGGCAGATGGCAGGGGCAGATGACAGGACAGATGGCAGGGGCAGATGGCAGGACAGATGGCAGGGACAGATAACTGTGCTGACACTTTTTTTTTCATTTTTTTTTTTTCTGTTTACTTGCCGCCGCAGCGGTTCGCTCTCCCTCCTCACACGCTGTCTCTGTGTGAGGAGGGAGAGCTGGCGATGAGAGAGGATCTCATATGTTTACATATGAGATCCTCTCTCATTGGCAGAGCGATCGCACTGTAAACGGCCGCTGTCATTGGCCATTTACGGCGATCTGTGACTGGCTGTGTCCGAGGGACACGACCAGCACAAAACTTCCCCGATGCGCGCCCGCGGGAGCACGCAACGCGGAAGTAAAAGGGAGGACGTCCAGGGACGCCCTCCTGGCAATTGGAGTCCGCGCTGTAGCCGTCTTTCGGCTATAGCGTGGACGCCTAGTGGTTAATTGATGATGCCTAGGGTTGCCACCTCATCCCTTTAAACCCGAATACATATGAATGACATGGGTTCTGAGGCTAATTTAATGCAGATAAGGACCCCAAGTGAGTTTAATTACCACCTTCATCAGCCACAGTGTAATTTATTATGTGTTCAGTTTTAAAGGGATGAGATGGCAACCCTAATGATGCCTCCAAAAGGGGAAATGTTTTCTGTAGTTGGTGCGGTGTGACTCACAGGATCTTTCATGTTTCCTTTTATTGAAATTTTAATGAAATTCTTCTCCCTCCACACATCCTGTGTGGCCGCGGACTGGTGTCACATGGGGTGCCATGTTTGGGTGCACAAGGGTGCGTTCTTCTCTCCTGGACGGGTCTACAGACTCATCTCTGAGGGACTACAATGGAGAACCTTCAGATCTTTTCCATTGTGTTGTGTTTATCAGGTGAGTCTCCACTCTGATCACTTCATCGTTCTCGGTTCAGTTAGATCTGTATAGAAAGGTGTATAATCCTACAGCTGCAACACAACATTATCTAAGATGGTAACACTCAGTTCATGCCAACATAGGAAAATCCTCCCAAAATGAGTCCAAAACAAGGAGATCATATCACACTTATCATTCCTTCATCATTCACCATTACATAATGCTGGTGTTCAGATTAATTGCTTAAAATCAGATTGTAGCCCTCAGTGTTATATTGTGTAGATAATAACAGAATGAGACACAACGGCAAAACCATTACCAGGGGAATGTTATCATCGGGTGGGACTCCACAAGATCAACAAAACAACCAAATTGTTAACCCCTTTACCTGGGGGATGGGCAAAGCTGGATGGACTTCCCAATCACGTAGTCACTGTGATTGCCCAGAATCATATCTAAAAGCTAGGAGTTGTTTTTTGGTCACTGAGCTGTCTGATCAATGTTTATAAACAATGTTATTTTGTATCTCTCTGTCTCCCGTCTGATCAATGTTTATAAACAATGTTACTTTGTATCTCTCTATCTCCTGTCTGATCAATGTTTATAAACAATGTTACTTTGTATCCCTCTATCTCCTGTCTGATCAATGTTTATAAACAATGTTACTTTGTATCTCTCTATCTCCTGTCTGATCAATGTTTATAAACAATGTTACTTTGTATCTCTCTATCTCCTGTCTGATCAATGTTTTTAAACAATAAAATAAGACAAACATGTTACAGCTGGCGTAGCTAACAAATAGATGTTAAACATTTAACTCTCTTGTGACCAGATTTCATTGATCTCTTGGACAAATTTAGCAGTGTCAGGATGTCTTACACTATTTTAACAACCCCCTCCCCTCTTTTTTTTTTTTTCTACTATAGGCTGACAAATTAGCAAAAAAGTGCTACTTTTTGTGAAATGAAAAGTTTTTTTTTTTTTTTTTAATGTTATTGTATCAGTAATTAAACTATTAAAACAGTTGACACCTGAGATCCCACTACAGCCTGAAGGTGGCAGTGTTTATCTGAAGACTAAAGATATACAGTGCCTTGAAAAAGTATTCATACCCCTTGAAATTTTCCACATTTTGTCATGTTACAACCAAAAACGTAAATGTATTTTATTGGGATTTTATGTGATAGACCAACACAAAGTGGCACATAATTGTGAAGTAGAAGGAAAATGATAAATGATACAAATAGATATGTGAAAAGTGTGTGTGTGTGTGTGGGGGGGCATTTGTATGGCGCCCCCCGGAGTCAATACTTTGTAGAACCCCCTTTCTCTGCAATTACAGCTGGAAGTCTTTTTGGGGATGTCTCTACCAGCTTTACACATCTAGAGAGGACATTTTTGCCCATTCTTCTTCTTTGCAAAATATCTCAAGCTCTGTCAGATTGGAAGGAGAGCGTCTGGGAACAGCAATTTTCAAGTCTTGCCACAGATTCTCAATGTGATTTAGGTCTGGACTGTGACTGGGCCATTCTAACACATGAATATGCTTTGATCTAAACCATTCCATTGTAGCTCTGGCTGGATGTTTCGGGTCGTTGTCCTGCTGGAAGGTGAACCTCCACCCCAGTCTTAAGTCTTTTGCAGACTCCTACAGATTGCCCTGTATTTGTCTCCATCCATCTTCCCATCAACTCTGACCAGCTTCCCTGTCCCTGCTGAAGAAAAGCATCCCCACCACATGATGCTGCCACCACCATGTTTCACGGTGGGGATGGTGTGTTCAGGGTGATGTGCAGTGTAAGTTTTCCCCCACACATAGCATTTTGCTTTCATGCCAAAAAGTTAAATTTTGGTCTCATCTGACCAGAGCACCTTCTTACACATGTTTGCTGTGTCCTCCACATGGCTTCTCACAAACTGCAAACAGGACTTCTTACGTCTTTCTGTCAACAATGTCTTTCTTCTTGTCACTCTTCCACAAGGATTAGTGGAGTGCACGGCTAATGCCGCATACACACGATCGGAAATTCGGGCAGTAAAAGACCGATGAGAGCTTTTGGTTAGAAAATGCGAACGTGTGTATGCTCCATCGGACTTTTGTTGGGCGAATTCCTGCCAGCAAAAGATTGAGAGCAGGTTCTCAATTTTTCGGTTGGAAAAAGTTTTTCGATCGGAAATTCCGATCGTCTGTACCAATTCCGATGCGCAAAATTTCTACGCATGCTCGGAAACAATTTGACGCATGGTCGGAAGCATTGAACTTCATTTTCTCAGCTCGTCTTAGTGTTGTACGTCACTGCGTTCTTGACGGTCGAAAGTTCAGTGAACTTTTGTGTGACTGTGTGTATGCAATCCAAGCTTGAGTGGAATTCTGTCGGAAAAAAACATCCAAGATTTTTCTGACGGAAAATCCGCTCGTGTGTACGCGGCATAATAGTTGTCCTGTGGACAGATTCTCCCACCTGAGCTGTGGATCTCTGCAGCTCCTCCAGAGTTACCATGGACCTCTTGGCTCTTCTCTGATGAATGCTCTCCTTGCCCGGCCTGTCAGTTTAGGTGGACGGCCATGTCTTGGTAGGTTTGCAGTTGTGCCATACTCTTTCCATTTCCCGATGATGGATTGAACAGAGCTCCGTGAGATGTTCAAAGCCTGGGAGATTTTTTTATAACCTAACCCTGCTTTATACTTCTCCACCACTTTATCCCTGACCTGTCTGGTATGTTCCTTGGCCTTCATGATGCTGTTTGTTCACTAAGGTTCTCCAACAAACCTCTGAGGGCTTCACAAAACAGCTGTATTCATACTGAGATCAAATTATACACAGGTGGACTCTATATACTAATTAGGGGGACTTCTGAAGGCAATTGGTTCTACTAGATTTTAGTTAGGGATATCAGAGTAAAGGGGGCTGAATACAAATGCACGCCACACATTTAACATATCTAAAAAATTTTGAAAACCATTTATCATTTTCCTTCCATTTCACAAATGTGCCACTTTGTGTTGGTCTATCACATAAAAACCCAATAAAATACATTTACGTTTTTGGTTGTAACATGACAAAATGTGGAAAAAGTCAAGGGGTATGAATACTTTTTTAAGGCACTGTATATATTCAATAAAGCCTCCAACATGCCTGCACTCCCTTATTATTGGCTGGCAAAGTGAGCACATGATTAGGAACTGCCCAAATTTGTTCCTGATCAATAGCGTGGAGTGGAGCTGAAACAGCTGAGATTGGGAGCCACCAGCTGTACAAAGAGTACAGCTTTTTTTTAAACACTCTGAATTCCAATCAAAGCTCCTGTCACAAAATAAAATGGTTACCTTACCCTAATGATCACACGTTGCCTTTGCTTTGCTTCAAAAATGATACCCCCTTTCTTGGTACTTCAAAGCCCCCAGAGAAGTCTATCACAATGCTCGCTAACAGCATCTGCAGCATTTGAGGGGCATTTATTCAGAATTAGGTTTGCTTTGTTTTGGAGGTATTGCAGGTATGAGATATCCCAGGATGCACTGGGAAACCAACAAGTGAACCAGAAAGACATCATTGGCAGTCACTTCCGGTTCATGTGTATATATTCTGGGAGTGTCTGGTGCAGACGTCATCTGATGTGGAGCAGCAGGAAGGTGAGCAGGGTCTGTACCAAAGTGGAGCAACTAGCAGACAGCACACGTGGTGTGCAACATGGGAAGACTATAGTGGAAGGTGAGCGGGGACCAGAGAGGGAGGACCTAGTGGCAGAGGATCAGTAGAGCTGGGGGGGACCGAAGCAGGAGAAACTAACAGATGTCACACGTGGTGAGCAACATGGGAAGACTATAGTGGAAGGTGAGCGGGGACCAGAGAGGGAGGACCTAGTGGCAGAGGATCAGTAGAGCTGGGGGGACCGAAGCAGGAGAAACTAACAGATGTCACACGTGGTGAGGAGCATGGGAGCAATAAAGTGGGAGGTGAGCAAGGACTGGTGAGAGAAGGGACTGAGTGGTAGAGAATCATCAGAACGGGGGGACAAAGGCAGGATAAACTATCAGATGTCACATGTAGGGTGAAGCATGGGAACAATAAAGTAGAAGGTGAGCAGGGACTGGAGAGAGAAAGGACTTTGTGGCAGAGAATCAGTAGAGCTGGGGGACCAGGGAGGGAGAAACTATTAGACGTCACACGTGGGGTGCAGCATGGGAGCAATATAGTGGGAGGGGAGCAGGGACTGGAGAGAGAAAGGACTGAGTGGCAGAGAATCAGCAGAGCTGGAGGATTAGGGTGGAAGAAACTAGCAGATGTCACATGTGGGGTGCAGCATGGGAGCAATAAAGTAGAAGGTGAGTGGGAGGTGAGAGAGAAAGGGCTGAGTGTCAGAGACTCAGCAGAGCTGGGGGACCAGGGTGGGAGAAGCTATAAGATGTCACACATTGGGTGCAGCAATAGAGCACTGTACATTAGCGGGAGGTGAGCAGGGACTGGAGAGAGAGGAGAATCGTCAAGCCAGAGGATCAGCAGAGGTTTAGGTTACTACTGAATGGAGGATCAGCAGAGTTAGGGGTTACTAATGAGCAGGGGATTAGCAGAGCTGGAGGTTACTACTGAACCAGGGATCTGATGAACAAGGGTGATAATGAGTTGGGGATCTGCTGATTGGGGGTACTAATGATCTGGCATCTGCTGAACAGGTGTACTAATGATCTGGGGGTATTACTAAGCTGGAGGTACTACTGAGCTAGGGTTCTACTGAGCCCCTTTAAAACAAAAAATCAACAGCACTGTTCATAGACCGTTCCACCCGGAAAAGTGGGCTCAGCTTGTGCCCCTGAAAAGCAGAATCTGACGAAACGTGTAGGGCTGAGCTGCGTAGTGATATGATATCACTATGTAATGTGTCAATTGCTTATTATGTTTATTGCTTATTGATTTCACATATGGTTTGAAAGCAATCTGTTTATTTAATGACTAGCACCTCATGTCAGAATGAACACTTGTTCACACCTGTCCACCTGTTTTTAGTGGACAGGATCGAATGTTGGTTGGAGTCAACGGGCACATGTCTGCTGACACCCGCCGCTCCATAGAGGAGACTGGTGGGTCCAATCTGGTCTGCCTGAAAAACAGTTTTTTCAGGTGGACTAGTTCTGCACTGATGATGAGTTTTTAAATCATTCTGGTTGAGCAGTGGGACACCTGAAGGACCCGTCTTCCACTTGGTGCCCTGTAAATACACAGACTGGCTGACAATCTATAGTAATCCTGTATCATGAAAATATTGTAGACCAAAACTTTTTTTTTAGGGTGGAGTAGGGAAAGGTAAAAAGCCCTGTTATGCTTTTATTGCAGGGTTACATTAGAGAGATTTCTCCTCACTTCCTGTCCAGCTAAAAAAAAAAATTACCAGATGGGAAGTGAGGAGAACTCTTTAAAAGGAGCACAGACAGAAATACAATTTTTTCTAGTAGAGCAGGTGAAGGTGGTTGTTGTTGTCAGTGTTCATGCTGAGGAAAGGTTGGGAACTCATACTATAACCCATCTGTGCCTGCGTGTGGCTGCTCAAACGAGAACACCTTACACTATCCTCAGATGAAGATGTGGTCCTCATGTTGGAAGTGTGCCGTATGGTGACCACACTTGAAGGTATGTGTTAAGAATCTTCCTGCATGATACTTCTCGTGGAGAATGTGTTTTATCACAATCTTCTTTTCCAGGGCTCTTTGGATTAGGAATGGTAGAGGGCCTCACTGAAGGATGGAACATCACAGTCACATGTACCAATGAAAGCAATTCTGAGAACCAAATCCAGTTATTGTGCAACTTGGAGATATTCATCTGCTCATCGATGGATGTAAGCCAGGAGAAATTTACCATTGACCAGTCTTCCATCCAAGTACCAGGCCTTGTGTTCAAGGCAAGAGGGGAAGGAGCCCCAAACTCACTCCTTGCCAGTTACAGCTGTCAGAGCGAAGATTGGGTCAACATGTCCACTGTCTTCTCCACTGTGCCGGGTAGGTCACATCCAGGGATGACACTCAGGTAGGGCAGTAGAGGTAGATGCCCCAGGCAGAGCAAAAACAGGGGGTGCATTACCACACAGGGAAGAAGAAAAACTCTTTGTAAAAACTCCATGAATTCTGGGAAATTTATAAGGTAAAAGGAGTAAAAACTCACGAAGGAGTGTAATGTTTAGGATGGGACATTGGGACATGTGTTATAAGTGGCCTTTATTCTTGCTTAAAGGGTCTGATATTATGTATAGAAATGTATGAACTAGGTGGAGGTTACAAATAACATTGCTGATACCCCAGAGCATCTCAGGTCTAACCAGTCATTGGGCCCATAGGGAGGGTTCTTTTGGAGGAACCACATAGATGTCTCCACCCAAAGGCCTACTGTATGTAAGAGATAACCATTTACATTGGGAAGTGGGAAATTATCGGCCTTTGTTCTTGCTCGGAGGATCAGAGGATCAGATATTATGTTTTGAAATGTATAGAAATGTCTGAGCTAGGTGGAGGTTACAAATAATGTTGCTGGTACCCCAGAACATCTCAGGTCTAATCGGTCTAACCGGTTATTGAGCCCATAGAGGGGTTCACCATTATGAACCACATAGACATCTCCACCCAAAGGCCTACATAAGAGATAATTCACATTGGGAAGTGTGAATTTAGTGGCCATTGTTCTTGCTTGAAGGATCAGATATTATGTATAGGAAAGTCTGAAGTAGGTGGAGGTATTTATTATTATTAATTTATTACGTTCCATTTGTTTAGATGCGGCATTCGTTATTTGAGATAATTCATAACTTCGCATAAGTTTGTATTCGTTACGTTCACCAACAGCCACATTTGAAGGGAAATTTCAATAGCTATAATTTAATAGTTAGTAATAGTCAAGTTATTATTAGTTAGTTATTATTTCATTTTTTTTTTTTTTTTTAACAATAGTTTTTTTATTGAATTTCACATTAGATAGTACAGTACAGGTTGCAGTTTGTTCAAAACAAAACAGTAGTTATACAAATTGTCAACACAAGAAATTATATCAAGTTAGTTATTTTTTCAGATTTTTCGAATTTTAGGATTTTTGTTCTTTTGAATTTTCGAATTTTCGAATTTCCGAAATTTCAAAAATTTGGAAATTCAAAAATGCGGAAATTCTGATAGCTCCAAATTAACGAATTTGTCAAAATTAGTTAAAAAACGAAGCTAATTGCACATGTCTACTGACCACTGAGCCCCACAGATTACACCGGGAGAGCAGGCTCCAGCTGCACCCCTCTCCCCTCCACTGCAGCTCCTCCTCTATCATAGGTAAATGCAGGGGGCGTGCCCAGGGCTGATGATAAGGCAGTACAGCCAGCCACCTTGTACTGTGCCCGGGCCCCATCAGTTCAAAAAGGGGGGCCCAGACAGCAGATGAAAGGGACACGTACTAGAACCAATCCCCCTGCAATGCAGCCAGAAAGGGTGAAAGAGGATGAGAAGCTGGCAGTGCTGCAGGGTTGGGGGGGGGGGGTGGCAGAAGAGGATTGGTATCTGCAATAAGACAGTACAGGCGGCCCTCCTGTAGGGGGGCCGGTTGTACGGTCTTATTGCAGATACCAATTCTCTTCCGCCCCCCCCATGCAGCACTGCCAGCTTCTCCTCCTATTTCCTCCTTCCGACTGCATTGCTGAAGAGCTGGGTCATTTTCTGGCCCCTTCATTTCCCGAATGAACACAGTGAGAGATCGGTACCAATCACTCCTGTGTCCATTCATTACTGAAGCATAGAAAACTGTATTGTGAATGAGCAGGAAACCTCAAAATGCCTCTGATTCATCCATCTGTGCAGCTGGGGTTGCAGAGAATGGGACTGAAAAATCTATGTCCTCAGTCACTTTTGGCCGATGGGGGGCAGTCAGGTAGGCTCTGTGGGGCCCTGTGATTTCAAACGGCAGCCCTGGGTGTGCCAGGTGTGCCTGGGCACACCCTAATCACTCTGTGCAGTGCCGATTCCCCCTACTGCCCGGGCTTCCCATTGCAGTGCTGCTGGCTTCCCCTCCTAACCTGTCCTCTCCCCCCCCCACACACCCCCCGGCTCCTACTGGGGTTGTTTCAGGATGAAGAGTGGGGGAAGGGGCTAATCAATATGTCATTTAACAGCTCCTTCATTTTCTAAATGAAAATACTCACTCACTGTGTTCATTCATAACTGAAGCATAGTAAACTGTAATTACTATGCTTCAGTTTGTGAATGAACAGGAAGCCGCTCAGCACAGAGCACTTCCCAGTCATTCACTGTCCAGTACAGCTGAGGCTGCAGAGAAAGGCACGGTTGTGTTTGAGTTTTGGGGTGCACACCCCTAATGCGATGGGCTGCGCACACCTATGTCTTCTGCACCTGGGTTGTCCCCATGTACCAAATATTTTATGTCTACTTCTTCCAGATCCAAATACCACAACCGTGCCCGTCTCTCACCCGGGTACAATTTCCTGGCACAAAAGCAGCAACAAACAACCAACCAAACCCAAAGAAGAGCTAGAAAGTCATTTGCCGAAGGAGAATAAGAAAGATAAAAACCCCAATGGGAGAGGAGGTAAAAAAAAAAAAGGCAAATGTGAAGGAGGTGATGGGGAAGGTGGTAAAAGTGAAGACGGTAATAGTCGGGATGAAGCTGAGGGAGGCGATGGGGAAGGTGGTAAAAGTGAAGACGGTAATAGTCGGGATGAAGCTGAAGAAGGCCATGGAGAAGGTGGTAAAAGTGAAGACGGTAATAGTCGGGATGAAGCTGAAGAAGGCAATCGGGAAGGTGGTAAAAGTGAAGAAGGTAAAAGTCGGAGTGCAGCTGAAGAAGGTGATGGAAAGGACTCCGATAATCGACTCAATGAAGGGTAATCTGACCGTCACAGTGAAAAGAAAATTCTTTACTCTACAGAGAAATTGAGACCATGGGCAATGTATGGAAATATCTGGGGACCATAGAAATTAGACCTGTGGTGTCCAACAGTGGCGGTTCGCAATGCAGGGTGCAGGGGCGCCACTCCCCCAATCCATGCACCCAGCCCCTAATCTACATGCAGGGCGCCGGACACATATATTCCAATGGGGTTTTTCTTTTTTTCTAAAGCACGTGATTAGAGCCCGAGGCTCTTATTGGCTTAAAAAAAGGGTGGGCTTGGGGCGGAGAGCACTGTGCCCCAAGCCCACCCTTTTTTGAAGCCAATTGGAGCCTTTGGCTCTAATCATGTTCTACTAAAAAAAAGATAACACTCACCTTCCCCCATTGGAATCCATGCATCTGGCGCCCGCGTGTAGATTAGGGGCCGGGTGCATGGATGGGGGGGGCGGCGCCCCTGCACCCTGCATTACAGGCACCCACTTGTGTGACAATAATGAATGAATATTCGAATAGCGAAAAAAAGAATAAAGAAAGATCCGTAAAGAAATGGATGAGCGATTTTGTGGTGGAGGAACTTGACTGGCCTGCACCTCAACCCAATAGAACACCTTTGGGATGAATAAGAGCGGAGACTGCGAGCCAGACCTTCTCGTCCAACATCCCAACATCAGTGCTTGACCTCACAAATGTGTTTATGGAAGAATGGTCAAACATTCCCATAGACACACTCCTAAACCTTGTGGACGACCCTCCCAGAAGAGTTGCAGCTGTTATAGCTGCAAAGGTTGGGCCAACTCACTATTGAACCCTACGGACTAAGATTGGGAGGCCATTAAAGTTCATGTATGTGTGAAGGCAGGTGTCCCAATACTTTTGGCAATATAGTGTGTGTGTGTGTGTGTGTGTGTGTGTGTGTGTGTGTGTGTGTGTGTGTGTGTGTGTGTGTGTGTGTGTAAATATATATATATATATATATATATATATATATATATATATATATATATATATACATACATACATACACGCACACAACAGATTTTGTACTGTATTAGCGCATATTCATGACTCGTGTGGTTGATTTACTAAAACCAGAGATTGCCGCTGTGCATTGTAGCCAATCAGCTTCTAACTTCAGGTTGTTCAATTAAGCTTTGGCAATAAAACCTGGGAGCTGATTGGTTTCTATACAGAGCTGCACCAGATTTTGCGCTCTCCAGTTTTAGTAAATCAACTCCACGGAGTCCTGACGAGGTGCTAATATAGCGTTAAAACGCGTTGACTTTTTTTCATTCCCCACAGTGTTGGTTGCTGTACCATGCAGTGGCGTCTCCAGCTTTCATATTTAGGGGGCACATGGGGGGACAGGGACAAAAGTAGGGGGGAAACTATAAAATGCATATATATATATATAGATATAGATAGATAGATAGATAGATAGATAGATAGATAGATAGATAGATAGATAGATAGATAGATAGATAGATAGATAGATAGATAGATAGATAGATAGATAGATAGATAGATAGATAGATATATCCTGGGGCCCTTTACTACGACCCCACAATGGCCCCTTCACATGTTCTGCAGTGAGCTCCCTTCCTACTGTATTGGGACCCCCCAGGGTGGCAGAAAACAAGAGATATATGTCACCAGCATACCAAGAAAATATAAGGATCCAAAGCAGTGGGAGAACTATCAGGGTTGCAAAGGTTGTCTTGCCTCCAGGCCCTGGTGTTCTGCCACTGTGGGGTTCCCCAGCCTCCTCTTGCTGTCCTGCCCCTGCTATTGACAGGGCTGGTCTGGCATCTCTTGGAATTTACAGGCTGGTTCTCTTGTCCTAAGGATGGGAGAAATCAGTCTGTTTTTTCAGTAACTGAGAGTCCTGGTGGAGTCCTTCCTGCAACTCGCTCTTCTCCCTGCCAATGAGGATGCAGGGGAAGGAGCAGATCGGGCGGCCGTGGTTGTGTGAGCGCTCGCATTATGCAGTGTCAGCGAGCAGAGGGAGGGGGGAGGAATCACCTGCAGGAGCTGACTGGGGACTCTCTCCCTCTTAGACATTGATTTTTTGTAAAAAAAAAAAAAAAAAGGTTTTTTTTATTTGGGAGGGGGGGATGGTGGGGCACAGCCTAATGTTGGGGGGGGGGGGGGGTCAGGGCCCCCTCTGGCCCTCCCCTAGGGACGCCATTGGTACCATGTTGCCTTTTACCTTAACGCCTTGGTGCGGGCCGCATGCACCTTAAATCCGAGAGGCCGCATATATACCGCGCTCCCGGCACAGAAAGCTCCTGATCACAAACTCTGCCCGCCCTGCCTCCCGACTTCTAAAAGCCCTCAAAGGGACAAGGATCGGAAGGTGCTGGCGCCAAGGGGTTTAAAATCAAGTGAATCAGCCAAGGATGAGTGGAGCAAGGCACCACATCCCAAATTAATGAGAGAAAATGGAAGATGAAATAAAGGGACTTTTAAGGTGCCTGAAACAGTGAAAAACTATATCACATGTAATAAAAATAGCTAATTTTTATTGAGTATATTTGTTAAAAAAGATCTAACAATCTTCTATTTAACATTGCGTGATCAAACCAAAACACTGAAGAATGAAATAAACTACTGTACAAAAACGTAATTCTCGACATGTTTCGCTAGAATATATATCTTCTTCAGGAGATTCGGAATTGTCTGTGTACAGCGTATTCACCCAAAACTAACTCCTGAAGAAGATATATATTCTAGCGAAACATGTCGAGAATTACCTTTTTGTACAGTAGTTATATTTCATTCTTCAATGTTTTGGTCTGATCACGCAATTTTAAATAGAAGATTGTTACCGGTATATCTTTTTTAACAAATGTATTCAATAAAAATTTGCTATTTTTACTATATATGTTATAGTTTTTCATTGTTTCAGGCACCTGAAAAGTCCCCTTATTCTATTTTCCATTTTCTTGGGGGCAAAGTAAAGATGGGCTTTTTTTGGGGTTCAGTCATCCAAATTTTTGTGTATATACAGAGTATGGTGTGACGGACCGGGCTTGCACCCAAAAAGTGAGAGGTGTGTATGGAATCGTGGTGGCGAGCCGGCCTTGGAGCAGCGCTGTACTGTCTATCCCAATATTTTATTGTGATCAACCCCCACACTGCACTGTGATCCCAATCTGCTCAGCTTTGCATTGACCCTTTAATTACAGGCAGGGCTGGTGCAAGGATTTTTGACACCCTAGGCGAAACCTCATTTTGCCTCCGCCCCTTGGCTCCACCCCTGACTCCACCCCCTTTGCCCTGCCCATGTATACCCCACCTTTTTAATGAAGCGCCCATCAAATGCAGCCTCACCAGTGCCATCAAATGCAGCCCCACCAGTGCCCATCAAATGCAGCCTACCAGCACCCATAAATGCAGCCTATCAGCACCCATCAATGCAGCCTACCAACGCCCATCAATGCAGCCTACCAGCGCCCATCAATGCAGCCTCATCAGTGCCCATCAAATGGAGCCTCACCAGTGCCCATCAATGCAGCCTACCAGCACCCATCAATGCAGCCTACCAGCACCCCTCTGTCCACCATGCTCCTCCAGTCCCCCTCTGTCCTCCATGCTCCTCCAGTTCCCCTCCATGCTCCTCTTGGTCCCTCTCTGTGCTCCTCCAGTCCCCCTCTCTCCTCTGTGCTCCTCCAGTCCCCCTCTGTCCACCATGCTCCTCCAGTCCCCCTCTGTCCACCATGCTCCTCCAGTCCCCCTCTGTCCACCATGCTCCTCCAGTCCCCCTCTGTCCACCGTGCTCCTCCAGTCCCCCTTTGTCCTCCGTGCTCCTCTGGTTCCCCCTCTGTGCTCCTCCAGTCCCCCTCTGTCCTCTGTGATCCTCCAGTCCCCCTCTGTCCTCTGTGCTTCTCCAGTCCCCCTCTGTCCTCTGTGCTTCTCCAGTCCCCCTCTGTCCACCATGCTCCTCCAGTCCCCCTCTGTCCACCATGCTCCTCCAGTCCCCCTCTGTCCACCATGCTCCTCCAGTCCCCCTCTGTCCACCGTGCTCCTCCAGTCCCCCTTTGTCCTCCGTGCTCCTCTGGTTCCCCCTCTGTGCTCCTCCAGTCACCCTCTGTCCTCTGTGCTCCTCCAGTCCCCCTCTGTCCTCTGTGCTCCTCCAGTCCCCCTCTGTCCTCTGTGCTCCTCCAGTCCCCCTTTGTCCTCCGTGCTCCTCTGGTTCCCCCTCTGTGCTCCTCCAGTCCCCCTCTGTCCTCTGTGCTCCTCCAGTCCCCCTCTGTCCTCTGTGCTCCTCCAGTCCCCCTCTGTCCTCTGTGCTTCTCCAGTCCCCCTCTGTCCACCATGCTCCTCCAGTCCCCCTCTGTCCACCATGCTCCTCCAGTCCCCCTCTGTCCACCATGCTCCTCCAGTCCCCCTCTGTCCACCATGCTCCTCCAGTCCCCCTCTGTCCACCATGCTCCTCCAGTCCCCCTCTGTCCACCATGCTCCTCCAGTCCCCCTCTGTCCACCATGCTCCTCCAGTCCCCCTCTGTCCACCATGCTCCTCCAGTCCCCCTTTGTCCTCCGTGCTCCTCTGGTTCCCCCTCTGTGCTCCTCCAGTCCCTCTCTGTCCTCTGTGCTCCTCCAGTCCCCCTCTGTCCTCTGTGCTTCTCCAGTCCCCCTCTGTCCTCTGTGCTTCTCCAGTCCCCCTCTGTCCACCATGCTCCTCCAGTCCCCCTCTGTCCACCATGCTCCTCCAGTCCCCCTCTGTCCACCATGCTCCTCCAGTCCCCCTCTGTCCTCGGTGCTCCTCTGGTTCCCCCTCTGTGCTCCTCCAGTCCCCCTTTGTCATCCGTGCTTCTCCGGGTCCCCCTCTGTGCTCCTCCGGTCCCCCCTGTCCCAGATCTGTCAGGACCAAAGAGCAGAGAAAGGAGCCGGTAAATCTGTCCTTTCCTGAATGCCCAGAGTCAGTAATCACTGACTCTGTTCATTCATAACTGAGCAGAGTAAACTGTGTCCTCTGTCTCCTCTCCATTTATCTTCAGTGCAGCTGGGGCTACAGAGAATGGGACTGGGGAATCTGTGTCCTCAGTCCCTATCCCTCTCTCAAAGTGGAGATGTCATGGGCCTGTTTAGACCCCTGATATCTTACCGAAGCCCCCCCCCATCACATACGAGGACCTCAAGGTATTTTTGGATCTCCATAGTGAACTAAGTGCTAATGTATCTAGCAGTTCCAATTGGATTCTGTAGAAATATATAATGTACTCATATTGACATACTTTTTTTCCAAGTACCCGCTGATACTTTTTTTTTTATGTCATGTGACAGTGGCACTAATATGCAGCACTGATGGGCACTGATGACACGTGGACTGTGTCAGTAGTTTTTTATTTTTATTTTTTATTTTTTTACAATTTTACTTTTTACAATTTATTTATTAATTTTTTTGTACAATATATATATATATATATATATATATATATATATATATATATATATATATATATTTTTAACAATGCTTTCTTTTGGGGGGGGGGGGGGGTGGATGGTGTCAGTGTTTTTTTGTTTTTGTTTTTTTACAATTTAAATTTTTAAATATTTATTAAAAATGTTTTCATTGACTGTGAGAAATGCCAGGGTAGGATATTCCATCTAATGGTGGTTTTCTTCCCTTTTTTCCTTGTCCCCCTGATCTACATTGCTATTCATTATTACATTCTTTTTGTTGTTTATATATTTTTTTTATAGAGACGCATGCATCTGCTCCTGAGGAAGTGGAGCTTGATCCACGAAACGCGTTGAGACTGTTGATGCCAATTTATCACATCGCCATGCGTTTCTATACTCCACCGACACTTCCGCTCTCTAGCGGTAACTCCAATAGATTAATTTTAGGTTAACCACTTGACCACCGGAAGATTTACACCCCTCCTTCATGACCAAGCCATTTTTTTTTTTGCGATACGGCACTGCGTCGCTTTAACTGAAAATTGCGCGGTCGTACGACGCTGTACACAAATAAAATGTCCTTTTTTCCCCCACAAATAGAGATTTCTTTTGGTGGTATTTGATCACCTCTGTAGTTTTTATTTTCTGTGCTATAAACAAAAAAACCCGACAATTTTGAAAAAAAAAAAAAAACACAATATTTATTACTTTTTGCAATAATAAAATATCCAAAAAAAACAAACAATTTTTTCCACAGTTTAGGCCATATATATTTTTCTACACATTTCTGGTAAAAAAAATCACAATAAGCGTATATTGATTGAATTGCACAAAAGTTATAGCGTCTACAAAATAGGGGATATATTAATGGCATTTTTATTTTTTACTAGTAATGGCGGGGATCAGCGATTTTTAGCGGGACTGCGGCAGACAAATCTGACACAAAGTGACACTTTTTGGGGACCAATGACATTATTATATTGATCAGTGTTAAAAAAATGCACTGTCACTGTACTAATGACACTGGCAGGGAAGGGGTTAACATCAGGGGCAATCAAAGGGTTAAATGTGTTCCCTAGGAGTGCTTTCTAGCTGTGTGGGGGATGGTTTAACTGGAGGGAGACAGATATCCATGTTCCTGCTTAGCAGAAACACAAGCCACTGTCAGATCGCCCTTCTGCCTGACTCGGGAACGATCGCCGGTTGCCGGCTTCCGCTGTGTCCAATCACAGCTGGAGTGGGTCGCCAGCGTTGCACGCGCGCGCGCCCCAGACTGGCCAAGCTATTGTAATATGACAGCTGGGCGGGAGCCCTATCATCATGGGGGGACATCATATGACATCCTCCAAGGATCGCTGCCCCACTGGCTGCCCTCTGGCCCGTTTTGTCACCTGCCGCACACTGTACCGGCCTGGTGCTGATACCATGTGATCGCTGTGGCCAATCACAGCAGATCACATGACACAATGAATGGCTTTGATTCATGCCTTTCATTGAGTACTGTTGTGAAGAGCTCTGTGATTGGTCACAGTGATTACATGGTACAGACAGGGCCAATCACAGCCCATCTGTACCATGTGATGAGCTGTGGCCAATCACAGCAGATCACCGGACAGTTGTACACAATGAATGGCTTTGATTCATGTCTTTCATTGTGTACTATTGTGATGCGCTCTGTGATTAGTCACAGTAATCACATGGTACAGACAGGGTCAATCACAGCTTTTAGCAATAGTAAGCACTGAATGAATAGTTTTCATTCGGAAAAAAGAATGATGGCTTTTAACTGTAAGGCTCCGTTTCCACTAGTGCGACTTGTCATGCGACTTTGGACACATAAAGCCGCATGACAAGTCACATCCCCCATTGATGTCAATGGCACCCCTTCCCATCCAATGCGACTTTGAAAATCCGCGACTTTGAAAAGGTGCCTGCACTACTTTGATGCGACTTTCATCCAGAGAGTGTAAAGTTGGATCAAAGCTGCACTCAATGTTGCATCAAAGTCGCACTCCAAAGTCGCACTTTAAATTGCGTAACTTTGGAGTCGCACTAGTGGAAACGTAGCCTAATATGCACAATTTTAAGCAATCATAGTGTGTAAAAAAAAAAAAAAAATCCTGATAACCTCCACAGAGTATTACAGTATTGCTCTGGTTACTGTATGTAAAAAATAAATATATAAATAAAAATGTATTAAAAAAAAATATTATTTTTTTTTTTTTACATATATACATTATATGATGACGCTGTACTGCCCATGCGTAAAATAAATAAATAACTTAAATTGTGGGGAAAAAAAAAACATTTTTTTTAAATGTCCTCATTTTCCAACAAATTGTGACAAAAAAAATGACATCTTCAAAAAACCCGCCATGCCTCTTACTAAATACCTTGGACTGTCTATTTTCCAAAAAAGGGTCATTTGGGGTTTTTTTTTCAAAATTTATTTAGTAAATAACAAAAAAAACCCAATGATAAATAAATACCATCAAAAGAAAGCTCAATTAGTGTGAAAAAAATTGATAAGAATGTTCTATGAGTACAGTGGTTGCATGACCGCGCAATTGTCATTCAAAGTGTGAGAGCGCTGAAAGCTGAAAATTGGCCTGGGCAGGAAGGGGGTGAAAGTGTACAATATTGAAGGGGTTAATATTGACCAATGTTTACAATTCAGCTTCAAAGCCCGGAAATCCTATCCTGCGGGTACAATGAGTTCTCCTCGTTTCTCTCTTTCAGCTACAAGCGGTTGTACACCGCCATCACCGCCTTCGCCGTCATCGCCGCCCTCACCGTGATTCTGCTCCTTCTGGCCGCCTTCTGCCTCCATCGATGGAAAAAGAGAATAGAACAAAGTAATTGAGGAAATGCTGAACGTTCTTCTGGTTTGTTTTCTGTTTCCTGATACATCGGAGAGCGAGGATTCTCCTTCCCAACATTCCCGCTAAGCAACACAGTGCAGATCGGTGACAGCGACCATATCAGCCAATCAGAGTTCAATTCATCTAAGAAGACATCAGAGATGGTTTCAGATTGGTTAATGTGAATGGCGGCACACATCATGGTGGCTGTAGAGATGAGAAGGGGGGGGGTATTTTGTAGTCCTGTTCTAGAGGGACAATGCTGCTCCTCCATAGAAACAATACAATGAGTGGGCAGTGTAACCCTAAGGCAGGAAGTGTGTTACTGGCAGGATCACCAGGTGAAAAGGGAAAAAGCTAAAAAAAAAAGAAAGCTATCATTCCCACATCCCTACACCATTCCTGGGTCTGTATACCTGCTGAGCCCATTATGAGGGGTTCCCACCATCTCTGCACCATTTATAGGTCTGTACACCTGCTGTGCCCATTATGAGGGGTTCCCACCATCCCTGTGCTGAGTTCCCGGGTCTGTACACCCGCTGTGCCCATTATGAGGGGTTTCCACCATTCCTGTGCTGAGATCCCAGGTCTGTACACCTGCTGTGCCCATTATGAGGGGTTCCCACAGTGATAGACTCAGTGTCCATTAAGTAGTTGTCCATTATTTGCTCGGTCACCCTGTGCCCCTAATAGACACAGGGTAACTTACACATAAGAGGACCTGGGGAGGTGAGACATGGGTTTCCCAACCTCTTGAAGGTAAGCTGGGTTCCACTGGCCCATAGTTAGTGGGTAAGAGGCTTCCTCCCAGTCCTCTACAAAAGCCCCTGTCCCAGTTAGGTCTGTCACACCCACCATCCCTGCACAATTTCTGGCTCTGTACACCTGCTGTGCCCATTATGAGGGGTTCCCACCATCCCTGTGCTGAGTTCCCGGGTCTGTACACCTGCTATGTCCATTATGAGGGGTTCCCCCATCCCTGTGCTGAGTTCCCAGGTCTGTACACCTGCTATGTCCATTATGAGGGGTTCCCCCATCCCTGTGCTGAGTTCCCGGGTCTGTACACCTGCTATGCCCATTATGAGGGGTTCCCACCCTCCCTGTGCTGAGTTCCTGGGTCTGTACACCTGCTGTGCCCATTATGAGGGGTTCCCACCATCCCTGTGCTGAGTTCCCGGGTCTGTACACCTGCTATGTCCATTATGAGGGGTTCCCCCCATCCCTGTGCTGAGTTCCTGGGTCTGTACACCCGCTGTGCCCATTATGAGGGGTTCCCACCATCCCTGTGCTGAGTTCCCGGGTCTGTACACCCGCTGTGCCCATTATGAGGGGTTTCCACCATCCCTGTGCTGAGTTCCCGGGTCTGTACACCTGCTATGTCCATTATGAGGGGTTTCCACCATCCCTATGCTGAGTTCCTGGGTCTGTACACCCGCTGTGCCCATTATGAGGGGTTTCCACCATCCCTGTGCTTAGCTCCCAGGTCTATACACCTGAGGCCCTTTACTATGATCCCACAACGGCCCTTTCACATGTTCTGCAGTGAGCTCCATCCCTACTGTATTGGGGTCCCCCAGGGTGGCAGAAAACAAGAGATATATGTCACCAGCATACCAAGAAAATATAAGGGTCCAAAGCAGTGGGAGAACTATCAGGGTTGCAAAGGTTGTCTTGCCTACGGGCCCTGGTGTTCTGCCACTGTGGGGTTCCCCAGCCTCCTCTTGCTGTCCTGCCCCTGCTATTGACAGCGCTGGTCTGGCATCTCTTGGAATTTACAGGCTGGTTCTCCTGTCCTAAGGATGGGAGAAATCAGTCTGTTTTTTCAGTAACTGAGAGTCCTGGTGGAGTCCTTCCTGCAACTCGCTCTTCTCCCTGCCAATGAGGATGCAGGGGAAGGAGCAGATCGGGCGGCTGTGGTTGTGTGAGCGCTCGCATTATGCAGTGTCAGCGAGCAGAGGGAGGGGGGAGGAATCACCTGCAGGAGCTGACTGGGGACACTCTCCCTCTTAGACATTTTTAGACATTGCCTTTTTGTATAAATGTTTTTTTTTAATTGGGGGGGCACATGGTGGGGCACAGCATAATGTTGGGGGGGTCAGGGCCCCCTCTGCCCCCCCCCCCAAAACCCAATAGATTTGGGATTTGTTTTGGAGGGGAGATGTACAAACCTTCTGTTTTACCATAGAAAAGCAGCAGCAGTCAGGTCTTGTACTGTGTTGGCCATCAATTAATGCAAAAAGTTTGAAGTTTAGATGACACCTTTATTTGCTGATCCAAATCCTCCGGCCTTACCTTCAGTCTTGCACAGTTGTACCGGCTCCTCTCCTGGACTGAAATGGCTTACTCTGATTTCACTGCACACTGTGAGCTTCTCACAATGAGGGGGCTGGGAGGAACCAGGGAAGGTAAAATAAAAGCACCCTCAACTTCAGATTTAGGCAACTAAAGTTGAAAGATTTTGAGCCTCCTAAGGGTCATTCCTCATGCAATACATATTACAGTTATAATTCTATAAATCTTGAGGTCCGAATAAGCAACCTAAGTCCCAGAGGCTCACATTTTTTGGGTCCATGTTGACAGGCTTTGGGCTTCTGTGGATGGAATCAGTTTGACATCAGTTTGAGATGCCTCCAAGCTCATTTAAAATTACCTGACAGGGGCATTTCACCTGTGATTGACTTCCTTCTGATCTTTATTTGATCTGCAATTGACCTCCTCCTAACCTTTGTTTGACCTCGATCTAACTTTCATTTGACCTCCTTCTGACCTGCAATTGGTCTACCACTGAACTTTGTTTGACCTCCTATTGACCTCCTCCTGACCTACAATTTACCTCCTTTTGATCTTCGTTTGACCTCCTGTTGAGCTCCTTCTGACCTGAAACTTATCTCTTTCCGACCTTTGTTGAATCTCCTGTTGATCTCCTTAAAACCTCTATTTGACTTGCAGTTGACCTCCCTCTGACCTGCATTTGACCCGCTTTAAGCAGGTTTTGCGTTACCAGAGACTTAAATGGGTGTCTAGTACCTGTTGGAGATCGAGCTGGAGAGGGGGCTTCTCTTGCACCTTTTGTCCAACACCTCTGGTAGTGATGACAGGAGGTGTGCGGATGCAGAGTGTAATGGGCAGTGTAACGGTAAGTGTAGCGGTGTAATGGGCAGCGCTAGTTGGTGTTTGTGGGGAGCTGAAGACCACCGATCACCAGGCAGGAACCAGGAACTGGAACAAAGTGACACTTGATTGGCAGACAGGAGCATAGCCAGGACACAAGCCAAAAGGTCATCAGCAGCCGGGCAGCAAGGTACAGGAACATCAGGCAGATTCAGAGTCCGGATACAAGCCAGGATCGGTACACAGCCGGGCAGCGGGGTGCAGGAGCACAAGGCAGAAGCAGAGTTAGGGTACAAGCCAAGGCAGGCAGTCACAGCAGGCAGGCATGCAGAAATCTAGGTACAGGACAGGGGCATGCTGAGTCATACACGGGTAGGCAGGTATAGCAGGTCATGGTGCAGGTAAGCAGGAACTAGGTGACCATTCAGCAATCTGTTTATGTCATAGCCCAGCCTAAATAGGCCGTTTGGCACCAGTGTCAATACTGGGCATGCCGTTCTGTTTTGCATGCATGCTAATATGTTTGCGTGTGCATGCCTGTCTTGCAGTGGGCATTTAACTCAGGATTATGAGAATGCACATAAGCATGACCATGTAAAAGCCTTCTGGTTCCGAAATGTACTGAGCTTATCTTACAATAGGGATCTAAAAAATCCTCTTGAAGTGAACAAAAGCCCATCAACACAGGTCCTTAATACTGTAACCTAATTAACTTGTGTTAGCCAATACAGAGGATCACTTCAACTGCAAAATCTTTTGTAAGCACAGTAAAGAGGAAATTGAACCGTGAAAGCAGATTGCTGCTGCAAATTTTCCGTTGTGCCCTTACATCATAGCGGTAATCCATGGCCAACCGTCTTATTTCCGTTATCTGAGTTCTGATTTCTTCACTCTGCAATTTCCTCCAATGAATATTTCGGAACACTTGTTGTTGTTTTAGTGTTTTCTCATCCCTTAATCACATATTAACGGCTACATTGTTTGAATATTTTCCCAGGTACCCTCAAGGCAGGGGGCACCAGTGCTCAGGTAAGGAAAATGTTTCTGCTCCTTCAAAAAATTGTACCCTGAGATGGATTCTGTATCATGGGCGCAACTCTTTTGTAATCAGGGCAACCATCAGACATTTTGGGGCCCCTTACACAACTTGGTGGCCTGGGCCCCCCAGGGCCTGACCACCAACATTCCTCAAGTCCCTCCCACTGGCCGTCCCACCCCATTTGCCCAATGGCCATCCCACCAAGTCCTTCGGCGCACCCACTTTTATTTTAACACTCTTATCCCAATGTAACCCCGCCCAGAATCATCTATCCCTCTTCACAATGTATCCCAATCCCCACCCAGCATCATCCATCCCTCTCCACAATGTATCCCAATCCCCACCCAGCATCATCCATCCCTCTCCACAATGTATCCCAATCCCCACCCAGCATCATCCATCCCTCTCCACAATGTATCCCAATCCCCACCCAGCATCTGCCATCCCTCTCCACAATGTATCCCAATCCCCACCCAGCATCATCCATCCCTCTCCACAATGTATCCCAATCCCCACCCAGCATCATCCATCCCTCTCCACAATGTATCCCAATCCCCACCCATCATCATCTATCCCTCTCCACAATGTATCCCAATCCCCACCCAGCATCATCCATCCCTCTCCACAATGTATCCCAATCCCCACCCATCATCATCTATCCCTCTCCACAATGTATCCCAATCCCCACCCAGCATCATCCATCCCTCTCCACAATGTATCCCAATCCCCACCCAGCATCATCCATCCCTCTCCACAATGTATCCCAATCCCCACCCAGCATCATCCATCCCTCTCCACAATATATCCCAATCCCCACCCAGCATCATCCACCCCTCTCCACAATGTATCCCAATCCCCACCCAGCATCATCCATCCCTCTCCACAATGTATCCCAATCCCCACCCAGCATCATCCATCCCTCTCCACAATGTATCCCAATCCCCACCCAGCATCATCCATCCCTCTCCACAATGTATCCCAATCCCCACCCAGCATCATCCATCCCTCTCCACAATGTATCCCAATCCCCACCCAGCATCATCCATCCCTCTCCACAATGTATCCCAATCCCCACCCAGCATCATCCATCCCTCTCCACAATGTATCCCAATCCCCACCCAGCATCATCCATCCCTCTCCACAATGTATCCCAATCCCCACCCAGCATCATCCATCCCTCTCCACAATGTATCCCAATCCCCACCCAGCATCATCCATCCCTCTCTACAATATACCCCAATCCCCCCCCAGCATCATCCATCCCTCTCCACAATGTATCCCCATCCCCACCCAGCATCATCCATTCCTCTCCACAATGTATCCCAATCCCCACCCAGCATCATCCATCCCTCTCCACAATGTATCCCAATCCCCATCCAGCATCATCCATCCCTCTCCACAATGTATCCCAATCCCCACCCAGCATCATCCATCCCTCTCCACAATGTATCCCAATCCCCACCCAGCATCATCCATCCCTCTCCACAATGTATCCCAATCCCCACCCAGCATCATTCATCCCTCTCCACAATGTATCCCAATCCCCACCCAGCATCATCCATCCCTCTTCACAATGTATCCCAATCCCCACCCAGCATCATCCATCCCTCTCCACAATGTATCCCAATCCCCACCCAGCATCATCCATCCCTCTCCACAATGTATCCCAATCCCCACCCAGCATCATCTATCCCTCTCCACAATGTATCCCAATCCCCACCCAGCATCATCCATCCCTCTCCACAATGTATCCCAATCCCCACCCAGCATCATCCATCCCTCTCCACAATGTATCCCAATCCCCACCCAGCATCATCTATCCCTCTCCACAATGTATCCCAATCCCCACCCAGCATCATCCATCCCTCTCCACAATGTATCCCAATCCCCACCCAGCATCATCCATCCCTCTCCACAATGTATCCCCATCCCCACCCAGCATCATCCATCCCTCTCCACAATGTATCCCCATCCCCACCCAGCATCACCCATCTCTCTCCACAATGTATCCCAATCCCCACACAGCATCATCCATCCCTCTCCACAATGTATCCCCATCCCCACCCAGCATCATCCATCCCTCTCCACAATGTATCCCAATCCCCACCCAGCATCATCCATCCCTCTCCACAATGTATCCCAATCCCCACCCAGCATCATCCATCCCTCTCCACAATGTATCCCAATCCCCACCCAGCATCATCCATCCCTCTCCACAATGTATCCCAATCCCCACCCAGCATCATCCATCCCTCTCCACAATGTATCCCCATCCCCACCCAGCATCATGCATCCCTCTCTACAATATACCCCAATCCCCACCCAGCATCATCCATCCCTCTCCACAATGTATCCCAATCCCCACCCAGCATCATCCATCCCTCTCCACAATGTATCCCAATCCCCACCCAGCATCATCCATCCCTCTCCACAATGTATCCCAATCCCCACCCAGCATCATCCATCCCTCTCTACAATATACCCCAATCCCCACCCAGCATCATCCACCCCTCTCTACAATGTATCCCAATCCCCACCCAGCATTATCCATCCCTCTCCACAATGTATCCCAATCCCCACCCAGCATCATCCATCCCTCTCTACAATGTATCCCAATCCCCACCCAGCATTATCCATCCCTCTCCACAATGTATCCCAATCCCCACCCAGCATCATCCATCCCTCTCCACAATGTATCCCAATCCCCACCCAGCATCATCCATCCCTCTCCACAATGTATCCCCATCCCCACCCAGCATCATCCATCCCTCTCCACAATGTATCCCCATCCCCACTCAGCATCACCCATCTCTCTCCACAATGTATCCCAATCCCCACCCAGCATCATCCATCCCTCTCCACAATGTATCCCAATCCCCACCCAGCATCATCCATCCCTCTCCACAATGTATCCCCATCCCCACCCAGCATCACCCATCTCTCTCCACAATGTATCCCCATGATTCTGAGTGGGGATGAGAGTTACATTGTGTAGAGCATCTCCACAATGCAACTCTTATCCCCACCCAAAATCATCCTCATCCTTTTTCACTGGTCCACTCCAATCTACAGCACAGCAGCATGCCACTGCACACTGGTGACCTACCCTCCATGTTGGTCTCTGGCATCTGCATGCACCTGAGAGGGCTTGGTCCACTCCCACCACTAACGAGGCTGACCACACCCCCTCCCCGTGTTCCAACCCACTCCAATCACAATACTAGTAACCAGTAAGTAACCTAGCAGCAGCGAGCTCCGCCTCAGCAGGGAAGGAAGCAGAGAGAGTTCTGGATCACCTTCCGGGGGGACACAGGGAGGAGGAATCAGGCGGCGACTTGTGTTTTTGTCATTCTCCCTATTGCGGGCGCCGTGTGGGCCAGGGGCTGCCTGCTTTGCTAACAGTTTCATTCATTATGCTGCTGTATGGGCGTGCAGGCCCGACCGGGCCCCTTAGGATGTTGGGGCCCCTTACAAGTTTATTGCCTGTACCCCCCACTAATGGCAGCCATGTTTGTAATATAAAGATTGCATACAAATAGTAAAAACAAGATATAAAATAAAACATTGTTTCAAAAAATGTGGAATGTTTTGTAAATCTAGACTTAAAATCTAGTCTTCCCCCCCTCTGCCCGTCCCTGATTTCTAATGCCGCTGCCTCCTATTTTACAGAAATTACAGGAGGGAGACGAGAAGGTGGTCACGGGTAATGCTGAAGCCACAAATTCAGGGAACCCAGTAATTCCTCCTGTGAACAATCCAACCGGTCACATCTATCAGGAAATAGAAGAAACCCCACAGGTGAGCTATAAGTCTGGGAAAATTGAGTAAACTGTGATTTCTAGGGATACATTAAATGTAAAAAGATGAAGTTCTTGTGGTACTGATGGTACTGTGGTATTGGTTTATATCTCATAGTGACATCTTCAGTCAAAGCAATAGTATTTATGGTCCTTGCTTTGTGCACTGGTGCACAGTCATGTTGGAACAGGAAGGGGCCATGCTCAAACTGTTCCCACAAAGTTAGGAGCATCAAATTGTCCAAAATGTCTTGGAATGCTGACACCTTAACAGTTCCCTTCACTGGAACTAAGGGGTCAAACCCAACCCCTGAAAAGCAACCCAACACCATAATCTTCCCTCCACCAACTGATTTGGACCAGTGCAGAGCAAGTTTGGGGTGGAGGAACTTGACTGTCCTGCACAGAGTCCTGACCTCAAACCCATAGAACATCTTTAGGATGAATTAGAGCAGAGACTGCGAGCCAGGCCTTCTCATCCAACATCAGTGCCTGACCTCACAAATGTGCTTCTGGAAGAATGGTTAAACATTCCCATAGACACACTCCCAGAAGAGCTGAAGCTGTTATAGCTGCAAAGGGTGGGCCAGCTCAATATTGAACCCTACAGACTGGGATGCCATTAAAGTTCATGTGCGTGTAAAGGCAGGCGTCCCTATACTTTTGATAATATATTGTATGTATAGTCTAGGTAATGTGATACAGACAAAGAAGTGCGTAGGAAAAGAGATATATTGATGATTATCTGATAGTGACATCTATAATGTATAGAGAAAGACATACGGTATATTGATGAATGTCTGATAAAAATGTCTATAGTCTGGGTAGTGTGATCTGGGATAATAGATTGTGTATAGAGAAAGAGAAATATCGATAATTATCTGCTAGTGATCTGTATAGTGTATCCGTAGACATTCAGGATAATGAAGTATGAGAGTATAGTCTAGACTCTAGGGCCTAGACTTAAAACATCACTATTAGATAATCATCAATATATCTCTTCCTAGGCAGTGTGTGATGCAGAATTACCGACTATAAAAATGGCATGTACCAAATGACACTGGTTGTCTTTTTTTCCCTTGTAGAATTCGGCTGAGGTCAAGAACAATCCTCTCTACGTACCTTCTCAGGAGCAGCAGTTGGGGTCACAAGGTCAGCCTCCATCCAATAGACAATATAGCCTCCTCCAATTACCAGTCTAGCAATGATGGCAGTGCGTAGAAGAAAGTGGAAGAGTTTGTTTTATTTAGAATAAAGTACATTTTTTTGGAAACTTTGGGTCTTTTTTTCGTTACCTTTTCTATTTTTAACACAAGTCTATTGAAAATACCGTAAAGTCCTGCTAAATCTGACAAATGCCACATCCACAACAGTGCTGAGAGATGACTTTCAGTGAATTTCTTTGCCTCTGATATACCGGTATTTGATGTTCTACTCAAACACCTTGCTGGACCATCACTTCATGGCGTAGATGGGATCCTGCGGATAAAAAAAATAAATCACCAATCATATTTAAGGAGTTTCGGAACTCCCAAATGAGCAAATATTGGTAGGTTTGGATTCTAGTAGTCTCCTTCAATTCCTAATTTTATTGATTTAAGCATTAAAAAACAACCAATACCTTTTAGGTGCAGAATGAGATTGTTTCACAGAATTCATAAAGAACTAGATAGCTCGTATCAGTTCAAATTTGAGGCCATACCCAATGTCACAGGTGTGGTAATGCACTGGTGGATGTGATTGATGTGTTTTTGGGGCAGTCCGTTATTTGTGTTTGAAACCCACCTGCGTTTTCGTGCCCCGAGTACCCCTGAAGTTTGTGTTGTAGGCATTCTAACTTAATTCCAAGCCTAACTGGGAAAAAAAAAATGTTAATTCAACTTTTCAGCCTTTTGTCAAGTGAATTCAGATCTCCCCAAAAACAAAATGATCTATACTGGTAGGGTCTGTCCCAAAAATGTATTGTGATGTGGCAACTTTGGATGCACTCCACTTCATTTCAACTGTCTGACTCTTCTTCAACACAGATGTTTGGTATAGTCTATTTAGTTTGTACCTGTGGTTTCATCCCTGTCTTCTTGTACCTGTGGGTCCGTCCCTGTCTTCTTGTACCTGTGGGTCCGTCCCTGTCTTCTTGTACCTGTGGGTCCGTCCCTGTCTTCTTGTACCTGTGGGTCCGTCCCTGTCTTCTTGTACCTGTGGGTCCGTCCCTGTCTTCTTGTACCTGTGGGTCTGTCCCTGTCTTCTTGTACCTGTGTGTCCGTCCCTGTCTTCTTGTACCTGTGGGTCCGTCCCTGTCTTCTTGTACCTGTGGGTCCGTCCCTGTCTTCTTGTACCTGTGGGTCTGTCCCTGTCTTCTTGTACCTGTGGGTCCCTCTCTGTCTTCTTGTACCTGTGGGTCTGTCCCTGTCTTCTTGTACCTGTGGGTCCATCCCTGTCTTTTTGTACCTGTGGGTCCGTCCCTGTCTTCTTGTACCTGTGGGTCCGTCCCTGTCTTCTTGTACCTGTGGGTCTGTCCCTGTCTTCTTGTACCTGTGGGTCCCTCCCTGTCTTCTTGTACCTGTGGGTCCCTCCCTGTCTTCTTGTACCTGTGGGTCCGTCCCTGTCTTCTTGTACCTGTAGGTCTGTCCCTGTTTCATTTTTCCGTCCCACACTCCTATCTGTGAAAGCCATTTTTCCTCCTCTCCCTCCTGTGACTTTTAGCTTGCTGCATGGAGAACCATTCGGGGCATCGGTTTTTGTAATTACCCCCCCACCGCACTGGTCACCCCCTCCTGTCCACTATCTGATTCCCCCCGATGCCTGGGCCCCCCCTGTGTTCCCCCCCATGGCTCTGTCAGCTACCCTCCTCTCCTTTACCGCTGGCTGCTGTGGGGGATCTTAAGGTTTGAGAGAAGAAGAGAAGGCTGGTAATATAATTTACCGGCCAGTTCCTTTTCTAAATGAACACAGTCAGTGACCAGTACCGATCACTCATTGTGTTCATTACTAACTGAAACATTGTAAACTATGTTTACTATGATTCAGTTTGTGAATGAACAGGAGAACCTGTATAGATCATCTTCAGTGCAGCTGAGGCTGCAGAGAAAGTAATTCAAGAATTGGTGTCCTCAATTTCTTTCTCTCAAAAGTGAGACATCAGGTTTCTGTTTTGATCTCTGATATTTCACCAAAGCCCCCCCCAAACAAAGCTGCTAAAGAAAACTATAAATCATAATAAAAAATAAAATGATAAAGAAATAAACGTGTAAAAAAATAAAATAATAAAAATAAAAGAACTACTGACACCGTCCACCATGGGTGGAGCTTGAGGGATCGCTGTGGCAACCCTGCCCATGCTCCAGGGTCCCGTGTGGCCTGCCTGTCACATTAGGTTTTACATTATGTCGTTGGGGAAAAGCGTTTGCTGCGTCACCCTATGTAGGTCCCGGGCCCCCTGAGTTTCCAGTTTCGCCTACACAGGATGATGGGGCAAGTCATTTCCCCCAGTGGCACACTCTATGTTCAGCCCCCCCCCCCCACCCAGCCCTTACCCACCCTGCTCAGCCAATGCACATTCACACAAGGTGTGTGTGTGGGGGGGGGGGGGCAGGCAGGCCACACTCTGAGCTACCAGGTGAAAGCAGTGGGTTTGTATGTGATTTTGGAAGTCAGAGGGACCCCTCACCCTGGATGTGGTCCAGGCCGGCACTCTGAGTTTCCTCTTTTACATATAAGACCACCACTTTCAAAGTCCAGCTGTCAAAATAACAGCTGGACTTTGCTCATAAGCATGGCCATGGAGGTGTGGGGAAGGAAAGGGGAAGATCACACGCTCAAAGTATTCAGATGATGTTTTTGCAAAGATGTTAATCTAAACATATTCAATGGATTTAAGGTCTTACAGCAGACAAGCATGTTGGTAACGTTTCTATATTTTATTTAGATTTTTCAAGATTTTTTGGTGTTTTTGGGTGACATCTGAGATATGCATTCAGCTGGTTTTACAGTAACATTGACCTACAGTAAAAATGACAGGTCAGCTGCAAATGAAATAACATTTGGGCACTGTTTACAGGACAATCGTTCTCATTTATGATTCTCCTCGGTAATAATAATAAATAATTATTGTCTTTGGTTGAAGAAAGGACACAAAAATCAGCATTTTGTTCCCAGAAAAGAAACTCCCAAAAAAATGAAACTACTTTGTTGTTGAAATTTGCATCTCCTAATACATGGGTAGCTGTATAGGGGAAGGTCATGTGACAGGACCTCCACCTTTTCAGCAATTGCTTCCCTTGACATTGTAGCACTTGGGTAACAGGGGACATTGAGCCTCCGCTAAGTGGGAGCTTTATAGGTAGTGTCCTGATGTTCCCAGCACTATAAGGCCTTTAACTATAGGGGGTCCTTCTGGATACAAGAAGGACTGCTCAGTGGACATTCTTGGTCCTCAGAATAGATCACACCTGATTTTCTTAGAACTATAGGTCCTCTATTTATATGCGTCTTGTGGATACTAGAAGGACTCAGGGCCAGATTAACATAGGGGTTATTGGAGCTGCAACTCCAGGCCCCTGCCTTAAAATAGGCCCAGCCCAGTGGTGTGAGGGAGCCACTAAAGCTGCCCAGCCCTGCTCTGTGTGCAGTGTACACATGATTGAATTGTAAATTGTGGTTGCGTTGATATGTAAATCGTAGGCGGCATGGATATGTAAATTGTTAGAACTTTCATAGGTATATCAAACTCCCTGAGCCCTGGTCCACCATCACCTTTGCTGAATCCTGCCAACATTGAGGATGTACAACAAGCCCTGCCTGCCACTGTCACTGAGCTTGCCATCAGCCTGTCCAGCGAAGGTGAGGAGATGGATGGGGTGTCCAGAGGTAAAGAGAGAAGGAATTGGAGGGCAAACATGACCAAAGAGGGGGTGTGCAGGGGGGCTGGGGTGCAACAAAGAGCAGAGGCTTGTGGCGTTAAGTAGAAATGAGGTATTTTGGGGTGTAGGGGACCCTCTAATTTCTGCTTAACTCCCTCTCTCTCTCTGACCCCCTCTCTTTCTGACCCCCTCTCTCTCACCCCCTATCTCTTTCTGTCATCTTTCACCCCCCATCTCTCTCACCCCCTCTCTCTTTCTCTCACCTCCTTTCTCTGTCATCTCCTCTCTCACCCCCTCTCTCTCTCACCCACCTTTCTCTATCTCTCTCTCTCACAACCCCCTCTCTCTCTCACACTCCCCTCTCTCTCATCTCTCTCTTTCACATCCTTCTCTCACTCTCTCTCTGTCTCTCACCCTTCCTCTCTGTCTCTCACCCCCTCTCTCTCTCTCACCCCCTCTCTCTCACCCCCTCTCTCTCTCTCTCTCTCTCTCTCACACCATCCTTGCTCTCTAACCCCACCCACCCCCTCTCTCTCACCTCCCTCCCCCTCGCTCTCACCCTCCTCTCTATTTAATTTGTTTAAATATGTAATTTGCTTTAACAAAATGTGTTTGCATTTTCATTTTATTTATTTCCATAAAAAAGGCCCACCAGAATCTTCAGCACCAGGCCCATGATGCTCCTAATATGGCCAGGAAGGACTGCCCATTGGATATTCTTGGTCCTCAGGATAGATCACACCTAGCACTATAGGTCCTCTAGGTATATGAGGCTTGTGGATACAAGAGGGACTGCCCATTGGACATTCTTGGTCCTCAGGATAGGTCATACTTACTTGCCCAATACAAAAAAGTAGGTCCACACTTGAAGGCAGTTACAATGCTTTACTTCAGCTTGGTGGGACAGGAGAAGGAGGTGGAAAACCAAAAGCTCTCACAGGGGGTATTTAGCTCCTTAGCTAGTATTAGCTAGGTAGATCTCAGCATCCAGGAGCATCTGACAGCTACTTCTAGAGCACAAAACAGGAAGTTATAATGTTCTCCATTCCGCTCATCAACATTGCCCCAGGTACACAAGGCATGGGCTCCAGCCTTGGTGCCCTTTTCCAGAGACCCAGCCTTCTCTCAGGAACCTCCCAAGTACAGGAAAGACCATTCCAGAATATCCCCCCCCCCCAGTTTTCTCAAAGCTAGTTCCCACCCACTGATAACACGCTCACCAGAGATTGGCCAGCTGCCAGAACAGGTGTGACTTTTCATATTGGCCTCTCACACAGGACTCCAAAGCCAACTCAACAGAATGACCATCGGGTAATGGAATATAGATCACCTCTGGGTGCAATGCTCTTCAAGGACAGTAACACCATAGCTCCCAACTGTCCCTGATTTTGAGGGACTGTCCCTGATTTGGAACAAAGTCCCTCTGTCCTTCTTTCCTCCTCATTTGTCCCTCATTTTGGTCGGATCTATAGAGTTGTATATAAAATGCAATATTTATCTTTAAAAAAAGTGTTTCCCAGTGCTAAACCTTTCACCCAATTTCAAAATTGCTGCATTTGTAAATTCCAAAAGTCAGTATAAAGGAATAGTAGTCATAAAAAAACACTTGTAGATTTAACCAATCTTTTTTTGTACAATTTTCCTTTAAGGGGGGCGTGGCAGGGGGCGTGTCCTATGCCTACATACCTTTGCTAGTAGGTGTCCCTCATTCTCATCTCAGAAAGTTGGTAGGTATGGTAACACATCCCTACAAATCTTTCCACCATTGAGGACTCTGACCTGGTAGGTATTTCCTCTCTACTCATACACACCAGGGAAGAATTAGAACCCCTGTCAGATCTATCCTGTTAGTGGGGCTCTATTAGAGACATTTTTACTTCTTGTCCTACTGACAATGTCTTATGAGACAGGAAGTGAGGGGAACTCTACAAATTCAATGCAAACAAACATGTTTGGGCACTTCCTGTCATAAGGTGACAAGGCCCTGTTCATGCCTCCCAACTGTGTTCCTGCATTGTCACCCTGTCACACAGGTTTCCAATAGATACAACAAATGGCCATTTCAACACACATCACACAGACATGGTCCACTGTTGTCACCATCAGGAAACCTGATGAAGAACAGCCATTGCTGGTATGCATGTAAAAATGAAGTGGCAGCAAAGAGATGACAGGAGATCAGCAGCACTGAGATGTAACATAGATGGAACAAAGGTGGCTATTCTATAAAACCTCCAGGTCACTCTTCTGGAATTGGCCATTCTGTAGACCTCCTGGTCACTCTCCTGACATTGGCCATTCTATAGACCTCCTGATCACTCTCCTGACATTGGCCATTCTATAGACCTCCTGGTCACTCTCCTGACATTGGCCATTCCATAGAACCCCGGCTCACTCTCCTGATATTGGTCATTCTATAGACCTCCAGGTCACTTTCCTGGCATTGGCCATTCTGTAGACTTACAGGTCACTCTCCTGGCATTGGTCATTCTATAGACTGCGAGGTCATTCTCCTGGCATTGGTCATTCTATAGACCTCCTGGTCACTCTCCTGACATTGGCCATTCTATAGACCTCCTGGTCACTCTCCTGACATTGGCCATTCCATAGAACCCCGGCTCACTCTCCTGATATTGGTCATTCTATAGACCTCCAGGTCACTTTCCTGGCATTGGCCATTCTGTAGACTTACAGGTCACTCTCCTGGCATTGGTCATTCTATAGACTGCGAGGTCATTCTCCTGGCATTGGTCATTCTATAGACCTCCAGGTCACTTTCCTGGCATTGGCCATTCTGTAGACTTACAGGTCACTCTCCTGGCATTGGTCATTCTATAGACCGCCAGGTCATTCTCCTGGCATTGGTCATTCTATAGACCTCCAGGTCACTTTCCTGGCATTGGCCATTTTGTAGACTTACAGGTCACTCTCCTGGCATTGGTCATTCTATAGACTTCTAGGTCACTCTCCTGGCATTGGTCATTCTATAGACCGCCAGGTCATTCTCCTGGCATTGGTCATTCTATAGACCTCCAGGTCACTCTCCTGGCATTGGTCATTCTATAGACCTCCAGGTCACTTTCCTGGCATTGGTCATTCTATAGAGCTCCAGGTCACTCTCCTGGCATTGGTCATTCTATAGACCTCCAGGTCACTCTCCTGGCATTGGCAGTACACCGGTGTCCATGTTTATGGAACTTCACCTCCTCTGATGTCCTCTGATGGCTTTTATGACAAATAAAGTGAACATTATCCTGTTCAGTAAAAATGTTTGTGTAACAAAAGCCTGACAGGATGTTGGCACCTCGCCTTGGAATATTAGACAATGTTCCTTCCTGTACCATATACTATGTCCTAGCAGAACGCTCGCTCCTTTCTCAGACACGTATCGGTGTAGACTGAGCTGTGTTCCTCTATCCATTTACTACCAGGTGGACTTCCCGGAGGTCAGACATGATGAACTTCTATTTCTTGGTCCTTGTTGTGGGCATGATGGGTAAGTCTCCAACATTATGAGTTAAAGGGAACCTGATAACACAGAATTATGGGAGATTCCTTCCATTGCTGACTTGTTTCTGAAGCTGCATCAGCCATTTCATTCCAGCTCCACTGTTTGAGGAGCTGCTGACCTGGAACAAGCATGATGATACATAAATAGGGGCTGCTCAGTGAAGAGAGGCTTGGGAATAACTGTCAAGATATAGCCTCGGTTCACACTGCTGCGACCCCGTTGTTGTGCGATTTCCAGTGTGACTTTCCTTGCGATTTTGATGCAGTTGCAATCCACACATGTCCTGGCAGCACAGAAAAGAAGCATTCTTATGTGACTTTGATGCATCAGTGTTTATTCCCTGGTCATCCTTGCTGCCTAAAATCTTCCTCCATAGCACATTCCATTCACACCTGAGCATAGCAGAAACATGTGTTCCAGCTAGCGTTTTTCAAGCGTAAACTATTTTGGGGCGCTTGTTGCGCATAGGCCTCATGTGCAGCGCAGCATGAATGGACGGCCCTATGCACAACAAGCGCCCCAAAATAGTTTGTTTTTGTTCGTGGTGAATCACGTGTTTTTTTTTCAGGGAACGTTTTTTAGCATTTGTAGCGCGTTTTTGTTTTGCGGCAAAACACGCATCTGCTAACCATGCTTGGGGTTTTATAAACAATCAGGCTGCATTGACAGCTGCACGTTTTAAGGCAACTTGCCCAGAAAAAGGAAGCTTTGCTGCACATTTTGAAATGCGGTGCAAGCGCACATCACGCTTGCGTCCCCATAAGGGTAATGCAAGCGAGATGCATATTTCCTAAAAATGTGAAGCAAAGCGCACGTTTTCGGTTGGGGGGGGGGCTGCCGTACGATCAAAAACCACACAGACGCGCACGCAGCCTAAATGGCAACGCAAGTACAACATTTCCTGTTTGGGTGGTCACATGCTCGGAAATGCTCAAATGCAAGCCCAGCCTATATGGCAATGCAAGCTTGATGTGCATTTGCCGCGCATTCCCGAAAACGCATGGCAAAGCTTTACATTTTTATGTGCAGGTTGCTGCGTGTTTCGGAAAATCTCGGCAGATTAAAGAAGCAGCCCAAATGGCAACGCAAGTGCGACACGCGTTTTCCTCGCGTCTCCGCGTTTTCTGTGCAGATTGCTGCGTGTTCGGAAAAGCCATGATGCAAAAAGCAGCCTAAGTGGCAACGCAAGTGCAAAACGCATTTTCCCCCCACGTTTCCACATATTCTGTGCGGGTTGACGCAGATGGGAACGCAACCTAAACACAAGCGTGATGCGCGTTTTTGAAATGTATGGCAAATTGCGCGCATTCTGTGTGGGCCACTGAGCAATAGAAAATGCGTTAATGTGAACGCAGAATAAATGGCAACACAGGCACAATGCACATTTCCAAAACGTGGGGCAAAGCACGCGTATTTTTTTTTTTGCGGGCCACTGCGCGTTCAAAAATGTCTAAATAGCATCTCAAGTGCGATGCACATTTTCAAAATGCGCGGCAACGTGCACATTCTCTGTACATAGTTACATAGTAGGTGAGGTCGAAAAAAGACACAAGTCCATCAAGTCCAACCTATGTGTGTGATTATATGTCAGTATTGCATTGTATATCCCTGTATGTTGTGGTCATTCAGGTGATTATCTAATAGTTTCTTGAAGCTATCAATGCTCCCCGCTGAGACCACCGCCTGTGGAAGGGAATTCCACATCCTTGCCGCTCTTACAGTAAAGAACCCTCTACGTAGTTTAAGGTTAAACCTCTTTTCTTCTAATTTTAATGAGTGGCCACGAGTCTTGTTAAACTCCCTTCTGCGAAAAAGTTTTCTCCCTATTGTGGGGTCACCAGTCTGGTATTTGTAAATTGAAATCATATCCCCTCTCAAGCGTCTCTTCTCCAGAGAGAATAATTTCAGTGCTCGCAACCTTTCTTCATAACTAGTATCCTCCAGACCCTTTATTAGCTTTGTTGACCTTCTTTGTACTCGCTCCATTTCCAGTACATCCTTCCTGAGGACTGGTGCCCAGAACTGGACAGCATACTCCAGGTGCGGCCGGACCAGAGTCTTGTAGAGTGGGAGAATTATCGTTTTATCTCTGGAGTTGATCCCCCTTTTAATGCCAATATTCTGTTTGCTTTGTTAGCAGCAGCTTGGCATTGCATGCCATTGCTGAGCCTATCATCTACTAGGACCCCCAGGTCATTTTCCATCCTAGATTCCCCCAGAGGTTCTCCCCCCAGTGTATAGATTGTATTCATATTTTTGACACCCAAATGCATTATTTTACATTTTTCTACATTGAACCTCATTTGCCATGTAGTCGCCCACCCCATTAATTTGTTCAGGTCTTTTTGCAAGATTTCCACATCCTGCGGAGAAGTTATTGCCCTGCTTAGCTTAGTATCGTCTGCAAATACAGAGATTGAACTGTTTATCCCACCCTCCAGGTCATTTATGAACAAATTAAACAGGATTGGTCCCAGCACAGAACCCTGGGGAACCCCACTACCCACCCCTGACCATTCCGAGTACTCCCCATTTATCACCACCCTCTGAACACGCCCTTGTAGCCAGTTTTCAATCCATGTACTCACCCTATGGTCCATGCCAACGGACCTTATTTTGTACAGTAAACGTTTATGGGGAACTGTGTCAAATGCTTTTGCAAAATCCAGATACACCACGTCTACAGGCCTTCCTTTATCTAGATGGCAACTCACTTCCTCATAGAAGGTTAATAGATTGGTTTGGCAAGAACGATTCTTCATGAATCCATGCTGATTACTGCTAATGATATCATTCTTATTACTAAAATCTTGTATATAGTCCCTTATCATCCCCTCCAAGAGTTTACATACTATTGATGTTAGGCTAACTGGTCTGTAATTCCCAGGGATGTATTTTGGGCCCTTTTTAAATATTGGTGCTACATTGGCTTTTCTCCAATCAGCTGGTACCATTCCAGTCAATAGACTGTCTGTAAAAATTAGGAACAACTGTCTGGCAATCACTTGACTGAGTTCCCTAAGTACCCTCGGATGCAAGCCATCTGGTCCCGGTGATTTATTAATGTTAAGTTTCTCAAGTCTAATTTTAATTCTGTCCTCTGTTAACCATGGAGGTGCTTCCTGTGTTGTGTCATGAGGATAAACACTGCAGTTTTGGTTACTGAAGCCCCTCCAAATGTGCGTCACGGCACATTTAGAATGTGCGGCAAACAAGTATCACGCTTAAGATTTGCCATTTAGGCTGCGTTTGTATCTGCGCCACTTCTAAATGCATGGCAACCTGCACAGAAAAGGCGCTCTTTGGAAACGCATTGCAAAAAAAAAAAGCGCTTCGCCGAGTATTTTGGAAATTGTACGGCAACGTGCGGCAAACGCATTGAGGTATGCACAGATGTGAATGCAGGCTAATTGTTAATGACACCCCAATCGCGGTTAGCAGACGATGTTTTGCTGCATGACAAAATGTGTTACAAGCGTGGCAAAACGCACAACGCTCCATGACCAAAAAAAGGTTCTTGAGCCACTTTGGGGTGTTTCTTGCATGTAGGGCAGCCCATTCAAGTGAAAACTGCGTTAAAAATGCGAGCGAGAAAGTGCATAGTTGCTACAATCAGGTGTCAATGCATTGTGCTAGGGAGGAAGATTTTAGGCAGCAAGGATGAGGGAGGTGATGGTTCAACAAAAAACACTGACGTATCAAAGTTGCATTCCTATCTATTGCTGATGCGACTTCTGTAAGATAACATAAAAGTCTATGGGGCCAAGTTGCACTGGGAGTCACATCAAAGTAGTGCAGGAACTTTTTCCTAAGTCGCCCTATGCTGAGATGCATTGATTTAGGATGGGCACTATTTAAACCAATGTGATTCCCCTTGCCATGCGATTCTTTGTGACTCAAGCCTCATGGGTCTTATAACTAGTGTGAACAGGGGCTTACTCTGCTGGTTTGCCCCCTTTGTGGGAACCCAGTCGGGGTTCCAAGGGGTCTGCATCTACATGGACTTGTGCCAACAGATGCTGGACTCCGTGTGGATTACTGCTTGATGGGCTCTTGCTTTGCTATTGATTACTTTCATGAACTTTGCTGCCAAACTCAGGTATGACTACTCACTTGCCAACGGTAATACGTATATATATATGTTGCGGTTCGCAAGTGGTTTACTGGGGTTATGGATGAAGCTATCAGCCATAACCTCTGTATTTTTTTTTCCCGCCGACGGCTGGCTTTCACATTAGAGCTGTCCGCGTGGCTTCCCAGTGTTTCTCTGGCTTACCGATTTAACCGGCGCACCCATCCGAAGGTTCACGCAGCTGGCCATAGAGGGGAACAGAGACCAGATCATCTCTGATCGCCTCTATGGTCTTGGAGGACCGGAGCGACATCATGACGTCACAACGTCACTTCCCGCCTAGGGCGGGAAGTAGACATTTTTTTTTTCAGTTAAAGAGAAAATCCAAAAAATGTTTTTGATCTTTTGCTTTTAAAGGTAGAGGAGAGATATGAGGTCTTCTACTCTCCATAAAGGGGACCTGTCATCCATTTTTTCTATTACAAATTGTAGTTTAAATTGCTTGTAATAGAAATAAAAGTGCTAAAAAAATTAAATAAAAATAAAGGGACAGTGTAAAAATAAAAAATAAAATAAATAAGACAAAAAAACCAAAAAAAAATTAAAGCACCCCTATCCCTTCATGCTCACGCGCAGGAGCGAACGCATAACTAAACGGTGTTCACACCACACATGTGAGGTATCACCACGAATGTTAAAGCAAGAGCAATAATTCTAGTGCTAGACCTCTGTAACTCTAAACTGGTAACCTGCAATTTTTTTTAAAGCATCTCCTTGTCCGACTGCTTGCTTTTTTTTACAACTCCAGCTGCCCTGACCTTCTCTGTGTACTCAGCAATGCCGGCTTTGATTAATCAGTGTTGAATTGCTGTGTACTGGGAGATGGGGGTCCTGGCAGCAGGGCAGAAGGACTGGACGTGCTACACATGCCCTGTGTAGAAGGGTGACCTTTTTTGACACCGTCAGATGCCCCGGCCTTCTCTGTGTGCTCAGCAATGCTGGCATTGATTAATCCGTGTTGAATTGCTGTGTACTGGGAGATGGGGGTCCTGGCAGCAGGGCAGAAGGCCTGGACGTGCTACACATGCCCTGTGTAGAAGGGTGACCTTTTTTGACACCGTCAGATGCCCCGACCTTCTCTGTGTGCTCAGCAATGCTGGCATTGATTAATCCGTGTTGAATTGCTGTGTACTTGGAGATGGGGTCCTGGCAGCAGGGCAGAAGGACTGGACGTGCTACACATGCCCTGTGTAGAAGGATGATCTTTTTTGACAGATTCGCTGCCCCGGCCTTCTCTGTGTACTCAGCAATGCCGGCTTTGATTAATCAGTGTTGAATTGCTGAGCACTGGGAGATGGGGGTCCTGGCAGCAGGGCAGAAGGACTGGATGTGCTACACATACCCTGTGTAGAAGGGTGACCTTTTTTGACAGCTCCAGCTACCTCAACCTTCTCTGTGTACCCAGCAATGCCAGCTTTGATTAATCAGTGTTGAATTGCTGAGTACTGGGAGATGGGGGTCCTGGCAGCAGGGCAGAAGGACTGGACATGCTACACATGCCCTGTGTAGAAGGATGACCTTTTTTTGGCCATGTGTAGCACACCCAAGGTCTGCAACTAGTTAAACTGGAATAGGTTGGGGATTCACACATACTTTAAAGTGGCTGTAAAGGCTCAGACCCCTTTCACACTAAGGTGCTTTTCATGCAAAAAAAACGCCTGAAAAGCTCAGGAAAACCTATTTCTATTCAAACCAATGAATGCTTTCACACCGGGGCGGTGTGCACTGGAAGGGAAGTGAAAAAACTCCTGCAAGCAGCATCTTTGGAGCATGTTTGGAGCGCTAAAAAAAAAGTCTCAAAAAGGTCCTTCTCCATTAAAATAATTGGGAAGCGCCTCAAAAGTTCTTTAAAAGCGCCTGAAAAGCACCACAAAAGCACCACAAAAGCGCTTAGTGTTTTACTTGCAGTTTAGAAGCACCTCAGTGTGAAAGGGGCCTTAAGGTTTTCACCTTAATGCTTTCTATGCATGAAGGTAAAAAACTTTCAGTGTGCAGCAGGAGTGAGGGGCCAGGAGCGCTGACGGGGGGACCCAAGAAGAGGAGGATCCAGGCTGCTCTGTGCAAAACCATAACACAGAGCCGGTAAGCATGACTTGTTAGACCAGGCCTTTTTCTTACAGTTTTTGTTTACCAGTAAAAATCAGTATTCTTTTGCTAGAAAATGACTTAGAACCCCCAAACATTATTTTTTAGCAGGGACCCCTAGAGAATAAAATGGCGGTTGTTGCAATATTTTAGGTCACGCTGTATTTCAAAAGCAATTTTTGGGGAAAAAAAACACTTGAATGAATTAAAAAAAATAAAAAATAAAATAAAAGTTAGCCCAATTTTTTTGTATAATGTGAAAGATGATGTTACGCCGAAAAAATAGATACCGAACATGTCACGCTTTAAAATTACGCACGCGCGTGTAATGTCGAAAAACTACGGTGCTTAAAAATCTTCATAGGCAACGCTTTAAAATTGTTTACAGGTTACCAGTTTAGAGGTACAAAGGAGGTCCAGGGCAAGAATTATTGCTCTCGCTCTAACATTTGCGGCGATACCTCACATGTGTGGTTTAAACACAGTTTTCATATGTGGACGCGACTTACATATGCGCACGCTTCTGCGCACGAGCTCGTAGGGACGGGGACTTTGAACTTTTTTTTCTTATTTATTTTACTTTTTATTTATTTATTTTTTACACTGTCTCTTTAATTGTTTGTTTTTATTTTTTATTGATTTTTTAATGACTTTTTCTCCTATTACAAGCAATATAAACATCCCTTGTAATAGAAATAAGCATGACAGGTCAAAAAGACCCCAGATCTCTCATTTATCTTTAAAAGCAAAAAAAAAAAAAAAAAAAGTAACTTTGAAAAGAAAAAGTTGAGGGCCTAGAACCCGAAGTGATGTCAGGGGTCGTACCGGTCCTCCAAGGGCATAGAGCCAAGTGAGGGCCATCTTGCCCTCCTTTGACTTGTCTGCCCACCTATCTTCTGGACAGATCAGGTAAACCCGGAAACAACCACTGCCTAGAAAAGTGACAAATCCGCTGCCAGGATTGCTTTTATATGAAAGCTGGTCTCCTAACAAAAAAAAAGTTACCGGGGGGCTTACGGCATCTGGCTGCAGCCATAACCCCGGTATTTAAGGTCAAAATCATGAAGTACATTTACAGTTAGGCGGTTGGCAAGTGGTTAAAGCAAAAACCAAAACCAAAATTTGCCTTTAATATCACTTTGGCATGTGTGTGCATGTACAGTATCTCACAAAAGTAAGTACACATTTTTTGTAAATCTTTTCATGTGACAACACTGAAGAAATGACACTTGTCTACAATGTAAAGTAGAGAGTGTACAGCTTGTATAACAGTGTAAATTTTCTGTGCCCTCAAAATAACTCAACATACAGCCATTAATGTCTAAACCACTGGCAACAAAAGTGAGTACACCCCTAAGTGAAAATGTCCAAATTGAGTCCAAAGTGTCAATATTTTGTGTGGCCGCCATTATTTTCCAGCACTGCCTTAACCCTCTTGGGCATGGAGGTCACCAGAGCTTCACAGGTTGTCACTGGAGTCCTCTTCCCCTCCTCCATGATGACATCACAGAGCTGGTGGATGTTAGAGACCTTGCGCTCCTCCACCTTCCATTTGAGGATGACCCACAGATGCTCAATAGGGTTTAGGTCTGGAGACATGCTTGGCCAGTCCATCACCTTTACCCTCAGCTTCTTTAGCAAGGCAGTGGTCATCTTGGAGTTGTGTTTGGGGTGGTTATCATGTTGGAATACTGCCCTGCGGCCCAGTCTCTGAAGGGAGGGGATCATGCTCTGCTTCAGTATGTCACAGTACATGTTGGCATTCATGGTTCCCTCAATGATCTGTAGCTCCCCAGTGCCGGCAGCACTCATTCAGCCCCAGACCATGACACTCCCACCACCATGCTTGACTGTAGGCAAGACACACTTGTCTTTGTCCTCCTCACCTGGTTGCCCCCACACACGCTTGTCACCATCTGAACCAAATAAGTTTATCTTGGTCTCATCAGACCACAGGACATGGTTCCAGTAATCCATGTCATTAGTCTGCTTGTCTTCAGCAAACTGTTTGCAGGCTTTCTTGTGCATCATCTTTAGAAGAGGCTTCCTTCTGGGACGACAGCCATGCAGACCAATTTGATGCAGTGTGTGGCGTATGGTCTGAGCACTGACAGGCTGACCACCCACCCCTTCAACCTCTGCAGAAATGCTGGCAGGACTCATACATCTATTTCCCAAAGACAACCTCTGGATATGACGCTGAGCACGTGACCTCAACTTCTTTGGTGGACCATGGCGAGGCCTGTTCTGAGTGGAACCTGTCCTGTTAAACCGCTGTATGGTCTTGGCCACCGTGCTGCAGCTCAGTTTCAGGGTCTTGGCAATCTTCTTATAGCCTAGGCCATCTTTATGTAGAGCAACAATTCTTCAGATCCTTAGAGAGTTCTTTGCCATGAGGTGCCATGTTGAACTTCCAGTGACCAGTATGAGAGAGTGAGAGCAATAACACCAAATTTAACACACCTGCTCCGCATTCACACCTGAGACCTGGTAACACTAACGAGTCAAATGACACCGGGGAGGGAAAATGGCTAATTGGGCACAATTTGGACATTTTCACTTAGGGGTGTACTCACTTTTGTTGCCAGATATTAATGGCTCTGTGTTGATTTTTTTTGAGGGGACAGCAAATTTACACTGTTATACAATCTGTACACTCACTACTTTACATTGTAGCAAATTGTCATTTCTTCAGTGTTGTCACATGAAAAGATAGAATAAAATATTTACAAAAATGTGAGGGGTATACTTACTTTTGTGAGATACTGTACATGCACACACATACCAAAGTGATATTAAAGGTAAATTTTGGTTTTGGCTTTTATTTTAACCACTTGCCAACTGCCGTATTGTGAGATACTGTATATAGAGGAGAGAGTGACCTCAGATTGTCAGCTCCTTGGGGGCGGATACTAACATGGACCACATGTCTAGAATTGGTAAATTGATGGTGCTATATAGACACCTGTGATAAAAATAATTCTTTTTTTTTTATATGAGGACGTAAAATTTGAAATGTTTTCTCTGTGTGTCAGTCTGAATTTCGTCACAAACTATATTTCCAAAAGTATTGGGACGCCTGCCTTTACACGCACATGAACTTTAATTGCATCCCAGTCTTAGTCCGTAGGGTTCAATATTGAGTTGGCCCACCCGTTGCAGGTATAACAGCTTCAAATCTTCTGGGAAGGCTGTCCATGAGGTTTAGGAGTGTGTCTAAAGGTGATCTATGGGGTTGAGGTCAGGACTCTGTCCAGGCCAGTCAAGTTCCTCCACCCCAAACTCGGTCATCCATGTCTTTATGGACCTTGCTTACAAAGCGATCGTAATGGCTGTTGAGGGAAGGAGTAGTGAAGCAGCCGAGGAGGAGGAGATGCAGGAAGGAGCCGAAGTTGCCCGTGACCTATTTGGGGTAAGTGTGGGGCTGGTGGGGGGGGACAAGCAAGCGACAGGGGTTTTTGACTGAGTGACGGACCAACCGGGGGTGGGGGGTTGTCTTGTTTGTGCACTGGTCCAAATCATTTGGTGGAGGGGGGATTATGGTGTGGGGTTGCTTTTCAGGGGTTGGGCTTGGCCCCTTAGTTCCAGTGAAGGGAACTCTTAAGGCGTCAGCATACCAAGACATTTTGGACATTTTCATGCTCCCAACTTTGTGGGAACAGTTTGGGGATGGCCCCTTCCTGTTCCAACATGACTGCGCACCAGTGCACAAAGCAAGGTCCATAAAAGACATGGATGAGCCAGTTTGGGGTGGAGGAACTTGACTGGCCTGCTCAGAGTCCTGACCTCAACCCGATCGAACACCGTTGGGATGAATCAGAGTGGAGACTGCGAGCCAGGCCTTCTTGTCCTCCAATGCAATACTCCCAACGCACACGTTCCTGCACAAACGGCTGTATCCTAAATTGGGTGCTGAAAGGCCTTCTTGTCCAACATCAGTGCCTGACCTCATAAATGCTCTTCTGGAAGAATGGTCAAACATTCCCATAGACACACTCCTAAACCTTGTGGACAGCCTTTCCAGAAGAAGTTGAAGCTGTTATAGCTGCAAAGGGTGGGCCAACTCAATATTGAACCCTACGGACGAAGACCGGGATGCCATTAAAGTTCATGTGCGTGTAAAGGCAGATGTCTCAATACTTTTGGTAATATAGTGTATCAGAAAAGGCTCCCTCATCTTCTTTTTTGGGGTTATTGTGGGGTCATGGTGGGTCATTTCCTCTGATCTCCTTCATTGTCTCTATCTCTGTGTGATGACCGCACTCCAGCAGGGCCAGGAACCGCACTGCGTTATATCTAACTTTGATGGGTAATGTATGTCACCCTTATCTCCCTTTCCAGGACGATCCAAAGAAGAAGAAGAATTCACGTTTTGTCAACTAGGGAAATTTGGTATAATATATTTTTCCTTGGAGGACAATGATCCTCAGATCCCTCTGGAAGATTATAGGAAGAACATTTATTTACGGATATGGGAGGAAGTCATTTTCTGCCCGATAATCCCAAATCTGAATATTGCGGACAATTCTATGGAACGCTGTGTCCTCCTGACGTGCATGAGAGAGAAAGACGCCGAGTTCCAGGGATGTGAAGAATACAATTTCTATATAGTAAAGCGCACCTACTTGGCAGCCCTCCTTTTCGCTCTTCCATGTAAGATTCTTTATATCTGATGGTAATTCTGCTTATTTCACACCTTCCCTGGTCCCCCCCTCCCCCCCCACATGATGACCTTATTAAAAAAAACCTTTCCTTAATTTACGTCATTACTAAGTCTTCGAACACAAATCCTCTACTCCTCAAATTTCCCCTCCGAGCACAAATCTTTCCCCCTTCCACTCCAAATCCCTTTCCCAGCTCAAATTCCCCTCCCCCCAATCCCCTATCCTATCACAAATCCCCTCCCTCCCCAAATATCCCGTTCTAGCACAAATCCTCTACCCCTCAATCTTCCCCTCCGAGCACAAATCACCCCCCCCCCAAAAAAAAATTTCCCCTCCTAGCTCAAGTCCTCTTTCCCTCAAATTTTCCCTCTGAGCGCAAATCCTCTCCTCTCACTCCAAATCCCCCTCCCAGCACAAATTCTCCTCCCCCAATCCCCCATCCTAGCATACCCCCCCCCCCAAATTTCCCCTTTTCCCCTCCTAGCATAAATCCTCCACCCCTCAAATCTCCCCTCTGAGCGCAAATCCTCTCCCCCACTCCAAATACCCCTCCCAGCTCGGATTCCCCTCCCCCAATCCCCTATCCTATCACAAATCCCCCCCCGCCTCAAATATCCCCTTCTAGCACAAATCTTCTACCCCTCAAATTTCCCTCCCAGCACAAATCCCCCCCCCCACAAGTTTCCCCTCCTAGCTCAAGTCGTCTTTCCCTCAAATTTTCCCTCTGAGCGCAAGTCCTCTCCCCTCACTTCAAATCCCCCTCCCCGCACAAATTCTCCTCCCCCAATCCCCCATCCTAGCATAACCCCCCCCCCCCCCAAATTTCCCCTCCTAGAACAAATCCTCCATCCCTTAAATTTCCCCTCTGAGCGCAAATCCTCTCCCCCACTCCAAATCCCCCTCCCAGCATAAATTCCTCTCCCCCAATCCCCTATCCTAGCACAAACCCCCCCCCCTCAATTTCCCCTCCTAGCTCAAGTCCTCTACCCCTCAAATTTCCCCTCTGAGCGCAAATCCTCTTCCCCACTCCAAACCTCCCTCCCAGCACAAAACTCCCCCAAATTTCCCCACAAATGCTCCCCAATTAAAATGCTTCCCCTCCTAGCACAACCCCCCCCACTCCAAATCCCCCTCCCAGCTCAAATTCCCCTCCCCCAATGCCCTATCCTATCACAAATCCCCCCCGTCCCAAATATCCCCTCCCAGCACAAATTTACCATCCCCCAATCCCCCATCCTAGCATAACCCCCCCCCCACCAAATTTCCCCTCCTAGCACAAATCCCCCACCCCTCAAATTTCCCCTCTGAGCGCAAATCCTCTCCCCCACTCCAAATCCCCCTCCCAGCACAAATTCCTCTCCCCCAATCCCCTATCCTAGCACAAATCCCCCCCCCCCTCAATTTCCCCTCCTAGCTCAAGTCCCCTACCCCTCAAATTTCCCCTCCTAGCACAAATCCTCCACCCCTCAAATTTCCCCTCTGAGCGCAAATCCTCTCCCCCACTCCAAATCCCCCTCCCAGCACAAATTCCTCTCCCCCAATCCCCTATCCTAGCACAAATCCCCCCCCCTCAATTTCCCCTCCTAGCTCAAGTCCCCTACCCCTCAAATTTCCCCTCTGAGCGCAAATCCTCTTCCCCACTCCAAACCTCCATCCCAGCAGAAAACTCCCCCCAAATGTCCCCACAAATGCTCCCCAATCAAAATGCTTTCCCCCCTTAGAAACAAATCCCTCCCCCACAACCACATTAGCTTTTCTAGAAGAACACTCTCCCCCAAAATCCCCCATCCTAGCATAAATGCTCTACTGATACCACAGTGGTCATGGCAGCTACCTTCTCCTGCCCACTGACTGCTCCACACTGTTGGGACTCATAGCAGATGTTGATGTCATCAGCAAGCCACCTGTCCGGGGTTGTCTGCTGTAATGTGTTTATTGCAAGTATGTCTAATGTGCCTTCTGAGGGTCTTTCACCCATTGTTTATTGTGCTAATTAACCCCCCCTCTACCATTTCACCTCTTCTGGCACATACCCCCAATCCTCCCTCCTAGCACAAATCCTTTCCCCCCTATCCCCCTTCCCAACACAGATCTCCCTAAATCACCACTCCTAGCACACCCCCCCAAATGTTACTTCCTAGGACAATTCTTACCCCCTTCCAACACAAATCCCCTCCCCCCAATCTCCTCACGGTGCCCTCCCACCTCACATAATACCCCAGTTCCCAGGGCAACCGTCCCTCCTGCCCACCCCTTAGTCCCGGCCCTGCAAGGGGGCGTTACATAGGGTGGTCTGTATGACACTGCAGCCTGTAGGGGGAAAGTTAGGTATCACTGCCCACATATTGGGTATTGCCGCACACACCGGAGTGAGACCAGCAACTCCGGGACCACTCACTGACATTTATTATTATTATTATTATTATTATTATTATATGAGATTTATATAGCGCCAACAGTTTACTCAGCGCTTTACAATGTATAAGGGGGACAACACAATTACAGTACAGTTCAATACAAAAGGTACAGGAGGGCCCTGCTTGTAGAGCTTACATTCTAAAGGGAGGGGGTGGTGGTACAAAAGGTAATAGCTGCAAAGAATGATTTGATGGGGGTGGCTCAGGGACAGTTATGTGGGTGTGGGATAGGCTTCCCTGAATAAATGAGTTTTCAAGGATCTCCTAAAGGTGGACAGGGTAGGGGCTGATCGGACATACTGGGGCAGGGAATTCCAGAGGATGGGAGAGGCTCTGGAGAAGTCCTGAAGGCGAGCATGGGAGGAGGTAACAAGGGAGCTAGAGAGCAGGAGGTCCTGGGAGGAGCGGAGGGGGCGATTTGGGCGATATCTGCAGATGAGGTTGGTGATGTAGGTGGGGGCGATGTTGTGAATGGCCTTGTATGTTATGGTTAGCATTTTGAATTTTACACGGTGGGGTAGGGGAAGCCAGTGAAGGGATTGGCAGAGAGGAGCAGCAGTCACGGATCGATTAGTGAGGTGTATTAGTCTAGCAGCAGCATTCATAATAGACTGAAGGGGGGATAGCCTGCTTAAGGGTAGGCCATTAAGGAGAGAGTTGCAATAGTCGAGGCGGGAAATAATCAAGGAGTGAATAAGTTGTTTTGTAGTGTCATTAGTCAGGAAGGGTCGAATTTTGGAGATGTTGCGGAGGTTAAGGCGGCAGGATTTAGCCAGTGATTGGATATGGGGGCTGACATTTAACTCTAAATCCATAAATTGTAAAAGTCTTTAAGGCGTCCTCTATGGACAGTTTTGGGTTGTGTCACTTTGCAGATGCACTCAATTTTGGCCAATTTGGTATTTACATCGATCAGCCATAACTTTATTACCACCCACCTAATATTGGGTAGGTCCCCCTTTCCTGACCCATCAAGGTACGGACTCCACTAGACCTCTGAAGGTACGTTGTGGTATCTGGCACCAAGCCAGCAGTAGCAGATCCTTTAAGCCCTGTAAGTTGGGAGGTGGGGTCTCCATGGATCAGACTTGTTTTTCCAGCACATCCCACAGGTGCTCTATTGGATTGAGATCTGTAAAATTTGGAGGCCACGTCAACACCCCTAACTTATTAATGTTTTCCTCAAACCATTCTTGTACCAATTTTGCAGTGTGGCAAAGTGCATTATCCTGCTGAAAGAGGCCACTGCCATCAGGGAACACCATTTCCATGAAAGGGTGTACTTGGTCACCAACAATGTTTAGGTAGTTGGTATGTGTCAAGTAACATCCACATGAATGGCTGGAGCCAAGGTTTCCCAGCAGAACATTGCTAAAAGCATCACACTGCCTCCACCGGCTTGTCTTCTTCCCATACCGCATCCTGGTGCCATCTTTTCCCCAGGTAAGTGACACACACCCGACCATTCACATGATGGAAAAGAAAACGTGATTCAGACCAGGCAACTTTCTTCCATTGCTCCATGATCCGGTTCTAATGCTTCTGATCTATTAAGTCCTGTAAGTTGGGAGGTGGGGCCGCCATGGATTGGACTTCTTTTTCCTGCACATCCCCCAGATGCTCAATTGGACTGAGGTCTGGAGAATGTGGAGGCAAAGTCAACACCTCAAACTCATTGCTGTGTTCTTCAAACTATTCTTCACGTCATCAGGCCAGGTCACCTTCTTCCATTGCTTTGTGGTCCAGTTCTGATGCTCATGATCCCCTAAGTCCTGTAAGTTGGGAGGTGGGGCTTCCATGGATCAGACTTGTTTTTCCAGGACAACCCCCAGATGCTCAATTGGACTGAGGTCTGGAGAATGTGGAGGCCTAAAACTCATTGTTGTGTTCTTCAAACCATTCTCCAATTCATCAGCCTAGTCCACCTTCTTCCATTGCTTCATGGTCCAGTTCACTCAATTCCCACAAATAGCCTTTTTCTCTTCATGATCCAGTTCTGATGCTCATGATCCTTTAAGTCCTGCAGGTTGGGAGGTGGGGTCTCCATGGATTGGACGTGTTTTTCCAGCACATCCCACAGATGCTCAATTGGATGGAGATCTGGAGAATTTGGAGGCCAAGTTGCTCCGGAGTCCAGTTCTGATGCTTATGATCCCTTAAGTCCTGTAAGTTGGGAGGTGGGGCTTCCATGGATCAGACTTGTTTTTCCAGCACATCCCCCAGATGCTCAATTGGACTGAGGTCTGGAGAATGTGGAGACCAAGTCAACACCTCAAACTCATTGCTGTGTTCTTCAAACCATTCTTCACATCATCAGACCAGGTCACCTTCTTCCATTGCTTTGTGGTCCAGTTCCGATGCTCATGATCCCTTAAGTCCTGTAAGTTGGGAGGTGGGGCTTCCATGGATCAGACTTGTTTTTCCAGCACATCCTCCAGATGCTCAATTGGACTGAGGTCTGGAGAATGTGGAGGCAAAGTCAACACCTCAAACTCATTGCTGTGTTCTTCAAACCATTCTTCACATCATCAGACCAGGTCACCTTCTTCCATTGCTTTGTGGTCCAGTTCTGATGCTCATGATCCCTTAAGTCCTGTAAGTTGGAAGGTGGGGCTTCCATGGATCAGACTTGTTTTTCCAGCACATCCCCAGATGCTCAATTGGACTGAGTTCTGGAGAATGTGGAGGCCAAGTCAACACGTCAAACCCATTGTTGTGTTCTTCAAACCATTCTTCAATTCATCAGACTAGTCCACCTTCTTCCATTGCTTCATGGTCCAGTTCACCCAATTCCCACGAATAGCCTTTTTCTCTTCATGATCCAGTTCTGATGCTCATGATCTTTTAGGTCCTGTAAGTTGGGAGGTGGGGCCGCCATGGATTGGACTTCTTTTTCCAGCACATCCCACAGATGCTCAATTGGATGGAGATCTGGAGAATTTGGAGGCCAAGTTGCTCCGGAGTCCAGTTCTGATGCTCATGATCCCTTAAGTCCTGTAAGTTGGGAGGTGGGGCTTCCATGGATCAGACTTGTTTTTCCAGCCCATCCCCCAGATGCTCAATTGGTCTGAGTTCTGGAGAATGTGGAGGCCAAGTCAACACGTCAAACTCATTGTTGTGTTCTTCAAATCATTCTTTAATTCATCAGCCTAGTCCACCTTCTTCCATTGCTTCATGGTCCAGTTCACTCAATACCCACAAATAGCCTTTTTCTCTTCATGATCCAGTTCTGATGCTCATGATCCTTTAGGTCCTGTAAGTTGGGAGGTGGGGCCGCCACGGATTGGACTTCTTTTTCCAGCACATCCCCCAGATGCTCAATTGGACTGAGGTCTGGAGAATGTGGAGGCAAAGTCAACACCTCAAACTCATTGCTGTGTTCTTCAAACCATTCTTCACATCATTATACCAGGTCACCTTCTTCCATTGCTTTGTGGTCCAGTTCTGATGCTCATGATCCCTTAAGTCCTGTAAGTAGGGAGGTGGGGCTTCCATGGATCAGACTTGTTTATCCATCACATCCCCCAAATGCTCAATTGGACTGAGGACTGGAGAATGTGGAGGCCAAGTCAACACCTCAAACTCATTGTTGTGTTCTTCAAACCATTCTTCAATTCATCAGTCTAGTCCACCTTCTTCCATTGCTTCATGGTCCAGTTCACCCAATTCCCACAAATAGCCTTTTTCTTTTCATGATCCAGTTCCGATGCTCATGATCCTTTAGGTCCTGTAGGTTGAGGGGTGGGGCCGCCATGGATAGGACTTCTTTTTTCCAGCACATCCCCCAGATGCTCAATTGGACTGAGGTCTGGAGAATGTGGAGCCCAAGTCAACACCTCAAACTCATTGCTGTGTTCTTCAAACCATTCCAAAAATCATCAGACCAGGTCACCTTCTTCCATTGCTTTGTGGTCCAGTTCCGATGCTCATAATCCCTTAAGTCCTGTAAGTGGGGAGGTGGGGCTTCCATGGATCAGACTTGTTTTTCCAGCACATCCCCCAGATGCTCAATTGGACTGAGGTCTGGAGAATGTGGAGGACAAGTCAACACCTCAAACTCATTGTTGTGTTCTTCAAACAATTCTTCAATTCATCAGACTAGTCCACCTTCTTCTATTGCTTCATAGTCCAGTTCACTCAATTCCCACAAATAGCCTTTTTCTCTTCATGATCCAGTTCTGATGCTCATAATACTTTATGTCCTGTAAGTTGGGAGGTGGGGTCTCCGTGGATCGGACATGTTTTTCCAGCACATCCCATAGATCAGGGGTCCTCAAACTTTTTAAATAGGAGGCCAGTCCACTGTCCCTCAGATTGTTGGGGGGCCGAATCAATGCAGCCGCACCAGTGCCCAGCAATGCAGCCTCACCAGTGCCCAACAATGCAGCCTGACCAGTGCCCAACAATGCAGCCTGACCAGTGCCCAACAATGCAGCCTGACCAGTGCCCAGCAGCGCAGCCAGCCTGACCAGTGCCCAGCAGCGCAGCCAGCCTGACCAGTGCCCAGCAGCGCAGCCAGCCTCTCCAGTGCCCAGCAAGGCAGCCAGCCTCTCCAGTGCCCAGCAAGGCATCCAGCCTCTCCAGTGCCCAGCAAGGCATCCAGCCTCTCCAGTGCCCAGCAAGGCAGCCAGCCTCTCCAGTGCCCAGTAAGGCAGCCAGCCTCTCCAGTGCCCAGCAAGGCAGCCAGCCTTATCAGTGCCCAGCAAGGCAGCCAGCCACTCCAGTGCCCAGCAAGGCAGCCTGACTTGTGCCCAGTAATGCAGCCTGACTTGTACCCAGTAATGCAGCCTGACCAGTGCCCAGTAATGCAGCCTGACCAGTGCCCAGTAATGCAGCCTCTCCAGTGCCCAGTAATGCAGCCTCTCCAGTGCCCAGCAAGGCAGCCTGACCAGTGCCCAGTAATGCAGCCTGACCAGTGCCCAGTAATGCAGCCTGACCAGTGCCCAGCAAGGCAGCCTGACCAGTGCCCAGCAGGGCAGCATTACCAGTGCCCAGCAAGGCAGCCTGATCAGTGCCCAGCAAGGCAGCCTGATCAGTGCCCAGCAAGGCAGCCTGATCTGTGCCCAGCAAGGCAGCCTGATCTGTGCCCAGCAAGGCAGCCTGATCTGTGCCCAGCAATGCAGCCTGATCTGTGCCCAGCAAGGCAGCCTGATCTGTGCCCAGCAAGGCAGCCTGATCTGTGCCCAGCAATGTAGCCTAACCTATGCCCAGTAATGCAGCCTGTCCTGTACCCAGTAATGCAGCCAGCCTCTCCATTGTCCAGTTATGCAGCCTGACCTGTGCCCAGTTATGCAGCCTGACCTGTGCCCAGTTATGCAGCCTGACCTGTGCCCAGTTATGCAGCCTGACCTGTGCCCAGCAATGCAGAGTGATCTGTGCCCAGCAATGCAGCGTGATCTGTGCCCAGCAATGCAGCGTGATCTGTGCCCAGCAATGCAGCGTGATCTGTGCCCAGCAATGCAGCGTGATCTGTGCCCAGTTATGCAGCCTGACCTGTGCCCAGCAATGCAGAGTGATCTGTGCCCAGCAATGCAGAGTGATCTGTGCCCAGCAATGCAGAGTGATCTGTGCCCAGCAATGCAGCGTGATCTGTGCCCAGCAATGCAGAGTGATCTGTGCCCAGCAATGCAGCGTGATCTGTGCCCAGCAATGCAGAGTGATCTGTGCCCAGCAATGCAGAGTGATCTGTGCCCAGCAATGCAGAGTGATCTGTGCCCAGCAATGCAGAGTGATCTGTGCCCAGCAATGCAGAGTGATCTGTGCCCAGCAATGCAGCATGATCTGTGCCCAGCAATGCAGAGTGATCTGTGCCCAGCAATGCAGAGTGATATGTGCCCAGCAATGCAGAGTGATCTGTGCCCAGCAATGCAGAGTGATCTGTGCCCAGCAATGCAGCATGATCTGTGCCCAGCAATGCAGAGTGATCTGTGCCCAGCAATGCAGAGTGATATGTGCCCAGCAATGCAGAGTGATCTGTGCCCAGCAATGCAGAGTGATCTGTGCCCAGCAATGCAGCATGATCTGTGCCCAGCAATGCAGCATGATCTGTGCCCAGCAATGCAGAGTGATCTGTGCCCAGCAATGCAGCCAGCCTGTCCAGTGCACGGGGATTAGTGAGAGGAGCGCCGCGGGACTTACCGCTATGAACAGGCAGCCGCGAGGAGAATCCTTGTGAAGCTTTCCCGCGCTGGAGCGGGCTCTGTGTCTCCGCCCCCACTCTGGACAGTGCCCGAAATTAGTACCGTTTCCCCCTATGAAGCGGGGTCCGCAGGGAAAGCATCTCTCCGGGTGGACCGTTGTGGGGGCTCCAGTGCCCGAAAGGCAGGGAGGGCCGGGTAAAAGACCTTGGCGGGCCGTATTTGGCCCGCGGGCCGTAGTTTGAGGACCCCTGCCATAGATGCTCAATTGGATGGAGATCTGGTTGAATTTGGAGGCCAAGTTGCTCCGGGGTCCAGTTCTGATGCTCACGTGCCCATTGTAGGCGATTTTGGCTGTGTACATGGGTCAGAGTGGGCAAGAGAAATATGAAAACACTGCGCTCTAATAGCAAAAATAAAATATATGTGAGCCAGCAGCTGCATACATTGTGACAAACAATAACTGGTAAATGGGAAAAAAAAAAAATGCAGCGCTAAGAAGTAATAGGAAGTTAGGGTGTAGTGAAACAATTAAATAAGAGATGCTGTACTGAACAGTAAAGCATATGTGCAAAAACCATAAGTGAAATGAAATGAACAAACACAGTATAAAGTGTCCACATATGGTAAATGGATGATTCCAAACTCAAATTATTAAGAGGAACTGGTATGGACCAAAAAATGATGTGAAACTAGAAAATAAAGTCAATGGTGCACGGTGTGGATCTGTGACTGAGTCAACAACGGGGTACAGAACTTCCGTAGCTGTAAACCAACATCTCGATATGGGGCATCAGAATGAAAACATCAGGAAGTAAGATAAGATGGGTACTCTTACCAGATGACGTGGACTCCACTGTCATATGACATGGAGTCAATGGTGCATGGAGCCAAACCTAGGCTGGAAAACGATATCCGGAACGGTGGAACCTCTGTCTCACTTCTCGACTTCTCTGGTGGGGTGAAGAAACATCAGGAAGGGCCGCCAACTGGATATCAGCCAATAGACCTCAAGGATGTGTTCCAAGGAGAAGCCGGGGACAGATTTGATCCAGACCCCGTGATGGAAGTAGGGCTACTGGAAGGCAGTTTCTTGCATCGGGATAATATGCAAATAAAGAATAAAAAACTTCTGCATAGTGCAGGTAAACCAGGGATTTTTATTTCTAAAAATACCATACAAAAAATGGATAAAAGTGATCACAATTAAAATAAAATCTAAGCAGCGTAAGGAAGGGGAGATCGCCCGACGCGTTTCGACCAAGGGGGTCTTCAACAGGGGCATGAGTGGGCACCCTGACCGGTCTGTGGCTACACAGCCCCCATACACAACAGACCGCAATGCCCATTTTTTTCTGCTTTCAACACATCAACTTCAAGGACAACATGTTCACTTGCTGCCTAATATATCCCTGTGACATTCAGGTGCCATTGTACAGGATAATCAATGTTAATCACTTTACCTGTCCGCGGTCATAAAGTTATGGCTGATCAGTGTATTTACTCAATGCAACCTCATCTTTTATACTTTACAGGAAACAACGGGTATTATGTTGTGTTTGTGTCACTAAAATCAAACTGAGTGTCATTTGTTTATACTGAAAATATTGATTGGATTAACAGTTGTTCCAATATTTTATTCTCCAGGGTCTCTGCTTCCAGAAAAAAAAAAATCAAATGTCTTGGGGGTTTTAAGTCATCATCAGGCCAAAAAAATTAATATTTTTGTATTTTTGTAATTTTTGTATTTTAACAAAAAAAAAAAAAAAAAGCTTCCTGTAATGCCCTTTACAGCAGATTTTGGGCCGGGAAGAGGGGGGGAGGGGCAGAATGGTGAGCCAATCAGGCAGGACTACACAGCAGAGGGCGGTATTCTAACACTGCGTGTAACGAGCTCATCGAAGTGAAAAGTGAGGCCGCTGACCTCTCTGTGTTGTCTGACAGATAAACTTGGATCACAAGACTGGAAGGACGAAGTAACAGATATTTTTGAAGGTATGGACATTTTATAATGTGTATTTTAAAGCAGATAATAGAAGTACCAGAGCCTGTCTCTGTGTTTGCTTCCTGTGATTTCCAACAAAACAGAACTCACATTGGGGGAGGGGAGATGCACACTATGAGCACAGGGCTGCATTCTAATACTGGGAGCTTGCTGGTGTACAGGTAGGTGACCAACATTCCATTTCTAGCGAATCACCAAGCTTGGATAGGTGGGAGGGAGGAGACCAAGCTATGTGGCTTTAGTGTGTTCCAATGACCCCCTGAAATTTCAGGACCCCCCCCCCCAGCCTTTCAATGGTGATTTGTCCCAGCGGTGTAGTGAGGCAGAACCTTAGGGGCAGGTGCCCTGGGTGCAAAATTCTTAGTGGCCACTAAGAAGCTGTCATAGCCAACAGCCAATCACAGGCAGCAGAGGCGTTTCCACCCAGCAACACACCCCTTGCGTATGTGCCGCTGCAGGGCAGGGGATTTTGTCTCCACTGCCTATGATTCGCTCTCAGCTTTGACAGCGGCCAGGTGGGTAAGCTTGGACAGGTTTGTCTGAACAAGCCTGAGCTCATCCCTATCTGAGAGGGCGCTATGGACACTGGCAACCTGTGCTATGCCACTGATTCGTTCTACAGCTGCACCTGAACACTCAATGATCCACCGACAGGGACTGACAGACAGACTGCCTCCATCTTTATTTGTTCTTTTAATGGCTCATTTAGGTTGGGGGTACAGAATAACCAAAAAGAGCTGCAACCAATTCCCACCACTCAGTAGTATCTTTAACCTTTGTTAAAGGCTAATATAGATTTGGTAGGCTAGATCAGTGTTCCTCAACTCCAGTCCTCAAGGCACAACAACAGGTCATGTTTTCAGGATTTCCCTCAGATGAAACAGCTGTGGTAATTACTAAGGCAGTGAAAACTGATCAAATCACCTGTGCAAAATAGTGGAGATCCTGAAAACATGACCTGTTGGTGCGCCTTGAGGACTGGAGTTGAGAAACACTGGGCTAGATGGACAGCAAGTATCTTCAGTAGTGCACCCTTGATCTAAGACCAGCAATCGGGACCTTTGAATTAAGACCAGCAATTGGTAGTAGTGGACCTTTGAGCTGAGACCAGCATTTAGAAGAAGTGGAGTTAAGATCAGAAATTGTTAGTCATGGACCTTTCAGCTGAGACCAGATATTAGCGGACGTGCACTTTTGAGTTGAGACCAGCAGTTGGTATAAGTAGACCTATGAGCTGAGACCAGCAATTAGTAGTCATGGACCTTTGAGCTGAGCCCAGCAGTTGGTAGTAGTCGACCTTTGAGCTGAGACCAGCATTTAGTAGAAGTGGACTTTTGAGTTAAGACCAGCAATTGGTAAAAGTTGACCTTTGAGTTAAGATCAGAAATTGTTAGCCATGGACCTTTCAGCTGAGACCAGATATTAGCGGACATGCACTTTTGAGTTGAGACCAGCAGTTGGTATAAGTAGACCTATGAGCTGAGACAAGGACCCCTGGACTCACCTCCTCTCCAGATAGCAGGTCTGGGAGGCAAAGGAACTTCCAACACTGTCCTCTCCAGGTGTAGCCTGGGGGAAAAAAACACCAATCTAGAAGTTTTTCTCAACTATTTATCCTCTTCCCAGCCCAAATCACTGGCATAAACTGATTGGCCAAGGTGGAATAAATATTCATATAACCCCATAGATTGTATCTTCTCACTCTATTTACTGGAGAACACTCTCCGGAAACAGGCAGAAGCAATCAAAGTCCTTGGTCTTAGGAGAAAACTTACAAACCCAGATAACATAAACAGAGCTCGGGCTGGCTACACTAAATCTAAACTACACTCCGGCTCATGGCAGGATCCTTACATGTATAATGGAGAAAATTGATGTCACTAAGTTGTCTATGTTGTCTGGCAGGGGTGCCTGGAGTACAAGAGTGGCTGAACAAAAGTGAGGAATTCTGGGAAGGTACGTATTTTTGTTTTAAACTGTATATTTTATTACAACTTTTAGTAGTCTCTCAATCTCTCTCTGTATTAGCATGTTGTGATCCTCTGCTCATTAGAAATCAGGCCGGGGGGGAGGGAGGACCTGAACTGTGGGCTGATCGGTCTCTACTGCATTGCATGATGGAAAAATTGGGATATTAGGATTGGGACATTTAGGTGACTAACCTGTATTGATTCACAACACTGGAGAAACCTGAGATCTCTGACCTGTATATGTTGTCTGGCAGGACTTCAAAGACCACGGGACTGGTTTAAAGACGCTAGAAATTTCTTGAAAAGTATGTACAAATTCAAAAATTGTATGAGATAAAGTATCACATATATGTTTTTTTTTTTTTTAGAATAAACAAGGCTTCCTATTAGTGATATTGTCTAGCAAATTTATTTTTTATTTTTTATGCAAACCATAGGCAAAAAAAAAAAAAATCAAAACACGTTTCCTAATTTTGGTTTGTTAAAAAAAAATTTTTGGTAGTTAAAAAGTATAATTTACATATCATTTGTCCTGTTTAAAATTACACCAAAATTATGATTCTGATACAAAGTTTTTAAAATTATTTAGAAATGAAATAGTTTTTTTTTTCTCCTTTTAATCTGCACTTTTTTTATTGTGACAATTGACAAACACAAGACATAAAAAATAGTTTTGAATAGTATTTGTTAAGCCTAGTTAATAACTATAGGTAATAAGCAAAAAACAATGTTACTTTGTATCTCTCTATCTCCCGTCTGATCAATGTTTATAAACAATGTTACTTTGTATCTCTCTATCTCCCGTCTGATCAATGTTTATAAACAATGTTACTTTGTATCTCTCTATCTCCTGCTTGATAAATGTTTATAAACAATGTTACTTTGTATCTCTCTATCTCCTGCCTGATCAATGTTTATTTACATCATCACCTTCTCCCATTTCTGTATTTGCACAGCACCTCCTGGCAAGTGAGCGGAGGGAACTATATACGCTCTGTATACTTCAGTAAAGTTTTTCTTGGTATAAGTAGTACACCCGATGTCCTCCTCTGGTTATCCTCCATTCTGTGGAAGGAAGGTGGACTTTACTGCCGCCTGGCTGCCACACATATGTGGTCACAGTGGAAGAAGGTTGGGTGATGGGAGTGGCGCTCTCAGCCCACTGAGTTGTCGCTGACAGTTGTCAGTCAAGGCTTCTGATCAGGGGGCCATGTGGACAGGCCCACAATCATGTGACTGCTGTGAGAGCCAATCACAGTTGTCACATAATACAGAAGTCACACCACCTCCTGGTGGCAATCTAGTGGGCTCTAATGTGGCTTCTGTATCATGTGATCACTGTGTATCATTGTCATTAAGGGGTTATAAATCTAGCAGTGGTTCCAGGATCTGTCTCTGTAGTATATGACTGTAATCCTCTGCACAGCAAAACCCAGACTGGGAGAGGAAAGGCCGGCACTAGGAGTTATCTGACCGTTTGCTGGCAGGAGGAGCGAGCAGAGAGAAGAGCTCATTAAGGGGCGGGTCTCTGACCAAAGTGTATTACTTATGTGAATGGAGAAAAGTCAGGTCACTAAGCAATTTATTCTTCTTGGCAGATGTGTCTAAATCACAGGACTTGCTGGGAAACTTCAAGAAATATTTTAAAGGTAAAGCAAACCACATATGTGTAGTTCATCTGTGCTTGCTCTTGCAGGGACCCCCCGACGACAGAAATATAAGACCCCCAAGGAGAGCAATATAAGCCCTCTGAGGAGAGAAATATAGGACCCCCGAGGAGAGAAATATAAGACCCCCGAGGAGAGAAATATAAGATCTCTGAGGAGAGAAATATAAGACCCCCGAGGACAGAAATATAAGACCCCCGAGATCAGAAATATAAGACCCCTGAGGTGAGAAATATAAGACCCCCGAGGAGAAAAATATAAGATCTCTGAGGAGAGAAATATAAGACCCCCGAGGAGAGAAATATAAGATCCCCGAGGACAGAAATATAAGATCTCTGAGGAGAGAAATATAAGACCCCCGAGGAGAGAAATATAAGATCTCCGAGGAGAGAAATATAAGACCCCCGAGGAGAGAAATATAAGACCCCTGAGGCGAGAAATATAAGACCCCCGAGATCAGAAATATAAGACCCCCGAGGACAGAAAAATAAGACCCCCGAGGAGAGACATATAAGACCCCCGAGGAGAGAAATATAAGACCCCCGAGGCAAGAAATATAAGACCCCCGAGGAGAGAAATATAAGACCCCCGAGGATAGAAATATAAGATCCCCGAAGCAAGAAATATAGGACCCCCGAGATCAGAAATATAAGACCCCAGAGGACAGAAAAATAAGACACCAGAGGACAGAAATATAAGATCCGCGAGGAGAGAAATATAAGACCCCCGAGGAGAGAAATATAAGACCCCCAGGGACAGAAATATAAGATCTCTGAGGAGAGAAATATAAGACCCCCGAGGCGAGAAATATAAGACCCCCGAGAACAGAAATATAAGACCAGACTATAAATTTCATGTAAGATTTATTTGCGATTAAACCAAAAAGATACAATTGAACCCAAAGCAAATGAGAAAATATCTGACTAGCAACCTAGTTAAGCACTTCCCACCCACATAGTCTTTATACGGCGTCAGGGTGGTTTTTCAGTTCTGGGAGGGCATCCAGTTACGTCCTCCCTAACGTGTGCCCCCAGGCGTTCTCAGGGGCACGATCCTGTGACCGGGGTATCGTGTGATCGCTATGACCAATCATAGCGGTCACATGATAACATGTAAGCAAAACCGCCATGAACGCTTCCATTTGTGACAGCTTGCTTACTGTTGTGATCGGTCACATAGGCAATTCACAGCGGCCTTGTACCATGTGATAGCTGTAGCCAATCACAGCATCACGATAGTAGGCAAGCTGTCATGAATGGAAGCCATTCACGACAATTAAAACATTGCTTATAACAGTGAGTACCAGTGTTATAAGCAATCACGGTGTAAAAAAAAAATTAAAAATCCAGATCCCCTTCCCAGAGTAGTACAGTGTCACCAATGGATATTTATTGTCAGAGGTTTGCCTTCATCTGCTTTTTCCTCTAGAAGGATGGCACCATCTTTATTTATTTATCCTCCAGGGTCACCATCTACTTCCTGGACTGGGATTCCGGCTCAGTCATGTAAATCCTGGTGCCCTTGCTGCAGCGTCTCACTTTGTGGCTTGCTGCAACCTTACAATGATGCAGTCTGATGACTTGGGGGAGACTGAGGAAATGCTCCCTCCTGCCTGCAGTGGGCTTAAGACATCATCTAAGCCTAGGACAAAAATAATTATACTGAAGCCCAGGGGTGGCTTTTTTAATTAAAAAAGGTGGAGATTTGGTGAAAAAAAAATTATACCAATGCGAAGAGTGAGCATATCCTTCAATAAAGGAGCCTGGTTATTGGTGGAGAAGGTCCGTCAGATGTAGGGATGAGCTGATCGTACCCGGGTTTGGTTTAAGGAGGGTTCAGGGAACTTTATTGAAGTTCGGGTGCAAAATTTGAAAGAAAAAGTGGAATATCCCCCCCAAAATCCATGACAAACCCTTATCTAAGCATGCCAGGAAAGGAAATGGGGCAAGAGCTTGCACCCCCATCTCCCCATACAAGGCTACGTGTCCTTAACATGGGGGGGTACATTACTAGGTGGGCCCCTGCTGGCAAAGCACTTTGTCCTTATATTGATAAGTAGGGATGAGCTTCGAGTTTGAGTCAAACTCATGTTTGACTCGAACATCGGCTGTTCACAAGTTCGCCGAACAGCGAACAATTTGGGGTGTTCGCGGCAAATTTGAATGCCGCGGAACACCCTTTAAAAGTCGATGGGAGAAATCAAAAGTGCTAATTTTAAAGGCTTATATCCATGGTATTGTCATAAAAAGCATTTGGGGACCTGGGTCCTGCCCCAGGGGACATGGATTAATGCAAAAAAAAGTTTTAAAAACGGCTGTTTTTTCGGAAGTAGTGATTTTAATAATGCTTAAAGTGAAACAATAAAAGTGTAATATCCCTTTAATTTTTGTAGCTGGGCGGTGTCTATAGTATGCCTGTAAAGGGGCACATGTTTCCCGTGTTTAGAACAGTCTGACAGCAAAATGACATTTCAAAGGAAAAAAAGTCATTTATAAACTACTCGCGGCTATTAATGAATTGCCGGTCCGACAATACACATAAAAGTTCATTGATAAAAACGGCATGGGAATTCCCCACAGGGGAACCCCGAACCAGAATTTAAAAAAAAAATGATGTGGGGGTCCCCCAGCCAAAAAAAAAAAAAAAAAATGAAGTGGGGGTCCCCCTAAATTCCATACCAGGCCCTTCAGGTCTGGTATGGATATTAAGGGGAACCCCGCGCCAAAATTAAAAAAAAAACGGCGTGGGGTCCCCCCAAAAATCCATACCAGACCCTTATCTGAGCACGCAACTTGGCAGGCCCCAGGAAAAGAGGGGGACAGGCCCCTCCTGAACCGTACCAGGCCACATGCCCTCAACATTGGGAGGGTGCTTTGGGGTAGCCCCCCAAAACACCTTGTCCCCATGTTGATGAGGACAAGGGCCTCATCCCCACAACCCTGGCCGGTGGTTGTGGGGGTCTGCGGGCGGGGGGCTTATTTTAACAAGGGGACCCCCAGATCCCGGCCCTCCCCCCTGTGTGAAATGGTAAGGGGTACCCCTACCATTTTACTAAAAAACTGTCAAAAATGTTAAAAATGACAAGAGACAGTTTTTGACAATTCCTTTATTTAAATGCTTCTTCTTTCTTCTTTCTTCTATCTTCCTTCGGTTTCTTCCTCCATCTTCTTCTTCTTCTGGTTCTTCTGGCTCTTCTGGTTCTTCCTCCGGTGTTCTCGTCCAGCATCTCCTCCACGGCGTCTTCTTCCCTTCTCCTCGGGCCGCTCCGCATCCATGGCATGGAGGGAGGCTCCCACTCTTCTCTTCATCTTCTTCTCTTCTTCATCTTCTTCTCTTTTTCATCTTCTTCATCTTCTTCTCCGGGCCGCTCCGCATCCATGGTGGCATGGAGGGAGGCTCACGCTGTGTGATGCTTCTCCTCTTCTGACGGTTCTTAAATAACGGGGGGCGGGGCCACCCGGTGACCCCGCCCCCTCTGACGCACGGGGACATGACAGGACTTCCCTGTGGCATTCCCCGTGATGCCACAGGGTAGTCCCGTCAAGGCCCTGTGCGTCAGAGGGGGCAGGGTCACCGGGTGGCCCCGCCCCCATTATTTAGGAACCGTCAGAAGAGGAGAAGCGTCACACAGCGGGAGCCTCCCTCCATGCCACCATGGATGTGAAGCGGCCCGGAGAAGAAGATGAAGATGAAGAAGAGAAGAAGATGAAGAGAAGAGCGGGAGTCTCCCTCCATGCCATGGATGCGGAGCGGCCCGAGGAGAAGAAGGGAAGAAGACGCCGCGGAGGAGATGTTGAATGAGAACACCGGAGGAAGAGCCAGAAGAACCAGAAGAAGAAGAAGATGGAGGAAGAAACCGAAGGAAGATAGAAGAAAGAAGAAAGAAGAAGCATTTAAATAAAGGAATTGTCAAAAACTGTCTCTTGTCATTTTTGACAGTTTTTTAGTGAAATGGTAGGGGTACTTTTGTACCCCCTTACCATTTCACACAGGGGGAGGGCCAGGATCTGGGGGTCCCCTTGTTAAAGGGGGCTTCCAGATTCCGATAAGCCCTCCAGCCGCAGACCCCCACAACCACTGGCCAGGGTTGTGGGGATGAGGCCCTTGTCCTCATCAACATGGGGACAAGGTGTTTTGGGGGGCTACCCCAAAGCACCCTCCCAATGTTGAGGGCATGTGGCCTGGAACGGTTCAGGAGGGGGGGCGCTCTCTCGTCCCCCCTCTTTTCCTGTGGCCTGCCAGGTTGCGAGCTCGGATAAGGGTCTGGTATGGATTTTTGGGGGGACCCCATGCCGTTTTTTTTAAATTTTGGTGCGGGGTTCCGCTTAAAATCCGTACCAGACCTAAAGGGTCTGGTATGGAATTTAGGGGGACCCCCACATCATTTTTTTTTTTTAAATTTTGGCTGGGGTTCCCCTTAATATCCATACCAGACCTGAAGTGCCTGGTATGGAATTTAGGGGGACCCCCCATGTCATTTTTAAAAAAATTTTGGTTCGGGGTTCCCCTGTGGGGAATTCCCATGCCGTTTTTATCAATGAACTTTTATGTGTATTGTCGGACCGGCAATTCATTAATAGCCGCGAGTAGTTTTAAATGACTTTTTTTCCTTTGAAATGTCATTTTGCTCTCAGACTGTTATAAACATGAGAAACATGCGCCCCTTTACAGGCATACTATAGACACCCCCCCAGGTACGAAATTTAAAGGGATATTACACTTTTATTGTTTCACTTTAAGCATTATTAAAATCACTGCTCCCGAAAAAACGACCATTTTTAAAACTATTTTTTTGCATTGATCAATGTCCCCTGGGGCAGGACCCGGGTCCCCAAACACTTTTTATGACAAAAACTTGCATATAAGCCTTTAAAATTAGCACTTTTGATTATTCATGTTCGTGTCCCATAGACTAACGGTGATCGCGTGTTCGAACGAATTTTTTTTCTGTTCGCATGTTCTGGTGCGAACCGAACAGGGGGGTGTTCGGCTCATCCCTATTGATAAGGCCAAAAGTCTTTACTTCACAGCCCTGGCCTGGTCTGCAGGAGGGGGGGGGGCATATGAGAATATGGAGACCCTTTTTAAAAATTAGGAGGCCCCCAGTTCCTCCAAAAAAAAAAAAAAAGCCAGCCGATTGACAAACATTGAATTCTGTCACTACACTTGCCACAAATGACAGCTTTGGTCCTCACCGGTAATATAAACGAAGGGGCGGGGTATATCCAGTGAAGTAATTGACAAAGTATGATCATTTGGCCATATTTGGTCAATGATGTCTTCGCTATCCCTGCCACTTTGTTTGCACAAAGCAGGAATTTCTGTCCAGAAAATGAGTAGAGCCGGTGATGTCACTGGTTGCCGAGTTCACGGCACATTCTGGCACCCGCTGCTTCCTTAACAACAATTGTCAGCGGGAAAAGGAAGCCGTCATGTATTGTGGGGATAGAAAAAAAAAACCCCACTGCTCTAGATGAGGTTCATCTACTGCTGAACAAGCGTAAAGTCCAGCAAAGAGCTATCAGAGATAGATGTTCTGTCCTATTCTATGTAAAAACATAAGCATTGCGCTGATTTGTAAATGTAAACCATAAATAATAAATGAGACGGAGTGAAGAAATTGATAATCACTGCAATACAAAAATTAGCATATAACCCAAAAACCCCAATCACAAACATGTGAGTGGGAAATCATTATTCCTCTTTTGGTTTTGATTTCCCACTCACATGTTTGTGATTGGGGTTTTTGGGTTATATGCTAATTTTTGTATTACAGTGATTATCAATTTCTTCTCTCCGGCTCATTTATTATTTATGGTTTACATTTACAAATCAGCGCGATTCTTATGTTTTTATATCTAATTACTATATGGGTGTCATATAATAGAATTGCTGCTTTTTCACTTTTTTTTATATTTGGTTTGGTCAATGTTTCACACACTACACCTTAGTGCAGCCCCCCCCTTTTTTTCCTATCCTTTTCTATGATTTGTGGGTTTGAGAAAAAAGAAAGACGGCTTATAAAACGTTAGTAAATCTTGTTATTCTTGTAAAATGACTTTCAGAGGAACTAAAGAGTAGTGTGTGGTGGAGCTGTGTAAACTCTGCTTTGTTCTAACTTTTTAAGGTAACATAACCGATCCTTTCTGTGAAGTGGAGAAGGAAGATAAGGGCGATGATAAGAAAAACGGGAATAAAATTAGGTGAGAAGTGGTGGATATCTCAATCGCATTTTTTTTTTATTACATTAATTTATTATTGATAGGAAAAAATCAAAAAAAGATAAAAAGGTCTGCAAACTGTAATTGGAGGGCCCAGATAGGTGGAGGAAGAATGCTTTCATTGTACCACACCTTTCCCCCCACTTCCGGTGTACCCTATATACTTAGTCTGACCTCTAATTTCAGTGCTCTACCTGCACTGAGTCGCTCTTCTATCTCCAGTGTTCCCCTTCCCTCCAGTGCCTCCCTATAATGACAATCTAAGCTTCTCCTTTAACTCCAGTATCTCCTCTATACTGAGCCCCTCCTCTACCTCCAGTATCTCCTTTATACGGAGCCTCTCCTCTACCTCCAGTATCTCCTCTGTACTGAGCCTCTCCTCTACCTCCAGTATCTCCTCTGTACTGAGCCTCTCCTCTAACCCCAGTATCTCCTTTATACGGAGCCTCTCCTCTACCTCCAGTATCTCCTCTATACTGAGCCCCTCCTCTACCTCCAGTATCTCCTCTATACTGATCCTCTCATCTACCTCCAGTATTTCCTCTATACTGAGCCTCTCCTCTACCTCCAGTATCTCCTCTATACTGAGCCTCTCCTCTACCTCCAGTATCTCCTCTATACTGAGCCTCTCCTCTACCTCCAGTATCTCCTCTATACTGAGCCTCTCCTCTACCTCCAGTATCTTCTCTATACTGAGCCTCTCCTCTACCTCCAGTATCTCCTCTATACTGAGCCCCTCCTCTACCTCCAGTATCTCCTTTATACGGAGCCTCTCCTCTACCTCCAGTATCTCCTCTATACTGAGCCTCTCCTCTACCTCCAGTATCTCCTCTATACTGAGTCCCTCCTCTACCTCCAGTATCTCCTCTATACTGATCCTCTCCTCTACCTCCAGTATCTCCTCTGTACTGAGCCTCTCCTCTACCCCCAGTATCTCCTTTATACGGAGCCTCTCCTCTACCTCCAGGATCTCCTCTATATTGAGCCTCTCCTCTACCTCCAGTATTTCCTCTATACTGAGCCTCTCCTCTACATCCAGTATTTCCTCCTATACTGAGCCTCTCCTCTACCTCCAGTATCTCCTCTATACGGAGCCTCTCCTCTACCTCCAGTATTTCCTCCTATACTGAGCCTCTCCTCTACCCCCAGTATCTCCTCTATACGGAGCCTCTCCTCTACCTCCAGTATCTCCTTTATACTGAGCCTCTCCTCTACCTCCAGTATCTCCTCTATACTGAGCCTCTCCTCTACCCCCAGTATCTCCTTTATACGGAGCCTCTCCTCTACCTCCAGTATTTCCTCTATACTGAGCCTCTCCTCTACATCCAGTATTTCCTCCTATACTGAGCCTCTCCTCTACCACCAGTATCTCCTCTATACTGAGCCTCTCCTCTACCTCCAGTATTTCCTCTATACTGAGCCTCTCCTCTACCTCCAGTATCTCCTCTATACTGAGCCTCTCCTCTACGTCCACTATCTCCTCTATACTGAGCCTCTCCTCTACCTCCAGTATCTCTTCTATACTGAGCCTCTCCTCTACCTCCAGTATCTCCTCTATACTGAGCCTCTCCTCTACCTCCAGTATCTTCTCTATACTGAGCCTCTCCTCTACCTCCAGTATCTCCTCTATACTGAGCCTCTCCTCTACCTCCAGTATCTCCTCTATACTGAGCCTCTCCTCTACGTCCACTATCTCCTCTATACTGAGCCTCTCCTCTACCTCCAGTATCTCTTCTATACTGAGCCTCTCCTCTACCTCCAGTATCTCCTCTATACTGAGCCTCTCCTCTACCTCCAGTATCTTCTCTATACTGAGCCTCTCCTCTACCTCCAGTATCTCCTCTATACTGAGCCTCTCCTCTACCTCCAGTATCTCCTCTATACTGAGCCTCTCCTCTACCTCCAGTATCTTCTCTATACTGAGCCTCTCCTCTACCTCCAGTATCTCCTCTATACTGAGCCTCTCCTCTACCTCCAGTATCTCCTCTATACTCAGCCTCTCCTCTACCTCCAGTATCTCCTCTATACTGAGTCCCTCCTCTACCTCCAGTATCTCCTCTATACTGATCCTCTCCTCTACCTCCAGTATCTCCTCTGTACTGAGCCTCTCCTCTACCCCCAGTATCTCCTTTATACAGAGCCTCTCCTCTACCTCCAGGATCTCCTCTATATTGAGCCTCTCCTCTACCTCCAGTATTTCCTCTATACTGAGCCTCTCCTCTACATCCAGTATTTCCTCCTATACTGAGCCTCTCCTCTACCTCCAGTATCTCCTCTATACGGAGCCTCTCCTCTACCTCCAGTATTTCCTCCTATACTGAGCCTCTCCTCTACCCCCAGTATCTCCTCTATACGGAGCCTCTCCTCTACCTCCAGTATCTCCTTTATACTGAGCCTCTCCTCTACCTCCAGTATCTCCTCTATACTGAGCCTCTCCTCTACCCCCAGTATCTCCTTTATACGGAGCCTCTCCTCTACCTCCAGTATTTCCTCTATACTGAGCCTCTCCTCTACATCCAGTATTTCCTCCTATACTGAGCCTCTCCTCTACCACCAGTATCTCCTCTATACTGAGCCTCTCCTCTACCTCCAGTATCTCCTCTATACTGAGCCTCTCCTCTACCTCCAGTATCTCCTCTATACTGAGCCTCTCCTCTACGTCCACTATCTCCTCTATACTGAGCCTCTCCTCTACCTCCAGTATCTCTTCTATACTGAGCCTCTCCTCTACCTCCAGTATCTCCTCTATACTGAGCCTCTCCTCTACCTCCAGTATCTTCTCTATACTGAGCCTCTCCTCTACCTCCAGTATCTCCTCTATACTGAGCCTCTCCTCTACCTGCAGTATCTCCTCTATACTGAGCCTCTCCTCTACGTCCACTATCTCCTCTATACTGAGCCTCTCCTCTACCTCCAGTATCTCTTCTATACTGAGCCTCTCCTCTACCTCCAGTATCTCCTCTATACTGAGCCTCTCCTCTACCTCCAGTATCTTCTCTATACTGAGCCTCTCCTCTACCTCCAGTATCTCTTCTATACTGAGCCTCTCCTCTACCTCCAGTATCTCCTCTATACTGAGCCTCTCCTCTACCTCCAGTATCTTCTCTATACTGAGCCTCTCCTCTACCTCCAGTATCTCCTCTATACTGAGCCTCTCCTCTACCTCCAGTATCTCCTCTATACTGAGCCTCTCCTCTACCTCCAGTATCTCCTCTATACTGAGCCTCTCCTCTACCTCCAGTATCTCCTCTATACTCAGCCTCTCTTCTATTTCCAGTATCTCCTCTATACTGAGCCTCTCCTCTACCTCCAGTATCTCCTCTATACTGAGCCTCTCCTCTACATCCAGTATCTCTTCTATACTGAGCCTCTCCTCTACCTCCAGTATCTCCTCTATACTGAGCCTCTCCTCTACCTCCAGTATCTCCTCTATACTGAGCCTCTCCTCTACCTCCAGTATCTCCTTTATACGGAGCCTCTCCTCTACCTCCAGTATCTCCTCTATACTGAGTTCCTCCTCTACCTCCAGTATCTCCTCTATACTGAGCCTCTCCTCTACCTCCAGTATCTCCTCTGTACTGAGCCTCTCCTCTACATCCAGTATCTCCTCTATACTGAGTCCCTCCTCTACCTCCAGTATCTCCTCTATACTGATCCTCTCCTCTACCTTCAGTATCTCCTCTATACTGATCCTCTCCTCTACCTCCAGTATCTCCTCTATACTGAGCCTCTCCTCTACCTCCAGTATCTTCTCTATACTGAGCCTCTCCTCTACCTCCAGTATCTCCTCTATACTGATCCTCTCCTCTACCTCCAGTATCTCCTCTATACTGAGCCTCTCCTCTACCTCCAGTATCTTCTCTATACTGAGCCTCTCCTCTACCTCCAGTATCTCATCTATACTGAGCCTCTCCTCTACCTCCAGTATCTCCTCTATACTGAGCCTCTCCTCTACCTCCAGTATCTCCTCTATACTGATCCTCTCCTCTACCTCCAGTATCTCCTCTATACTGAGCCTCTCCTCTACATCCAGTATCTCCTCTATACTGAGCCTCTCCTCTACAGCCAGTATCTCCTCTCTACTGAGCCTCTCCTCTACATCCAGTATCTTCTGTATACTGAGCCTCTCCTCTACCTCCAGTATCTCCTCTATACTGATCCTCTCCTCTACCTCCAGTATCTCCTCTATACTGAGCCTCTCCTCTACCTCCCGGATCTCCTCTATACTGAGTCCCTCCTCTACCTCCAGTATCTCCTTTATACGGAGCCTCTCCTCTACCTCCAGTATCTCCTCTATACTGAGCCTCTCCTATACCTCCAGTATCTCCTCTATACTGAGTCCCTCCTCTACCTCCATCATCTCTCTCCTCTATACTGAGCCTCTCCTCTACCTCCAGTATCTTCTCTATACTGAGCCTCTCCTCTACCTCCAGTATCTCCTCTATACTGATCCTCTCCTCTACCTCCAAAATCTCCTCTATACTGAGCCTCTCCTCTACATCCAGTATCTCCTTTATACTGAGCCTCTCCTCTACCTTCAGTATCTCCTTTATACTGAGCCTCTTCTCTACCTCCAGTATCTCCTCTATACTGAGCCTATCCTCTACCTCCAGTATCTCCTCTACACTGAGCCTCTCCTCTACCCCCAGTATCTCCTCTATACTGAGCCCCTCCTCTACCTCCAGTATCTCCTCTATACTGAGCCTCTCCTCTACCCCCAGTATCTCCTCTATACTGAGCCTCTTCTCTACCTCTAGTATCTCCTCTGTACTGAGCCTCTCCTCTACCTGCAGTATCTCCTCTATACTGAGCCCCTCCTCTACCTCCAGTATCTCCTCTATACTGAACCTCTTCTCTAGAGCTGCACGATTCTGCCTAAAATAAGAATCACAATTTTTTTGCTTAGAATAAAGATCATGATTCTCTCATGATTCTCGCAGCATAACATTATCTTTCACATTATACAAAAAAATTGGGCTAACTTTACTGTTTAGTTTTTAAAAAAAAGTGTATTTTTCCCAAAAAATTGCGTTTGAAAGACCGCTGCGCAAATACAGTGTTACATATACTATTGCAACAACAGTCATTTTATTCTCTAGGGTCTCTGCTAAAAAGTAACTTTCTAGCAAAAAATACTGGTTTTAACTTGTAAGCAACGAGTGTCAGAAAAAGGTTTAGTCTTTAAGTGGTTAAATTGAACTCATTTACAGACCGAAGTTCATTCCTTTGATCTAATTGTTACAATGTTTCTCTTTATCTCTCTTTATCTCTTTTTGGTCAGCTGTCAGAAGTGAGCAGAGAATTCTCTGCACTTGTTACATAGAATCGGGGAAATGCTGTTTTAAGATCGTGAGGAGGGTTGAATCGCGATCTTGATTCTTTAACGATTAATCGCGCAGCTCTACTGTCCTCTGTCACCATTATGTCCTTTATGCCGAGCCTCTCCTCTACCTAGCCTCTTTTCTAATTCTAGTATCTCCTCTAAAAAGTGCCCTGCATCGGTGGTGTCTCTGGAAGGAGAAAATGTAGCTGAACTGATAAGGGGCCCTACATAAATATTGAGCAGATATCGGGTCCTGCAAAATACTGAGCAGATAAGGGGTCCTACATACTGTAAATACCAGTGGCGGCTGGTGCTCAAAATTTTTTTTTTAGGGAGCAAACAAACTGAAAAATACTGAACCCCCCCTTCAATTGCAGCTTCACTGTGCCTATCAAATGCAGCAATTGTGCCCCATCATATGCAGCCACTTGTGCCCATCATATGCAGCCACTTGTGCCCATCATATGCAGCCACTTGTGCCCATCATATGCAGCCACTTGTGCCCATCATATGCAACCACTTGTGCCAATCAAATGCAGCCACTTGTGCCCATCATATGCAGCCATTTGTGCCTGTCAAAAGCAGCCACTTATGACCATCATATGCAGTCACTTGTGCCCAGTATATACAGCCACTTGTGGCCATCAAATGCAGCCAGGCGCGTCCCCCGGCTCGGCTGTCACTTCACTTACCCCCCCCCCCCCGCGGCCAGTCTGGCGGCTCTTACAGCGGGTTTTACGGCGGGGCTCTGCTCCACTCCTGGAGTGACGGGGCTCTCCTCCTCGGCGACTCTCTTCCTCGTGAGAAGCGGCGAGTCTCCTCCTCGGCAGAAAGTGGAGACTCTCCTCCTCAGCGGCTCTCCTCCTTGGCGGGAAGCTCCAGCTCTCCTCGGCAGCTCTCCTCCTTGGCGGCTCTCCTCCTCGGTGTCTCTCCTCCTCGGTGGAAAGCAGCGGCTCTCCTCCTCGGGGGCTCTACTCCTCGGTGGGAAGCGGTGGCTCTCCTCCTCGGCGGGAATCGGCGGCTGCGGCTCCTGTGTCCGCTCGGCTCCTCAGGCTTCCTCCGATGTGTCCCCTCTTCCACCAAAGCAATAGGATCGCCTAATGCTTTGGCCAATCGGGAGACAGGTCTCACTGACCTGCCTGCTGATTGGCAGGGAGGAACGTTAGTGTGAAAATAGCGAAAATTAATTCGCTATGCCACACAGCAGGGTGGGATCGGGACGCAGTGCTCTGCGCTCCGAGCCCACCCTATTTTGAAGCCTATTTGAACCTCTGGCTCTAATCACGTGCTTCAAAAATACACACCCCCGCCATAGTATTTCATGTGTCCGGCTTCCTGAAAGGGGCCGGACACATGAATAGGGAGGGCGGCGGAGGTGTTGGGGGGGCGGTGCCCATGCACCCACAATGCACGGGCCACCACTGGTAAATACTGAGCAGATCAGCAGTCTAACATAAATACTGAGCAGATAACGGGTCATACATAAATGCTAAGCAGATATGGGGTCCTACATAATACTGAGTAGATATGGGGTCCTACATAATACTGAGTAGATATGGGGTCCTACATAAATACTGAGCTGATATTGGGTCCTACATAAATACTGATCAGATATGAGGTCCTACATAGATACTAAACTGATAAGGGGTCCTACATAAATACTGACCAGATAAGGGATCCTATATAAATACTGAGCAGATAAGGGGTCCTACATAAATACTGACCAGATAAGGGATCCTATATAAATACTGAGCAGATAAGGGGTCCTACATAAATACTGACCAGATAAGGGATCCTATATAAATACTGAGCAGATAAGGGGAGCACATAACTCATCTACAAACTTGTAGAAGAACGATTTCACAATCTTTTGGTCTGTGTGTGAATAGTTCTAAGCCTAAGGAAAGGGTAATACACAGAAGACACATGGGGTGTGTAATGTAATATTAGAGGATAATTGTTGAAGATTCCTTAAATAAATATCTCCCAATTTATGGAGTGAGAATTGATAATTCATTGAGCCGCTTTGACTATCCAGTGCAGTTCTCTTCTATCTGCCATTATTCAGAATAATGAATCAGAATACCAGACTGTAACAATGTATCAAAATGCTTTCTATTGAAGTACAATAAAAATGTAGCCACAGTTTTGGGCGATGCTTTTCCACCTCAAAATCCTCATATAATTTAGTCACTGCTGAGCTTTCATTTTCAGATATGAGGTGATCTGGCTCCAGATCAGGTCCTCAGATAAAAGAAAAACTTTACAAGGTACATGCTAGGGGGAGAAACTCTGGGGGAATACAGGATGGAAAAGGATCTGGGGGTTCTAGTAGATCACAGTCTCAGCAAAAGCATGCAATTATTATTATACGAGATTTATATAGCGCCAACAGTTTACTCAGCGCTTTACAATGTATAAGGGGGACAACACAATTACAGTACAGTTCAATACAAAAGGTACAGGAGGGCCCTGCTCGTAGAGCTTACATTCTAAAGGGAGGGGGCGGTGGTACAAAAGGTAATAGCTGCAAAGAATGATTTGATGGGGGTGGCAATGCAATGCCAAGCTGCAGCAAGTAAGGCCACTAGAATATTAGCATGCATTAGAAAGGGGATTTATTCCAAAGATTATACTATAATTCTACCCCTTTACAAGACTCTGATCCGGCCACATCTTGAGTATGCCCTCCAGTTCTGGGCACCAGTCCTCAGGAGGTATGTGCTGGAACTGGATAGAGTCCAGAGAAGGGCAACAAAGCTAAGAAAGGGGGCTGAAGGACTTCAGTTGTGGGTGATTAAGGATCTCAGTTATGGGGGATTAAGGATCTCAGTTATAGGGGATGGAGGTTCTCAGTTATGGGGGATAGAGGGCCTCAGTTATAGGGGATGGAGTGTCTCAGTCATGGGGGATTTAGGATCTCAGTTATGGAGGATGGAGGACATCAGTTATGGGGGATGGAGGACCTCAGCTATGGAGGATGGAGGACCTCAGTTATGGGAGATGGGGGACCTCAGTTATGGGGAATGGAGGATCTCAGTTATGGGGGATGAACATCCAGTTATGGGCACTGTAACAGGAGACCAAAGAAGGATCCAAAGGGCAAGCCAGAGGCAACAACAGCAGGACAGCAAGGTGGCAGAATCGAGCTCCAGGACAAGCCATGACCGGTATTAGCCAGGCAGTAAAATACAGAATCAAGAGGCAGGGACAAGTCCAGTAAGAAAGCCAGGGTTCAGGAACAGTTGAGCAGGTAATGAGTAAAGGCAGATGGCATGAAAAGGTGAAGGCCAGAGAATAATCCTGAACATAAATGGATATGCAGTAACAGAATCGAGTCTCAGGAATAGCAAGAACAAGCTGAAGACCATTCAGCAACTTCTTGTGGCACTATATCAGCTTATATAGGCCGCTGGGCACCAAGCTAAGCATGCACGCTACTTCCTAATCCTGCGCCTGCCTGTCACAGTATGTCTGGCACCTCCCTTGTGCTTGGAAGTATGGACAGCATAATGCAATCGCACATAAGCCTACACAGATCAGTTCTTGATTCTAGAAATCCAGTTTTCCTTAAAACCCCTAATTTCCTGTGTGGGTGATGTTCCTGATAAACACTTTATTTCCTGTCTAGGTTATGTTCCTGATGGAAATCAGATTTTTTTTTGTCTGTGTGATATTCTTTACGGAAACCTGATTGCCTGTCTGGGTGATGTTCCTGATAGACACCTGATTTCCTGTCTGGGTGATGTTCCCGATAGACACCTGATTTCCTGTCTGGGTGATGTTTCTGATGAGCACCACATTTTTTCTCTGGGTGATGTTCCCGGTAAACACCTGATTTACTTTCTGGATGATGTTCCTGGTGAACACCTAATTGCATGTTTGGGTTATATTCCTGATAGACACCTGTTTTCCTGTCTGAGTGATGTTCCTGATAGACACCTGATTTTCTGTCTAGGTGATGTTCCTGATACAAATACAAAAAAATTAAAAAAAATTCTCCAGTACAGTTCATAAATTAAAAAGCAGAATCCTAAGACAGGAAAAAAGAAAGAAGATCATGGTGCAATCTCAATGGTTATGGATAAAGGCAATAACAATTCAAGTATCTTTCACACATGTGTGGACAACCACCCCCAAAGGAGATGTTGCGCTTGCCAAAACATGTGGACTCAGATACCGTAGTACTGAGTCAACCACGCTTGTAAAAAAATAGGAGTATGGTGCTTAGAAGGCAGTTCTGAGGGTCTCTCATCTCGATCTCACTATAGGATCACTTCTCACTTTAACATGTCATGTATTCCATTGGACCATAAAAATACAAAAAGCCTCCACATAGTGAAAAACTGTAGCAGTAAAATTTATTTAAAAAGGTAGAACACTTACATCATATCCAAGATTAAAACACCTGTCGTAAGATCCAACAGGAGATAGACATCTAGAACGCAATGGCCTGAATAGCACTGAAACTCAACGCGTTTCATCTACTAAGACATCATCTGGGGTATACGTCCATCCTGGTCATTACGTATATATATATATATATATATATATATATATATATATATATATATATATAACTTAGTGTAGTAATTAGGCTAATTACTAAGTACTACGGTATCTGAGTCCACATGTGCCGGTAAGCGAAACATCTCCTTTGGTGGTGATTGTCCACATATGGGTGAAAGATACATGAATTGTTATTGCCGTTTTCTATAACCATTGAGATTGCACTGGGATCTTCTTTCTTTTTTTCCTGTTTTTGGATTCTGCTATTTAATTTTTGAACTGGACTCTACACAATTTTTTTGAATTTTTTGTATTTTGCACAATGCGCTTTATTGTTTACATTGATATATACACCTATGGGACGCATTAAGTGTTTACACTTTATTGCTATTTAGCACTGCACTGTTATAATATATTATTTCACTTTGGTTTGTCAAGTGTAGTGTGAGCAGCTATATGTTTGTTATATTAATTTAGGGCTGTATTGTTTAATATATATAACTATATGATGTTCCTGATTGACACCTGATTTCCTGTCTGGGTGATGTTCCTGATGGACATCTGATTTCCTGTCTGGGTGATGTTCCCGGTGAACACCTGATTTCCTGTCTGGGTGATGTTCCTGATGGACAAATGATTTCCTCTCTGGGTGATGTTCCTGATGAACACCAGATTTCCTTTCTAGGTGAAGTTCCTGAAGACACCTGATTTCCTGTCTGGGTGATGTTCCTAATGAACACCAGATTTCCTGTCTAGGTGAAGTTCCTGATGGACACCAGATTTCCTGTCTAGGTGAAGTTCCTGATGGACACCTGATTTCCTGTCTGGGTGATGTTCCTGGTGGACACCTAATTGCATGTTTGGGTTATATTCCTGATAGACACCTGTTTTCCTGTCTGGGTGATGTTCCTAATGAACACCAGATTTCCTGTCTAGGTGAAGTTCCTGATGGACACCAGATTTCCTGTCTAGGTGAAGTTCCTGATGGACACCAGATTTCCTGTCTAGGTGAAGTTCCTGATGGACACCTGTTTTCCTGTCTGAGTGATGTTCCTGATAGACACCTGATTTTCTGTCTAGGTGATGTTCCTGATACAAATACAAAAAAATTAAAAAAAATTCTCCAGTACAGTTCATAAATTAAAAAGCAGAATCCTAAGACAGGAAAAAAGAAAGAAGATCATGGTGCAATCTCAATGGTTATGGATAAAGGCAATAACAATTCAAGTATCTTTCACACATGTGTGGACAACCACCCCCAAAGGAGATGTTGCGCTTGCCAAAACATGTGGACTCAGATACCGTAGTACTGAGTCAACCACGCTTGTAAAAAAATAGGAGTATGGTGCTTAGAAGGCAGTTCTGAGGGTCTCTCATCTCGATCTCACTATAGGATCACTTCTCACTTTAACATGTCATGTATTCCATTGGACCATAAAAATACAGAAAGCCTCCACATAGTGAAAAACTGTAGCAGTAAAATTTATTTAAAAAGGTAGAACACTTACATCATATCCAAGATTAAAACGCCTGTCGTAAGATCCAACAGGAGATAGACATCTAGAATGCAATGGCCTGAATAGCACTGAAACTCAACGCGTTTCATCTACTAAGACATCATCTGGGGTATACGTCCATCCTGGTCATTACGTATATATATATATATATATATATATATATATATATATATATATATATATATATATATATATATATATATATATATATATATATATATATATATAAACTTAGTGTAGTAATTAGGCTAATTACCAAGTACTACGGTATCTGAGTCCACATGTGCCGGTAAGCGAAACATCTCCTTTGGTGGTGATTGTCCACATATGGGTGAAAGATACATGAATTGTTATTGCCGTTTTCTATAACCATTGAGATTGCACTGGGATCTTCTTTCTTTTTTTCCTGTTTTTGGATTCTGCTATTTAATTTTTGAACTGGACTCTACACAATTTTTTTGAATTTTTTGTATTTTGCACAATGCGCTTTATTGTTTACATTGATATATACACCTATGGGACGCATTAAGTGTTTACACTTTATTGCCATTTAGCACTGCACTGTTATAATATATTATTTCACTTTGGTTTGTCAAGTGTAGTGTGAGCAGCTATATGTTTGTTATATTAATTTAGGGCTGTATTGTTTAATATATATAACTATATGATGTTCCTGATTGACACCTGATTTCCTGTCTGGGTGATGTTCCTGATGGACATCTGATTTCCTGTCTGGGTGATGTTCCCGGTGAACACCTGATTTCCTGTCTGGGTGATGTTCCTGATGGACAAATGATTTCCTCTCTGGGTGATGTTCCTGATGAACACCAGATTTCCTTTCTAGGTGAAGTTCCTGATGGACACCTGATTTCCTGTCTGGGTGATGTTCCTGATGAACACCAGATTTCCTGTCTAGGTGAAGTTCCTGATGGACACCAGATTTCCTGTCTAGGTGAAGTTCCTGATGGACACCTGATTTCCTGTCTGGGTGATGTTCCTGGTGGACACTTATTTTCTAGTCTGGGTGATGTTCCTGATGAACACCAGATTTCATGTCTAGGTGAAGTTCCTGATGGACACCTGATTTCCTGTCTGGGTGATGGTCCTGATGAACACCTGATTTCCGGTCTGGTAGATGTTCCTGGAGAACACCTGTATAAATCCTGTATAATAATAATTTCTTGTCTAGGTGATGTTCCTGATGAACACCTGATTTCCAGTCTGGGTGATGGTCCTGATGAACACCTGATTTCCTGTCTGGTAGATGTTCCTGGAGAACACCTGTATAAATCCTGTATAATAATAATTTCTTGTCTGGGTGATGTTCCTGATGGACATCTGGTTTTCTGTCTGGGTGATGTTCCTGGAGAACACTTGATTTCCTGTCTGAGTGATGTTCCTGATGAACACTTGATTTCCTGTCTAGGTGAAGTTCCTGATGAACACCTGATTTCCAGTCTGGGTGATGATCCTGATGAACACCTGATTTCCTGTCTGGTAGATGTTCCTGGAGAACACCTGTATAAATCCTGTATAATAATAATTTCTTGTCTGGGTGATGTTCCTGATGGACATCTGGTTTTCTGTCTGGGTGATGTTCCTGGAGAACACTTGATTTCCTGTCTGAGTGATGTTCCTGATGAACACTTGATTTCCTGTCTAGGTGAAGTTCCTGATGAATACCTGATTTCCTGTCTGGGTGATGTTCCTGATGGACATCTGATTTTCTGTCTGGGTGATGTTCCTGATGAACACCAGATTTCCTGTCTAGATGAAGTTCCTGATGGACACCTGATTTACTGTCTGGGTGATGTTCCTGGTGAACACCTATTTTCCAGTCTGGGTGATGGTCCTGATGAACACCTGATTTCCTGTCTGGTAGATGTTCCTGGAGAACACCTGATTTCCTGATTGGGCGATGTTCCTGATGGTAACATTTTGTGTAGGCTTATCGCAGCCACTAGAGGGAGCTGCTTAACCACTCATGCTACACACATAAATACTGTGTATATTTCATTTTTTCAGTGGGTCTTCTAGCCAATCTGATAATGTCACTGGTCATTCCTTTTCGTCTTCAGTGTTTGCAGTCTTTAACGTCATGATCGGTGAGGGCAGTTTTGTGCATTAATACTGTTAGCCCAGGCTGTGTGATGGTGGCTGGGCTCAGGGGAAAGGGATTAAAAGCTGGCCATCATTCAGTGTGGAAGACTGGTGACATCTTGTGGCAGAAAGATTTTACTTTGGAGGACCACTCCAGATTGAAGGTGAGTATAGCAGTATAAGCTGTCTTTTTATTTACTTATAATAGGCTATTCATTTTATTGTTTGGATGATTGATTAAGTTATTTTTTTATATATTTATTTTCTTTTTAATCAGAAAATCTTCCCCCTCTGACATTCTGAAGATTGTCCTCATTTGTCTGGCTGTGGTGCTCATTCTGGTGGTCTGCTCTCTTTTTCTAAGGAGGTGGAATAAAAAACGTCAACGTAAGGAGAACATTTTTCTAATCTATGGTCGGTCATTTTCTTCCTAAGTTTAATTTTCCTATAGGAAGTGAGAGATCCCATTGTCTGTGCACCGGTTTGGGCAAAGACCATTTCATTCCAGCTAAGAGATGATTTCTGATCATTCATGAACCCTTACATCGGGGCCCTGCTAAATATTTCCTTCAAATCCCATCTGCTTTACCTTGTTTCTGTAATCAGTATTTATTATATATGTAGATGGGTGCAGCCATATTTGATTATTACATAGTCAGGTTGGACTTCCTACTTAGTAGCGTAGAACTTTATCAATAAATAACCAATGAAACTGATGAACTCTGTATGCAGCTAGTTTAAGCATATGCTGTTTAAGGCTGGATTCACACCTATGGCAGTTTTAGTGCCTTTTGCATTTTGCAGATTTGCACTACAGAACGTGTTCCATAGGAAACCATGTTAAATGGACTGTAGTGCAAATCTGCAAAATGCAAAAAGCACTAAAACTGCATAGGTGTGAATCCAGCCTAACATGGATACCGACTGCACTGTCTGGCAGATCCAATAGGAGAAGCAATTGGCTTGTTATAAAGGTGGAGCTCTGCTTTAATATAGCAACACCAATTGGTTTGGATTCCAACACTGTGCACATGACTCTGATCAGTCATTTAGCATTGATGACTTTGTTTTCCCCTTACTCACAATAACAGCTGCATTGTCTTTTTTTCCCCAGGAAACCTCGAGATAGGGGGCGCTAGTTATCGGGTAAGCATCCTATTTGGTTTATTGGGTGCAGGAAATTATATGATTGGGGATCACCCACCGAATGTCTGTAATGTCGCTCACACACAGGCAGTCAGTATATTCCTCCATCCTAGCTTGTAGTATATCATGTAGATTCGGATTTCAGTTTCTGCTCCTCACAAAGAATTGGGCAGCTCGGGAAAATACTCCTTTTAGCATAAACTCGACTGACTCTTTTGCGCCCTCTCTAGAGAACTCCCTCATTCTGCAATGCCCCCACCTCTATGAGCAGTGTGCATGTCCTTAGCACACTCCTTGTAATCACATTTATCACCCCCGCCCCAGGGGTACCTCTGAGCCCCAACTCTCTCGCTTCATTTTACTTCTGTCACCACCCTCCCTATAGCTCTATATACTGGGTACTGCTGTCCACCACCCTCCCTATAGCTCCATATACTGAGTAATGCTGTCCACCACCCTCCCTATAGCTCCATATACTGGGTACTGCTGCCCACCACCCTCCCTATAGCTCCATATACTAAGTACTGCTGTCCACCACCCTCCCTATAGCTCCATATACTGAGTAATGCTGTCCACCACCCTCCCTATAGCTCCATATACTGGATACTGCTGTCCACCACCCTCCCTATAGCTCCATATACTGGGTACTGCTGTCCACCACCCTCCCTATAGCTCTATCTACTGGGTACTGCTGTTCCAGGGCACTAGATTATACTCTTTATTTTCTCACCAGTGGTCACATCTTTGCCAGACACCCCCAATCACTGTCCATTTCCCACAATCTGTCTTCCTAAGATATTAAACATCTCTCCCCATTTTCTGCAATCTTTCCACCCAGTGCTCCTGGACTACCTTTATTCTTTTCCCACAGTTCCTGCAGTCTGTCCTCCAAGTTCCTGCAGCCACTCGTCAGAGTTTCTGTAGTCCCCCCCCCCCCATTTCTTCAGTCTCTCCCACTAGTCCTGGCAGTCTCCCCTCCTCCAGTTCCTGTAGTCTCTCCTTCCCCGGTTCCTGCAGTATCTCCTTCCAGTTCCTGCAGCCACACCTCAGGGTTTCTGCAGTCTTTCCTTCCCCAGTTCTTGCAGTCTCTCCTTCCCCAGTTCCTGCAGTATCTCCTACCAGTTCCTGCAGCCTCTCCTCCAAGTTCTTGCAGCCTCTGTTCAGAGTTCCTGTAGTTTTTTCCCCCCTATTTCTTCAGTCTCTCCCCCTAGTCCCTGCAGTCTCTCATTATCATCCAGTTTCTGTAGTCTCTCCTCCCCCAGTTTTTGCAGTATCTCCTACCCATTCCTGCAGTCACACTTCAAGGATCTTGCAGTCTCACCCACCCCCCAATTTATGATTTTTTAATACAGTTCTTTCAGTCTCTCCCCCAAGCCCCTTCAGTGTCTCAACTCAGTTCCTGCAATCACTCCTCCTATTTCCTGTAGTATCTCCTCCCAGTTCCTGGAATCACTCCTCCTATTTCCTGTAGTATCTTCTCCCAGTTCCTGGAATCACTCCTCCTATTTCCTGTAGTATCTCCTTCCAGTTCTTGCAATCACTCCTCCTATTTTCTGTAGTATCTCCTCCCAGTTCCTGGAATCACTCCTCCTATTTCCTGTAGTATCTCCTCCCAGTTCCTGGAATCACTCCTCCTATTTCCTGTAGTATCTCCTCCCAGTTCCTGGAATCACTCCTCCTATTTCCTGTAGTATCTCCTTCCAGTTCCTGCAATCACTCCTCCTATTTGCTGTAGTATCTCCTTCCAGTTCCTGCAATCACTCCTCCTATTTCCTGTAGTATCTCCTCCAAGTTCCTGTAATTACTCCTCCTATTTCCTGTAGTATCTCCTCCCAGTTCCTGGAATCACTCCTCCTATTTCCTGTAGTATCTCCTTCCAGTTCCTGCAATCACTCCTCCTATTTCCTGTAGTATTTCCTTCCAGTTCTTGCAATCACTCCTCCTATTTTCTGTAGTATCTCCTCCCAGTTCCTGCAATCACTCCTCCTATTTCCTGTAGTATCTCCTCCAAGTTCCTGGAATCACTCCTCCTATTTCCTGTAGTATCTCCTCCCAGTTCCTGGAATCACTCCTCCTATTTCCTGTAGTATCTCCTCCCAGTTCTTGGAATTACTCCTCCTATTTCCTGTAGTATCTCCTTCCAGTTCCTGCAATCACTCCTTCTATTTCCTGTAGTATCTCCTCCAAGTTCCTGCAATCACTCCTATTTCCTGTAGTATCTCCTTCCAGTTCCTGCAATCACTCCTCCTATTTCCTGTAGTATCTCCTTCCAGTTCATGCAATCACTCCTCCTATTTCCTGTAGTATCTCCTCCCAGTTCCTGCAATCACTCCTATTTTCTGTAGTATCTCCTCCCAGTTCCTGGAATCACTCCTCCTATTTCCTGTAGTATCTCCTTCCAGTTCCTTCAGGCTGTCCATCCATTTTCCACACTCGCTCGCCTCAGTTTCCACAGTCTTTCCTTTCATTTCCTTCAGTCTTTGGGCCCAGTTCCTCCAGTCTCCCCCCTCCATTCCCACAGTCTCTCCTCCAAGCATCCTCTTACCCAATTCCTCCAATTACTGCATTTCACTGACAAATGGGGCTTATTTTATTCCACTGACAACAATGGAGCTTATTTATTCCACTGACGCCAATAATGGGGCTTATTTTATTCCACTGACACCAAAAATGGAGTTTATTTAATCTACCAACACCAACAACGGGGCTTATTTTAATCCACTGACACCAACAATGGGGCTTATTTTAATCGAGTGATACCAACAATGTGGCTTATTTCATTCCACTGACACCAACAATGGGGCTTATTTTATTCCACTGATCCCAATAATGGGGCTTATTTTATTCTACTGACACAAAACTGGCTACAAGGACGAGTTCAGAGGGTGGTGATAAATGAGGAGTACTCGGAATGGGCAGGGGTGGGTAGTGGGGTCCTCCAGGGTTCTGTGCTGGGACCAATCCTATTTAATTTGTTCATAAATGATCTGGAGGATGGGATAAACAGTTCAATCTCTGTATTTGCGGACGATACTAAGCTAAGCAGGGCAACAACTTCTCATCAGGATGTGGAAACCTTGCAAGAAGATCTGAACAAATTAATGGGGTGGGCAACTACATGGCAAATGAGGTTCAATGTAGAAAAATGTAAAATAATGCATTTGGGTGGCAAAAATATGAATGCAATCTATACACTGGGGGGAGAACCTCTGGGGGAATCTAGGATGGAAAAGGACCTGGGGGTCCTAGTAGATGATAGACTCAGCAATGGTATGCAATGCCAAGCTGCTGCTAACAAAGCAAACAGAATATTGGCATTAAAAAGGGGGATCAACTCCAGAGATAAAACGATAATTCTCCCGCTCTACAAGACTCTGGTCCGGTCGCACCTGGAGTATGCTGTCCAGTTCTGGGCACCAGTCCTCAGGAAGGATGTACTGGAAATGGAGCGAGTACAAAGAAGGGCAACAAAGATAATAAAGGGTCTGGAGGATATTAGATATGAGGAAAGGTTGTGAGCGCTGAACTTATTCTCTCTGGAGAAGAGACGCTTGAGAGGGGATATGATTTCAATTTACAAATACTGTACTGGTGACCCCACAATAGGGATAAAAGTTTTTTGCAGTGGCCACTCATTAAAATTAGAAGAAAAGAGGTTTAACCTTAAATTAGGTAGAGGGTTCTTTATTGTAAGAGCGGCAAGGATGTGGAATTCCCTTCCACAGGTGGTGGTCTCAGTGGGGGGTATTGATAGTTTTAAAAAACTATTAGATAAATACCTGAACAATCGCAACATACAGGGATATACAATGTAATACTGACACATAATCACACACATAGGTTGGACTTGATGGACTTGTGTCTTTTTTCAACCTCACCTACTATGTAACAAACAATGGGGCTTATTTTATTCCACTGACACCAGCAATGGGGATTGGTTTATATTGATGACACCAATGAGGAGGCTTATCTTATTTTACCCACTTCGGCTCCCACACCTGTTCACCCCGTTATGGACCAGAGCAATTTTCACATTTCTGCTATGAGCCTGTTTATTAGGTGATCATTTTTTTTATTACTTATGATAACAACATAATATACTGTCTGTGTGTGTGTGTGTGTATATATATATATATATATATATATATATATATAAGGACAAACAAGGCTTTCTTTTTGTGAATATTTTCCTGCAACCATGATTTTTTTTGCAATCCTTAGAAAATTAAATGTAATAAAACCAAACAAAAGGCACCTTTTCTTTATTGAGCAGTGTTAATTTACAAATAAATAATGTTATTGCACTTAAAAAGTGTGCATTTTGTTCTGTAATTTATCTTGTTTAAAACAACACACAAATCATGATTTTGGTACAAAGCATTGCAAAGTTATTTACAAATGAAGTAAAGTAGTTTTTTAAATTTTGCGTTTTTTTTCGTGAGGTGTAAAAAAAGGTATAAAAATATTAATGAACAGAGCAAACAAAAGCAGAAAAAAAGATAAAATATTAGTTAATAAAATGGAAAAAAACCACCAGGAAAACTATAATTAAAAGGAGAAGGAGAATAAGGAGTTAATTAGGGCCAATGAGCTGATTAGAGTAAACTAAGGGTTAATAAGGGGTTCAACAGTGGAACATTTAACCACTTAAGCCCCGGACCATTTGGCTGGCCAATAACCAAAGCACTTTTGCAAACAAAATTAATTCCCCACAAATAGAGTTTTCTTTTGGTGATATTTGATCACCTCTGCGGTTTTTATTTTTTGCGCTATAAACAAAAAAATAGCGGCATTTTTGAAAAAAAAAACGCATTATTTTTTTACTTTTTGCTATAATAAATATCCCCAAAAAATATATAAAAAAACATTTTTTTTCCCTCAGTTTAGGCCGATATGTATTCCTCTACATATTTTTGGTAAAAAAAAATCACAATAAGCGTTTATTGATAGGTTTGCGCAAAAGTTATAGCGTCTACAAAATAGGGGATAGTTTTATGGCATTTTTATTAATAATTTTTTGTTTACTTGTAATGGCGGCGCTCAGCAATTTCTATCGTGACTGCGACATTATGGCGGACACATCGGACACTTTTGGCGCTATTTTGGGACCATTCACATTTATACAGCAATCAGTGCGATTAAAAATGCATTGATTACTGTGTAAATGTGACTGGCAGTGAAGTGGTTAACCAGGAGGGGGCGCTGCAGGGGTTAAGTGTGTCCTAGGGAGTGATTCCAACAGTAGGGGGGAGGGGCTGTGTGTGACACGACACTGATCACCGCTCCAGATTACAGGGAGCGGTGATCAGTGTCCTGTCGCTAGGCAGAATGGGGAAATGCTTGTTCACATCAGCATCTCCCCGTTCTTCCTCTCCGTGTGACTATCGTGGGTATCCCCACAGACATCGAGTCCGCGGGACCCGCGATCACACTTACGGAGCTCACAGCGGGCGAGCGCGCGTGCGCAAGCCGCTTCTCAAAGCCGGCGTACAGGTACGTTAGTATGCCTGTACATGCCCCTTTTCCACAGTATATGTGCGTGAAGTGGTCAGCAAGCAGTTAATAAAAAAAAACAAAACTTTTTTTTTTCTTGTCAGGTTGCTTTAACAGACTTCATCTGCAGATCAAAGTTCATCCATTTGATCTGTAGATAATTAAACAGAAAGTTACAAAATGAAACAACATTTCTTTGTATCTTTCTGTATTGGTGGCTGAACAATGTTGTTGATAAACATTGCCAGACTGTTTTTTTTTTTTTTACAGCACCTGCTGCCAGGACGTCCTTTACAATGCATCTGTGATTCATCAGAGCTGAATTGTGGTGTACTGTGACAGGGGGATCCCGGCAGCAGGGCAGAAGGACTGGACATACTAGACACGTCCTGCATACAATGATTACATTTTTTTGAGCGTCTATCAACTGGGTATATCCCACTGACACCAGTGATTTGACTATTTTTTCTCAATGACGCCAACAATAGAATTGATTTTATTCCAATGACATTAATGACAGAGAAATATATCAGGTGATGCTTTCTGTCAATCTTTCCTTTTAGGATACAGCTGGGGCCATCCAGAATCCTCTGTAAGCCCCTTCTGGACCCCCTCCTCAGGAGCGGCAGAGCGGGGTCCTAGGGTGAGCGTCCAGCAGAAGGATAATAATGGCCAACCCCCAACCCAACTCAACTCCAACCCCCAACCCAACTTAACTCCAACCCCCAACCCAACTCAACTCCAACCCCCAACCCAACTCAACTCCAACTCCCAACCCAACTCAATTCCAACCCCCAACCCAACTCAACTCCAACCCCCAACCCAACTCCAACCCCCAGACCAGCCATGATCGCACGATGTGGAGAGGCTCAGAAGATATAATCACTTTTGGGATAAATTTCCATGTTGTATAATTATTAGCTTTAGCGCTAAAGCTTCCACCGAATGTACCAGAATATTATCTCCCAGTCCCAGTTCTGTTGTTCTTTTCTTTACCCAAGCTTTTTCTTTTTTTGTATCATATGTTTATTAAACAGTGTATAAAGTTCACAAGTTCTGTTAAAAATGTATAATGGCCGTGTAACAATGACTCTGAGAGATGACCGGCAATGGATTCCATTTTATTAGTACATTCGGTGACAGATGTTCTATTACTACCGGCCAACCCTTCAATCAGTGTAGATGGGACCCCGAGACTGACCCACGTCTAAAGATCTCCAGTAATGACACCACATGGGGCAGATTCTGGTAAGATCAGAGTTTGGATGTCAAAATATCCTTTGAGAATGACTGGATGAAATGATGGTCATTGGGCTAGGATCTCTGATAGGGGTCCTATCTTCCAGAGGTCAGTAAATAAAAATAAAATCTAATTTTATATATATATATATATATATATATATATATATATACATAAAGTACTGTGAAAAAGTTTTAGGCAGGTGTGGAGAAATGTAAGGAAAGTAAGAATGCTTTCAAAAATATATATTTTAATTGCTTATTTTTATCAATTTACAAGATGCAAAGTGAGCGAACAGAAGAAAAATATTTATCAAATCAATATTATTATTATACAAAGTTTACATAGCACCCACAATGTTTGGTGTGACCACCTTTTGGCTTCAAACCAGCATCAATTCTAATGCCGCGTACACACGGTCTGACTTTTCGGCTACAAAAGTCCGACAGACTTTCGACGGACTTTTGGCGGACTTGCGGCAGACTTCCTTACGAACGGACTTGCCTACATACGATCACACAAAAGTCCGACGGATTCGTACGTGATGACGTACATCGGACTAAAATAAGGAAGTTGAAAGCCAGTAGCCAATAGCTGCCCTAGCGTGGGTTTTTGCCCGTCAGACTAGCACACAGACGAGCGGATTTCTGGGTCCGGTGTAGGTACGACGTAAAGATTTGAAGCATGTTTCAAATCTAAAGTCCATCAAATTTGCGGCTGGAAAAGTCCGCTGAAAGTCCGGGGAAGCCCACACACGATCGGATTGTCAGCCACCTTTAGTCTGTCGGCGTCCGTCGGACTTTTGTAGACGAAAAGTCCGACCGTGTGTACGCGGCATTACACTTGCACACTTTGTACACTCGCACAAATTCAGGGATTTTGTAGGCTTAGAGTCAAGTGTATGATCAACAAATTATACCAAGCAGGTGCTAATGATCATCAATTTCATATGTAGGTTGAAACACAGTAATTAACTGAAATGCAAACAGCTGTGTAGGAGGCTTAAAACTGGGCGAGGAACAGCCAAACTCCACTACTAAGGTGAGGTTGTGGAAGACAGTTTCATGTCACAGGTCATACACCATGGCAAGACTGAGCACAGCAACAAGACACAGGGGAGTTATACTGCATCAGCAAAGTCTCTCCCAGGCACAGATTTCCCAGCAGACTGGGGGTTCAAGATGTGCTGTTCAAGCTCTTTTGAAGAAGCACAAAGAAATGCGCAACGCTGAGGAGAGTTGACGCAGTGGTCTTGTAATGTTGAGGAGAATAGATGCAGTGGTCGTGTAACATTGGGGAGCATAGACGCAGTGGTGGGTAACATTAAGGAGTGTAGGTAAAATGGTTCGGGTAACATTGAGGAGCGTAGATGCAGTGGTCTGGTAACATTGAGGAGCATAGAGGCAGTATTTGGGTATCATTGAGTAGTGTAGACGCAGTGGTTGGGTAACCTTGAGGAGCATAGACACAGTGGTGGATAACATTGAGGAGTGTAGGCGCAATGGTCAGGTAACGTTGAGGAGCATAGATGCAGTGGTTGGGTAATGTTGAGGAGTGTAGACGCAGTGGTCTGGTAACATTGAGGAGCATAGACGCTGTGATAGGGTAATGTTGAGGAGTGTAGATGCAGTGGTCGGCCAAGAAAACTGAATGCAGCAGATGAAAGACGCATCATGCTTACTTCACCCTTCTACTGTCCGGAGAAATCTGGTGGAAATCAGTGGGACCCAGGTACACCCATTTACTGTCTGGAGAAGTCTGGTGGAAACCAGGGGGACCCTGGTACACCCTTCTACTGTCTGGAGAAGTCTGACCAGAAGTGGTCTTCATGGAAGAATTCTGGCCAAAAATGCTTGTGGAAAAAAAGGCTAAGTAACTCAACTATCCAGGAAAACATAGAAACTGGGGTGCAGAAAAATGGCAGCAGGTGCTCTGAACTAATGAGTCACAATGTGAAATATTTGGCAGGAGGCAGTTTGGAGGCAGTTTGTTGGGTGAAGGGCTGGAGAGCGGTACAATACTGAGTGTCTGCAGCCAACTGTGAAAGCATGGTGAAGGTCTCTTGCAAGTTTGGGTCTGCATTTCTATAAATGGAGTTGGAGATTTGGTGAGGATCAATGGTGTCCTCAATGCTGATAAATACAGGCAGATACTTCTCTATAATGCCATACCATCAGGGAGGCGTGTGTTTGGCCCCAAATTTATTCTGCAGCAGAACAATAACCCCAATAATACAGCCAATGTCATTAAGAACTATCTTCAGCGTAAAGAAGAATAAGAAGTTCTGTAAGAGTCTGTCTGCGATGACATGAAGAGACAGTAGGATTGGAGGCAGCCGACATCTACAGAACACCTGTGCTTAGTTCTCCAAGATGTACATAGAACAACCTACTTGCCGAGTTCCTTCAACAACTTCTTCTTCGTCTAGTCTACCTAGAAGAAGGCAAAGGGGGGTCACCCCAAATATTGACTAAGTTATGATGTCACAGTGCAAAGCCCTGCCCTTAATAACTCTTTCCTCGCCTTATCTCCTCATCTGATTTTTTATTTTTCTATATTTAAAAAAATATATATAGTTTCATTAGTTTTTAATTTTTTTTTCATTGTCACATATCAAGAAACTTAGCAAAGTTAAACAAAAAAAGAGATCTTTTTACATTTGCAAATAAAATTTCCATGCTTGGTACCAGAAACATAATTTTTCTTATCTTTAAAAAAAAAAAAAAAAAAAAAGAATAAAATGTACATGGTTTAATAACAGTAAAACTACTTTTTTTTACACCTTTGTCATAAAGCAGAAAAAAAAAAATCCTTTTACGCTCTCCCTTTATTCTTAACTACTGACAAAGATATCATAAAAAAAAAACAAAAAAAAAACAAAAAACAGAGGCGCATAGTGGAAATGTAGACATTGCTCTGGTCCATAAACGATGTAAAGATACAAGAGCTAAAGTGTTTAAAATCTGTAACTAAAAATATAAAAAAATAAGTAACAAAATTAAAACTGAACATTGAAAAATGAAAATATTGTTTTTACTTGTAAGATTGCTTTTTGTTACACGCTATGCAGATCAAAGGCCATCCCCTTGTGATCTTCTATGACTGAATCAAAGTAATTACTATGTATCAACGTGCTGTTACATTGTAATTCTTCTTGACCCTGCAAACACTGTTCAATTGTGTCAATCTACTCAGCATCAGCAGGATTTTCTCCTGATCTACAAAACAATCCTGGCCATCAAAATGACAACTGAAAGTTGCTGGTAGATCTGACCAGGGAGGTGCGGTAGAGGGGGGAGAAGTATTTAGTTTTTGTAAAGCTCTAAATCTAAACCCATTCCATTGATTTCAGGTCCTACAGCTGACAAATGTATTAATGTTCTACATTTTATTGGGGACTGAGAATACTTTCTAAAGATTTTTCATTGGATCCTGGAATACGATTTTCTGGTGACGGTTTTGGGTGACATCTGAAATATTCACGATGCTTCAGCTGGTATTGGTGTAATAATGTGCAACAGTAGAAACGATAGGTCAGCTGTAACATAAAACAAAGTATGGGCGCTGGTTACAGGACAATTGTTCTCATTTATGGATCTCCTCGGTAGTAAACCAGAACACCCATCATTACTTATGGTCTTTGGCTAAAGAAAGAATACTAAAGGCAACATTTTGTTCCCAGAAAAGAAACTCTCATAAAAAAACGTAACAAGTTTGCAGCTGAAATTTCTGTCTTTTAATACATGGGTAACTGTCTATGGGGGGGGGGGGGTCATGTGAAACGACCCCACCTTGCAGCAATTAAGTCCCCTGACATTGTAGCACTTCGATAACAAGGGATGCTAAAGCCTTTTACACACGATCGGATTTTCCGATGGGAAATGTTCGATGGCAGGCTGTTGGCGGAAAATCTGACCGTGTGTGCGCTCCATCGGACAATTGTTGTCGGACTTTCCGCCAACAAATGTTGGCTGACATGTCTTCAAATTTTCCACCAACAAACGTGTGTTGTCGGATTTTCCGATCGTGTGTACACAAGTCCGTCCGACAAAAGTCCAAAGTACAAACACACATGCTCGGCAAGGACAGCAAGGACGAGCCGGAAGCGGTCGGTCTTGTAAACTAGCGTTCGTAATGGAGAATTAACATTCGTGACGCGGCAAATTATGAAATCTTGAAATACAGCTCACAGTTCTCTTTTCTTCTTCTTTAATTGGATAATAATGAAGCTGCTTTGCTGGTGATACTGATGGAGTTTTTCAAACAAATTTTCAACAGCTTTTTTTTTCTAGTGATATCAAGAATAATATTATTATGTTTTTTTTTTTTTTTTTTTCTTTTTTTAATTTGTGCAAGTTACCACAACACCATTATCCTGTAGTTTATAAGATCAAAGATACAACTATGTTGGTGTCCCTTGTTAATTTTTACATTGTATTTTTTAAAATGTAACTGCCGACTACCAAACTGTCATTTGAAGTAAAACACACAGCAAGGCTCCACTGCCTGTTTGCCTTAGTTTGAATGGCGGCGCCGGGACCTGATCCGATGGACAGATCGGCCTTGGGCGGCCGACATCGCTGGCACCGTGGAAAGGTAAGTGTGCTTATTAAAAGTCAGCAGCTACAGTTGTTTGTAGCTGCTGACTTTTAATTTTTTTTTTTTCAGCCGGACCTCCGCTTTAACCAAAAAGTTCATTCTATACATCCAAAAATATAGAAAATATACCAAATCAAATCATTATTCAATCCAAAAAATAAAGTCAAAGCAATAACTCCAAGGCCAATAATTAAATAACACGTTATCTCCTCCGATTCCGCAACATGGCTGGTTGATGAACGGCCGTTCAGAACTGAAAAGCGTGAAATGAAAAGCGCGAATCAACACTCACCAAACTTCTACTAACACGAAATTAGCAGAAGGAGCCCAAAGGGAGGCACTAAAGAACTGAAAAACCATGTAGTACGTCACTACGTTCGTAATTGTTGGCCGGCAATTGTGTGGCCGTGTGTATGCAAGACAAAGAGAAAATTATCACTGCTCTAGGAAAGCCGATCGAAGGCAAACATCTCCTCTATGCTAGAAGCAACAGGTGCCGGCAATGCTTTTACAACGAAGTAATTAGAGAAAGTCCTGCACAGCCGCACTCAAATTAATATGTTGCCTTTATTGAATAAAAGTCATAAAAGATACATGCCGCAGCAGAAAAATGCAGGAAAGCTGACGTGTTTCACACTGTAGTCAGTGCTTAATCATAGCTGTGGCTGTGGCATGCATCTTTTATGACTTTTATTCAATAAAGGCAACATATTAATTTGAGTGCGGCTGTCCAGGGCTTTCTCTAATTACTTTGTTGTATGCAAGACAAGTTTGAGCCAACGCCCTTCAGACAAAATTCCATGGTTTTGTTGTCGGAAAGTCCGATGGTGTGTACGAGGATTAGGCCTCTGCTAAATATGAGTTTTAGAGGGAGTGTCCTGATTTTCTTAGCGCTATAGCATCTCTAACTATAGGGGTCTTCTGGATGCAAAAAGGACTGCCCAATGGATGTTCTAGGTTCCCCGGATAGATCACATTTGATCTTCTTAGCACTAGAATGCCTCTACTTACGCGGGTCTTGTGGATACAAGAAGGACTGCCCATTGGACATTCTTTTCTCTCTTTTTTTTTCCTAATGAAAGCAAAACCAAAGCATCTTTGAATCACTTTATTGTTATATGTATTTATTGAGTTTTCACAAGAGAAAATAAAAGAATATAATGCATGAATACATAGAATGCATCCCAAATGATTTACATTATAATAGTGACAGAGAAAATTGAGTACTGTCCGTGATACTTTTTTTATTTGCACTAACATACAATTTTTCAGGACAAGCTTTCGGAGTATGTCCCCTTCTTCAAGGTCCAAGCAGTACTGATTCACAAATTTTTAAGCAGAATGTTAAAGAAAAAGAAGAAAAAAAAAAAAAAAGAGAAAACCAAACACATACAAATCAATGGTAATAAAGATAGCAGCAGAGTTAGTGAGATAAGACAGAGGGAGAGCTAGGGGGGAATGCAGGGGGGGGGGGATACTAATCACAGAGCGGTCGTAAAACTTTAGCATAATGTGTAAGGAAACCAATATCCAAATTCAGGCCATTATTCTTCGTGTCAAAAAGAAGTATCATTCTTAGTTCAAACCTTTTCCTTTCCTAAGAATGATACTTCTTTTTGACACGAAGAATAATGGCCTGAATTTAGATATTGGTTTCCTTACACATTATGCTAAAGTTTTACGACCGCTCTGTGATTAGTATCCCCCCCCCCTGCATTCCCCCCTAGCTCTCCCTCTGTCTTATCTCACTAACTCTGCTGCTATCTTTATTACCATTGATTTGTATGTGTTTGGTTTTCTCTTTTTTTTTTTTTTTCTTCTTTTTCTTTAACATTCTGCTTAAAAATTTGTGAATCAGTACTGCTTGGACCTTGAAGAAGGGGACATACCCCGAAAGCTTGTCCTGAAAAATTGTATGTTAGTGCAAATAAAAAAAGTATCACGGACAGTACTCAATTTTCTCTGTCACAATTGCACTAATACGACTACAACAAATCCATTATAATAGTAAATTTAGAACTATCTTACCACAGTGTTTACTTTATATACACTGTAAATTGAAGACTTTAAGAAAAGAGATAATGATCAAACAATCAGACTAAATATCATTATCCGGTTGTAAGATAGGCGACATAAAAAGGAGAGAAAAAAAGGATAAAAAATGAGAATCGCTATGTTTTATATTGCATAGAAAAAGAAAGGGATAAATACCTGGTCTATCACATCGTAATACACCAGTCTAATGAGAGAGAAGCTTAAAAAAAAAACCAAAAGAAAAGAAAATATCAAAGAAGGGGAAAGGGTTAAAGATAGAAGGGAGAAATTTCACGAGGTGGTGTTCTGGCTCATGGTAGATATACACATTTAATTGGTAAATATTCTATGTAACCTATTGTGGTAGCAACAAAGATTGGTCAGAATCAGTGGAGAAGTAGTGTTTAACCCATGGTTGCCAAATCTTGCAAAATGTATTGATCTTATTTTCTTCAATAGCTGTCATCTTAGCGTATATGAGTGCTCTATTTCATTGTGTTCATTCTGTGTTTAGCTTCAGCAACGATTAGAGTTTGGGACTTCCATGCCTTGGCAATAGTTTGTTTAGCTGCAGTACTGCCCTGTTTCCCCGAAAATAAGACCTAGCGTGATTGTCTGTGATGGCTGCAATAAAAGCCCTACCCCCCAAATAAACCCTAGAGTTCTTGTAGGTCTTATTTTCAGGGTAGGGCTTATTTGGGGGGTAGGGCTTATATTGCAGCCATCACCAACAATCACGCTAGGTCTTTTTTTCGGGGAAACAGGGTAAGTTGAATAAACAATTGAAAATGGGTGTGGGTGAGTGTAGCGGGCTTAAGATTTAGAAGTACCATAGCATGGATCTGGAGGAATTGCGGTTTCCAGAGCTTTAGATGCCATTAAAAATATGTTCTTGCAGAATTCTTCGACAACTGGACATTGCCACCATGTGTGGAAATGTGTGCCTGGCGTATCACACCCTCTAAAGCAATCAGGTGAATATGTGGGGATTAATTTTGCTATTCTAGCTGGTACAAGGTACCAACGTGCTAGAACCTAGAATTTTTTTTCTACAGCAAAACAGTTTGAAGAGGAAGTTTTGGTGGCTAACCAGACACTAGACCAATCTTTGGCATCAAGCACTCGGTTCATATCCTGTGCCCATTTAGTAGCATACAAGAATGAAATTAGTCCTCTGATGTGTGGGTCGCTTATACATATCCGCTCAAATTGAATCATTTGGTTGAGAGTTGAGCCTGTACTAAGGAATGGTTCGTAGAAGTCTATAATTCGTAAATAGTGGAATATTTCTGTTCTAGGTAATCCAAAGGTACCAACGTGCTAGAACCTTATAATTTGTTTCTACAGCAAAACAGTTTGAAGAGGAAGTTTTGGTGGCTAACCAGATACTAGACCAATCTTTGGCATCAAGCACTCGGTTCATATCCTGTGGCCATTTAGTAGCATACAAGGGTAAGATCTCATTAGAAGTCTCAATGAGTTGCTGATATAAGAATGAAATTAGTCCTCTGATGTGTGGGTCGCTTATACATATCCGCTCAAATTGAGTCATTTGGTTGAGAGTTGAGCCTGTACTAAGGAATGGTTCGTAGAAGTCTTTAATTTGTAAATAGTGGAATATTTCAGTTCTAGGTAACCCAAAGGTTTCACATAGTACAGGAAAGGTATGAATAGTGGTAGCAGAAGCTAGATTGTATAAGCGAGTCAGAGTCGTAGAGGACCATGCAGAGAATGCAGAGAGTGGACCATGCAGAGAATGATCTTGGAAATTTCCAAGCAGGATAAAAGGCTGGATTATTAAAGAAAAAAAAGCAGGTGAATATGTGGTGATTGGAGACCATGCAAACTCTTAAATTTATCCCAAATTGCTAAGGTATGTTTCGTTATTGGATTAGAAAGATGTATTCTATCAGCAGGGCTAAGCCACCGAGATAGGGTCGCCATCTACTGATTTGATAGCTACCCATAAGTGTCTTTCAACTGTAGCTGTCACGGAATTTAGTAGACCAGACTGTGTGGACTGCACAGAGGAAACCAGAAACACATGTAAGTGAAAAATAAGGGTGTTTATTAAATAGGTGACAAATAAGTGAAATATAAACAGTGCAAAACCAACCACAGACCCACAAACTACAAATAATATATACAAATAACTGGAGATACCGGAATCGTAAACAAGCCAGGCCGAGGTCATACACAGGCAGGCATGTACTGGCCATTGGGACTACAGGGAGTTTCTCGGTGGGCCGATGGCTCAGTGGGCCGATTTCAGTGACAGTGGACCGCTGCCTCCCTCCGGTCCTCTGTTTCCCCCCCCCCCCCGCAGTGCTCACCTCCTCTCCCTGGCTAGTTATGCAGCGCGCCTGAATACAGACATGATGCTCAGGAGTCAACACTGAGAAGCTCATCATACGATCTGGAAGGAGGGCGGCCTCACTTTCCTGCCTAATCTTGTCCCATTGGGGGGGGGGGGGGGCGCCAAACTGATTCTTTGCCCCAGGTGAAATAATGTCTAGCTTCCCCACTGGTACTGCCTATAAGAGAAATAATGTAGAACGGCTAATGGCTAGTGGGGGGGGGGGGCTTGGGTGGCAAGCCGGCATAGGAGAGACCTGTCAAAGTGGGCCAGTCTGGATGAAGTCCAGGGCCAAATTTTTGTCCCAGTCCAGCCCTGTACACAGGGAGGTCAGCAGATGGGTAAGGATGGGAAACCAACAGGACAGGGAGAGGATGGATGGATAGGCTGCAGGGCAGGGATACAAGGAAATCAGGGCACAGGAGGAACAGGTCCAGGATGGGTTCGGGATAGGGATCGGATCAGATCAGAAACAGGCTCAAGGTCAGGATACAAGCAGCGAGGTCAGGGCACAGGGAGAAAGATACCAAGGCAAGCATGTGAGGGCTTGCCGGGTATTTATAAGGCTGCAGTAATTGACCTCACGTTACACCTGAGCGCAGAGGGTGCTGTCTGCTCCACACTGCCGGAGTATAACTGCTGGTGGACACCGGTACTACGGCCCAAGGATGCAACAGTGCCACCAGCAGGTCAGTCCTCTTATTACAGGTCCTAGGTGTTGGAAGACACCCGCTGGTGGACACTGGTACTGCGATCCAAGACACCGATAGCGCCACCAACAGGTAAACCTTTTCATGACAGTAGCATGATATTTGGGAAGGAGTGCTATTTGTGCTGCGTTGAAATAAGAGGAAAAGTTGGGTAATCCTAAACCACCTCTCAATTTATTGAGGTAAAGCGTGGATTTAGGTATGCAAGGTTTCGTGATACCCCAAATAAAGGACATAACTCTAAGTCATAAAAAAAAAAAAAAACATGATAGTGATATAGGAAGTACTCTAAATAAGTAGAAAACTTTTGGCAGTATTGACATCTTTATAGCATTGATCCTTCCCAGCCATGACAATGGAAGAGAAGCCCATTGCTTCATTAAGCCAGAAGTTTGTTTCAGGAGAGGCAGATAATTGGCCGCAAAGAGATCCTTAAGGGAGATTGTGAGTTGTACTCCTAAGTATAGGAGTTGTTTTGGAACCTAGTTAAAAGGTAAGGAAATTTGGGCTTGTTGAAGTTCTGATTGTGATAAGGAAATATTTAACACATTTGATTTTATTGGGTTAACATGTAGTCCTGAGATATGGGCAAAATTATGTAAAGTATTAAGTAGATTAGGGGTGGATATATGAGGATGTGACAAAAATACAAGGATATCATCCGCAAAGAGGCATAATTTATGCTGGTGACCACCTAATTCGATACCTTTAATATCAGGATTAGTTCTAATTAGTTTTGCTAGGGGTTCTATTAATAAGGCAAAAAGTAACGGGGAAAGGGAACAACCTTGTCTAGTGCCTCTTCTGATATCAAACATTGTTGACTTGTAACCAGCATATTTAATATATACTCTAGGATTATTATATATAGAGGAGACCCAGGTTAGAAAATGGTTTCCAAACCCCCATTTTTGAAGGATATATTCCATATATGGCCAAGTGACAGAATCAAATGCTTTCCTTATATCCAAGCATACAAGGCAAGCTGGGATATGCCTAGTTTTAGCTACATGGATGAGTAACAGTGCTCGCCTAATATTATTGCCTGCCTGACGGTATAAAACCTGTTTGGTCCTTATGGATTAGATAGACAATGGTATTATTCAATCTGGTGGCCAGGATTTTAGCTATTCATTTTTATATATAAGTTAAGGAGGGGCTATAGGACGATAGTTAGTCCAGCATGTGGAGTCAGAATGTGGTTTGTGGATCATGGCTATGATAGAGGTAAGTTTCTCTGTTCTAAATGATTGTCCTTTAAGGATCGAATTGAAGGCCTTGGTTAAGACTGGCATTAAGATATGTGCAAACTGTCTATATTATGCTGCTGAGAATCCATCCGGGCCTGGTCTGTTATGTAGTTTTAAAGATTTTATAGCGTTTAAAACTACAGTACCTGTAATAGGGCATTCAAGAAGATCTTGCTATTTTTGATCGAGATTAGGAAGCGTGATATTGGAAAACAGGGTATCCGCTTTTACCTTATCAAAGTTCGGAGCAGAGGAATATAATTTAGCCAAGTTAGAATGAAAAATCTCTAGAATCTTTACTGGGTTACTCGTGTGCGCTTCTCGGGATACTTTCAATCTGATAGGTGTCTGTGTGTGTTGTTAATTCTTTAAAATTCTAGCCATAGGCGTATCAGGTTTATTTGCCTTAAGGTATTGCATATGCTGGTGTTTGCGTATGAGTTTATCTGCTGAATCAGTCAAAAAAAGATCTAGATCAAGACGGGCTTTTTCTAGTTTAGAGTTACTAGTGGCAGTCGGGGCAGATTGAAAAGTCTGGTGACAGTCATTAAAAGTAGACTCAAGTTTTGCAAACAGGATTTTGTGTTCTCTTTTAAGCGCAGTTGCTTGTTGTATCAATCTACCCCTAATGACAGTTTTGTGTGCCTCCCATAATGTAAGGGCAGAGACATCTCCTGTATCATTGGATATAAGATAATCAGAGAGTGCTTTCTCAATCTCAATACGATGAGAAGGATGGGTCAATATAGAGTCATTTATACACCAAGTGGTGTCATGTGATCTAGGAACTGTGGAAGCAATGGCCAGCTACATTCAGGACCTTACCTTGGATAACTAACTTGAGTGCTTATCTTCTCAAAGAAGGCTGAATGAGTTGCTGGAGGTTAGGACCAGGAATAAACAGTTTTTTCAGAGGAGGCTGATCTGGGCTGTGGGGGAGGCAACTGGCAGGTTGCTAGCCAAGATAGTAGGATCCCTGTAAAGAAAAGTCCCTACACTCCGCTTGAGTGCTTTCATCATATACCGGTTCCTTCCAGTCTGAATATAGGTATCAGATATTCCAACCGCTATCAACAACAAACAAGACGATACTCGTTTGATTGCTGAACATGGACTCTTTTATTAGAACCAAAATACAAGTCTTTATATACAGTTAAAGAGGAGGTTCCTACCTCCTGCTCATATTACTCTAACAATACACATGTAACCAGAAACCTAATTAACATGAGCTAGTTTACTAAATCATTTACCCAGACTAGGTGACTCAGAGACATGATCTTTAGGACAGACTTGCCATCTTTTAGCCCAGAAGACACAATCAACATTATCATAAATAGAAACACAGAAAACCTTCTCACAATTGCAGAGTTAATTAACACAAACAACAATGGGTGAAAGTCACTTAGAGCCCACACTAGACTTATTTACAATAAACACATTATAGCAGACAACAGACAGGTGGCTGGAGTTGATGACATCAGCATCTTCTACGAGCCCCAACATTATGAATCAGTCACTATTTATAATATGGCATATACAGGGTTCCCAGAGTCTGTGTGTCTTGGGGTGGGATATGGACCTGAATCCAAAGTAACACCACCTCAAGGGTCCCCAGGCATACAGCTCACAAAGAGCACTGTTCCCCCAAATGCCAGGGCCCATGATCAGTAGGCAAGAGGCTAGCATTCAGTCCCCTCCAAAAGCCTCTGTCCTGGCTAGGTCTGTCACAATCCCAATCTAATCCCACCCATGTTTCCGTTCTGAAGAATGGAGAGGGAGAGATTAATACTCAGACAAGCTCTATTGTGTCTAATTTTCAGTCTTACTATCAGGATCTATATACCTCTAGGGTTGATTACACTTCAGCTGAGCTGTCTGCCTACCTGGCTATTATTAATCTTCTGCTTCTGCTATTGACGGACCAGGAAATTCTTAACCCACCACTTACCGTACAAGAACAATACACTTATGCCACCAGTGCAAATATTTGCAGCTGCTATTCTAAACCAATAAAGTTTAAGTGATGTTCTTGGTGACCCACACGAGTGTTAGCTCCGTGTGTGAACAGCGCTTGCAAATTGCAAATCTATTACATGCAAGATAGAATGCTATAGTGGCAATGTACAAAAACCATAATTGCAAAGAATAAAAATTGATAGCAGTAAGAATTGTACGGTGCACATATGTCCTGATCAAACCAAAAATGTAATATGAAGTTGTGAAAAATAATAAAAGTGCTCAGTCCCCAAATATTAATATTAGTGATCAATATGACAAGTCCTTTCAGCTGTTTTAAATTGCCTTGTGCTTTCTTCAGCTATGGTATCCACTATAGTGCCACCGCTTCACCACGTGTGTGAAAGAGATCCCCACTCACCAGATGGAGTTGACCCTCTTGTTATATAAAAAAGAGTCAGAAGCGCTTAGTGGTCATCCAGAGACCAAGGGTATCCTCCAAACCATTCTCCAGTGTCCTGTGCAGTGGCGTTGGTAGGGGGGGCGTGGGGGGCTGGAGCCCCGAGTGGGGCCACACAAAAGCCCGGGTCTTGGGCATTAATTTATTGTATTATTAGGCCCGAGCCCAAGCGGCCAAATAAAAAGACTCAGAGTCAGACTGTCACTGACTGTCTTACTCAGCGCAGCCAGCGGGGATCCTGGACCCAGCAGGGCCTATGATGGACATCGCACTGGTCCAATGCCAGGACCATGGGACATGTGGCGTCTATCATAGGCGCCACCGGGTTCAGGAGGCGGAAATGACACTGCGGCTGCACCGAGCACTATCGGGTCTCCACGCTCTGTGTAAGTGGGCGGGCCATGGGCGCCTCTCCTACCCTGGCTCTGGCTGCCTGGTGCGTGCAGCCTGCTATCACTGAGTGGTCATGAATGGGATGGGCGTGACGCACACTACAGGTAAGGCTGAGCTGCAGCCTGCAGGAGTGTCAAGAGGTCAACTGAACGTGGAAAAGTCAGGTTGGTCAGTGTATGTGTCAGGCAGCCCACTTCTTAGAAAACCAAACTGGTAACTTCAGGGTTCCCAATTAGACTCACCCCAGCTCCTCTTCAGGTAGGGCAGTGTAGGTGTCAGGGGGGTTAGTATAGGGGTCTGGTAGGTTAGTGCAGTGGTCTGGTAGGTTAATGCAGTGGTCTGGTAGGTTAATGCAGTGCTCTGGTAGGTTAGTGCAGTGGTCTGGTAGGTTAGTGTAGCGGACAGGTAGGTTAGTGTAATGGTCAGGTAGGTCAGTGTAATGGTCAGGTAGATCAGTTTAGTGGTCAGCATTGATGGGCACTGGTGAGCCAAGTAGCAATCAGCAAGTGAGGCTACCCCCCCGGGCCGAGCCCTCCCCCCCAATGCCGAGCTTGAACTTCGGGCTGAAGCCCCTGGTCTTTTTCTCACCTAGCAACACCACTGGTCCTGTGGTGGTATCACCAATGACTCCAATCTCAGAATTATTTGTGGATGAGAAAGAAAGAGGAAGGGCTTCTCATAGTGTAAAATGTTTCAGATTTATTTAAAATATATCCATTGCCGATGTGCATACATGAAAGTTTAAAAACTTTGGCTTCCCATTAGTACAAAATTAAGCTATGGGCCATTAGACTCCAGCGTGCGTTCCACCTTCTTGGAAACATACACACCGTGCGTTCCAACTTGACGCGTTTCGTCACTATGTAGGACTGAGTCCTGGCCTATTAGCCTAGGAAACATCTGGTTCCTATTGGACGCAATGGAATTTGGATGCAGCAAATTAAATAATGTATCTTGAACCCGCCTCAAACTGGAATCAGGTATATTCGGCTCATCCCTAGCAACAATAAGTGAGGGGACATCTTCCAAAGGAAGCCTAGGATAGCAGTGAAAATCTGCTGGGGGGAATCTTCTCACCTACTCTATACAAAACTAAAGAAAAAAAAAAACTGTCGGGAGCAGGATCTGAACCCATGACCTCTGCTGGGGCCAGCAGTTGCTCTTCTTCCTGAGCCATCTGAGATGCTAGTCAGTGTTTTGTTGTATTACTTCCATAAACATCCTATTTAAACCTTGTCTCTGCACGTCCTGTTTGCCAGATTATTGTACTCTCTCCAGGTGATATTTTGCTCCTTTGTGTCCCTGCAACTGTCCTTATCTCCAATACCACAAGTTACCAACATTTCGCTCAACTATGCTTCTGTTTGATCATTTCTTGTGACCACTTACCGATCATTCAGCTTGTTTAAAAAATATACTTCTGCTTGGTCCCTACCTGCTATATCTGCAACTGGACCCCGGCTTGCTCACCTCCTGGTGGGGCGATCCTGAAGACAGTGACCTGGTAAAAACATGCAGCAATTGTCTTGTGAAAAAAAAATGCAGCAAATCCCACCTCCACCATCAGGAGCTCACTCTGCCGAATACCGGTTTGTGCTTAGACCTCAGACCTCTGGTGAGCTTGCGTCTTCTGCCAGGGTGACCTACCGCTGTACTTATCCTGTTGGTTGATGGGTACTTCTCTACTGCTATAGCTACTAGTGTATGAACCAGCCCCTTGGCTGTGACAAACTTTTGGATTGACATACACTTTAAAGTATGTAAACAGATGAAACGCATCAGTAGAGAAGGTCCCCTGCTTCTCAGAATGAATGTACATGCAGATTTGCTGGACAAATGGCTATGCTTTTTTCTTTTCTTTTTTTTTTTTTATATAGCTAGACCCTTAAGAATATTACTGCATGTGTGTTTTTAGGTGCATTACATATGTAGATGTGTGTTAACAAAGTTGTTACATGTTTTTGTGCTACTCTGTTCCTCTTTTCTTGTGAGATGCTGGGAGAGTCCTAATTAAGAGAAACATTACACACTCCGGACCCCTGCACTCTGCATTACTTACTTCTGACCCCTGTACTCTGTACATTAAATACTCCTGACCTCTGCATTCTGTACATTACATACTCCTGACCTCTGCATTCTTTACATTACATACTCCTGTCCCCTGTAATCTGTACCTTACATATTTCTGACCTCTGCATTCTGTACATTACATACTCCTGACCTCTGCATTCTGTACAGTACATACACCTGACCCCTGTAATCTGTACTTTACATACTCCTGACCTCTGCATTCTGTACATTACATACTCCTGACCTCTGCATTCTGTACAGTACATACACCTGACCCCTGTAATCTGTACTTTACATACCCCTGACCTCTGCATTCTGTACATTGCATACTCTTGACCTCTGCATTCTGTACACTAAATACTCCTGTCCCCTGTACATTATATACTCCTGACCCTTGTACTCTGTACATTATATAATCCTGACCCCTGCATTTTGCATCACTTACTTCTGACACCTGTACTCTGTACTTTACATATTCCTGACCCCTGTACTCTGTACTTTACATATTCCGGACCCCTGTACTTTGTACATTACACACTCCTGACCCCTCTACTCTGTACTTAAAAGTAAAAAATATACACCTATGTTTTTTCTGGAAGTTCTAATAGCTACAGTAATATATAAGGTGTATTTTACCTAGATATCTTTGTATATTAGGTTGTAAACGTTTGTATAGATATGTGTATTGTGTTTTTTTTCCCCAAAATTTTATTTTATTTTTGTTTACTGTTTTCTTGAAGATATGGCCCCTATCAGAGATCCCTATTACCACCCAATGCCCATCATTTCATCCAACCATTCATAGAGGAAATTATGTGCTAATAACAAGAAACATTCAAACTTACCAGAATCTGCCCCATGTGGTGTCATTACTGGAGCTCTTTAGATGTGGGTCAGTCTCAGGGTCCCATCTACACTGATTGGAGGTTCTGGCCGGTAGTAATAGAACCACAGCCACCGAATGTACCAGTAAACTGGAACCCATTGCCGGCCATCTCTCAGAGACATTGTTACACAGTGGTTTTAAAAGTTTACCTGAAGTTTATGAACTTTTTAATAAACATATAATACAAAAAAGGAAATGTGCGGGCAAAGAAAATATCAACAGAACTGGGAGATAATATTCTGGAACGTTCGGTGGAAGCTCTGGCGCTAAAGCTGATCATTTTAGAACATTGAAATATGTCCCAAGTAATGATTATACCTTCTGAGCCTCTCCACATTGTCTGATCACTGCTGGTCTGGGGGTTGGAGTTGGGTTGGGGGTTGGAGGAGGCTGTATTGTCCTTCTGCCGGATGCTCACCCTGGGACCCAGACTGCTGCTCCAGAGAAGGGTGTCCAGAAGGGATATACAGAGGATTCTGGAGGGCCTCATCCAAATCCTAAAAAGAAAGATTGACAGTGTCACCTGGTATATTTCTTTGTCATTAGTGTCAGTGGAATAAAATACCCCATGGTTGGTGTCAGTGGGATCAAATAAGACTCATCTTTGGTGTCAGTGGAATACAATAAGTCACATCTTTACTGTCAGTGTATTAAAATATGCCTTAAAATTGGTTTCAGTTAAATAAAATAATCCCATCATTAGTGTCAGTGGGATAAAATAAATCCCCACCGTTGGTGTCAGTGGGATATAATGAGCAGCATATTTGATGTCATTGAGATAAAATAGGTTCCGTTGTTGGTGTCATTGGGAACAAGGATGACCATTAGTTTTCAATTGTTATGTACCTGTAAAGGATACCAAATGCAGGTATCCAGTAGGGATGACCAGATCAGTGGGTTACACCTCAAGTAATCAGGAACTAGATCAAGTATGATGAAATAAAGTTTATTAACATAAATAACACCCTTCATACACTTTCAAACCATGAACAGTGTAGAAGTTAAAAATAAATGTGCAGCAAACCCAGAACGTCAACCTAACAAACAGCCGCCATGTACAAAACGGAGGGAGCTCACATGAACGGGGCAGGATTGGGACTGGGACAGGAAACAAGGGGAGCGGAGCAGGACACTAGATGGGGAGATTTAGGATACTAGATACTGGGTAATGGAAGCAGGTCACAGGATACAAGGCACAGGATCAGGCAGGGACACAGCTCACAGGTAGAACACTGATGCACTGATCTTCATTGAAGGTGGGATTAAATACCTTCCCAGCAGCCAGTATCGGGTGGGGCCTAATTAGTAGGAGAAGCTGGCTGCTGGGAGACATCCGCTGGTTGCCACCAGAACTGCACCCTTTAGCTCCGAGAACAACAGTGTCACCCGCAGGCAACCCAGGTCAGCACAAGTCCTGACATTACCTGAAGCAACCTTGCTGCTCTGTGCCTGCTGTTGACCACAACTATACTGGGACTGTCTATAGGGCAGGAGATAATTTCACTTGTAATGCTGGGTACTAGAAAAGAATGTTTTTCATCACCTAGGACCCCTCTGACATTCTGCAAAGTGCAAGATCTCCTGGATCCAGTATTACAGCCTGTGGAACATGGACACTATGGGGGAAAATGTCCAGGACTGCTTTGCAGGATCTGGGACATTTAGTAACTGTGCTTCAAGAGAACATGTCATTTTTTGAATGAAGGACATTGCTGGTAGGGACTAGGTGTTCCCATCTAGCCTCATACATCAGTCATATATCAGAGGTACATACTGTTTATTCCTGGAGAGATATGTTTTATTAACTGTTGTGAATCTTTCTTCATTCCATGGCTATGTGATCAGGAGTTGGATCTCACCTCTTGAGTAGCCGGTATCTCCTGGTAGATATGGGAAAGTCTGCTGTATACATGTTCATTGTTTCTCAGATCATTGTCACTGATGGATCCCATCTTCTTCTCAAGCTGCACCTGCTGCTGTTTGACAGCAATTATAAAAACACATATAAGAAAACTGATCCACCAGATCTGAGATTGGGCTGACTTTAAGGAGGCCATACACGGATCGCAATTTGGCTGGTTCAGCAAGGACCAGTTCTACTGATTGACTGCTGTACAAGTTTTTCTTGATTGATCACCACCACTTGCTATAACCAGCAGCACTGATCAGTGTATTCTGATGGTGGGGGGTCTACCCACTGTCAGAATGCAATCACTCAGCGAGAAGGGTTCCCCCATCCACATCAGGTGTGTGGAAGGGGGAATGGGGTCTATTTTTTTTTAACTTGCTATATGAATGAAAAGAAAACGAAGAATGTATGGCCTGCCTTAGAATAACAAATATGAACTGGGAAGAGAGACTACAGACACTGGGAAGACAGATTCCATGTGGAAGAAACTGCAAATAAGGGAAGTTGACGGGAGGGATTGGGGGAAGAAATTGGGGGAACTGGGATGGGAAACTGCGGGGGGTGGGGGTGGGGGAAGACTACAGGAACTGGGGAAGGAGACTGCAGGAACTGGGAGGATAGCCTGCAGGAACAGGACAAAGAAATTGCAAGAACTGGGGGAAGAAGAAACTAAAGATACTGGGGTAAAGGGGGAAGAAAGTGTAGGAACTTGGTGGGGAGACAACTGGGAGGGGAGCTTGCAGGAACTGGGAGGAAAAACTGCAAGAACTGAAGAGACAACATATGGGTACCAGGAGGGGAGACTGCAGGAACTGGGAGGAGAGACTGCAAAACGGGAAGAAGAAACTGAGGGAATTGGGGAAGAGAATGTAGAAACTTGGAGGAGAGACTGTGGGAACTGGAGAGAGACTGCAGGAACTGGGAGGAAAAACTGTGAAAACTGGGGAGAGTAAATGTAAGAACTGGGGGGAAAGACTCTAGGAACTAGAAAAACAGACTGTGGGAACTGGGAGGAAAGACTTCAGGAACTAGGAGGGGAGACTGCAGATACTGGAAGAAGAGACTCCAGGGCAGTGGCGGACAGTGGTAATTATTTTTGGCAGGGTGACAAAGAGTAACACCCCCCTGGTTTTGGTCAGGTGGGTCTGGTGCACTTACCTCATCTATGGTGGGCAGAGCTTCTCCCGAGCTTCACCGGTGGCTTCCCTTGCTCAGCGGCGATGGCTTTTTCCTACCCCTGCTCTCCATGGGCATCGTGGCAGCTTCCGTTTCCTCCCTCTTTCTCAGTGGACAATTGGGACTCTTCTCTTTTCGGCCAATCAGAAAAAGGGTCTCAGACCTGCCTCTGAATGGCCGGATTGAGGATCAGTATTTCAATAGCGAATATTCATTCGCTGTTGTAACACCTGGGTAGGATCAGGGCGCAGTGCTCTACACCATGAGCCCACCCTGTTTTGAAGCCTATTAGAGCCTCTGGCTGTTACTCATGCGCCGGGGGCGGTGCTCGGGAGCCCCTAATGGACGGGCCGCCACTGTTCCAGGGACTAAGAGGAGATATTTCAGGAAGTAGAAGTGCATAACGAAACTGAGCTAAGATACTGAAGGATCTAGGGGAAGAGACTGCAGGAACTCATTAAAGAGACTGCGAGAACTATGGGAAAAAGTCTATACACTGGGGAGGAGGGAGACTGCAGGAATCCTGAAGGGTGACTGCAGGAACTGGGAGGAGAGACTGCAGGAACTGGGAGGAGAGACTGCAGGAACTGGAGGGGAGACTGCAGGAACTGGGAGGAGAGACTGCAGGAACTGGGAGGAGAGACTGCAGGAACTGGGAGGAGAGACTGCAGGAACTGGGAGGAGAGACTGCAGAAACTGGAGGGGAGAAACTGCAGGAACTGGAGGGGAGAGACTGCAGGAACTGGGAGGAGAGACTGCAGGAACTGGGAGGAGAGACTGCAGGAACTTGGAGAAGAGAGACTGCAGGAACTGGGAGGAGAGACTGCAGGAACTGGGAGGAGAGACTGCAGGAACTTGGAGAAGAGAGACTGCAGGAACTGGAGGGGAGAAACTGCAAGAACTTAGGGGGTTGTCTGAAGAAATAAGGTGGATTATCTATGGAAACTCTGATGAGAAGCTGCAGGAACTTGGAGGAGAGACTGTGGGAATTAGAAGGTGCTACAGGAACTGTGGGAAAAGAATTAGAGTAGACTAAAAGCATTAGGTGAAAAGACTGCATAAAATGGGGGAAGGTATATAATGTATTACAAAGCCAAACGGTGGGAAGTGGATGTAGATTGTGGGTGTCTGACAAAGATGAGACCACTGGTGAGAAAATAACAGTAAAATCTAATGCCCTGGGACAGCAGTATTACTACCCAGTATATAGAGCTATAGGGAGGGTGTAGAAAGAGAAGCCGCATAGAAGTAAAATGGAGAAAGAGTTGGTTCCCCGGGACAGGAGGAGATAAATTAACTTACAAGGAGTGTGCTGGGACATGGACACTTCTCATGGAGTGGGGGCATAACAGAACGAGGAAGGCCTCTAGAGAGGGGGCTAAAGAGTCAGTCTACAGACTATGTGTGAGCTACATTATAGACATCATGAGGATCCAGAATTATCCCCATGTAAGATCAGACAATCATAGCATTTTCTGCATCCATAGATGCTTACCTGATCATAAACAACCCGTATTTCAAGGTTTCCTGGGGAAAAAAAAGACAATCCATCTGTTATTGTGAGTAAAGGGAGAACAAAGTCAACAATGCTAAATGACTGATCGGAGTCATGTGCACAGTGTTGGAACCTAAACGAATTGCCAGTATTATCTTAAAGTAGAGCTCCACCTTTATAGCAAGCCAATTTCATATTAGATATGCTAGACAGCACAGTCTGTATCTTTGTTAAACAACTTCTGCTTAAACTAGTTGCATTGGGAGTTCATCGTTTTCATTGGATGTTTATTAACAAAGATCTGTCCTGTCCTAAGCCAGACACCCAACATTTTTATGTAATAAACTAATATGGCTGCACCCATCTACATATATAATAAATACTGATTACAGAAACACGGTAAAGCAGATGGGATTTACGGGAACAATTCAGCATGGCACTGATGTAAGGGTACATGAATGATGTACAATGACCTGATTAACCAATCAAAAATCATCTCTTAGCTGGAATGAAAATGTCATTGCCTAAAGCCGGCCATAAATGATGCGATTTTCTTTCCTACAGCCATGGGTTGCAGGAAAGAAAATCGTTCGATTCCTTCATCAACACAGCCAGTGTTGATGGGGGAATTGCTCCTGTGGAGCTATTGTGTTCTCCTAGCTAGGGGCCGGGGGAGCTGTCCTGGCTGGGAGAACACACAGTGATTATTGCTAGAGACTATAGCCAATGGCAATAAGCGCATGAAAAATCTGACAGGCAGGTTGTACCCAAGTTGATTGCTTGATCAACTTGGGTACAATCAGCCTGCCCATACTGCCTGCCCATACATGGTTCTTGGCTGGTTCCTGTTGAACCGGCCGACATTCGAATCGTCTATAGCCGCCTTTAGCTGCAAGGGGATTTTTCACACTCTATTGGAAAATTAAACTTTGGAAGAATATGACTGACCAGAAATTAGAAATATTTTCTCCTTACGTTGAAGATTTTGTATCTTCTTCCATAGAAGAAAAACGCAGATCGCCAGAATGAGCACCACAGTCAGGCACGGGAGGACAATCTCCAGTATTGGAATTCTGAAACCAAAATGCCAAAATTTAAAAAGTGAATACATAAATAAATACCTAAATCACCTAATACATGCATATCAATAGCCTAATAAAAGAGAATTAAAAAAACAGCTTTTGCTGCAATTACTCACCTTCAATCGGAGTGGTCCTCCCAAGTAACTCTATTCTGCTACTAGATGTCACCAGTCTTCCACTTTGAAGATGGCAGCATTCAAACCCCTTCTCCCGCTTCCTTGGATCACTCTTCACTATTTTTTTTTTAAGCTGTACCGTGCGTGTTATTATTTATTATTCACAGATTTGTTTGGACACTTACTAGGTGATATCTGCAGTGTTTACTATACTGTATTTGAGTTATACCTTATTTACGATTAAGTATGCATATATGTGCAAACAAAACCCTCTGTTTTTCATGCAAATTGTTAGACAGCATGAATTTGTTTTTGTTTTTTTTTTCACAGGCAAGCTGGTAAGTGCTCTTGGAAATCCTTTTTTTGTTTGTGATGTGCGTTGACCTTCCATGTTAAACTTACTGCAAAGGCTAGTTATAGGTTGGGGTGAATGACAATTTTTGTACAGGAATTCAGGTGTTCATCAGGAACATCACCCGGACAGGAAATCAGATGTCCATCGGGACCATCACCCAGACAGGAAATCAGATGTCCATCTGGACCACCACCCAGACAAGAGATCAGGTGTTCATCAGGAATATCACCCAGGCAGGAAATCAGGTGTTCATCAACCGCATCATCCAGACAGGAAAACGGGTGTCCATCAGCAGCATCATCCAGATAAGAAATCAGGTGTCCATCAGCAGCATCACCCAGACAGGAAATCAGGTGTCCATCAGCAGCATCATCCAGACAGGAAAACGGGTGTCCATCAGCAGCATCATCCAGATAAGAAATCAGGTGTCCATCAGCAGCATCACCCAGACAGGAAATCAGGTGTCCATCAGCCGCATCATCCAGACAGGAAATAAGGTGTCCATCAGCCGCATCATCCAGACAGGAAATCAGGTGTCCATCAGCAGCATCATCCAGATAGGAAATCAGGTGTCCATCAGCCGCATCATCCAGACAGGAAATCAGGTGTCCATCAGCAGCATCATCCAGATAGGAAATCAGGTGTCCATCAGCCGCATCATCCAGATAGGAAGTCAGGTGTCCATCAGCTGCATCGCCCAAACAGGAAATCAGGTTTCCATCAACAGCATCATCCAGACAGGAAATTGTGTGACCATCAGAAACATCACTCAGACAGGAAATCAGATGACCATCAGGACCCAGACAAGAGATCAGGTGTTCATCAGGATTATCACCCAGACAGGAAATCAGATGTCCATCAGCAACATCGCCCAGATAGGAAATCAGGTGTCCAATAGCAGCAGCATCCAGACAGGAAATTAGGTGACCATCAGAAACATCATCTAGACCCGAAACCAGATGTCCATCAGCTGCATCGCCCAAACAGGAAATCAGGTTCCATAAGTATCACCTTGACAGCAAATAAGATTTTCACTAGGAACATCACACAGACAGGAAATCAGGTGTCCATCAAGAACATCACATCGACAGGAAATCAGGTGTCCATCAGCAGCATCATCCAGACAGAAAATTAGGTGACCATCAGGAACATTGCACAGGTGGGAAATTAGATGTTTAACGGGAACATCACCCAGGCATGAAATCATGCAGGAACATCACCCAGACAGAAAATTAGGTGTCCACCAAGAACTTCAGCTAGACAGGAAATCAGATGTCCATCAGGAGCATCACCCAGACAGGAAATGGGCTATCCATTAGGAGCATGATCGAGAGAAGAAATTAGGTGTTCATCAGGAACCTTACCCAGACAGGAAATCAGGCATCTGTCAGGAACATCACTGAGATAGCAAATCAGGTGTCCATCAGGAACATCACCCAGACAGGAAAACAGGTGTTCATCAGGAACATCACCCAGACAGAAAATCAGTTGTTCACCAGGAACATCACCCAGACAGGAAATCAAGTGTCCACCAGAAATATGTCTCACCTCCCTCTGCATTCTTCAAGTATGTGCTTTACTCCGGCAAGTGCTAGGAGCCAGAGACAGTTTGCTATCAACTCCTTGCTGGTTGTGGTGTGAAGCAGCCATGCACCAAGGTGGGGTGTTCTGTCCAACATTACAGCCAGTGTTACAGGCCACCTAGGAAGATGGTACTTTGTCCCATCAGGAACTAAAATATGTAGACACAGTCAGTATTTCTTCTTTAAGCTCCTCCCTAACCAAATAAAAAAATATTTAAAAACAACCCATATTAAAGGAATGGAATATACTTACAGTATACGTGGTAACAATTAGCACAATTAGTATATCCATACAATTAAGCATTACTGATGGGAATGTCACTGAAATATGTAAAATATATCCAAAAATATAACCTGCAAGAAAGCTTCCCACAGGTGTTCAGCATAGGTGGTTGCTGTATATTATTGCTACCAAGAGACCCGATGCTGGAAATTATAGCCTCTGGTGTTATTTTCTGCTATTGCTATGTATTGCATTCCCATTACTAATGTTCTTATCTATGCTGACACCTAGTTGTATTTTTGTGCCATATCAACTTGTTTATGTAGCTTTTGGTATGTTCCTTCTTTTCCACCTCCTGATTGGTGCTAGGTAGTAAAATTGTAATTAGTTTCTGTCTGTTTTTTTCCATACTCCATCAGTCAGTCTCTAGTCTTCATAGCAGATGTGAGGCCGGGAGGAAAATTGTCTTTTGCACAATTCAGGAGACTTGAAAATACATCCATTGAGAAGTACAATTGTGTTGAATTTAACTTTCGTGTTTTATTGGTTGTATTGAGTTGAGCTGTCCTGGTATGTCCATGCATAAATCTGCATTTGAAACAGAATGGAGATATACCATCTCTTCATTCCTTCACCTTGGTGGACCATACTACAAATGTTCAGCTTTGTGACCCATAAAGACAGAGACAAGGGTGTGTTTACCTTCCGGCAGAGGAAATAAGGATAAGATCAATTTGTGGTTTCAAAGAAAATAGGGAAGTTGATAAGAAATACATCTGATCAGATTGTGTGGTGTATTTCTTGGAACATGTCTTAGACCCCTTTCACGCTGAGCCGTCCCGGGCGTCAGCGGTAAAGCGGCGCTATTTTAAGCACCGCTTTACCGTCATTGTAGCGGCGCTATTCGGCCGATAGCGGGGCGGTTTTAACCCCGAAAACTCCGGTGCAGCGGCGCTTTGCCAGCGGTATAGTGGCGCTGCCCCGTTGTTTTCAATGGGCAGGAGCGGTGGAGGAGCGGTGTATTCACCGCTCCTCCACCGCTGCAAAGAAGCTGCTGGCAGGACTTTTTGTGACGCCCTGCCTTCTTCATTCTTCCAATGATCCAGATAAGTTGCTCGTGTAGTGCAATAATGGGGGGCCCAACTCTTGTCCTGATCCCCTATTTTGCATCCAAAATATAGGTGGTATGTCTTTTTTACCACTGCCCTCGTACTGCACTTTTCAGATGCAAATGTAACCTCGCCACAAATGTAGCAGAAGTTATCGCCGTTGTTTACACAGTTTTGAGGCATCTTGGCTTCTGAGAGGAAATATCACGCAACTGTTCCTTGGAAATGTTAGGCAATGACACTTTCACAAGTCACAAGATCTAACTGTATGATGCGTAGATCTGACCAAGATAAATGTACCTTGTAATAAAAGAAGAATAAATTACAGTCAGGTAATAATCCTTAGTTGCAAAGTGAAGATAAATTTATACACTCCCACGAGGTTCCATTTTCATTGTTCTACCGTACTTTGTCGAGAAGTTATGAAGCATCATCAGACACCTCCCTCACTTGTACGCAAATATACTCGCCTGTGTACGGGGACGGACTGGGAAAAAAAAAACAGCCCTGGAAATAATTTCCGACCAGTCCCATAGCATTAATAAAGCAGCCCAACAGCTTAACGTCATTGTTTTCTTGTTCATAAAAGGGATAACCATGCATTTTGAAGCACATTTGAAGAGTGCATTATACTCATCAGTGCCCATCAGCACAGCCTCATCAGTGCCCATTAATGCCGCCTCACCAGTGCCCATCAATGCAGCCTCACCAGTGCCCATCAATACAGCCTTACCAGTGTCCATCAATGCAGCCTCACCAGTGTCCATCAATGCAGCCTCACCAGTGTCCATCAATGCAGCCTCACCAGTGCCCATCAATGCAGCCTCACCAGTCAATGCAGCCTCACCAGTGCCCATCAATGCAGCCTCACCAGTGTCCATCAATGCAGCCTCACCAGTGTCCATCAATGCAGCCTCACCAGTGTCTATCAATGCAGCCTCACCAGTGTCCATCAATGCAGCCTCACCAGTGTCCATCAGCTCAGCCTCATCAGTGCCCATCAAAGTAGTCTTACCAGTGCCCATCAATGCAGCCTCACCAGTGCCCATCCAATGCAGCCTCACCAGTGCCCACCCAATGCAGCCTCACCATTACCCATTCAATGCAGCCTGACCGGTGTCCATCAGCGCAGCCTCAGCAGTGCCCATCAGTCCAGCCTCAGCAGTGCCCATCAGCGCAGCCTTACCAGTGCCCATCAGCGCAGCCTTACCAGTGCCCATCAAAGCAGCCTCACCAGTGCCCATCAGCGCCGCCTGATCAGTGACCATTAATATAGTCTTACCAGTGCCCATCAATGCAGCCTCATCTGTGCCCATCAGCTCAGCCTCAACAGTGCCCATCCAATGCAGTCTCACCAGTGCCCATTAATGCAGCCTGACCAGTGCCCATCAGCGCAGCCTTATCAGTAGCAAAAAATGCAGCCTCACTAGTGCCCATCAGTGCAGCCTTACCAGTGCCTGGGGATTAGAGAGAGGAAAACCGCCAGATTACAGATTGCGGGGATCTCCAGCTTACCTGGCGGCCGCTGTCATATGAGGTTTCGCCTCCTGGACCGGCTTCTATGATAGACAGCACACTGGTCTAATGCAGGGTTGTGTGACGGCATTGAACCAGTGTGCTATCTATCATAGGAGCCGATCCAGGAGGCGGGACTTCGTATGACAGCAGCCACCAGGTAAGCGGGAGATACTGTGTAATCCAGCGGCGCTCGCCTTGACCTCCAAGGCAGCCCAATGGACCCAGCGGGATTTGTGGTATAGCCGGACCTGGGCGCCCCCCCTCTGCTTCAGCTCGTAGTGCCAGGATCTGCAAAGTGGCCCCAGGGCAGGCGGACTACCGAAACATTTCCCGCTATGCTGGTCGGCCAGTCCGGCCCTGCCTGTGTATAACGCTTTATTGTGAAATATCTTGAAAACTTTAGCCAACCAGCACCTTTATCACCTGTTTTCTAATTCATCTGATCAAAGCTAAGTACAGGGGGATCCTATGAGTAGAGGAGAGGCTCAGTACAGGGGGATCCTATGGGTAGAGGAGGGTTCAGTACAGGGGGATCCTATGGGTAGAGGAGAGGTTCAGTACAGGGGGACACTATGGGTAGAGGAGAGGTTCAGTACAGGGGGACACTATGGGTAGAGGAGAGGCTCAGTACAGGGGGACACTATGGGTAGAGGAGAGGCTCAGTACAGGGGGATCGTATGGGTAGAGGAGAAGCTCAGTACAGAGGTGTCCTATGGGTAGAGGAGAGGTTCAGTATAGGGGAGTCCTATGAGTAGAGGAGAGGCTCAGAAAAGAGGGATGCTATGAGTAGAGGAGAGGCTTGGTACAGGGGCAACACTATGGGTAGAGGAGAGACTCAGTACAGGGGGACACTATGGGAAGAGGAGAGGCTCAGTACAGGGGGACACTATGGGAAGAGGAGAGGCTCAGTACAGGGGGACACTATGAGTAGAGGAGAGGCTCAGTACAGGGGGATACTATGGGTAGGGGAGAGGCTCAGTACAGAGGGATACTATGGGTAGGGGAGAGGCTCAGTACAGAGGGATACTATGGGTAGGGGAGAGGCTCAGTACAGGGGGACACTATGAGTAAAGGAGAGGCTCAGTACAGGGGGACACTATGAGTAGAGGAGAGGCTCAGTACAGGGGGGCACTATGAGTAAAGGAGAGGCTCAGTACAGGGGGATACTATGGGTAGGGGAGAGGCTCAGAAAAGAGGGATCCTATGAGTAGAGGAGAAGCTTAGTACAGGGGGACACTATGAGTAGAGGAGAGGCTCAGTACAGGGGGTCCTATGGGTAGAGGAGAGGCTCAGTACGGAGGGACACTATGAGTAGAGGAGAGGCCCAGAACAGAGGGATGCTATGAGTAGAGGAGATATATAAACGAAATTCTGCGCTGGCAACTTACCAAGTAGAAAATTAATAAACTATAATAAAACCAAATAATAAAACCAAATAATAAATACACTATGCAAATAGTTGTGAATGTGAAAAAAAAATGTATAAAGGGAAAAAATTTTTTATGTGGACCTTGCACAATTTGCTGTATACTGAGTGAAATCATGCACATATGCACTAACAGACTAGGTAACTCAATGTAATAAGGGACAAATCAAAAATATATATGTACATACAAGTGATGCAGTTTGGATGAATAATCCAAAAAAAACCCCCACATCCAAAACACTATGCGACTTGAGGCGATAGAATATCGCTAAACTGATGCAAAAAAATATATATAATATATATAAGTGCTCTCATGTATTCATAATCATAAATAGCAATGAAGTGAGCCTCTAAACAAAATAAACACCAAGTGAAATTATGAAACAAAAGTGTCAATTGGATCAAAATTTGCAAATGACAGAGTATCTATTAAATCAAAATGTTCCTTCACAAAAGGACAATCAGCAGACTTCCAGCTTTTTCATCCGTATGATAAATCAGGGCAAAAGGTATGCTGATGTAGGATATGGTTAGAAGGAAACTTTTGGGACCACAAAGCTCGCGTTCCACCAAAAGAAAAGAAAAGACATATAGTGTAAAACCTTAGGATACCATGGGGTCACCTGCGCATATGTGCGCTACTCACGGGACCGGCATGCAGAGCAGGCATTCAGATACTTGGTCGGTTCGCCGCTGAACGGCGTGCGTTCCACCAACTCCAGGAAGTGATGTCACTGGTTAAACAGACGTAGGCAGGATGTTGTGTCGACGCGTTTCGCCCCTCCCCCAGGGCGTTATCAAAGACCTAGTCTGTTAGTGCATATGTGCACGATTTCACTCAGTACACAGCAAATTGTGCAAGGTCCACATAAAAAATGTTTTCCCTTTATACATTTTTTTTCACATTCACAACTATTTGCATAGTGTATTTATTATTTGGTTTTATTATTTGGTTTTATTATAGTTTATTAATTTTCTACTTGGTAAGTTGCCAGCGCAGAATTTCGTTTATATATTACTAAAGTGTCAGCACTTTTATCCTGCAGCTGCAACGGGATAGTTAGAGTTTGAAGATTATCATATAACATAAATTTATTTGCGCGCGCTGTTTTGTATGTATTTATGAGTAGAGGAGAGGCTCAGTACAGAGTTGTCCTATGGGTAGAGGAGAGGCTCAGTACAGGGGGGTCCTATGGGTAGAGGGGAGGCTCAGTACAGAGGTGCCCTATGGGTAGAGGAGAGGCTCAGTACAGAGGGGTCCCATGGGTAGAGGAGAGGCTCAGTATAGGGGGGGTCCTATGAGTAGAGGAGAGGCTCAGTACAGGGGGACACTATGAGTAGAGGAGAGGCACAGTACAGAGCTGTCCTATGGGTAGAGGAGAGGCTCAGTATAGAGGGGTCCTATGAGTAGAGGAGAGGCTCAGTACAGGGGGACACTATGGGTAGAGGAGAGGCTTAGTACAGAAGGATACTATGGGTAAAGGAGAGACTCAGTAAAGGGGGACACTATGGGTAGAGGAGAGGCTTAGTACAGGGGGATACTATGAGTAGAGGAAAGGCTCAGTACAGGGGGGTCATATGGGCAGAGGAAAGGCTCAGTACAGGGGGCCCTATGGGTAGAGGAGAGGCTCAGTCCAGGGGGGACACTATGAGTAGAGGAGAGGCTCAGTACAGGGGGACACTATGAGTAGAGGAAAGGCTCAGTACAGGGGGGTCATATGGGCAGAGGAAAGGCTCAGTACAGGGGGCCCTATGGGTAGAGGAGAGGCTCAGTCTAGGGGGGTCCTATGAGTAGAGAGGCTCAGTACAGGGGCACACTATGGGTAGAGGAGAGGCTCAGTATAGAGGAGATACTGGAGGTAGAGGAGAGGCTCAGTATAGAGGAGATACTGGATGTAGAGGAGAGGCTCAATATAGAGGAGATACTGAAGGTAGAGGAGAGGCTCAGTATAGAGGAGAGGCTCAGTATAGAGGAGATACTGGAGGTTGAGGAGAGGCTCAGTATAGAGGAGATACTGGAGAGGCTCAGTATAGAGGAGATACTGGAGGTAGAGAGGAGGGGCTCAGTATAGAGGAGATACTGGAGGTAGAGGAGAGGCTCAGTATAGAGGAGATACTGGAGAGGCTCAGTATAGAGGAGATACTGGAGGTAGAGGAGAGGTTCAGTATAGAGAAGATACTGGAGGTAGAGGAGAGGCTCAGTATAGAGGGGATACTGGAGGTAGAGGAGAGGCTTAGTATAGAGGGGATACTGGAGGTAGAGGAGAGGCTCAGTATAGAGGAGATACTGGAGGTAGAGGAGAGGCTCAGTATAGAGGGGATACTGGAGGTAGAGGAGAGGCTTAGTATAGAGGGGATACTGGAGGTAGAGGAGAGGCTCAGTATAGAGAAGATACTGGAGGTTGAGGAGAGGCTCAGTATAGAGGAGATACTGGAGAGGCTCAGTATAGAGGAGATACTGGAGGTAGAGAGGAGGCTCAGTATAGAGGAGATACTGGTGGTAGAGGAGGGGCTCGGTATAGAGGAGATACTGGAGAGGCTCAGTATAGAGGAGATACTGGTGGTAGAGGAGAGGCTCAGTATAGAGGAGATACTGGAGGTAGAGAGGAGGCTCAGTATAGAGGAGATACTGGTGGTAGAGGAGGGGCTCGGTATAGAGGAGATACTGGAGGTAGAGGAGAGGCTCAGTATAGAGGAGATACTGGAGGTAGAGGAGAGGCTCAGTATAGAGGAGATACTGGAGGTAGACTGCCACCCACCCAAAGCCCTCCAACCCTATTTTTAGCTCAACTATTCTAACTGGCCTGTGGACATGTTAGAAGATCTTGTTGCCTTTTTATGTATTTTTGCCACTTATGAAAAAGTAATGGGAAAAAAAAATTAGTGAGATATCCACAGCTTCTCACCTATAGTTTTTATCATCATCATCATCATCATCATCATCATCATCATCGTCGCTAAGATCGCTGGTTTTATTACCTTAAAAGAATTAAAACAAAGCAGAGTTTACACAGCTCCTCCACACGTTGGTCTGTAGTTCCCCTGAAAGTCATTCCTTTTCTCTTAAAGCCACAAATCATGGAATAGGACAGAACATCAATCTCAGAGAGCTCTTTGCTGATCCGGCCTTTTTTCTGCCTGGGCAGGAGACAAATGTCATATAGAGTAATGTTTTGTCTACTGCTATATGTGAGAGCTTCATTCTTCCCCTGTTAGAGGTTGTGAAGGAAGCAGCAGGCACCAGCCATGTCTTTAGCAGTCAGTGACATCATCGAGACCCATTGACTTGCTGGCCAGGAATATCCAGCCATGTAAACAAAGGGGCGGGGATAGCACTGACATCACTGACCAAATATGGTCATGTCAACAGCTACAGTAGATGACCTCATTTCCCAGATAAAGCCACCTGGCCATATTTTCTGAATACCCCACCCTATTGTTTACATTTAGTAGACGGGACCAGAGCTGTCATTTATTGTGAGTGTAGCGGTGGGATAAGACAAGCCCATCAGTTGGCGGGTTTTTTCTTTTAGCAAGTTGGCGGGCAATGTTCATCATGATTGTCCCTGGATGATGTGAGTGACAATGGAACTTCATAATAGGACTTTTTTTTTTTTAAAATAAAACACTTGTCAAAAGGTGTGTTTTATTTACACGTGTTTTGTGACTGTGTAGGGACACTGTGTACCCCTTTCTCTTTCACATGGAGGGGCTGGTATTTAGGGGCCCCTTTATTGTTAAAGGGACTTCCAGATTCCGATAAGCCCCCCACCCACAGATTGGGCCAGGGTTTTGGGGAGGAGGCGCTTCATCATCATGGAGACAAGGTGCTTTGTTATGGGAAACGCCATTGGATTGGTACCCTCCCTATATTGAGGGCATGTGGCTTGGTATGGTTCAGGAAGCGGGGTGGAAGTGCATGATTGACCCTCTACTTTTCTTGCCTGCCAGGCTACATTGTTGTATAAGGGTCTGCTATGGATTTTATTTTTGCTTGGAGTCCCCCTTGAAATTCATACCAGACCCTCATCATCATACCAGACCCTCATCATCATACCAGACCCCATCATCATACCAGACCCCATCATCATACCAGACCCCCATCATTATGCCAGACCCCCATCATCATGTCAGACCCCCATCATCATACCAGACCCCCATCATCATGCCAGACCCCCATCATCATACCAGACCCCATCATCATACCAGACCCTCATCATCATATCAGACCCTCATCATCCTACCAGACCCCCATCATCATGCCAGACCCCCATCATCATACCAGACCCCCATCATCATGCCAGACCCCCATCAAGATAAGGGTCTAGTATGTATTTTTACAAGACCCTCATGTAGGGTAATGGTCTGGTGTGAATGAAGGCAATCCCCAGCCATTTGTTTACAATCAAAAGTAAGAGGCTGGAAACTGTAATTAGCAGATTCTTATAATCCCCCCACCCACAGATTGGGCCAGGGTTGTGGGGAGGAGGCTCTTGTATTCATCATCATGGGGAAAAGGTGCTTTGCTATGGGAAACACCACTGGAATGGTACCTTCCCTATATTGAGGGCATGTGTCCTGTTTTTGGCTCTCCCTATCAGAGGGGGGTCTGTGCTGATAATCAGCACATTGATTATCAGCACAGCCCCCATCAAATGTACCCATCAGCTGCCAATCAGTGTCCAGCAGCTGCCAGTCCATGTCCCATCATTAACTCCTGTCAGTGCCCAATAAAGTGTCAATCATTGGCCACCACAGTGCAAATCAGTGCCCATCATATTGCCAATCAGTGTCCTTCACAGTGCCAATCAGTGCCCAGCATTAACACCTGTCAGTACCTGCCCAATCAGAGCTGCCCATTAGTGCTATCTATTAGTGTCCATCAATGCCACATGTCAGTGCCAATCAGTGCCACCTATCAGTGCCCATCAGTGCTGCCTGTCAGTACCCATCAATGCCGCCTGTCAGTGCCCATCGGTGCCGCCTATCGGTGCCCATCAGTGCTGTATATCAGTGCCCATCAATTCTACATATCAGTGCATCCTCATCAGTGCCCATCAGTGCCACCTTATCAGTGCCAACTCATCAGTGCCCATCAGTGCCTCCTCATCAGTGCCGCCTCAATAGTGCCCATCAGTAAACGAGAAAACAAAATTTTACAACAGAAACAAAGAAAAAACATTTTTTTTCTAAAATTTCGGCCTTTTGTAGTTTGTTTAGCAAAAAGTAAAAACCCCAGAGGTGATCAAATACCACCAAAAGAAAACTCTATTTGTGGGAAGAAAATGATAAAAATTTAGTTTGGGTGCAGTTTTACATGTCCGCGCAATGGTCATTCAAAGTGCGATAGCGCTGAAAGTTGAAAATTGTCCTAGGCAGGAAGGGGGGGGGGAAGCGCCCGGTATTGAAGTGGTTAAAGGAATTTTACATTTTAATGTTTTACTTTAACCGTTATTAAAATTGCTGCTCTCACCAAACATTTTTTTTTTTGCTTGCTTGGTGCATATCCCACATGGCAGTACCCAGCCTCCCATGACTCCCATTGACTTTAATGGGGTTCAAATGTGGGAATTTGGCACCAGATCATCAGTAAGCTCCCTGAACCCCTCCCAAACCAAACCCAGCTATATTCATCTGATCCCTACTTCTGACTGACCTACTCCAACAAAAAACAGGCTGCTCTTTCCTTAGAGAGAGAGGATAACTTCACTCAATCTGAGAAAAGAACAGCTGCTGCAAGCACTGGGGAAGGAGGCAGAGTCTCTTAAAGTGGACCTGTCAGTATCTTTACACATCTGTGTCACACAATTTGTCCAATCAACGCTCCACCTTTTTTTTTCATCAGTAAGCCCCCCCCCTTCCCCTGAGCTTCAGTTCAATTACTGTGCCTAAAGTGAAATGATGTGATCAGAATTTACATGATTGTGTCATCTCTGAACCAGAATCTCAGTCCAGGAGGTAGACAGTGACCTTGGATGATGCCTGAAAGAAGATGTCACCATCCTTCTAGAGAGAAAAGTAGATAAAGTCATCAGCAGGGGCAGTAATATGACCTCTGTGAAAGGGAATAGATGTCCAAATCTAGTCAACAGAAAAAAAACAACAACTGGCAACTTCATGAACCTTAAACTTATTTATTATGCCATCCTAGTGAGTAGACAGACAGTGGCAGACGCGTTTCGGCGACAAGCCTTGTTCACAGCACAACTATCGTCAAAACGCATCTGACACTGTCTGTGGGATGTCATAATAAAGATGTTTGAGGTTCTTGCCAGCTTTTTTTTTTTTTCTGTTGACTATATTGTCTTTTGGTGGATTGGAGGACACCACAACTTGGGCACCCGGAATACAGCTTCCAGCTACATACCATGGCTCCACTGCTCTGAGCGATGCATTGCTTCTGTTTGAGATGAGCCAATCTGTTATCCCAGATAACTGGCCACAATGTTTGCAGGTGATGATCGGGTTGAATAATGGTTCTTCCGACACATCGAGTATTTCAACCAAATGGCATCCAACTGCACATTGCCTCAACATGTAGTGAACTTCAGCTTGCTCTCCTACCCATAGGAGAACCCCCTCTAACATGTTTCACCCAGTAAAGGCCTCAGCGATTAAGGTCCTTCAGCTCACTGGGATGGCATAATAAAGAAGTTTGAGGTTCGTGGAGTTGCCAGATGTTTTTTTTCTGATGAATAAATTGGGGCATCTATTCCCTTTCACAGAGATCACATTACTACCCCTGCTGATGACTTTATCTACTTTTTTCTCCAGAAAGATGATGGCATCTTCTTTTAGACATCATCCAAGGTCATTATCTAACCTCTGGACTGAGATTCTGGTTTAGAGATGACACAATCATGTAAATCCTGATGACATCATCTCACTCTAGGCCTGTAGGAACTACAGTTCTCATCATGCCTAGTCGGGTCTGTGAATGTCAGAGTTCTATAATGCCACAATGTTTGCAGGTGCTGATTGGGTTGAATAATGGTTCTTCAGACACATCGAGGACTTCAACCAAATGGCACCCGTCTGCACATTGCCTCAACCTACAGTGAGCTTCAGCTTGGTCTCCTACCCATGGGAGAACCCACTCTAACATGTTTCACCCAGTAAAGGCCTCAACGATTAAGGCCCTTCTGGTCGAAAAGTAATAGAGGGGGGTTCTCCCATTGGTAGGAGACCAAGCTGAAGCCATTATTTACTAATGTAAATGTATATGCTGAGGCAGTGTGTGGATTGGTCCCATGTGGTTGTGTTACACAGACAGATTATTGAGCATTCAAAGACCTAACTTAAAATAATATATCTGATGCATGGTTGATTTGCATAGTTTTGAAGGTGCAGGCACTGAGGCTGTCATCCTAATTCTGGTTTTACTACTAAGTGACCCAGAGAAAGCATGTAGCCAGTGAAGCTCCCCAGTACTTGATCTACATTCTATTTTCTTTGTAGTCACTTACTATAGAGTGCAGCAAGGATGAAGGTTAGAGAGGCAGAACTGCCATTTAAAAAAAAGGCCAAGCCATCAATGGCAGATCTTATATTATTATTATAATACAGGATTTATATAGCGCCAACAGTTTGCGCAGCGCTTTACAATGTAGGGAGACAATACACCAACAGTACAATTCAAAATAAGAGGGTTAGAGAAGCCCTGCTCCTGGGAGCTTACAATCTAAGAGGGAGGGGCTGGTGAAACAAAAGGTAGGGACTGTGAGGGATGAACTGATGAGGGGAGGAAGAGATGGGTTTTCAGGGATCGCCTAAAAGTGGACAGAGTAGGAGATAGCCAGACAGATCGGGGTAGTGCGTTCCAGAGGATGGGAGAGGCTCAGGAGAAGTCCTGGAGATGAGCATGGGAGGAGGAGACAAGGGAGCTAGAGAGCAGAAGGTCTTGGGAGGAGCGGAGTTATATTTCTATCCTCAGGATTCCTGTAAAAGCAGATCTGAAAGCAAGCACATGTGAACTGTATATGTGTGGTATACGTTACCTGGGAAGAATTGTTTGAATCTACTCAACCAGTCCTGGGATTCAACCAGCTCTGCCAGAAAGAATAAATTGATTAATGATGTCATTTTTCTCCACTCAAATAAGAAATACAACTTGGTCAGAGACCCGCCACTGAATGGTTTCTTCTCTCTGCTCACTCAGTATGACTCACAATGCCGGACTTCCCTCTCCTATGCCCAGAGAATTACCATCAGATAACACAAAGGCATATAGATAATACAACTAGTTATATTCAACATTGATCAGACAGGGGATAGAGAGATACAATGTAACATTGTTTATAAACATTGAACAGACGGGGGATAGAGAGATACAAAGTCGTCGCCCACGGGTCGGCGGGGCGGAGCGCGATCGCCTAGTACAGAGTCAGAATGGGGATCTGTCTTTGTAAACAAGCAGATTCCCATTCTGTCTAGTGACATGACAGATATCTGCCGTCCCCAGTGATCGGGAACAGCGATCTGTGTCATGTCCCAGGCAGCCCATCCCCCCTACAGTTAGAACACACTGAGGGAAAACACTTAACCCCTTGATTGCCCCCTAGTGTTAACCCCTTCCCTGCCAGTGACATTTATACACCGATCAGTGCATTTTTTTAGCACTGATCAATGTAATAATGTCACTGGTCCCCAAAAAGTGTCATTTGGGTTCAGATTTGTCCGCCGCAATGTCGCAGTCCTGCTAAAAATCACAGATCGCCGCCATTGCCAGTAAAAACAATAAAAAATAATAAAAGTCCCCAAATCTGTCCCATAGTTTGTAGACGCAATAACTTTTGCGCAAATCAATCAATATACGCCTATTGTGATTTTATTTACCACAAATATGTAGAACAATATATATCGGCTTACACCGATGAATACATTCGTTTTTTATATATTTTTTGGGGGGGATATGTATTATAGCAAAAAGTAAAAAAAATTTAAAGCGACGCAGTGCCGTATCACACAAAAGGTCTGGTCATTAAGGGGGGAAAATCCTTGCGGTCCTCAAGTGGTTAAACTGACATCAAATGTAAAAAACAAAGATTTGCTTTTTTATTTTTGTCTTTTGTTTTTTGTCTAACGTTTGCAAAAAAATTAAAATAATTTTTGCTGGACAATATTACCAAAAGGAAGCCGTGTTTATCTCCAAAAAGTTGTATGTTTTTGAAAATCGTGCTAAAAGTTATTGCCTAATAAACCGGCTCATACCAGAAATGTGTACTGTATTATATTATATATATAAAATATATGTTTTAAAATGTACATACTTTTCACATAATCTTTGGCTTTTTTCAACCAGTCTCGTGGTCTACGAATTCCTGCCAGACAACATATACAGGTCAGAGATCTCAGGTTTCTCCAATGCAGTGAATCAATACAGGTTAGTCAACTAAATATCCCAATCCTAATATCCCAATTTTTCCATCATGCATTGCAGTAGAGACCAATCAGCCCACAGCTCAGGTAGGGTTGCCACCGGTCCGGGATTCACCCGCAACAGACACATAGCCGGTGCACAGAACCTGCCGTGCGAGCCAAGGGGACACCGACTGCTGGGGGAGTGCAGAGCTGAGGGGACACCGACCGCTGGGTGACTTTGATTAATTTTTGATTTCTTTGGTAATTAAAAGTCCACTGCCCTACTGACACCGTCCACTTCTCTACAGACACCGTCCACTGCCCTACTGACACCGTCCACTTCTCTACTGACACCGTCCACTGCCCTACTGACACCGTCCACTGCTCTACTGACACCATCCACTGCCCCACTGACACCGTCCACTGCTCTACTGAAACCGTCCACTGCTCTACTGACACCATCCACTCTACTGACACCATCCACTGCTCTACTGACACCGTCCACTGCTCTACTGACACCATCCTCTGCTCTACAGGCACCGTCCACTGATCTACTGACACCACCCACTGCTCTACAGGCACCGTCCACTGATCTACTGACACCATCCACTGCTCTACTGACACCATCCACTGCTCTACTGACACCATCCACTGCTCTACTGACACCGTCCACTGCTCTACTGACACCGTCCACTGCCCTACTGACACCGTCCACTGCTCTACTGACACCGTCCTCTGCTCTACTGACACCGTCCTCTGCTCTACTGACACCGTCCTCTGCTCTACTGACACCGTCCACTGCTCTACTGACACCCTCCACTGCCCTACTGACACCGTCCACTGCTCTACTGGCACCGTCCTCTGCTCTACTGACACCATCCTCTGCTCTACAGGCACCGTCCACTGATCTACTGACACAACCCACTGCTCTACTGACACCGTCCACTGCTCTACTGACACCCTCCACTGCCCTACTGACACCGTCCACTGCTCTACTGACACCATCCTCTGCTCTACAGGCACCGTCCACTGATCTACTGACACCACCCACTGCTCTACTGACACCGTCCTCTGCTCTACAGGCACCATCCACTGCCCCACTGACACCGTCCACTGCCCCACTGACACCGCACTCTGCCTCACTGACACCATTCTCTGCCCCACTGACACTGTCCACTGCCCTACTGACACCATCCACTGCCCTACTAACATCGTCCACTGCCCCACTGACACCGCACTCTGCCCTACTGACACCATCCTCTTCCCCTCTAACACCGCCTTTTGCCCCACTGACACTGTCCTCTGCCCTACTGACACGGTCCTCTGCCCTACTGACACCGTCCTCTGCCCTACTGACACCATCCTCTGCTCTACTGACACCATCCTCTACCCCACTGACACCGTCCACTGCTCTTCTGACACCGTCCACTGATCTACTGACACCGTCCACTGATCTACTGACACCGTTCACTGCTCTTCTGACACCGTCCACTGATCTACTGACACTGTCCACTGATCTACTGACACGGTCCACTGATCTACTGACACTGTCCACTGCCCTACTGACACCATCCACTGCCCTACTAACATCGTCCACTGCCCCACTGACACCGCACTCTGCCCTACTGACACCATCCTCTTCCCCTCTAACACCGCCTTTTGCCCCACTGACACTGTCCTCTGCCCTACTGACACGGTCCTCTGCCCTACTGACACCGTCCTCTGCCCTACTGACACCATCCTCTGCTCTACTGACACCATCCTCTACCCCACTGACACCGTCCACTGCTCTTCTGACACCGTCCACTGATCTACTGACACCGTCCACTGATCTACTGACACCGTTCACTGCTCTTCTGACACCGTCCACTGATCTACTGACACTGTCCACTGATCTACTGACACTGTCCACTGCTCTACTGACACCGTCCACTGATCTACTGACACTGTCCACTGATCTACTGACACTGTCCACTGCTCTTCTGACACCGTCCACTGATCTACTGACACTGTCCACTGATCTACTGACACCGTCCACTGATCTACTGACACTGTCCACTGATCTACTGACACCGTCCACTGATCTACTGACACCGTCCACTGATCTACTGACACCGTCCACTGCCCCACTGACACCGTCCTCTGCCCTACTGACACGGTCCACTGCCCCACTGACACCGTCCTCTGCCCTACTGACACCGTCCTCCGCCCCACTGACTGACAGTGTCCACTTTTAAGGTAGGCTAGGCTTTTATTAATCTAATCATATTTTATGGGCACACAAATGCTTTCGTTTTATTTAACCATGCCCCTTTAAGTCCACCCCCCCTCTCCACTGTTAAGACAATTTGGTCACAGCCTCTGTTCACTGCAGCACGCTATGTGCCTCCTTACTACTCTCCTAGGATAACTCAAAGGTGTCCCAAGTTTCTTACAATCTTATAGCATGTACTACAAAAAAAATTGCCATGCGCCACTAAAGTGTTCGGGTTTGGCTTAACAAAAAGGTGGCAACCCTAAGCTCAGGTCCCCCCTCCCCCGGCCTGATTTCTGCTGAGCAGAGGATAGGGATGAGCTCCGGCGTGTTCGCATGGCGCACGTGCCGAGCCCGCCAGGAAGTCGGCACGGCGCAGCGCTAATCACAAGCAGTGAGACATTTCCCGATCTCTGCAGCCGCACATCGGGAAATGTCTCACTGCTTGTGATTAGCGCTGCCCCGTGCCGACTTCCTGGCGGGCTCGGCACGTGCGCCATGCGAACACGCCGGAGCTCATCCCTAGCAGAGGATCACAACACACTAATACAGAGAGAGATTGAGATACTACTACTATTTGTAATAGAATATACATTTTAAATTAAAAATACATACCTTCCCAGAATTCCTCACTTTTATTCAGCAACTCTTGTACTCCAGGCACCCCTGCCAGACAAGATAGACAACTTAGTGACATCACTTTTCTTCATTATACATGTAAAGACCCTGCCATGAGCCAGGGTGTAGTTTAGATTTAGTGTAGCCAGCCTGAGCTTTGTTCATGTTATCTGGGCTTGTTAGTTTTTAGACGTGTGCAGTTTGTTTTGTTCCAAATTCAGACGCATTTTCGTTTTTCAGAAATTCGGAAATTGGGTCTGCAAGTACCTGTGTATTGTCTTGTTGAGTACCTGTGTATTGTCTTGTTGTGTACCTGTGTATTGTCTTGTTGAGTACCTGTGTATTGTCTGCTTGAGTACCTGTGTATTGTCTTGTTGAGTACCTGTGTATTGTCTTGTTGGGTACCTGTGTATTGTCTTGTTGAGTACCTGTGTATCGTCTTGTTGAGTACCTGTGTATTGTCTTGTTGGGTACCTGTGTATTGTCTTGTTGAGTACCTGTGTATTGTCTTGTTGGGTACCTGTGTATTGTCTTGTTGAGTACCTGTGTATCGTCTTGTTGAGTACCTGTGTATTGTCTTGTTGAGTTCCTGTGTATTGTCTGGTTGAGTACCTGTGTATTGTCTTGTTGGGTACCTGTGTATTGTCTTGTTGAGTACCTGTGTATTGTCTGCTTAAGTACCTGTGTATTGTCTGGTTGAGTTCCTGTGTATTGTCTTGTTGAGTACCTGTGTATTGTCTTGTTGAGTACCTGTGTATTGTCTGCTTGAGTACCTGTGTATTGTCTGGTTGAGTACCTGTGTATTGTCTTGTTGGGTACCTGTGTATTGTCTTGTTGAGTACCTGTGTATTGTCTGGTTGAGTACCTGTTTATTGTCTTGTTGAGTACCTGTGTATCATCTTGTTGAGTACCTGTTTATTGTCTTGTTGAGTACCTGTTTATTGTCTTGTTGGGTACCTGTGTATTGTCTTGTTGAGTTCCTGTGTATTGTCTGGTTGAGTACCTGTGTATTGTCTTGTTGAGTACCTGTGTATTGTCTGGTTGAGTACCTGTGTATTGTCTGGTTGAGTACCTGTGTATTGTCTTGTTGGGTACCTGTGTATTGTCTTGTTGGGTACCTGTGTATTGTCTGCTTGAGTACCTGTGTATTGTCTTGTTGGGTACCTGTGTATTGTCTGCTTGAGTACCTGTGTATTGTCTTGTTGAGTACCTGTGTATTGTCTTGTTGAGTACCTGTGTATTGTCTTGTTGAGTTCCTGTGTATTATCTGGTTGAGTACCTGTGTATTGTCTTGTTGGGTACCTGTGTATTGTCTTGTTGGGTACCTGTGTATTGTCTGCTTGAGTACCTGTGTATTGTCTTGTTGAGTACCTGTGTATTGTCTGCTTGAGTACCTGTGTATTGTCTTGTTGGGTACCTGTGTATTGTCTTGTTGGGTACCTGTGTATTGTCTGCTTGAGTACCTGTGTATCGTCCGGATGAGTACCTGTGTATTGCCTTGTAGAGTACCTGTGTATTGTCTGGTTGAGTACCTGTGTATTGTCTAGTTGAGTACCTGTGTATTGTCTTGTTGAGTACCTGTGTATTGTCTTGTTGAGTACCTGTGTATTGTCTGGTTGAGTACCTGTGTATTGTCTTGTTGAGTACCTGTGTATCGTCCGGATGAGTACCTGTGTATTGCCTTGTAGAGTACCTGTGTATTGTCTTGTTGAGTACCTGTGTATCGTCCGGATGAGTACCTGTGTATTGCCTTGTAGAGTACCTGTGTATTGTCTGGTTGAGTACCTGTGTATTGTCTTGTTGAGTACCTGTGTATCGTCCGGATGAGTACCTGTGTATTGCCTTGTAGAGTACCTGTGTATTGTCTGGTTGAGTACCTGTGTATTGTCTAGTTGAGTACCTGTGTATTGTCTTGTTGAGTACCTGTGTATTGTCTTGTTGAGTACCTGTGTATTGTCTAGTTGAGTACCTGTGTATTGTCTTGTTGAGTACCTGTGTATCGTCCGGATGAGTACCTGTGTATTGCCTTGTAGAGTACCTGTGTATTGTCTTGTTGAGTACCTGTGTATTGTCTTGTTGAGTACCTGTGTATTGTCTAGTTGAGTACCTGTGTATTGTCTAGTTGAGTACCTGTGTATTGTCTTGTTGAGTACCTGTGTATCGTCCGGATGAGTACCTGTGTATTGCCTTGTAGAGTACCTGTGTATTGTCTGGTTGAGTACCTGTGTATTGTCTAGTTGAGTACCTGTGTATTGTCTAGTTGAGTACCTGTGTATTGTCTTGTTGAGTACCTGTGTATTGTCTTGTTGAGTACCTGTGTATTGTCTGGTTGAGTACCTGTGTATTGTCTTGTTGACTACCTGTGTATCGTCCAGATGAGTACCTGTGTATTGCCTTGTAGAGTACCTGTGTATTGTCTTGTTGAGTACCTGTGTATTGTCTTGTTGAGTACCTGTGTATTGTCTTGTTGAGTATTAGTGTCAGGAAACTAGTTGTTAGGTAATTTGGACAGAATTTAATCCCCAATCCTCATTAAAGTAGTAGGTACGATGCCCGGTGGGTGTGGAAATATGACTCGGTGTACATCTTGTGGCATGTATGCGTTCCTTGATCATCCGATCGAGGGTGAATACTGCTGTGCAAAATGTAAGCACATTGTTTCCCTGGAAGCCCAGGTTCTGAATCTGGGGAAGCAACTGTCAGCACTGAGAAGTCCCTCCATACTAAAGGAGAGCCAGGAACGTACACGGCAGGTGCCGGCAGGGGCCAGCACAGAGGCGGGTGGAGACAAAGAGGTGCAGACACTAGCAAAGAGTAGATGGGTGACAGTCAGGAGGGGTAGAGGGGAAGTGCCAAGGAGGTCGATCCAGGACTGGAGCATCCCAATAAGTACGCTCCATTGAGTGACATTGGTGAAACCAGTCAGGGACCAGCACTGCTGGAGATGAGGGACTCTCCTAGCTACCGGGGGAAGAACTCCTCCAGTGAGAGTGGGGGGGCCAAGGGAAAGGAAAGACAGATTCTGGTGGTAGGGAACTCAATTCTTAGAAGGACAGAGAGGGAAATCTGTAACAAAGACCTGAAGCACCGAACAGTATGTTGTCTACCGGGCGCTCGGGTTCGGCACATCACGGATCTTGTGGACAGATTACTGGGAGGGGCTGGGGAAGACCCGACTGTCATAGTGCACTTTGGCACCAATGACAAAGTCAGAGGAAGATGGAGTGTCCTAAAGAACGATTTTAGGGACTTGAGAGCTAAATTGAGGAAAAGGACCTCCAAGGTAGTTTTCTCAGGAATAATACCGGTACATCGAGCCACACCAGAAAGACAGAGGGAGATTAGGGAAGTAAACAAGTGACTGAAGAGCTGGTGTAGTAAGGAGGGGTTTGGGTTCCTGGAGGACTGGGCCGACTTCTCAGTCAATCATCAGTAGGGACGAACTGCACCTAAATGAGGAGGGTGCAGATCAGCTGGGAGTAAAGATGGCCAAAAAGTTAATGGGGTTTTTAAACTAGGTGATGGGGGAGGGCCCAGAGGTAGAGATAGTAAGCAATAAACATATTCCAGAGGATAGTATTGGGGGCATTAGTGGTAGGTTGACTAAAGCACATAAACACAAGGTAAGTATAGTAACAAGTCCTTGTTGCAATCTCGGAACACCCAATAAGAAGATAATATGCAACCCGGTCTAAACTATGTGGCATGTTCACCAATGCCAGGAGCCTGGCGGACAAGATGGGTGAACTAGAGATACTGTTGTACGAGGAGGATTTGGATTTTGTGGGAATTTCAGAGACCTGGTTCAACATCTCTCATGATTGGCTGGCAAACATTCAAGGGTATACCCTATATCGCAAGGATAGAGAGGGTAAAAAAGGGGGAGGGGTATGCCTATATATCAAGAATAATGTACAAGTGAATGTGAGAGATGACATCACTGAGGGAGCTAGAGAGGAGGTGGAATCTTTATGGGTAGAGCTCCAAAGGGATGAAGCTAAGGGGAAAATAATACTGAGAGTATCCTATAGGCCCCCTAACCTGAGGGAGGAAGTGGAGACGGATCTCCTATCAGAATTTGGATCAACAGCAAGGATGGGAAGTGTTATCATAATGGGGGATTTTAAGTATCCAGTTATCGATTATCAATTAATTCAATTATCAAGTTTCAAATAGAATAAATTTGCATTAGAATATATATTAGAAAATAATAGAATAGAAAAAAGAATAGAATAGGATAGAATTGAATAGAAAAAAATAGAATTTAAAAAAACTATAGAATAGACTAGAAAATAATAGAAAATAATAGAAAGAATATAACCATTTCCCAAAATTCAAATAGAATCAATTCAATTTTGAATAGAATAGAAAAGAATAGATTAGAAAATAACAGAATAGTATAGAAAAAAATAGAATAGAATAGAATAAAAATAATATAACCATCGTCCGAAAATCGAATTTAGAATAGAATAAATTTTAATAGAAAAGAATAGAATAGAAATTAATAGAGTAGAATAGAATAGAAAATAATAGAATAGAGTAGAATAGAATAAACAGATAGAAAGAATAGACTTTTAAAAACAACAGAATAGAAAGAATATGATCATTTCCCAAAATTCAAATAGAATCAATTCGAATTTGAATAGAATGGAAAAGATTAGATTAGAATAGGAAGATGGTTATATAATTTATATTCTATTCTATTCTGTCGTTTTCTTTTATACTATTCTTTTATTTTCCTATCTATTCTAATCTTTTCTTTCCTATTCTATTCAAATTGATTCTATTTGCATTTTGGGAAATTGTTATATTCTTTCTATTCTATTGTTTTTTTTAATTCTATTCTATTCTTTTCTAATCTATTCTTTTCTATTCTAATTTCAGAAGATGGTTATATTCTTTCTATTTTATTCTATTCTTTTTTTATTCCATTCTCTGCTATTTGTCTCTATTCAATTCTATTCTGTTATTATTTTTTTCATTTTGTTCTGTTTTACTCTATTATATTCTATTATTTTATTTTCTGTTATATCCTTTTCTTTCCTATTCTATTTTTTTTTGTATTCTATTCCTTTATTTTCTATTCTATTTTATTCTCTTTGAAAATTGGAAAACAAATCAAAAACAATTCAAATTCAAATTGATTTGAATGCGAATTCGCAAAATGCAAATTGATTTGAATATAAATAAACAAAACGAATTCCGAAAAAAATATTTAACTAAACAAATTTATATAAATAACGAATCAAAATGAAACAAAACAAATTTTTTCGTTCTGCACATGTCCATTAGTTTTCTCCTAAGAACAAGGACTACATAGTTACATAGTAGGTGAGGTTGAAAAAAGACACAAGTCCATCAAGTCCAACCTATGTGTGTGATTATGTGTCCGTATTACATTACATATCCCTGTATGTTGTGGTCATTCAGGTGATTATCTAATAGTTTCTTGAAGCTATCGATGCTCCCCGCTGAGACCACCGCCTGTGGAAGGGAATTCCACATCCTTGCCGCTCTTACAGTAAAGAACCCTCTACGTAGTTTAAGGTTAAACCTCTTTTCTTCTAATTGTAATGAGTGGCCACGAGTCTTATTAAATTCTCTTCTGCGAAAAAGTTTTACACCTATTGTTTGGTCACCAGTACAGTATTTGTAAATTGAAATCATATCCCCTCTCAAGCGTCTCTTCTCCAGAGAGAATAAGTTCAGTGCTCGCAACCTTTCCTCATAACTAAGATCCTCCAGACCCTTTATTAGCTTTGTTGCCCTTCTTTGTACTCGCTCCATTTCCAGTACATCCTTCCTGAGGACTGGTGCCCAGAACTGGACATCATACTCCAGGTGCGGCCAGACCAGAGTCTTGTAGAGCGGGAGAATTATCGTTTTATCTCTGGAGTTGATCCCCCTTTTAATGCATGCCAATATTCTGTTTGCTTTATTAGCAGCAGCTTGGCATTTGTTGCTTATTCCTGTTTCTGGGGAGTATACACCCAAAAATATAATGAGAAGATACAATCTATGGGGTCATGAACGATTATCCAAGCTTGGTCAATCACAGAGTATTTTATGCCAGTGATTTGGGCTCAAAGGTCATCTGCTACCAATTACTGGTCTCAGCTCAAGTGTCCTTTTTTTACCAGTTGTTGGTCTCAACTCAAAGGTCCACTTCTACTAATTATTGTTCTCAGCTCAAAGGTCCACTACTACCAATTGGTGGTCTCAGTTAAAAGGTCCTCTTCTACTAATTGCTTTTCTCAGCTGAAAAGTCTACTTCTACCAATTGCTGGTCTGGGCTCAAGAGTCTACTTCTACTTATTGCTGGTGGTGGCTCAAAGGTCCCCTTCTATGAATTCCTGGTCTCAGCTCAAGGGCCCACTTCTACGAATTGCTGGTGTCAGATCAAAGGGTCACTACTACCGATTCCTGGTCTCAGCTCAAAGGTCCACTTCTACGAATTACTGCTGTTGGCTCAAAGGTCCACTTCTAACTATTGCTGGTCTGGGACTAAAAGATTATTATTAATACATGTTGGTCTGAGCTCTAAGGTGCACTTCTACCAACTTCTAGTCTTAGCTCAAGGGTCCACGACTATTAATTGCCGGACTGGGCTCAAAGGTCCACTATTACCAATTGCTGGTTTGGGCTCAAAGACCCACTAATAATAAATTCTGGTCTCAGCTCAAAGGTCCACTACTGCCAATTGCTGGTCTTAGCTCAAAGGTCAACGTCTACTAAATGCTGGTCTCAGCTCAAAGCTCCACTAATACTAATTGTTTGTCTCTGCTGAAATGGCTACTACTAACAATTGCTGATCTCTTGCTCAAAGATTCACTTCTAATTTCTGGTATCAGCTCAGAGGTCCACTACTACCAATTGCTGGTCTCAGATCAAAGGTCCACTACTACCAATTGCTGGTCTCAGCTCCAAATGGCTACTACTAACAATTGCTGGTCTCAGCTCAAAGGTTCACTACTACCAATTGCTGGTCTCAGCTCTAAATGGCTACTACCAAGAATTGCTGGTCTCAGATCAAAGGTCCACTACTACCAATTGCTGGGTTTAGCTCAAAAGTCTACTAATACTAATTGACAGTCTCATTTTAATGGTCCACGACTACATTTTGCTGGGGTCAGCTTATTGGTCCATTTATACAGTTTATCATTATTGGCTTAAAAATCAAATACTAGCTTGTCAGAGGGGCTGAAGATGCTTGAAGGTAGCTGTCTGGCCTACCGAATCTTCATTAGCCTATGACAGGTTAAAGGTATTACAAGATAATGTTGAGTGGAGGGAATTGTTTTATGTTGCTGTTTCGAGGTTTCCGGCACCCCCAACCCAGCTGAGCCAATAAAATGTTAAGAGAAGATTGACAGGGTGGAAATCTGTCTGTCAGTTGTCATCAGTGGGTTGTTGAGTATTTTGGTTTAGCTGCAGGACAAAGCAAATACAAAGACAGGTTCTAAAATATACGTACCTACTGAAATATTGGCCACTTTTTTTTTCCAGTCTTGTGATCCGAGTTTGCCTGTCAGACAACACAGAGAGGTCAGTGGCCTCACTTTTTAATTTGACGAGCTTATTATGCACAGTGTTACAATACCACCCCCTGCAATGTAGTACTGCCTGGTTCACTACTCTGCCCCTCCCCCCCTCACCCTGCCTGAATACTGTTGTATAGGACATTATTACAGAAAACTTTTTTTGCACTTATCTTAAAAAACACATTTTAGGCCCGAAGATGACTTAAAACCCTTAGGCTGGGTTCACACCAATGGCGGCCTGTCCATGGAGGGTGCAGGGGTGCCGCCCCCTGTCCATGGAGGGTGCAGGGGTGCCGCCCCCTGTCAGGCATGCATCCGGCCCCCTAATCTACATGCAGAACACCGGACACATGGATTTCTTTTTTTTTTAAGCACGTAATTAGAACCTGAGGCTCTAATTGGTTTAAAAAAAGGGTGGGCTCGGGGTGCAGTGCCCACCCACTTGTGTGACAAAAGCAAATTAATATTCACTATTGCCTTCCTGGTTCTCTTCTCAGCCAATCAGGAAGCCACGATTGGCCAGGGAGTCTTAGCCAGGGTTAAGGGGTTAACCACTTCAGTCCCGGAAGGTTTCCTGACCAGAGCATTTTTTGTGATACAGCACTGCGTTACTTTAAATGACAATTGTGCGGTATTGCGACAATGTACACAAATAAAACTGATATACTTTTATCCCCACAAATAGAGCTTTCTTTTGGTGATATTTGATCACCTCTGCGGTTTTTATTTTTTGCACTATAAACAAAAAAAGAGCGACAATTTTGAAAAAAAAAATAATCTGTTTTACTTTCTGCTATAAAACATATCCAATACAAAAAATGTAAAAAAATCTAATTTCTTCATCAGTTTAGGCCAATATATATTTTTCCACATATTTTTGGTAAAAAAAAAAATCCCAAAAAGTGTATATTGATTGGTTTGCGCAAAACTTATCGAGTCTACAAACTATGGGATATTTTTATGGCATTTTTTATAATTTGTTTTTTATTTTTTACTAGTAATGGCGGCGTTTAGCGATTTTTAGCAGGACTGCGACATTGCCGCGGACAAATCGAACACGAAGTGACACTTTTTGGGGACCAGTGACACTTATACAGTGATCAGTGCTAATAAAATGCACTGTCACTGTACCAATGACACTGGCAGGGAAGGGGTTAACATCAGGGGCGGGGGGGGCAGGGAAGGTGAAATATAAGCAGATTTAACTTACCTGGAAGAGCGGAAAGGAGGGCTGATATGTAGAGGAGCTTTTCTATCTGACAATAGTAAGTGTTGCCTTTTTCCTCTCCTGATTTCTGTGTCTTGCATTTGACTTCTTGGGGTTTCGTATCATTGCTGACATTGTTCAGACTTACTGAGCAGATGATTTCTCTGTTATCACACCATAAATGAATTTCCTTCTCATAACCTTCTGTAGGCCTCTGGTGGCCTTCAATGCAGGTGACTGAGACCTTCTTTCTCCCCCTGAGACACTCTATCGGTTTTCCATCAGAGAGTCCTGGAAAAGGAGATTAGGTTCAAATATGATGCAGTGTAGTCCATGGCTCACCTGAGAGGTGGTCATCACATAGAGGAAAGAAGAGGAACCTTTACTATAATAAGTATAAGGAAACCCCAAAAAGAAGACAAAGTGATATATGTGATATGCTGAAATTCAGACCGATACATGGATAAAAAAGTTTGAAGTTTTATTTTAAAACAAAGCTTACTTAATAAATGTGTTTATAAACGAGGAGCGTTCAAGTCAAACTGGGACTTTTCATTTTACAGTTACAAAAAGGGATGCTAGCATAGCGTGGCTGTACTACACGCAGAAGTAAGTGGCAAGCGTGTCCTATTACTGATAGGTGACGCACGTGTCATGGGCCAGTTCAGAGACCGATAATCAAGATGGCAGACAACAGTGTTAGTGCGTGCATGAAGCAACGTATGGTCAGTGGTGTATATTGATTTGGTGCTGCCCTAGGCAAGACTAAGATCGGGCGCCCCACCTTCCAGTTGGTCAGTCCCTCCAGCCTCCATGTGTCATTGTATCTTCAGACCCTAGTTGTTAGTCCCTCCAGCCTCCATGTGTCATTGTATCTTCAGACCCTAGTTGTTAGTCCCTCCAGCCTCCATGTGTCATTACATCTTCAGGCCCTAGTTGCTAGTCCCTCCAGCCTCCATGTGTCATTACATCTTCAGGCCCTAGTTGTTAGTCCCTCCAGCCTCCATGTGTCATTGCATCTTCAGACCCTAGTTGCTAGTCCCTCCAGCCTCCATGTGTCATTACATCTTCAGGCCCTAGTTGCTAGTCCCTCCAGCCTCCATGTGTCATTACATCTTCAGGCCCTAGTTGTTAGTCCCTCCAGCCTCCATGTGTCATTGCATCTTCAGACCCTAGTTGTTAGTCCCTCCAGCCTCCATGTGTCATTGCATCTTCAGACCCTAGTTGCTAGTCCCTCCAGCCTCCATGTGTCATTACATCTTCAGGCCCTAGTTGCTAGTCCCTCCAGCCTCCATGTGTCATTACATCTTCAGGCCCTAGTTGTTAGTCCCTCCAGCCTCCATGTGTCATTGCATCTTCAGACCCTAGTTGCTAGTCCCTCCAGCCTCCATGTGTCATTACATCTTCAGGCCCTAGTTGTTAGTCCCTCCAGCCTCCATGTGTCATAGTTACATAGTAGGTGAGGTTGAAAAAAGACACAAGTCCATCAAGTCCAACCTATGTGTGATTATGTGTCAGTATTACATTGTATATCCCTGTATGTTGTGGTCATTCAGGTGCTTATCTAATAGTTTCTTGAAACTATCGATGCTCCCCGCTGAGACCACCGCCTGTGGAAGGGAATTCCACATCCTTGCCGCTCTTGCAGTAAAAAACCCTCTACGTTTGAATTGGTGATCGTTGGTTTATACCTGCCGCCTCCTGCTACTCTATCTCTCCTCCAATCCATTGCCTCTCTGTTGACACAATTCCCCACAGATAACGTTCTCCTAGTCGGAGATTCTAATATCCCACCTAACCCATCTATGGATAGGCTTTCGTCAGATTCCCCAACAGATTCTGCCCTCTCTAGATGGGCGCAGGTGTTCGGATTGGTGGATGTTTGGCGGTGGAAGCATCCCTCAGAACGCATGTATACTTGTCACTCCTCATCACATAACACACTATCCAGTATAGACCTTCTATGCGCTAGTATCAGTATGCTTCCCCGAGGTATATCAGACCACTCTCCTCAGCTTTGTTGCATCCAAACCACAACACCCTCAGCAGACAGGATCTGGCGTCTATCCAGATTTTGGATAACCCATCCCACCATAGAGTTTGAAATAACCAGTTTAATATAAACAATTCTGGTCACTAAATGCAGGCACCACCTCACCGGGGAACGAATGGGAGGCCTTCAAGGCCTACATTAGAGGTTGTTATATCTCCTCTATTGCTACTGAACGCAAAAATGATCTGATTACATTGGAACAGGCGGAGGCTGTTTCCCCAACATCCAGTGTTTATTAGGGGATTAGGGGAGAAAGGAAAAACTCCTGAGAGAGAAACGAAAAAAAAAAAAAAAAACCCAAAACATATACATACGACCATACATTGTCTTACCCCCTCCCTCTTTGATTAGCATTAGAGAAGTCATATCACTATTTAAGTCTTTCCTTCAGGGCCAGTCTTCTTATTTCTTTATTCTTAATGACTATACCATTTCTTCCTCCCTTACCCATTTATATTTCCCTCTTCTCTTATCTCCTTGGCGCACTGTTCCCAGTTCGCCCAAGTCGTTACAAATTTATTTTTTTGGTTTTTAACCACGTGGACCCATCTCTCCGCTTCCTTTATTATATTAACCTCGTTTCTCCACTCTATGACTGACGGGATCCGGTCCTGTCTCCAGTACTTCGGAATTCGTTTTTTTGCTGCATTTAATAAGTGTGGGGTTATGCTATCTCTGTACATGTTTGACAGGTCCGGGCTTTCCATGGAATAGATATTGTATAGGCCCAAACTCCAGGGGGTCCGCTGTTATTTTTTTAATCCATGGGGCCACTGATTCCCAAAATAGCTTAATTATTGGACATGTCCACCAAAGATGAAGAAAGGTTCCCCTCTGTCCACAACCCCTCCAACACTTATCATTAGATGCTGAGGAGATTTGTGCTATTTTTACTGGTGTCCTGTACCACCTCGCTAGGAACTTATATGCCATTTCTTGCACCTTTGAACTTATGGAGGTAGTAAATGTTAACGATATCATTCTATTAATTTGTTTATCTGTCCAAACTTGGCCCAGCTCCCTCTCCCATTCTTTTACAAAGTATTTTCTTGTTCCCTTAGGATCATTCTGTACATCCGAGATAACATATAAAAAAGCCAAACTGAATGTTATCTGAAAGGCAATATGCGCAACAAAGTATATTAATGAAACTGAATCTTATAAGGACTATTAGTTGACACTAACAGAAATAAATGGGCAATATAAGCCTGAAGGTGTATAAGTGAACCATATAAATAAATCAAATATACACTATTAATGAGCACCTGAAGTGAAAGAGTGACAAAACAATATAAGTGTAAATAAAAGGGAAAAAGGAAGAACTACAGATGCCACCAATAGGGAGGAGCGGTTCTATATAAGTGGACCAAAAATAATGTGATGGTATTCAACGTCACAAAATTGTGTTAACACGCAGATAAGATTAAGCGTGTAGTGAAAAGGTAAGCTACAAATAAAATTGGCATAAAAAATAGTGAACATATAAACTTCTAATGAAACTAATAGTCCATCCTGAACTTAATAACTCAAAGTCCAAATAATGCGATTAGGGACGATCATTCTGTACCTCCGAGATAACATATGCCCATCTTCTGATATCTGTGCACACTGCCTCTCGAATGCAGTAAGTGAATTTATGGGTCTTAACGGTTTTGTTTTCTTGAGGAAACTTGTCATTTGAAGATGTTTCCATTCCGCCATTCTTGTCTCCCCAAATCTCGAGATCATCTCTGTCAGTGATAATAGAGCTCCACTTGGGGCAAACTTACCACATCCAGTATTCCCGTCTTGACCCCAGACTTCCCATCTCCTCCCCTGGAGGGAACCAAGGGAATCCCTCCAGAGGAGCCAGAGGGGAGGTCTGTGGGGCATATCTACCCTCTCTATTCATTCTATCCCATACTTCCAGTGAATTCAGGGTCATCGGTGATGTCCATTGTGACAGCCCTCTCAATGACCCTTGGATCCATGGTGCTCCTGCCAGATTTCTCCCCGCCATCGACATTTCTGCCTGTACCCATGGTTTTCTCTTTAGGTTATGGCACCAGTCCAGTATTCTAGCTAGCGCCATGGCCTTATAATAGGATGTTATATCCGGGAGTCCTAGGCCGCCCTCTGCTCTACTCCTTCTTAAGATATCGTAAGCCAGTCTAGGCCTTTTATCACTCCACACAAAGGCCACGAACAGCCGACGCACTTGTTTAAAGAGAGTCGCCGGCAACCTGATTGGCACTGTGCGCAGCACGTAAACTATTCTAGGCAGTATACTCATTTTTATAGCACTGATTCTCCCGAACCAGGTCAGGTATTTACCCTTGCATTTCTTTAGCTCTTCTGTTATTTCTTTCAATAATGAGCCATAGTTATGCTCAAACAATAGTTCATAGTCTGCGCTGATCTGTACCCCCAGGTATGTCAGCGACTTCTCATTCCATATAAATGGATACATCTCTTTCAATGGCCTCTCTGTCTCCACTGGGACATTACTAGGAAGGATGACTGATTTCTCAAAATTAATCTTAAAACCGGACACCCTTCCAAATTTCTGTACTTCCACCATCAATGCGGCTATAGATTTCTGGGGAGCGGAGAGGAAAAATAATAAGTCATCCGCATACGCTGCTACTTTATGTTCCATATGGCCTATATACGTCCCTGCTATCTCCTTATTCTTTCTGATTCTACGCAGAAATGGTTCCATTACTATCGCAAATATCAAGGGGGACAGCGGACACCCCTGCCTGGTGCCGTTTTGTATGTTAAAACATTCGGATACTGTCCCGTTAACCTTGATTCTTGCTCTTGGTTTCGCATATAAGGACATAATCCATCCCAACATTTTTTCCCCCAATCCTATCCTCCCCAGTACTTCTCTCATAAAGCCCCAGTTCACTCTGTCGAAGGCCTTTTCGGCATCCATCGACAGAGTGATTCCTGGGGCTCCATCTGGACCGTATCGCATCCAGTGCAATATATGGAGTGCGCGGGTGGTGTTGTCCCTTGCTTCCCGTCCCTTTATGAACCCCGTTTGATCTGGGTGCACCAGATCTCCTACATCTTCCTGAAGTCTCAAGGCCAAGATTTTTGCCAGTATTTTGGTGTCAGAGTTCAGCAGAGAGATAGGCCTGTAATTAGCGCATACCTGGGGGTCTTTTCCCTCTTTTGCAAAACTGTTATATACGCCAGTGACGCTTCTGGGGAAAGTGGACTTGCAGCGCCAATAGAGTTGAAATAATTACAAAGTTGCTTTAACAAAATTGGGAGAAATTTCTTAAAATATGAGTTTGTCGGCCCGTCCAGCCCTGGGCTTTTCCCCGGGGGCAGGGCTGCTATCACTCTGCCCAACTCTTCAACCGTGATTGGGCGTTCCATATCCTCAGAACTTTCTCTTGGTAGTGTGGGCATAGCAGCGCTCTCAATATATTCATCTATCTTATTCCTCCTTTGTCCCTCGCTTTCCCCTGCTTCGGATGGTTCTGTTTTGGAGATGTTATATAGGGCCTCATAGAATTTACCAAATTCTTTTGCTATAACCTTTGTATCCATTATTTTCCTGCCTTGGACTAGTAAGCTATGCACGTGTCTAGAGTCCTGTTGTTTTTTAAGTTGTTTTGCCAGAAGCCTTCCGCATTTATTTCCTTGTTCATATGCTCTATTTGCGAAAAACCTAATTTTGTTTTTCGCTTTATGTTCTAAGCATTGCGAAAGCTCTGCTCATAAGCTCTCCAGACATCTACCATCCGTTGGGTCAAGGTTTTTCTTGTGCTTTATCTCTAGGGCACTGATCTTCTCTAGTAATTCGTCTTTTTCTCTTTTACCTTCCTTCTTTATGTACGAGCCAAAGGCAATTAAATCCCCTCTAACAACTGCCTTGTGTGCTTCCCACACCACTTGATCTGACACTTCTTCTGTTTTATTTATTTCAAAATATTCCTTTATCTTAATACTTAGTTTCTCCACCATGTCCTCCTTGTCCAACAATGACTCGTTCAGACGCCATATTTGTTCCGCCCGAGCCATTTGAGTTGGTCGGAGGGTCAGAATTATTGGGGCATGGTCGGACATAGTTATTGGTTCGATTGTACTTGTGTTGACATTCTCCAGGTAGAATTGATCCACCAAAAAAAGGTCTAACAGCGAGTACATATCGTGTGTTTTAGAGTAATAGCTAAAATCCCTAGTCCCTGGGTGTAAAGCTCTCCAGGTATCCACAAGGTGTTGTGAGCATAAAGTTTGTTTAACCCGTTTTATGGCTCTGAAAGACAGAGCAGTTCTGCCCGTGGAGGTATCTATACTCGGTTCTAGCACCATACTAAAATCTCCTCCTACCACTACACACCCTTCCTTAAATTCTTCCAGTTTTCTAAACATTTTAACCAAAAAATTAGCAGTCCCTTCATTGGGCACATATACTGAAGCAAAGGTATATCGTTTCCCCTGCGGCACACCTTTTAAGAACAAGTCCCGACCTTCTGGGTCACTTTGCAAGGTCTCCATTGTCCAGGGGCATGATTTCTTGAACGCAATTGTGACCCCTCTTGCCCTCGCTACCGGGGATACCGCATGATACCATTGATTCAGTATATTCTGGGGCAGGCTTGGGATTGAGCTGCTCTTAAAGTGGGTCTCCTGCAGGAAAACAACATCAGCTCCCCAATGCTGCAGCTCAACCCATAAGCGCCCTCTCTTATTTGGTGAGCTCAAACCCCTCACATTGTATGACAATATTTTTAATATGGCTGTCATTTTATTTTATCCTCAGGACCCCCGGCCCCTTGCCCTTGTTCTCTATCTTCTCCTCTGCCAATCCCATCCCCCCTACTACATCCCCATTCCCAGTCATTCAACACCTCATTGAACACATACCTATACCTAAAAAAAATGAAAAACACAAAAAAAACAAAAAATATACCACATATATGTCATAAACATAGACCTTGCATACTTGCATACTTTCCCCCCATACCAAAAACCTCTCTTTAGGGGTATATCTAAAAATCGGGTATGCAGCCTGGGTGCACTGACACCTCCTGCGCGCCTGCTACCTCTCTTCCCTGCCTTCCGCAGGATTATTCTCCCCTTTAATTGGGGCTGGCCTATTGACCTACAAAAGGTCCTCATTTCCCATCACACACCCCCCTTCTATTCCCCCCTCTTCCCGGGCATTACCCTATAGAACCCCTCCCAGATGGAGAAAAAGAAAAAAAAAAAAAAAAAAAAACGGAGGGAAAAAAAATAAAATAAAAGTCCTCTAAGTCCTTTAAGTCCTTCTTTGGGCTATTCCCCTGTTAACCCTTGCCGGTACTTCTTGCCACTTCTCTGCTCGTTGCAGGGGGGGCCCTAAAAATTTTATTCTCCAGTCTGCAAAGTCCACCATCGGGAGGTCTAATTTCTCCAAAAATGATTTTAAATCATCCTTTGTTCGCAATGTTGCAGTTCTTCCGTTCCTGGAGGCTGTTAAACTGAAGGGGAACCCCCACCGATATTTAATCTCAGCCTTCCGTAGGATTTCTAGCAGTGGGCGGACCGACCCTCGCTTAAAAAGAGTCCTTTTTGATATATCTGGATACAGAGCTATGTTTGAACCTTCAAATGTAATCCTAGGATTATCACGTGCCATCTTAATTTTACTCTCCTTCACTGCATATTTGTGAACTTTACATCTCTGGGTACATGAGTTTTTGTACTCTGGGGAGGGACCCGATGTATCCGGTCTATCTCAATGACATTAGGGGCTTGATCCCCCAAAATCTGTCCAAAAACTTTTTTTACGGCTGGGTCTAATTCTGTCGCTGTAATTGACTCTTTCAGTCCCTTTATACGTATATTTTGTCGTCTATCCCTATTCTCGTACTCATCCAGCTGGTCTCTGTATGCGTTTAATGTCTCTTCATATTTTTTCATGGATTCTTGAACCTCCGTCACTGCCTGTATGGTGATTTCTTGTTCTTTTTCCGTCCCCTCTACTCTGTGTCCCGGTTCCCTGATATCCTCTTTTAAACTTGCCACTGCTTGCATGCAGGATTGTTCAACTGCGTTTATTAATTTAAAAGTGCTATGTGAGTGGATGCGCTGCTCCCATCTGTGCTCTCTATATTGCCTGTGTATGTGCTATCTCAATAGCCTAATTTGGTTCACCATCCACCTAACAGGTTATATCTCATTTATACAATTCATCACATGTGAACAACAACTTAATCCAAATACTTTAAATCATATAGAAAGTCCAGTGACATATGTCACATAATGATAGACTCTTCTTCATATGTGTTGCGAATCATCCGTTATAATTGCCGTGGGCGGCGTGCTCTTGTGTGTGGTATCAGATTAAAAGTGACTTAGTGCTTCACCACCACCTGTGAGATTTGCCACTCACCAGATTAATCTTTAAAACTGCACCTTTGGTTCATTAACAGGGATAACCACTCCACTCAAAGGAAACTTTCTCCAATATCTGTACCAGGTCCTCAATGTTCCTCATGCAAACGGATAAAAAACCATCATCGCGCAATAACGTTTAAAACCTTTATTCCATACATAAAAAACACTTTGCACTCACATTTCCAAGTGCCATTAGGCCGGCACCGAGCTTTTCCCGCAGTTAAGGACGGGTGGGCACTGCAGCCCGGTTCGTCTAGTGTGTGCTAGATGGTCTCCGTTGCCGCTTACGTTCCCCCCTGTTTGCGTTCGCGTCCTCTCCAAACCCCGTTCGTTCCCGGTCACGTGGGTACGATAATCTCCCAGCAGCCTCTACGCGTTTCGCAATCAAATTTGCGTCATCAGGAAGCTGCTGTGTGATTGGTTCTCATTCTATTTATATTGTGTGCGGGCGGAAATTGTTTTACCGCCATCTTGGATGTGGGAATTCCCTTAGTTCCGTTCTATTGGGGCTTTCTTTCTCTTAGCGCCATTTTGCTTATGGGCAATTCGCCCATTCCGTGATTGTTCATTGCACCCGCTGTTTCCCCCTCTACCATTATTAATGCTCATTCCAATTTACCTATTGTTATATTAGTTGTATATGAATGGTTATAAACTAACCCGTCCGTGTCTGCTGGAGAGGCTCTCACATGTTAAAAAATACATAGATACATGGCCTTTGTTGGCCTTTATATGCTTTAACTAAAAAAACTTTTTATGCACATTGTTATTCCATATTTGATTACCGCTAGATCTGTAATATGGAACAGCAAATCCTTACCCTTTCTAAAATAATTTTTTACATAGCAACTATCCAGAAAATGAAATTAAATTAAGAAATAAAAAATAAAAATAAAAAATAAATAAAATGAAATAAAGAAAAAGAAAGAAAAAATAAAAAATAAAAAATAAAAAATAAAAATAAAAAAAATATTAAAAAAAATAAAAAATATAAAAATAAAAAAATAAAAATTAAAAAAATAAAAAATAAAAAAATAAAGAAAAAATGACAAAAAATTGAAAAAATATGAAAAATATAGTAAAAATAAAAATAAAAATAAAATTAAAATAAAAATAAAATTAAAATAAAAATAAAAATAAAATTAAAAAGATAAATAAAATAAAAATAAAAATAAAAATAAAAATAAAAATAAAAAATGAATAAAAATAAAAATAAAAATAAATATGAAAATAAATGTAAAATAAAAATGAAAAAAATAAATAAAAATAAAAATAAAATTGCTAAAAATATGAAAATCTAATATAAAATGTAAATTGATTTTAGTAATTTTCCAAAAAACAGTTGATGTCAAGTTCCACGTTCAACCCCTGTGGCCTCATCGTGTCCATTTTGAATATCCAGTGGGTTTCGTTCTTTGAAACCTCCCTTCTCATGTTGGTATTCCTCCAATTGCGTTCTATTCTGTCTATCCCATAAAATTTTAAATGTTGGGGGTTTCTGCCATGTGTGTCCCTAAAGTGTTTTGATACACTATGGTGTTTAAATCCTTTTTTGATATTTCTGACATGTTCGCCTATTCTAATTGACAAAGCTCTAGTTGTTCTGCCTACGTACTGTAGTCCACAACTGCACTCCAGTACGTAGGTGACATGTGTACTACTACAGGTTATCAACTTTTCTATTTTATATGTCTGCTTGTTGGTATTTGACCTAAAGTCTGTTATTTTTCTGTCTTTCTTATTGGTGGATCTACAGGCTTTGCACTTTCCGCATCTATAAAATCCCTTCTGGTTAAAAAAATTTGACAAACTTTTGGGAGGGTCTGGCACATTTTTGACTATTTTGTCCCTGATCCTTCTTGCTTTTCTATATATAAATGTTGGTTTTCGGGGTAGTACTTTGCTCAGTTGTGGGTCGCTACTGATGATGGGCCAGTTGTTCTTTATAATATCTTCTAATTCCTTATATTGAGTATTAAAACCCGTGATAAATGGTATATTGTCATCCTGGTTGTTTTTCTTTGTTTTGTTACTGAGAATTGCTTCCCTATCAATGTTAGCCACTTTTTCACGTGTATTCTCCAGTATACTCCTTTTATAACCTTTTTCTATGAACCTGCCAGTGACACATATATTTTTACAAATTTTTTATTTATATATATTTATATATATATAATTTTTTTCACGGGCAGCATAACATGGAGGTTTTCTCATTTCTAGCTAATCGCAAGTTAGATCTGGGCGAACTTTTCCATAATTATGATAACACCACAGCACTCAGCTTGGAACAAAGTTTTAAACACTTAAAGAATGCCATGGACAAGCAAATCAGAATATGGTGGGATATCCACACATTGGAACAATATAGAGAGGCTAAAATCACCCCAAGAAGGCTCAGATGGGACTTAGGCCCCAATGATGGAATAATAGATGAAAATCTATCCAGAACTTGGTTTGATTTTTTCAATGGTTGTGAAAATAAATTGTTAGAAATCATAATTGAAAGAAGGAGAACCAAATTGAAAAAGATTGAATCCACCATTGGCACCATTAGGGATAACATGATACCACATGTAGAAACAAATGAGTATAAAACTAGAGTGGCAAAACTACAAGAGTTTCTAACCAAATTGGATAATGAAGTAAAGAACAAAAAAGTTAAGAAATATCAAAGGGACAAAAAAGATTATGTAGAAGGGAAAGTATATAGGTGGCAGGAGGAGGAAACACCCACCAATTCTGCAAACACATCCCTGAATGAGGAGGTGAACATCAGGGATGTAGATGCAGACAAAAGAACCAATGACACACCGGGTACCCCAAAGGCAAATCTAATAAGAAGAGAAATTGGGAAGTCAGCACACACCCCAACTACCAATCAGAGAAAGGTGAAAAAAAAACCCGAACACGAAAATCGAACGATGAATACACCCACCTACCCTCCTCCTTTGGGTCAATATTCCAGGCCTTGGAGAGGAGGGTACAGGGGTAGAGGAAGGGGATATTATTCAAATTATAATCCCAACTATGGCCCACCTATGTGGCAGGGGGAATGGCGGGACTGGAGAGAACCGTACAAACCACCCATGCCAGTATTCCAAACCAACAGGGGGAGTTGGAGCAGGAACCCCCAAGAATCTGGAGAAAGTACAAACCAAAGAGAAAAAGAGGCTGTAGAGGGAGAGGCAAAAAGGAAAAGAGAAAACTAGGGGAGGGTATTTTTAATTTAACAGATGTAACCTTTACCCAGGAAGAACTATTAGTATTAGACAGCGGAATCAAATATGCACCTAAGGCAACTTTTAATCAATTTGAAGCTTTTATTGATTTACAAAAGTTTATCAGAAAACTAAATTTAAAGAAATATTTTTTGGAAAAAGAAGAATCACAACACCAACATACCGATACGGTATATAGACATAGCAAGTTGAGGAATAAATCCACGTTTAACCCCAGGTCTACCACTAACCAACACATAGAGGTGTTCAAAAGGCTAGTGGAAAAGGAGATAAGAAACATTAAACCAACAAAAAGTAGTAAGGATAGAATATGGCAGGGATTAAGGAAACTAGAAAAAAGGAAAAACATAGTAATACGACCGGCCGATAAGGGGGGGGGTGTAGTGATCCTAACAAAAGAAGACTATTATAAAGAGTTGGAAAGATTAGTCAAGGATCCAAGTACCTACCAACCCCTAAAAAAGAATCCAAACAGAGAGTTAAAAAAGAAATTAAAAGAGTACCTAGACAAGGGTATAGCGGATAAAATCCTGAACAAAAAAGAAGGAAGATACTTATTGACAGAGGCCCCAAGAATACCAGTGATATACCAAGTCCCCAAAATTCACAAAAGTAAAACCAAGCCACCAGGGAGACCCATAATCAGTGGCATTGAGTCAATACATTCTAGGTTAGGAGAGTACCTAGATGTATTCCTCCAACCTATAGCAGGAGAAGGGAAGTCATTCCTTAAAGACAGTAAAGATGTTATTAACAATTTAAAAAACCTAAAGGTAGACAACTCCACACTATTGGTAACACTAGATGTGGAGTCGTTGTACACCAACATTAAACAAACCGATGCCCTGGCAGCAGTAGCATGGGGAATGAAAAACCTATCGGACCTAAAATTAAAACAAAGGAGGTTTATTTTGGAGGGATTAAGAATGGCCATGGGGAATAATTTTTTCTGGCACGACCATAAATACTATAGACAAATTAAAGGGGTAGGCATGGGAAACAAGTATGCACCGAGTGTGGCCAACATCTTCCTGAGTAAATGGGAGGAGGAAGAAATTTACGGAAGATGCTGGCCACATTTGCTGCTATACAAACGCTACATAGACGATATCTTGATAATATGGAAGGGAAGCCACGAAGAGTTGGAACAGTTCATTCAGCATATTGGTGGCAACCAATATGACATAAAATTCACTGCTACAGTACATCAACAAACAATTAATTTTTTGGACTTAGAAATATATAAAAACAAAAACACACTTGGGACCAGAACACACTTCAAAGAAACGGACCGGAACGGGTACATACCAATGGGGAGCTGTCACCACCCCCAGTGGAAAATATCCATTCCAAAGAGCCAGTTTATCAGGATTAGACGGAATTGTGACCAAATGGAGGACTATTTCCGACAGACGAATATCCTGATAGACAGGTTCATAGAAAAAGGTTATAAAAGGAGTATACTGGAGAATACACGTGAAAAAGTGGCTAACATTGATAGGGAAGCAATTCTCAGTAACAAAACAAAGAAAAACAACCAGGATGACAATATACCATTTATCACGGGTTTTAATACTCAATATAAGGAATTAGAAGATATTATAAAGAACAACTGGCCCATCATCAGTAGCGACCCACAACTGAGCAAAGTACTACCCCGAAAACCAACATTTATATATAGAAAAGCAAGAAGGATCAGGGACAAAATAGTCAAAAATGTGCCAGACCCTCCCAAAAGTTTGTCAAATTTTTTTAACCAGAAGGGATTTTATAGATGCGGAAAGTGCAAAGCCTGTAGATCCACCAATAAGAAAGACAGAAAAATAACAGACTTTAGGTCAAATACCAACAAGCAGACATATAAAATAGAAAAGTTGATAACCTGTAGTAGTACACATGTCACCTACGTACTGGAGTGCAGTTGTGGACTACAGTACGTAGGCAGAACAACTAGAGCTTTGTCAATTAGAATAGGCGAACATGTCAGAAATATCAAAAAAGGATTTAAACACCATAGTGTATCAAAACACTTTAGGGACACACATGGCAGAAACCCCCAACATTTAAAATTTTATGGGATAGACAGAATAGAACGCAATTGGAGGAATACCAACATGAGAAGGGAGGTTTCAAAGAACGAAACCCACTGGATATTCAAAATGGACACGATGAGGCCACAGGGGTTGAACGTGGAACTTGACATCAACTGTTTTTTGGAAAATTACTAAAATCAATTTACATTTTATATTAGATTTTCATATTTTTAGCAATTTTATTTTTATTTTTATTTATTTTTTTCATTTTTATTTTACATTTATTTTCATATTTATTTTTATTTTTATTTTTATTCATTTTTTATTTTTATTTTTATTTTTATTTTTATTTTATTTATCTTTTTAATTTTATTTTTATTTTTATTTTAATTTTATTTTTATTTTAATTTTATTTTTATTTTTATTTTTACTATATTTTTCATATTTTTTCAATTTTTTGTCATTTTTTCTTTATTTTTTTATTTTTTATTTTTTTAATTTTTATTTTTTTATTTTTATATTTTTTATTTTTTTTAATATTTTTTTTATTTTTATTTTTTATTTTTTATTTTTTATTTTTTCTTTCTTTTTCTTTATTTCATTTTATTTATTTTTTATTTTTATTTTTTATTTCTTAATTTAATTTCATTTTCTGGATAGTTGCTATGTAAAAAATTATTTTAGAAAGGGTAAGGATTTGCTGTTCCATATTACAGATCTAGCGGTAATCAAATATGGAATAACAATGTGCATAAAAAGTTTTTTTAGTTAAAGCATATAAAGGCCAACAAAGGCCATGTATCTATGTATTTTTTAACATGTGAGAGCCTCTCCAGCAGACACGGACGGGTTAGTTTATAACCATTCATATACAACTAATATAACAATAGGTAAATTGGAATGAGCATTAATAATGGTAGAGGGGGAAACAGCGGGTGCAATGAACAATCACGGAATGGGCGAATTGCCCATAAGCAAAATGGCGCTAAGAGAAAGAAAGCCCCAATAGAACGGAACTAAGGGAATTCCCACATCCAAGATGGCGGTAAAACAATTTCCGCCCGCACACAATATAAATAGAATGAGAACCAATCACACAGCAGCTTCCTGATGACGCAAATTTGATTGCGAAACGCGTAGAGGCTGCTGGGAGATTATCGTACCCACGTGACCGGGAACGAACGGGGTTTGGAGAGGACGCGAACGCAAACAGGGGGGAACGTAAGCGGCAACGGAGACCATCTAGCACACACTAGACGAACCGGGCTGCAGTGCCCACCCGTCCTTAACTGCGGGAAAAGCTCGGTGCCGGCCTAATGGCACTTGGAAATGTGAGTGCAAAGTGTTTTTTATGTATGGAATAAAGGTTTTAAACGTTATTGCGCGATGATGGTTTTTTATCCGTTTGCATGAGGAACATTGAGGACCTGGTACAGATATTGGAGAAAGTTTCCTTTGAGTGGAGTGGTTATCCCTGTTAATGAACCAAAGGTGCAGTTTTAAAGATTAATCTGGTGAGTGGCAAATCTCACAGGTGGTGGTGAAGCACTAAGTCACTTTTAATCTGATACCACACACAAGAGCACGCCGCCCACGGCAATTATAACGGATGATTCGCAACACATATGAAGAAGAGTCTATCATTATGTGACATATGTCACTGGACTTTCTATATGATTTAAAGTATTTGGATTAAGTTGTTGTTCACATGTGATGAATTGTATAAATGAGATATAACCTGTTAGGTGGATGGTGAACCAAATTAGGCTATTGAGATAGCACATACACAGGCAATATAGAGAGCACAGATGGGAGCAGCGCATCCACTCACATAGCACTTTTAATTTAATTTTTTCTCTGAAAAATATTTTTTGGATGCAGCAGCTATAAATATCACTTACACCATTTTTGATAGGATAGTTTTTGCGCCAGTGACACATATATTTTTAAAAATTTGCGTTTATTAATTGCTGAATGTCATTTTTAGTGGGGAGGGCCTTCAACAGACCCCAGATATCCCTTTCTGGGTCCACACTCTGTCCATTCCGTCTCTGTTGGTTCCCTTCACCATCTTGAGCGCTCTCCTGGTCACAGTCCATGACGTGTCTATGTGGTGACCCGCATCCTCCCATGCCCCCCCCTGTTATTTTTAGGTGTTCCTGACTGATACTTCGGTCCATACTGGGGATTGGGTCCTCTCCTTCTCTTCCCATCATAGTCTCTATGTCTATGGACTGTATCTCCTCTAGAGACTGTCTATTATCCTCCCGCTGTGTCATTGTGCCCCGGTTCCCTATTGGTGTGCTTTGTATATCCATCGATAGGTGTCCGTTACCAGGAATTAATTGGCCTATATTCTTAGCCCCTATTACCCGGGGGTTCCCGCCACCACCACCGGGGGGGCTTTGCTCCGGGGTCTTCCTCCCTCTCCCTGCTGTAGGAGGTCTCTTACCGTTCACCACGACACTGTCACCTGTCATCTGTGCATTCGCCTGCTTTATCCCGGACTCCCGCTCTACTTTTTCCACACCGTCCGTGGCATTAACTCCGCTCCGCTTCTTTATATCTGGCCTTCCTGCTAGCTCAGGTGTGCGGGGGAACAGATAAGCCTTGATGCCGTCCGTCGATTTTCTTCCTCTCCCTGCTGTTGGCTGCAAAGCTGCTTGTCTGCGGGTTGTCATCCTCAGATTCCTTGCACACAGCGGAGTCTACTCGAGTGGAGTGGGGTAGAGAAGTGGGGGGAAGGTATCCGGGAGGAACCGCCGATCACCTCTCGCCTCTCACCTCTCTCTCTCTCCCACTTCGGCTAGCCGCCCGTCCGCTATCAGGAGAGCGCCGGCATGTGTTTGCTTAGCGTGTGGCGGGACTGAAGACAGGCAGATAGTCAAGCCCTCTTTCACTGCTTCTCAGCTGACGGCCGGATGATTGCTCGTGCGATTAGCCCGGGAACATGAGGGGGGGAGGAGCACTCACTCACTCACACCCATCCTGGCCCAAGCTATTATAATAGTGATTCCTAAAGCGGGTAAGGACCCTCAATTATGCTCGTCATACTGGCCGATATCCCTCCTTAATTCGGATGCTAAAATATTGACAAAAATCCTTGCTAGACGTTTGAACGAGGTGATACTCACTCTGGTGCATGAAGACCAATCGGGTTTCATGCCAGGCAAGGGTACGGATATCAATCTCCGTAGACTGTACTCGGTCTTGGCCTCGGGGACCGGAGACAGCCGCCCTGCGGTAGTGGCCTCCCTGGATGCAGAGAAAGCTTTCGACTCGGTCGAGTGGCAATATCTGTGGGAGGTCCTCCGCAGGTTCGGATTTGGTCCAGTCTTCATCTCCTGGGTCGAGGCCGTGTATAGGTCTCCGACGGTCAGGGTTCGTACCGGTACTGTCCTCTCCACACCCTTTTCTCTGAATAGGAGAACGAGACAAGGATGTCCCCTCTCACCGGGGCTATTTGCACTTGTGATAGAGCCCATGGCAATCCTCCTTCGCTCCGACCCTGAGATACAGGGCATCCCTATAGGCCCCCTCCACGAAAAAGTATCACTATATGCCGACGACACCCTCCTGTATCTTACAGATGACGGCACTTCCCTGAGGACTGCGCTCTCGGTTATTGATGAATTCGGGTGGTACTCAGGGGTGTGTATAAACTGGGGAGAGTCCATACTGTTCCCACTTCATCCCGGCACCGCCACCCCCCCCCCCCCCGGATGAGCAACTCCGGAGGGTTTCCCAGTTCAGATACCTGGGAGTGGAGATACACAGAGACCTAAAGCAATTTATTCCCCTAAATTTGACCCCAGTAGTCTCCCAGCTGTCCCACAGGTGTGTAGCTTGGAAAAATCTTCCACTCACGCCTGTGGGAAGGGTTAATCTAGTTAAGATGACTGTGCTGCCCAAGTTCACATACCTTTTTAGGCATACTCCTATACCTATACCTGTCTCCTTCTTTAATAAGCTAGACAGCATACTCACCTCCTTCGTGTGAAAGGGAGCAATGCCTAGGATAGCTAAAACAACGCTGCAATTACCGGTTATAATGGACGGCCTGGTTTTGCCATGCTTCATAAAATACTATTGGGCAGCGGTCCTAGTTACCGTTAGATGGTGGTTGTCCGAGACACCGGCTAATCCCGCGTCTAAACTGGAGGCAGCGCTGTTGGGTTCCCTGGAGGAGTTGAATGCCTTAATACACAAGGGCCCTAAATCTAGCCTCCGGGTGACTACGCTCATGAAGACGACGATTAGAGTATGGGACACGGTCACCTTGAAGATGGGGAAACCAAATACGTGGTCCCCCTCAACTCCGCTATGGGTCAACCCCCCGTTTGCCCCACTTTACTTCTATACCAGACCCGAGTATATGGGTCAGACATGGAATTATAAGTCTGGGAGACATTGTATCCGGGGGACAGTTGCTTACTTTTGATGCCCTAAAACGAAACAAGGACCTGCCGAATCAGATGTTCTTTAGGTACCTCCAATTACGTCATGCATACCGCTCCCAATTCCCTCCTTTGATAGATCTGCAAATGTCTGACCTAGAAAATATGCTGCGGTCTTTAGACGGTGGTGGTGCACTCTCTAACATTTATAATAGGCTGGCCGTGCTGGATACCTCCAAGGTCTCTCGACTGTATACAACATGGCAGAACGATATTCCAGACCTGACTGATGAGGACTGGGAGGAGGGTGTTCAGCAGTATCTACCCCTAATGATTTCAGCCAGAGACAGATACACCCAGTTGAAATTTCTTCATCGGGCCTACTATTCCCCAGCATGCTTGGCAAAGATTTACCCAGGTAGATCGGCAATATGCCCTAAATGCGGCTCAGACGATGCAGATTTTATCCATGTGGTTTGGTCCTGCACCAAGGTAGGGGGATTCTGGAGGGAAGTCCTGTCTGAGATTAATTCTATAGGGAAGGTCACGGTCCCATAGCCCTATTTCGCTCCTGTTAGGTATATGTGATTTCCTTGATGCCCCCCAGAGGAAGAAACTATTTGTCTTCTATGCGTCCTTCTATGCGAGGAAAGCTATTCTTCTACAATGGAATCAGACTCAGCCCCCCACTAAACAACTCTGGCTGTCCCTGGTAAATGCCGCCCTACCCCTCTACAAACTAACTTACCTAGGAAGAAATTGCCCACATAAATTCAATCAGATATGGGCCAGTTGGGTTAAAGCGAGACATCTGTCCCTAGAATAGTTCCTGGTAGCTCTATCTTCCCCATACCTTCTCCCCTCTAGCACCACTTTCCTGTGCGATCATTATCAAACCTCAATCTACTCATAGGAATTAACTGAAAAGATGGACCGAACGAGACCTGCCCACCCCCCCTCCCCCCTTCCCCCCCTCCTCCCCCCTCTCCCTCCCCCCTCTCCTCCCTATGTCTCCCCCCCACCCCCCTCCCTCGCCCCTAGGTCCTCAACTGCTATCTTGGTTACTATTGTAATTGCCAATTATCAATTATCATTGTAATGATTGTTGCACATGCTATAAGTATTTGTTTGCACAACAGTTTGTTTCACTGTTAAATGACTATGCCAGAAGGTATTGAAACTGTGATTTATTCTCTGTCTGTCTGAAAAAATAAATAAACTTTATGTTAAAAAAAAAAAAAGAAAAAAAAAGAACCCTCTACGTAGTTTAAGGTTAAACCTTTTTTCTTCTAATTTTAATGAGTGGCCGCATGTCTTGTTAAACTCTCTTCTGCGAAAAAGTTTTCTCCCTATTGTGGGGTCACCAGTACAGTATTTGTAAATTGAAATCATATCCCCTCTCAAGCGTCTCTTCTCCTGAGAGAATAAGTTCAGTGCTCGCAACCTTTCCTCATAACTAATATCCTCCAGACCCTTTATTAGCTTTGTTGCCCTTCTTTGTACTCGCTCCATTTCCAGTACATCCTTCCTGAGGACTGGTGCCCAGAACTGGACAGCATACTCCAGGTGCGGCCGGACCAGAGTCTTGTAGAGCGGGAGAATTATCGTTTTATCTCTGGAGTTGATCCCCTTTTTAATGCCAATATTCTGTTTGCTTTGTTAGCAGCAGCTTGGCATTGCATGCCATTGCTGAGCCTATCATCTACTAGGACCCCCAGGTCCTTTTCCATCCTAGATTCCCCCAGAGGTTCTCCCCCCAGTGTATAGATTGCATTCATATTTTTGCCACCCAAATGCATTATTTTACATTTTTCTACATTGAACCTCATTTGCCATGTAGTCGCCCACCCCATTAATTTGTTCAGATCTTTTTACAAGGTTTCCACATCCTGCGGAGAAGTTATTGCCCTGCTTAGCTTAGTATCGTCCGCAAATACAGAGATTGAACTGTTTATCCCATCCTCCAGGTCGTTTATGAACAAATTAAATAGGATTGGTCCCAGCACAGAACCCTGGGGAACCCCACGTGTCTTCAGACCCTGTCAGTCAGAACAACATTTGTGAAGAGATCACACAGCAATTCTTCATGGAGGACAGACCGGTGGATGATTTTTAGATCATTTATTGATTATCCATATATACAAAAAGCTCAGCAAAAAACTGCAAACTAGAATACACAATTAATACCCCTATCTCCAATACAAATTAAAAAGACCCAATGTCTATATAGGACAACGGTGGCCGCCGTATCACTGATTCAACCAAAAATATCCCCTTTCATTCACACAGGCACTCACATACATGTGTAGATCTGGATCGATCCAAAAATCTGTAAAGTTAATGGTAACAGATATCCATGAACACTGGATCAGTGCCAATGGTTGTAATCAGGCTCTCTGCTTGTAGAAATATAAGAGTTCCTGGCTATTTCTCCTCAAGAATAAGAAAAATTATCTGTTGAATTTTATGAAAGTGCTAGTGCTGTGTGCTGTGTGAATTTCCTCCATAGCTCCGTTATAGAAACTGTGTAGCAAAGAAAAGATTCTTGTATACATATGTATATGCAGTTATTTGAAATAGCTGACTGATGACACAAAGTTTCAACCTGGATGATATACAATAAGCTTGACTTATCATTTAAGATGGTAATCTCGACAGCAGGTAAAGAAATATGATACAGCTCACCACCGCTTCTGATGTAAAGTTGCTCGCAGCTTCAGGCATCTAGACGGGATCTCCGTGATCCACTGGTATCGTCACAGCCGCTGCAGAGGGATACCGATCAGGTGTGGTAGAGCTGTGTTCTCTATCGTTGCAGGGTACAAAAGGTCCATTGGTAGTGAAGAGAAACGGAATAAATAAACCGATTACATGGAAAGTCTTTCTCTTGGTAATGCTGTAGAGGTATCACCCCTATTCGTTAGAGCGATAGCCAATCTCCAGGTTAGGTTGTCGGATCGAGGAAGGGTTTAATGGGGGGAATCAAGTGAGCAGATGGTGATCCCGGTGTCCTCATCACGGTTACCATGTTGTCATAATGCTAAATAGACCCTGTCAGTCCCTCCATGAGTCATTGTATCTTCAGTCCCTCCTCAGCTATATTCAGTCAGTCCCTCCATCCTCCATGTGTCCTCAGTCACCATTAGTTAGGCACTCCATCCTCCATGTGTCCTCAGCCACCATTAGTCAGTCACTCCATCCTCCATGTGCCTTCAGATGCCCCTAGTGCTGCTCATCCTCTCACCTCCAGACCTGGTGGACAGAGCCCTGCAGAATCCAGGCACAGAGGTGGCAGCAGATGCAGTTGCCCCCGGGAGGAGATGGGCTGCGGTCAGTGACCACTCAGCTGAAGCTGGGGCTCTGGGTGAGCAGGGAGGGCAGCAGCACCAGCAGGTAGATGGGCCAGAAGCAGCTGAGCCGGTGCTTCTGCAGGTAATCCACTGCCAGCCACAGGTCAGATGCCCTGCCCGAGAAGAAGATCAGCAGGGCCACCACCACCCGCAGCCTATCCCAGAAAGAGTAATGGGGGTAACAGGGAGTAACAAGACTACCGTCCAACTCTGTCACCATCTTGGGAGGAGCCCACTTGGGGGGCCACACCTGGCTCCACTGACATCCACAGGAGACTCTTACTATATCATCACACTTACCGTATTTCCTGCAATAGGAGAGGTAGGGTGGTGTCTGCGCACAGAGGAGGGTGATCACCGGATCCGGGGGTTGCTCGTGTCTGCCCGATGTTCCGTAGGAATAGACAGAGTTACACCCTCAGGCTTCCCCCTTCCGAGTCCAATGTCACAGATCCTCCGGCCTGTTCCACCCCACTGAAAAATGCCACCCAAGGCATACGCCTTGTTTGCCTCTTGGTAGAAACACCCCTTGCGTGTGGTGATGAAGTTTCTTGTGAATGAAAGCGTAAAATCCACAGATTTCTACAGAAGACTTCAAGTACAGTATGTTGATAAGATGCTAAGCCACAGTAATGTCACGTACACACAAGCGAACTTTCCGGCATACTTGGTCCGGCGGACCAGAGTCCGCCGAACAATCCGACCGTGTGTAGGCTCCGGCGGACTTTTCCGGCGGACTTTTTCCCAAAAGCCCGCCGGACCTAGATTTGAAACATGTTTTAAATCTTTCTGTCGGACTCAGTTTCTGGCGGAAAGTCCGCTCGTCTGTGTGCTGGTCCGACGGACCAGATACGACGCAAGGGCAGGGTATTGCATTTCGCGCTCGCTGCCATAGAAAAAACAAATTTTCCTATTGCGACGAGCGCGGGGCATACCAGGCCCTTAGGTCTGGTATGGATTATAAAGGGAAACCCCTACGATGAAAAAACGGCGTGGGGTCCCCCATAAAATCCATACCAGACCCCGATCCGAGCACGCAGCCCGGCTGGTCAGGAAAGGGGGTGGGGGCGAACGAGTGGCCCCCCCCTCCTGAACCGTACCAGGCCGCATGCCCTCAACTTGGGGGGTGGGTGCTTTGGGGGAGGGGGCGCCCTGCGGGGCCCCCCCCCCAAAGCACCTTGTCCCCATGTTGATGAGGACAAGGGCCTCTTCCCGACAACCCTGGCCGTTGGTTGTCGGGGTCTGCGGGCGGGGGGCTTATCGGAATCCGGGATCCCCCTATAATAAGAGGGCCCCCAGATCCTGGCCCCCCACCCTATGTGAATGAGAATGGGGTACATGGTACCCCTACCCATTCACCTAGATAAAAAGTGTCAATAATAAAACACACTACACAGGTTTTTAAAATAATTTATTAAACAGCTTCGTGGGGGGTCTTCCTCCGGCTTCGGGGGTCTTCCTGTGGCTTCAGGGGTCTTCTTCCGGCTTCCGGGGTCCCTCCGGGTTCCTCTTCTCCCAGAGTCCGGTTGGTTCTTCTCCGCTCTCTCCGGCCTCTTCTCCCGGTGTTAAGTTCTTCGGCCGGCTCCTCCGCTGTCTTCATGCCGCTCTCTTGCCAGCGGAGGTCCGGACTTCTGGGCTTCTGGGCTTCTTGCCTTCTTGTCTTCTTCCCTCTTCTCTTCTCCAGATGTTGACACGACGCTCTCTCCGGCTGGACTGCTCTCTGAGGGCTCCGTTGTGACTTATATAGGCGGAGACCCCGCCCCCTTATGATGTCACAGTCCCTGGGCATGCTGGGACTGTGACGTTTTAGGGGGCGTGGTCAACATCACCCGGTGACCACGCCCCCTAAAACGTCACATAAAACGTCCGATAAAAGCGGCAAGATTGACTTCCTTTTCTAGTCCCGTCGCACCTGAGTTACGTTCAAAATGAACGGACTTGTCCATGTGTGGGCAAGTCCGTTCATTCTGAAAGTCCGCCGTAACTCCAGCGAAAGTCCGTCGGAAAGACGGGCGGACTTAGCCCGCCGGAAAGTCCGGTCGTGTGTGGGCAAGTCCGTCCGTTTTAAAGTCCGGCGCACCTGGCGGACAAAGTCCGTCGGAAAGTGTGCCGGACCAAGTATGCCAGAAAGTCCGATCGTGTGTACGCGGCATAAGACATCTGAATGGTGTAAACATTTCAAAGATGGCCAAATGTCTGACAGTGACCATCCCAGCCGTGGTGGCTCCCAGCCTACTGCAGTCATTCCCCTGATCATTCAGCGCATGGAAAGTCTGATCCTGGATAATCAACGCATAACCTGTTGTGAAATTGCACAAGAGACAAATCTTTCTGCGGGAACGGTGAACACAATCATTCACGAAAAGTTAGCACACGCTGGGTACCAAGACAGCTTTCTGCTTTGGACTGGCACAGAAGAGTTGAAGGCCAGGATTTTCTGGATTTCATCATTACATGTAACCAAACCCGGGCACGTCATTTCACTCCGGAGTCAAATTGAGTATCAAAGCAGTGGAAGCATGAAATGTTGAACAATTGTGTCTGCAGGTAAAGTGATGGCAAGTGTTTTCTGGGACAAACGTGGCGTTATTTATGTGGATTTTCTACCCCCTGGTGCCACGATCAACAGTGAATATTACTGTCATGTTCTGAGAGATGTACATATCCGTCTGACCAGGTTTGATCACTAAGGGGGTCCTGTTTCTCCAGGACAACTCACAAGCTCATACTGCTCACCGCACTACGTGCAAATTCCAGAAACTCAGCTGGGAGGTATTGCCAAATTCACTTTACATCCCGGACCTCACACTGAGTGATTTCCACCTGTTTGGACCCCTAAGATAGTTCCTCGGAGGTCAGAATTTCAGCACTGATGATGAAGTGAAGCAGGCTGTCCTAGGATGGTTCAGGCGTACTAAGAAATATTTCTATGCAGATGCTTTCCAGGCATTCGTTAAATGCTGGGATGAGTGTTTAAATGTAGCAGGGGAGGATATCGAAAAATAAATGCAGTTTCCACTACTTGAAATTTGTTCTTTTATTATATCAACTCAAAAGGTTTGACTTGAACGCCCCTCGTAACACCATCCATTTACCAACATGACACAATTACATCAGGCCCTGCCCCCCAAGGACCCTATTGGGGTGATTTGAGGTGGTACAGGAATTAGGGTGATCTGAGGTGTGAAGATTCAGGAATAGAGGTTGATCTGAGGTTTAAAGATGCAGGAATCGGGGTGATATGAGGTGTGAAGATGCAGGAATTGGGGTGATCTGAGGTGTGAAGGTGCAGGAATTGGGGTGATCTGAGGTGTGAGGGTGCAGGAAATGGGGTGATCTGAGGGGTAAAGGTGCAAGAATTAGGGTGATATGAGGTGTGAAGGTGCAGGAATTGGGGTGATCTGAGGTGTGATGGTGCAGGAATTGGGGTGATCTGAGGTATGAAGGTGCAGGAATTGGGGTGATCTGAGGGGAGTGAAGGTGCAAGAATTGGGGTGATATGAGGTGTGAAGGTGCAGGAATTGGGGTGATCTGAGGTGTGAAGGTGCAGGAATTGGGGTGATCCGAGGTGTGATGGTGCAGGAATTGGGGTGATTTGAGGGGTGAAGGTGCAGGAATTGGGGTGATCTGAGGTGTGAAGGTGCAGGAATTGGGGTGATCTGAGGGGTGAAGGTGCAGGAATTGGGGTGATCCGAGGTGTGATGGTGCAGGAATTGGGGTGATCTGAGGGGTGAAGGTGCAGGAATTGGGGTGATCTGAGGGGTGAAGGTGCAGAAATTGGGGTGATCCGAGGTGTGATGGTGCAGGAATTGGGGTGATCTGAGGGGTGAAGGTGCAGGAATCGGAGTGATCTGAGGTGTGAAGGTGCAGGAATTGGGGTGATCTGAGGTGTGAAGGTGCAGGAATTGGGGTGATCTGAGGGGTGAAGGTGCAGGAATTGGGGTGATCTGAGGTGTGATGGTGCAGGAATTTGGGTGATCTTAGGTGTGATGGTGCAGGAATTGAGGAGATCTGAAGGGAGTGAAGGTGCAAGAATTGGGGTGATATGAGGTGTGAAGGTGCAGGAATTGGGGTGATATGAGGTGTGAAGGTGCAGGAATTGGGGTGATACGAGGTGTGATGGTGCAGGAATTGGGGTGATCTGAGGTGTGAAGGTGCAGGAATTGGGGTGATCTGAGGGTTGAAGGTGCAGGAATTGGGGTGATCCGAGGTGTGATGGTGCAGGAATTGGGGTGATCTGAGGGGTGAAGGTGCAGGAATTGGGGTGATCTGAGGGGTAAAGGTGCAGGAATTGGGGTGATCTGAGGTGTGATGGTGCAGGAATTGGGGTGATCTGAGGGGTGAAGGTGCAGGAATTGGAGTGATCTGAGGTGTGAAGGTGCAGGAATTGGGGTGATCTGAGGTGTGAAGGTGCAGGAATTGGGGTGATCTGAGGGGTGAAGGTGCAGGAATTAGGGTGATCTGAGGTGTGATGGTGCAGGAATTTGGGTGATCTGAGGTGTGATGGTGCAGGAATTGGGGTGATCTGAGGTATGAAGGTGCAGGAATTGGGGTGATCTGAGGTGTGAGGGTGCAGGAATTGGGGTGATCTGAGGGGTGAAGGTGCAGGAATTGGGGTGATCTGAGGTTTGATGGTGCAGGAATTGGGGTGATCTGAGGTATGAAGGTGCAGGAATTGGGGTGATCTGAGGTGTGAGGGTGCAGGAATTGGGGTGATCTGAGGTGTGAAGGTGCAGGAATTGGGGTGATCTGAGGTGTGATGGTGCAGGAATTTGGGTGATCTGAGGTATGAAGGTGCTGGAATTGGGGTGATCTGAGGGGTGAAGATTCAGGAATAGGGGTTGATCTGAAATGTGAAGGTGCAGGAATTGGGGTGATCTGAGGTGTGAAGGTGCAGGAATTGGGGTGATCTGAGGTGTGATGGTGCAGGAATTGGGGTGATCTGAGGTGTGATAGTGCAGGAATTGGGGTGATCTGAGGTATGAAGTGCAGGAATTGGGGTGATATGAGGTGTGAAGGTGCAGGAATTGGGGTGATCCGAGGGGTGATGGTGCAGGAATTGGGGTGATCTGAGGTGTGAAGGTGCAGGAATTGGGGTGATCTGAGGGGTGAAGGTGCAGGAATTGGGGTGATCTGAGGTGTGATGGTGCAGGAATTGGGGTGATCTGAGGGGTGAAGGTGCAGGAATTGGGGTGATCTGAGGGGTGAAGGTGCAGGAATTGGGGTGATCTGAGGTGTGAAGGTGCAGGAATTGGAGTGATCTGAGGTATGAAGGTGCAGGAATTGGGGTGATCTGAGGTGTGAAGGTGCAGGAATTTGGGTGATCTGAGGTGTGATGGTGCAGGAATTGGGGTGATCTGAGGTATGAAGTGGAGGAATTGGGGTGATATGAGGTGTGAAGGTGCAGGAATTGGGGTGATCCGAGGTGTGATGGTGCAGGAATTGGGGTGATCTGAGGTGTGAAGGTGCAGGAATTGGGGTGATCTGAGGGGTGAAGGTGCAGGAATTGGGGTGATCTGAGGGGTGAAGGTGCAGGAATCGGGGTGATCTGAGGGGTGAAGGTGCAGGAGTTGGGGTGATATGAGGGGTAAAGGTTCAGGAATTGGGGTGATATGAGGTTCTCACTGGATCTGACATGGATCACAGTAACACTTTAAGACTAATTTACATTATCGGTAAATGTAAAAGAGAAGGACTGAAGAAATGATCTCCATCAGAAATGTCCGGCTTATCTTTTCCTCTCTTTGTGACTATTGTGGGTTCTTTGACTCATCTTCGTCCTTTGCTGAGTTTTCTATTCTGGTCGGTCACCCACCTCATTCTCCTTCCTTTTTTCTTTGCAATTTTCTACATGGCTCTAAATAGCATTTCCAGACTACAAGCAACCGCTTCAACCATACAAGTCAGCAATGGAAGTTTCCATAATTCTAGATATCAGGTTCTCTTTAAGTTATAAAGTTGGAGACTTACCTATCACACCCACAACAAGGACCCAGAAATAGAAGGTCATCATAATTCTCCTCCAGGAGTTCCGTCTGGCAATGAAGGGACGGAGGAACCCGGCTCAGTCTACTCCAACACTACGTGCCTGAGAGAGGTCTGGTGAAAAATAGGAAGTGGTACAGGAAGGAACATGGCCTAATATTTTAAGACGAGGTGCTAAGATGCTATCAGACATTTCTACTGAACAGCTTTAACTTCCTCCATCATAACACCCAACAGAAGAGGGGAAGTTCCATAAACCCCATGGACATCGGTGTACTGCCAATACCAGGAGAGTGACCTGAAGGTCTATAGAATGTACAGATCTTCCTCTAGGAGATCTGGTAGGAGTCTAATGATAATTATAGGCACATGTTACATTAGGAATTCACAGCAAGGCTCTATTTGGAAAAAAAAACAAATGAGATAGCTGTTCGTCCAGCAAATCTGCATGCACATTCATGTTGTATTTGTAAGAAATGTGGTTAATTGCTCACAGGTGCCTGCAGTCTATATAACTGTGTGTAGGACTCATTCTGAGCCTGCTCATTGTGAAGCTGTAGGAACTTAAACCAAGTGGAACTTTTCTAAGTGGTGAGTTAAAACCATAGGGAGAGTGAACAAGTCTTACTTTTTGTTTGCTGGGTTGCATTTTGGGGCTTTTCCTTTTAGCTTTTCAATCACCTTTTTCTGTCACATTTTAAATAGCTTTTTTTTTTTTTCTTCTTTGGTTCCTTCAGGCTATTAATTAAGGGGAGTGGTTAATTGCTCACAGGTGCCTGCAGTCTATATAACTGTGTGTAGGACCAGGGGCGGACTGACAACTCATGGGGCCCCCGGGCAATAGGGGCTCATGGGGCCCCCTTAGTCCCCACCCACCCACACACAAGCCACACCCTCACAAAGCCCCACGTATATATTGCACTGCTACATTACATGCATTGGTCACAGAATTTCTCTACTTCATGTTCAAAATAAATGTTTAAAGATTAAAGAAAAATAAACTCACTTTAACCACATACATTTACTGCAGGGCTGCGTCTCCTGTGAGCAGAATCATGTACAGGTACTTGATTCTGCACTTGCGGGTCTGCATGCTGTTTGACCTGCTGCCGCTGTGATTGGACACACCGAGAGCTAACCAGCGGGTCCGGAGGACCCCATGTCCGCCAGGCCCCGACGATCGTTTCCAACAGAGGCAGAACTGTGGTCTGCCTATGTAAACAAGTCCCCAGAGAGCCTCCCCTTACATCAGGGTCCCCAGAGAGCCTCCCCTTACATCAGGGTCCCCAGAGAACCTCCCCTTACATCAGGGTCCCCAGAGAGCCTCCTCCTTACATCAGGGTCCCCAGAGAGCCCCCTCCTTACATCAGGGTCCCCAGAGAGCCCCCTCCTTACATCAGGGTCCCCAGAGAGCCCCCTCCTTACATCAGGGTCCCCAGAGAGCCCCCTCCTTACATCAGGGTCCCCAGAGAGCCCCCTCCTTACATCAGGGTCCCCAGAGAGCCCCCTCCTTACATCAAGGTACCCAGAGAGCCCCCTCCTTACATCAGGGTCCCCAGAGAAACCCCCCATACATCAGGGTCCCCAGAGAGCCCCCCTTACATCAAGGTCTTCAGAGAGCCCCCCCTTACATCAAGGTCTTCAGAGAGCCCCCCTTACATCAAGGTCCCCAGAGAGCCCCCCCATACATCAAGGTCTCCAGAGAGCCCCACATACATCAGGGTCCACTCCCCAGAGAGCCCCCCCATGCATCAGGGTCCCAGAGAGCCCCCCATAGATCTGGGTCCCCAGAGAGCCCCCCATAGATCTGGGTCCCCAGAGAGCCCCCCATAGATCTGGGTCCCCAGAGAGCCCCCCCCCCCATACATCAGGGTCCCCAGAGAGCCCCCCATACATCAGGGTCTCCAGAGAGCCCCCCCAAACATCAGGGTCCCCAGAGAGCCTCCTCCTTACATCAGGGTCCCCAGAAAGACTCCTCCTAACATCAGTGTCCCCAGAGAGTCCCCTCCTTACATCAGGGTCCCCAGAGAGCCCCCTCCTTACATCAGGGTCCCCAGAGAGCCCCCTCCTTACATCAAGGTCCCCAGAGAGCCCCCTCCTTACATCAGGGTCCCCAGAGAAACCCCCCTTACATCAGGGTCCCCAGAGAGCCCCCCCATACATCAAGGTCCCCAGAGAGCCCCCCCATACATCAAGGTCCCCAGAGAGCCCCCCCATACATCAAGGTCTCCAGAGAGCCCCCCATACATCAAGGTCTCCAGAGAGCCCCACATACATCAGGGTCAACTCCCCAGAGAGCCCCCCTATACATCAGGGTCCCAGAGAGCCCCCCATAGATCTGGGTCCCCAGAAAGCCCCCCAAAGATCTGGGTCCCCAGAGAGCCCCCCCATACATCAGGGTCCCCAGAGAGCCCCCCCATACATCAGGGTCCCCAGAGAGCCCCCCCCATACATCAGGGTCCCCAGAGAGCCCCCCCCATACATCAGGGTCCCCAGAGAGCCCCCCCCATACATCAGGGTCCCCAGAGAGCCTCCCCCCATACATCAGGGTCCCCAGAGAGCCTTCCCCCATACATCAGGGTCCCCAGAGAGCCTCGTCCTTACATTAGGGTCCCCAGAGAGCCTCCTCCTTACATCAGGGTCCCCAGAGAGCCTCCCCCCATACATCAGGGTCCCCAGAGAGCCCCCCCATACATCAGGGTCCCCAGAGAGCCTCCCCCCATACATCAGGGTCCCCAGAGAGCCTTCCCCCATACATCAGGGTCCCCAGAGAGCCTCGTCCTTACATTAGGGTCCCCAGAGAGCCTCCTCCTTACATCAGGGTCCCCAGAGAGCCTCCCCCCATACATCAGGGTCCCCAGAGAGCCCCCCCATACATCAGGGTCCCCAGAGAGCCCCCCCATACATCAGGGTCCCCAGAGAGCCCCCCATAAATCAGGGTCCCCAGAGAGTCCCCCATACATCAGGGTCCCCAGAGAGCCCCCCCCATACATCAGGGTCCCCAGAGAGCCCCCCATACATCAGGGTCCCCAGAGAGCCCCCCATACATCAGGGTCTCCAGAGAGCCCCCATACATCAGGGTCCCCAGAGAGCCCCCCCATACATCAGGGTCCCCAGAGAGCCCCCCCATACATCAGGGTCCCCAGAGAGCCCCCCATACATCAGGGTCTCCAGAGAGCCCCCCATACATCAGGGTCTCCAGAGAGCCCCCCCATACATCAGGGTCCCCAGAGAGCCCCCCCATACATCAGGGTCCCCAGAGAGCCCCCCATACATCAGGGTCCCCAGAGAGCCCCCCCATACATCAGGGTCCCCAGAGAGCCCCCCATACATCAGGGTCCCCAGAGAGCCCCCCCCTTACATCAGGGTCCCCAGAGAGCCCCCCCATACATCAGGATCCCCAGAGAGCCCCCCCATACATCAGGGTCCCTAGAGAGCCCCCCATACATCAGGGTCCCCAGAGAGCCCCCCCCCATACATCAGGGTCCCTAGAGAGCCCCCCATACATCAGGGTCCCCAGAGAGCCCCCCCCCATACATCAGGGTCCCCAGAGAACCCCCCATACATCAGGGTCCCCAGACTTAACCCCCCCAGAGGTTCCCCTGTACCTGGCTGTGCACCTCCAACCCAAGGGGGAGGTGGGAGGTGGCGATCAGCAGTTCTATGGTGCCTGTGGATCTCACTGGGGCTTGTAGTCCTCCTTCTGATTCTGAACAGTAGATAGGGGAGGGGCCTCTGACCCGGGCAGCAGTCGGCAACAGCGTACAAGCAGAGAGTGAAACTTGTAGCTGCCCGGGTCAGAGGCCCCTCCCCTTTCCACTCTACAATCTGGAGGAGAAATACAAGTCCCCGGGAGATGCTGCGAGCACCATAGAGCTGCTGATCGCCGCCTCCCACTCCCCTCACTGCATCCCAAACTGAAAGAGGAGATGCCCGCCTCATCCCCCCCCCCCGCGGCAGTCGGCAGAACGGCTCCACCGCAGCACGCCCAGCAGCATACCCCTAGATCCGACGAGCATGTCTCCCGGGCCCCCTACTGGCTGCGGGCCCTCGGTCGGCGTCCGATCGACCGAATGGTCAGTCCGCCCCTGTGTAGGACTCATTCTGAGCCTGCTCAGTCTGAGGCTGTGGAACTGTGTGTAAGTGGAACTGGTCTAAGTGGTGAGTTAAAAACCAGAGTTTAAAACAGGAGGTTATAACAGGGGTCATAGTACCTGTGTAGTGTGAGTACATGAGTGTTGTCTGAGTAGTGTGTGTGGATCGTTAGTACTTGTGTATTGTGTACTTGTGTATTGTGTACTGTATACTTGAGTATTGTGAGTGCACGTAGGTCAGTGACTGTTCTGCGAGTGCATGCAGGTCTGTGTGTACCTGTGTATTGTCTTGAGTATTAGTGCCAGGAAACTAGCTGTTAAGTAATTTGGACAGGGTAAAATCCCCAATCCTCACTAAATTTAATAGGTACGATGCCCGGTGGGTGTGGAGAGGTGACTCTTTGTACATCTTGCTGCATGTATGTGTTCCTTGATCATCCGATCGAGGGCGAATACTGCTGTGCAAAATGTAAGCACATTGTTTCCCTGGAAGCCCAGGTTCTGAATCTGGAGAAGCAACTGTCAGCACTGAGAAGTCCCTCCATACTAAAGGAGAGCCAGGAACGTACACGGCAGGTGCCGGCAGGGGCCAGCACAGAGGTGGGTGGAGACAAAGAGGTGCAGGTACTAGCAAAGAGTAGATGGGTGACAGTCAGGAGAGGTAGAGGGGGAAGTGCCAGTGAGGCCGATCCAGGACTGGAGCATCCCAATAAGTACGCTCCTTTGAGTGACATTGGTGAAACCAGTCAGGGACCAGCACTGCTGGAGATGAGGGACTCTCCTAACTGCCAGGGGAAGAACTCCTCCAGTGAGAGTGGGGGGGCAGCAAAGGGAAAGGAAAGACAGATTCTGGTGGTAGGGGACTCAATTCTTAGAAGGACAGAGAGGGCAATCTGTAACCAAGACCTGAAGCGCCGAACAGTATGTTGTCTACCGGGCGCTCGGGTTTGGCACATGACGGATTTTGTGGACAGATTACTGGGAGGGGCTGGGGAAGACCCAGCTGTCATGGTGCACGTTGGCACCAATGACAAAGTCAGAGGCAGATGGAGTGTCCTAAAGAACGATTTTAGGGACTTAGGAGCTAAATTGAGGAAAAGGACCTCCAAGGTAGTATTCTCAGGAATACTACCGGTACATCGAGCCACACCAGAAAGGCAGAGGGAGATTAGGGAAGTAACAGGTAAAAATATTCAGCGCTGACTAAACAAACGGACAATACAAAATTAAATGCTAGCAGACACAAAGGTAAATTCAACAACACCTAAATTCCATAGATAAAAAACAAACAGTGCTGCGCAAATAAAATGTCTTTCAAAAAATGCATCAGATGGAACAAACGGAGCAGATGGAGTGAAAAGGCAGGGTCACCAGTGCACACTCAAGACAATATGGGGTTAAGTCACAACGTGATTGTGATCCCTTCACCACATAAAGATGTACCTCAATATTATTATTGAGTTTATCCATAAAAGTTTGAAGACTTGCCAGATCACCCTCCCACACCATGATTAAATCATCGATGTAACTTCTGTAGCACGACAGCTGCGACGGGGGATCATGGAAAATGGTATCTTCCTCCCAGTGGGCCATGAACAAGTTGGCCACACTGGGAGCAAACCTAGCCCCCATGGCAACGCCACGCGTCTGCAGAAAGTAATCCCCATTGAACCAGAAGTAATTGTTCAACAAGCAAAATTCCAAACTTTCCAGTAAAAATGAGATATGGTCATTCGGGAAATTGGTGGCTGCCAAAGCCCATTTGACAGAGTCCAAGGCCTGTATGTGGGCCGCACTTCCAGAGCATTACATGTCAGAATAGGCGAACACATTAGCAACATCAAACGGGGGGTAAAAACCCACAGTGTGTCTAGGCATTTCCGCCTTTGTCACCATAGGGACCCAAAATGCCTCAAATTTTGGGGAATTGAAAAAGTTCCTCGTAATTGGAGAGGTGGCCATTATATCAGAAAACTGAGCCGTAGAGAAGCTTTCTGGATCTACGAGACTAAGGTCCTATCCCCAGCGGGAATGAACGTGGATTTTTATTTAAATTGTTTTATTTCTAACAGATAATTTGCTTTTAATCTCTTTGGTTCTTTTTCTAATGTTGTTGTTTTTATTTTTTACATTTTTTTTTATTTTTTTTTTTTATTGATTTAATTGATTATGTGTGTGCGATTTTGTCAAGGTGATGGCTGCGGTCTGATGTCATTATTTTTTAGTATTTTCCTAATGTTTTTGCATATGTGATTTTGCATGCTACTTTGGCCTGCTACTGCAGGCTTTATTAGGTAATTTATTAGCCACCTTTCATTTTATTATATACGAGGACATGCATGTTCCGGGATTATTTTTAGGTATATATCTCTTTAGCCTAAATAAAATACCCCTGATATGTATATTCGCAATTAAGTACAATGTACTAATCGGCTCTTCATCTTGTATGTGAGCCGATTATGCTCTGCATCCTGTGTGACGTGTTATTTTCATTCTGTCCCGGGATTGCTGCGTTTGTCCTGTGATTGGTGGTTTAGTGTTACCATGACACTATATATAAACAAAGCGGGCCGTCTATGCGTATCCCGCCCCACGCTGAAGAAGTCCCGCCCGCGGATGTAACGCGTACGGGGGGCTAGGAGCGCATGACGTCACCCGCGGCCATCAGCCTAATCGACACGATTGTACGCTGCTGAGCCGGCACTCGGATCTGAGTGCCGGTTATTGTAAGTGCAATATATTTTATCTTGTTTTTTAAAAATAAACATACAAGCAGAGAGCACTATATGTGTTATTATTTCTTGCATATACTACTGCCCATTATCTGATGAGTGCGGAACACTGAACACTGTGCTGTCACCATTTGGATCGGCTTACCTATTTGATGGTATTTATGCTTTATGACCTGTCTCAGGTCGAATGCTTCAGGTGAGGGGCCATCTTTATGTGGTGAAGGGATCACAATCACGTTGTGACTTAACCCCATATTGTCTTGAGTGTGCACTGGTGACCCTGCCTTTTCACTCCATCTGCTCCTTTTGTTCCATCTGATGCATTTTTTGAAGGACATTTTATTTGCGCAGCACTGTTTGTTTTTTATCTATGGAGATTAGGGAAGTAAACAAGTGGCTGAAGAGCTGGTGTAGTAAGAAGGGGTTTGGGTTCCTGGAGGACTGGGCCGATTTCTCAGTCGGTAACCGGTACTATAGAAGGGACGGACTGCACCTAAATTAGGAGGGTGCAGATCTGCTGGGAATGAAGATGGCCAAAAAGTTAGAGGGGTTTTTAAACTAGGCGATGGGGGGGAGGGTCCAGAGGCAGAGATAGCCAGCGCGGAAGATATTCCAGAGGGTAGTATTGGGGGCATTAGTGGTAGGTTAACCAAAGCACAAAAACACAAGGTGAGCATAGTAGCAAGTCCTAGTTGCAATCTCAGAACACCCAATACGAGGACAATATGCGACCAGTCTAAACTATGTGGCATGTTCACCAATGCCAGGAGCATGGCGGACAAGATGGGTGAACTAGAGATACTGTTGTACAAGGAGGATTTGGATTTTGTGGGAATTTCAGAGACCTGGTTCAACAGCTCTCATGATTGGCTGGCCAACATTCAAGGGTATACCCTATACCGCAAGGATAGAGAGGGTAAAAAAGGGGGAGGGGTATGCCTATATATCAAGAATAATGTACAAGTGAATGTGAGAGATTACATCACTGAGGAAGCTAGGGAGGAGATGAAATCCTTATGGGTAGAGCTCCAAAGGGATGAAGCTAAGGGGAAAATAATACTGGGAGTATGCTATAGGCCCCCTAACCTGAGGGAGGAAGTGGAGACGGATCTCCTATCACAAATTGGATTAGCAGCAACGATGGGAAGTGTTATCATAATGGGGGATTTTAATTATCCAGACATAGACTGGATGGAGGGAACCGCGCATTCATTTAAGGCTCGCCAGTTCCTTAATGTCTTGCAGGACAATTTTATGGGTCAGATGGTAGACGCACCAACTAGAAATAAAACATTACTGGATCTACTGATTACCAACAATACAGACCTGATCACGGATGTGGAAATACGGGCCAATTTAGGTAACAGCGATCACAGGTCAATTAGTTTCAGTATAAATCACACAAATAGGAAACATAAAGGGAATACAAAGACACTGAATTTCAAAAGAGCCAACTTCCCTAAACTACAAACCTTGCTAAAAAGGCATAAATTGGGATAAAATATTAGGAACAAAGAACACGGAGGAGAGATGGGTTTGCTTTAAGCGCATATTAAATAAGGGCATTAGCCAATGTATCCCATTGGGTAATAAATTTAAAAGAGCGAACAAAAGTCCTGGATGGCTTAACTCCAATGTAAAAATGCATATAAAAGCAAAGGAGAAGGCCTTCAAAAAATACAAGGTTGAAGGATCATCCTCAGCATTCAGACTTTATAAAGAATGCAACAAGAAATGTAAGGGTGCAATTAGGACAGCTAAGATAGAACATGTAAGACACATAGCGGAGGAGAGCAAAAAAAATCCCAAGACATTCTTTAAGTATGTAAACAGTAAAAAAGGGAGGACAGACCATATTGGCCCCATAAAGAATGAGGAAGGACATCTGGTTACAAAGGATGGGGAGATGGCAAAGGTATTGAATTTATTCTTCTCCTCAGTCTTCACAAGTGAATCGGGGGGCTTCAGTAACCAAAACTGCAGTGTTTATCCTCATGACACAACACAGGAAGCACCTCCATGGTTAACAGAGGACGGAATTAATATTAGACTTGAGAAACTTAACATTAATAAATCACCGGGACCAGATGGCTTGCATCCGAGGGTACTTAGGGAACTCAGTCAAGTGATTGCCAGACCGTTGTTCCTAATTTTTACAGATAGTCTACTGACTGGAATGGTACCAGCTGATTGGAGAAAAGCCAATGTAGCACCAATATTTAAAAAGGGCCCAAAATACATCCCTGGGAATTACAGACCAGTTAGCCTAACATCAATAGTATGTAAACTCTTGGAGGTGATGATAAGGGACTATATACAAGATTTTAGTAATGAGAACGGTATCATTAGGAGTAATCAGCATGGATTCATGAAGAATCGTTCTTGCCAAACCAATCTATTAACCTTCTATGAGGAGGTGAGTTGCCATCTAGATAAAGGAAGGCCCGTAGACGTGGTGTATCTGGATTTTGCAAAAGCATTTGACACAGTACCCCATAAACGTTTACTGTACAAAATAGGGTCCATTGGCATGGACCATAGGGTGAGTACATGGATTGAAAACTGGCTACAAGGGCGAGTTCAGAGGGTGGTGATAAATGGGGAGTACTCAGAATGGTCAGGGGTGGGTAGTGGGGTCCCCCAGGGTTCTGTGCTGGGACCAATCCTATTTAATTTGTTCATAAACGACCTGGAGGATGGGATAAACAGTTCAATCTCTGTATTTGCGGACAATACTAAGCTAAGCAGGGCAATAACTTCTCCGCAGGATGTGGAAACCTTGCAAAAAGACCTGAACAAATTAATGGGGTGGGCGACTACATGGCAAATGAGGTTCAATGTAGAAAAATGTAAAATAATGCATTTGGGTGGCAAAAATATGAATGCAATCTATAGACTGGGGGGAGAACCTCTGGGGGAATCTAGGATGGAAAAGGACCTGGGGGTCCTAGTAGATGATAGGCTCAGCAATGGCATGCAATGCCAAGCTGCTGCTAACAAAGCAAACAGAATATTGGCATTAAAAGGGGGATCAACTCCAGAGATAAAACGATAATTCTCCCGCTCTACAAGACTCTGGTCCGGCCGCACCTGGAGTATGCTGTCCCATTCTGGGCACCAGTCCTCAGGAAGGATGTACTGGAAATGGAGCGAGTACAAAGAAGGGCAACAAAGCTAATAAAGGGTCTGGAGGATCTTAGTTATGAGGAAAGGTTGCGAGCACTGAACTTATTCTCTCTGGAGAAGAGACGCTTGAGAGGGGATATGATTTCAATTTACAAATACCGTACTGGTGACCCCACAATTGGGATAAAACTTTTTCGCAGAAGAGAGTTTAACAAGACTCGCGGCCACTCATTAAAATTAGAAGAAAAGAGGTTTAACCTTAAACTACGTAGACGGTTCTTTACTGTAAGAGCGGCAAGGATGTGGAATTCCCTTCCACAGGCGGTGGTCTCAGCGGGGAGCATTGATAGCTTCAAGAAACTATTAGATAATCACCTGAATGACCGCAACATACAGGGATATACAATGTAATACTGACACATAATCACACACATAGGTTGGACTTGATGGACTTGTGTCTTTTTTCAACCTCACCTACTATGTAACTATGTAAAAATGTTTTCTTTTCTGAACAATTGTTCTCTTATTATGGGCAGTAGTAATACACCACATTATGGCCACTAGATGGAGCTTGGGAGCATAGGAAATACATCTGTGTAACAAGCGATACAATGTAACAATTCCAAGGGTTACTCTGATTTGCTTATTCCCACTAGTGTTCTCTAAAATTAGTACATTTTATCTCTTCTTAAAAGTTATATGTATTCCCAATGCTTCTCAGCTCCATCTAATGGCCATAATGCAGACAGCAGTCAAATACCACAATATGGCCACTAGATGAAGTTGAGTAGCATAGGAAGTGCATATATAACAAGAGATACAATGCAACAATCGCAGTGGTTACATTTATTTGCTATTTCGCTGAAGCATTCTCTAGAATTGTTATGTAGCGGTATAGTCGCCACTAGTAACAAACATCCACCATATCACCCTGCTGCCCGACTTCCATATATCACATCTGAGACAATGAACAGTCATTTGCTTTGTTATAAAAAAGAAACAATCAGCGCACACAAATATAAATAGCTATGCTAGGAGTTGCAAGCGGGACCCCAAAAGGCAAATCACAAGACCTCAATAAATGATTGAATATGTAAAACGGTCCAGCGCAAAAATGAGTCCATACACTTAAAACAATATAGAATATTAGAATAGAATAGAGTATAAGCCACCACGTGATATCAGAGGGTCTTCAGCTGATATTCAATAAATTCAGAGTGACAAATCCTCCGCCGTCAATATTATGCACTCTTACCGGATCAGATGGACCACTTGAATGAACAAAATGGTCAAACACGCTTATTTACCACACACAGGGTAAGGGTGATGAATCAGTCCGGCAGCGTAGACGGAAAGCCTCCAAGTGAATGGATAATATATGCAAAAATAAAAGTGGACACAATCTAAGTGTACACTTATAAATCATTTATTAAATAAACAAAAGGTAAAAGGCTGGGTGCAAGTACAAAGTTCATAAAAAAACCACAGCCAAGAAGTCTGGTAAAACGCCTAGTACAGCGGTATAATAACCGCAAGTAAAATACATAGATGAACAGCGGGTGACGTCCGCAATGTAGCTCCTCCCCCCCGTACGCACATTACGTCCTGTACGTAGGGCTGGGTGGAGCTACAGCGTCACCCGAGGACCTGATATAATGGCATATAACACAGGAAGCCACGACCAAATCCAGAAGCAGAAACTGCCTCATGTACACAAAGCACTACCCTCTCCTATGGGGTATATATATTGGCCAATCCCCAAACGACGTCCTATCGTGATGAAACGCATAGGGAGGAGCCTACGACGGTGACGTCATCACATTCTTGGATGGGCTTACGAGTATAGGAAGTGAATCGCGGCACACGGAGACACCGCTGTTTGTACGATATCCCTTACGCTATATGTTCTCCACAACATTGTAAGTGTGATTCCTTTTATTTTAATAAATCCCCTCTTATCATACGGTTTTACGCTATGGGAGTATTTTGTTTTATGTTTCCGGTAACAACCGACTGTTAAAGCTGCTGGACCTGTATTGCATCCTTGGTTTTGGGAGACCCTAATCCCTATGCTGGGCGAGACTGCCATAATAGCAGTCATCGCCGTCCGGTAAGCAGAATCTATATACTCACTTCATGGTGGATCATCTATTGGCGTTTTTTCTTCACATTTCTCTTGGATGGGTGCTTTGTTGTATCTACCTATGGATTAATTATTCCTGCTTGGACTTTTTTTTTCAGATCTTTTCCTTTTTCACAAGCATTTACAACATATGCTGTTTGTTTTATTATTGGACTTTTTTTGTTATTTGATATTTTGCTCACTAATTTATGTTAAGTCACATGGTAGCATCCCATTCTTGTAGAGATCCTATATGCTTCATATATATTTAGCGCTGCACTTTCTCGTTTAATGTCTCTCCTATGGGGACACAGGCCCAGCATAACATATTACAATACTAACGGCATCAGTAAAATAGTATAAAGATGAAACATTTTAGTATATCTCTGCACATGTCTAAGTAAACATCCTAATATTAAAATGCATTAAAATAATGGCATAAAATAAGGACATAAACACGCGGTCATCTATGATATAAAAACCATGTATATAAAAATTGAGTATAAAAATAAATATAAAAAATATATATATATATATATATATATATATAAAAAGAAAGGAAAATCAATACAACAATTTATTTATCTGAGATAAAGCAATTGAGATCAAAGTCAACGTTTAAGCCCCCTGGCACCAAAACCTGGGTTTCGTGGAACCACAAGGATTCCCGTTGACTAAGTTGGTGAATGAAGTTTCTCCCTCTCCAATGCTTATTGACCCTCTCTAGATCCCAAAACTTGAGGCATCGGGGGTCTCTGTTATGAAAATTTCTAAAGTGTTTAGAGACATTATGTGACCTCAAACCCTTTTTAATGTTATTGACGTGCTCAGTGAGGCGGATGCTCAGGGGTCTCGATGTTTTCCCTATATATTGCAACCCGCAATCGCACTTGAGCATGTAAACAACACCCATGGTATTGCAGGTAATAAGGCTCTTAATGGGATAAGTCCTACCAGTGGTAGGGGCAGTGAAATCTTTGCGTCTCTTAATATTATGTTTACACTGTTTGCACGGAGGGCATTTGCCACATGCATAGAAGCCTGTAAGGAAGGAGAATATCCTATTTTCTTTAATCACTGGGGGATCTACCACACTAGGGGCCAAAACATCTCTCAGAGTGGGGGCTTTTCTATAAATAAACCTCGGACGAGATGGTAGTGTAGCGCCTAAAACTCGATCCTTCTTTAAAAAGTCCCAATGCTTCATGAAAATTTTCTCAAACTTTTTATATTGAATATTAAAATCAAGAATAATTTTAAATTCATTGTCCTGTTTGTTTTTTTTATTTTTATTTTCAGAGCCTGCCACTAGCCACTTCAATACCGGGCCTATTATGGCACTTATCTCCTTCATGTAAAAATCATAATTTTTCTGCTAGAAAATTACTCAGAACCTCCAAACATTATATATGTTTTTTTAGCAGGCACCCTAGGGAATAAAATGGCGGTCATTGCAACTTTTTGTCTCACACGGTATATGCGCAATAATTTTTCAAACGCCTTTTTTTGTAAAAAAAACGGTTTCATGAATTTAAAAATAACAAAACAGTAAAGTTAGCCCAATTTTTTTGTATAATGTGAAAGATGATGTTACGCCGAGTAAATAGATACCTAACATGTCACGCTTTAAAATTGCGCACAATCATGGAATAGTGCCAAACTTTATTACTTTAAAATTTTTTACAGGGTACCAGTTTAGAGTTACAGAGGAGGTCTAGTGCTAGAATTGTTGCACACGCTCTAACGCACGTGGTGATACCTCACATGTGTGGTTTGAGCGGCCTTTACATATGTGGGCAGGACTTACGTGTGCGTTCGCTTGTGAGCGCGAGCTACCGGGGACAGGGGCGGTTTAAATTTTTTTTTTTTACATTTTTCTTAATTTTTTTATTTTTACACTTTCTTTTACATTTTTTTGATCACTTTTATTCCTATTAAAAGGAATGTAAACATCTCTTGAAATAGGAATCTATGTGACAGGTCGTCTTTATGGAGAGATGTGGGGTCAATAAGATCCCACATCTCTCCTCCAGGCTGGAAAGCATGAGATTGTGAAAAAAAAATTCACAGATCTCATGCTGACAGCCGCGATCGCGGCTTTGTTTATTTCCTGGTACCCGGGCGTGACGTCATAACATCGCGCCCAGGCCTCCAACAGTCATAGAGATGACTAGTGACCATCTGGTTACCAGAAATCTCTATCACCCTCTTCCTGCGACAGCCGATACTTTCTGCGGGCCCCCGTGGCACGGGAGAGCCCAGAGAAGCACCGGATGGCGGTGGGAGGGGGGACATCCCTTCCCGTCGCCTATAAGAGTGATCAAGTGGCAGAACTGCCACTATGATCATTCTTATCATGCACAGAATCGCCGGCTGCAAAGAATGATATCTGAATTATGCATCTAGCTGCAGGCATCATTCAGATATCCCCCCACAAAGTAGAGGACGTCATTTTACTATGGCCGGGTATTGAAGTGGCTAGAGTTGCTCTATCCAAATTCCCAACTGTTTGGATTTTGCTGGTGATCACCTCTTTTTTATACCCTTTCTGTAGGAATCTTTCTGCTAATATGTTAGACTGTGCATAATAATCTGCTTCCCTGGTGCAGTTACACCTTAGGTGTATGAACTGCCCCCTAGGAATATTACATAACTAGGACTGGTGATGACAACTGACCAATGGGATATACCCATTTCTATCAGTTGGTTTGAAATGATTTTTTTGTTTTGAAACATTGGCCTTCTTTGAAGATTTCTAAATCTAAGAACGTCACGCAGTAAGCATTGACGTTCCAAGTTAGCCTAATATTTTTTGTATTACCATTTAGTCTAGACATAAATAGCTGCAGGCTCACCATATCACCCTCCCAGATAATGATCACCTCATCTATATAGCGTTGGTAGCACTTCATTTGTAAAGGCCGGTTGTTAAAAATAGTCTCGTCCTCCCACAATGCCTTAAAAAGATTTGCTACACTCGGTGCAAATCGAGCACCCATAGCAACCCCAAGGATCTGTAAAAAAAATTTATGATTGTGGCAAAAATAATTCTTGGCCAAACAAAATTTTAAAGCATCCAAAAGAAAACTCTTAGTTGAGACCCATCAAGGTCCCATCTGACACATTTAACGGCATCCTGGTGGCCAATTATTGTGTATAATGAGCCAACATCTGCAGTGACTAGAATACTATCGTCTCTAGCAGGCATTGATTCAATGATCTGGAAGGCGTGCTTAGTATCTTTAAGATAAGCTGTAGTAGAGGATACCAGCGGTTTCAGAAAGTAGTCAATATATTGACCCAGTCGTGTGGTTACTGAGTCAATGCCATTGACTATGAGTCTTCCTGGCGAGTTCTGAGCGTTTTTATGGACCTTAGGCAAAAAATATATGATGGGTCTCCTGCAAGCACTGGGGTCCAAATATAAAGATTCTTTCTTATTGAGTACTCCATTACTTCTGCCCTGTTTTATAAGAGCCTGCAATTTGTTCCTATATTCAAACACTGGGTCATTCATAAGCACTTGATAAGTAGATCTATCTGCCAATAATCTGTCCATTTCCTCATTATAAAAGACTTTACTCATAATAACAAGACCCCCACCCTTGTCTGCAGGACGAACAACTACATTTTTGTTCTTTTCTAAAGTTGCAATGCCTGCTTTAAGGTAATGAGAGTCCCTAACTTTCTTAATTTTCATGGCTTCCAGATCACTAGAGACCATGTTTTTAAAAACTTCTATATGTTTGTGATCATTTTTAGGGGGGTTAAAAAACAGATTTATTAGCTAGGTTGGAGTGGATGCCTAGAGGGACTTCATGCACAGGTGCTGGAAAAGATTCCCCTGGTTTAGACAGAAAGTAGCGCTTAATATCACATTCCTTTTAGCAGCACACATGGATGTTTTTCACTTCTTAGCACATAGGGAAGTGAAACTTTATGAGTTTTTTTCTGAAACACCATCCCCTATTAAACCAGATGATTTATCTGTATTTTTAAAAAAATTAGGTCATGTTTTTGAAAAGAAAATTAAAGCCTGGTACAGGCATTGCAACTTTAGAAAAGGAGGAATTTCACCATTTCAAATACCATTTCACAAAAAAAGTGTTAAAAAGGTTAAAAAACCGCTTACGTCACTGGGTGACCCCGCCCCCCTCTGACAACACGGGGAAAGCCACAGGGAAGTCCCCGTGCGTCAGAGAAGGGCGGGATCAGGCCCCACCCTCCGTTATATAAGAAGTGTCGGAAGAACAGAAACGTCACACGGCGGAAGACTCCCACTGAGGCGGATTGTGCAGACGGAGAGGAGAAGAAGCCGGAGGAAGATGCGGGACAAGAAGAGCGGAGGAAGTAGAAGATGGAGAAGAAGAAGATGGAGGAAGAAGAAGAACACCGCAGTAAGACCAGAAGAAAGAAGAAGAAATTAATAAAGGACTTGTCAAAAACCGTCTCTTGTGTTTTTTAACCTTTTTGACACTTTTTTTGTGAAATGGTAGGGGTACATTTGTACCCCATTACCAATTCACACAGGGGGGGCGTATGTGTATCGGTGTAAGAAATAGGCGGAACCGGCTGGCCATTATTCCAAATGTATTCTCCACCTCTCTTCTGGCTCTGGCCAGCCGGTAATTAAAAACCCTCTGGTCCGGGGTGAGGGTCCTCATAGGGAATGGCCACATAAGATGATCCCCCAGCGCAAACGCTTCATCTGCAACGAAGATGAATGGGAGTCCTTCCACATTGTCTTCTGGAGGTGGCAAGCCCAAGCTGCCATTCTGGAGACGCCTGTAGAACTCTGTCTGGGTGATGACTCCACCATCCGACATCCGGCCATTCTTCCCCAGGTTCACATACAGGAACTCGTAAGTAGCCGACACCACCGCCAACATCACAATACTATTAAACCCCTTGTAATTATAATAGTATGACCCCGAGTTAGAGGGGTGGGACTATGTGGACGTGTTTCCCATCAATTGCCCCTCCGCAGTTAGGAAAGTCCCACCCCTGGGCATACATGTGGAAGTGGGAGGCCACAGTCTGCCATTCCTGTGGGTGGGAGTCAAACAAGAATATAAAAATTAGTCATTTTGCACATAAACATTGAAAGCAGATTAGACACAAACATTCTTGGCCAACATCAGTATAACATTTATTTTATGATGGCCCATTGTTAAAGTTTTAAGGGGGGAGATGTTTTGGACAGGTGACCCTCTCCACATCATTGAGAGATGAATGCCTAAATAATGTGTATTACTTTGGCCAGCCCCTGCTTACTTACATTATTGGCAGCCCACTGGACAGGTAAGAAGTGTCATAATACAAAAATATAAATACACACTGTCCAAATTGGAGCACAATTTTAACATTCTGCAATTACCTATCAAGATAATAATAGGATCCAAAAACTTTAAACAGTACCATTTAAAAGTATTCAGGCAGGCCCTTTCACATGCTTTGGGGAATTCATACAGAAATCTGACCACAAAAGAGGTAGGTATAGTGTGTGTGGGTTTGGCAAAGTCAGCAGATTGGTATGGGTTGACTTAGCGGTTGGGGAGAGGGAGGATTCCAAATGATTTTGGGACCCAAAAAAAAGCCTCTGGCACTCTGCCAGAATTTAAGGACACAAATAACATTTGTACACATTTTAGGGGATGTTTAGGTTAAAGCACTACTATGGAGCTGATAAAATACATTGTTAAGTGACTAGGCGAGGTGGATATAGGCCCAGGAGAGCATGCTGGGGAGGTAAGTGAAGGCAAATATGCATGAAGGACAACAAAAAAAAGTTAAAACATTTCAGCATGCATGAGGACAAAGGGGACATTCACAGCATATTACAATCATGGTAATTAGGTAATGATGAAAGAAATACAATATATTAGGAAACATTAAATACATATAATGTGATGTTAAAGGATACAAATCTTACCTTAATATAGTCCTTCTGCAGGACCTGGATGATGGCAGAACAGGTCTCTGGGATAATGATCCCCAGAGCCTGGGGGAGATGGCTGTCGAGAACTTGAGGTCCTGCAGGCTTCTCCCTGTCGCCAAGTATCTCAACGTGGCGACTAGCCTCTGCTCCAGAGTGATGGCTTGCCGCATGCAAGTATCCTGCCAGCTGATATAAGGGGTCAGCAAAGTCAACAAACGGTGAAAAATGGGGTCCGTCATCCTGAGAAAGTTCCTGAAATCGTCAGGATTGTTCTCACGGATCTCACGGAGCAAAGGCATGTGACAGAATTGGTCACGCTGGAGTAACCAATTCTTGGTCCATGAACTCCTCCCCACCCTGTTCATGGACTGGGCTTGTGTCAAGGTAATGACCCCAACACCAAGCCCCCGCACAGCACGAACTCTACGATGAGTACGTACATGCAACATGGCTTCAAAATGGTCGGCTGGTCAGAACGAAGTAACAGAACGCACTGAAGAAGAGCAAGGCCTGTGAAGAGCGACCTGAAAATCAGTAACAAACGGACAAGAACACACTGAATAAACCAATGGGAACTCACTGCACGCACTGAAGACCAGATACAAACCCACAAGCACAAACTGAACAGCAGAAAAACGATCTGAAAACCACGAGTCTGAAAAAGCGCAAATCGTCTCTCACCAAACTTTTACTAAAACGAGATTAGCAAAAGGAGCCCAAAGGGTGGCGCGCTTGGTATTGAACTGCCCTTTTATAGTCTTGTCGTACATGGTGTACGTCACCGCGTTTGTGACGTTGGGAAATTCCGACAATTTTGTGCGACCGTATGTATGCAAGACAAGTTTGAGCCAACATCGTTCGGAAAAAATCCAATGGATTTTGTTGTCGGAATGTCCGATCAATGTCCGATCGTGTGTACAGGGCAATAGTGTCCCCCTGTACTGAGCCTCTCCTCTACTCATAGGATCCTCTTGTACTGAGCCTCTCTTCTACTCATAGAACCCCCCTGTACTGAGCCTCTCCTCTATCCATAGGATCCCACTGTACTTAGCCTCTCCTCTGTCCATAGGATCCCCCTGTACTGAGCCTCTCCTCTACCCATAGTGTCCCCCTGTACTGAGCCTCTCCTCTACCCATAGGATCCCCCTGTACTGAGCCTCTCCTCTACCCATAGTGTCCCCCCCTGTATTGAGCCTCTCCTCTACTCATAGTGTCCCCCTGTACTGAGCCCTCCTCTACCCATAGTGTCCCCCTGTACTGAGCCTCTCCCCTACTCATAGTATTCCCCTGTACATAGCCTCTCCTCTACCCATAGTGTCCCCCTGTACCGAGCCTCTCCTCTACCCATAGGATCCCCCTGTACTAAGCCTCTCCTCTACTCATAGGATCCCCCTGTACTGAGCCTCTCCTCTACCCATAGGATCCCCCTGTACTGAGCCTCCCCTCTACTCATAGTGTCCCCCTGTACTGAGCCTCTCCTCTACCCATAGTGTCCCCCCTGTACTAAGCCTCTCCCCTACCCATAGTGTCCCCCTGTACTGAGCCTCTCCTCTACCCACAGTGTCCCCCTGTACTGAGCCTCCCCTCTACCCATAGTATCCCCCTGTACTGAGCTTTGATTAGATGAATTAGAAAACAGGTGATAAAGGTGCTGGTTGGCTAAAGTTTTCAAGATATTTCACAATAAAGCGTTATACACAGGCAGGGCTGTACTGGCCCACCAGGATAGCGGGAAATTTTCTGGTAGTCCGCCTGCCCTGGGGCCACTTTGCAGATCCTGGCACTACGAGCTGAGGCAGGGGGGGGGGGGTGCCCAGGGCCGGCTATACCACGTACCCCGCTGAGTCCATTGGGCTGCCTTGGAGGGCAAGGCGAGTGCCGCTAGATTACACAGACCGGGTATCTCCCGCTTACCTGGTGGCTGCTGTCATACGAAGTCCCGCCTCCTGGATCGGCTCCTATGATAGATAGCACGCTGTTCCAATGCTGTCACACATCCCTGCATTAGACCAGTGTGCTGTCTATCATAGAAGCCGGTCCAGGAGGTGGAACCTCATATGACAGCGGCCGCTAGGTAAACTGGAGATCCCCGCTCTCTGTAATCTGGTGGTTTTCCTCTCTCTAATCCCCAGGCACTGGTAAGGCTGCACTGATGGGCACTGGTGAGGCTGCATTGTTTGGCACTGATAGGGCTGCGCTGATGGGCACTGGTAAGGCTGCGCTGATGGGTACTGGTCAGGCTGCATTGATGGGCACTGGTGAGACTGCATTGGATGGGCACTGTTGAGACTGAGCTGATGGGCACTGATGAGGCTGCATTGATGGGCGCTGGTAAGACTATATTGATGGGCACTGATCAGGCTGCGCTGATGGGCACTGGTGAGGCTACATTGATGGGCACTGGTAAGGCTGCACTGATGGGCACTGGTAAGGCTGCGCTGATGGGCACTGCTGAGGCTGCATTGGATGGGCACTGGTGAGGCTGCATTGGATGTGCACTGGTGAGGTTGCATTGATGGGCACTGATGAGGCTGAGCTGATGGGCACTGGTGAGGCTGCATTGGTGGGCACTGGTGAGGCTGCATTGGATGGGCACTGGTGAGGCTGTATTAATGGACACTGGTGAGGCTGTATTGATGGACACTGGCGAGGCTGCATTGATGGACACTGGTGAGGCTGCATTGATGGGCACTGATGAGGCTGTATTGATGGGCACTGGTGAGGCTGCATTGATGGGCACTGGTGAGGCTGCATTGATGGGCACTGGTGAGGTTGCATTAATGGGCACTGATGAGGCTGTGCTGATGGGCACAAATGAGTATAATGCACTCTTCAAATGTGCTTTAAAATGCATGGTTATCCCTTTTATGAACAAGAAAACAATGACGTTAAGCTGTTGGGCTGCTTTATGAATGATATGGGACTGGTCTGAAATAATTTCCAGGGCTGGTTTTTATTCCCAGTCTGTCCCTGTACACAGGCGAGTATATTTGCGTACAAGGGAGGGAGGTGTCTGATGATGCTTCATAACTTCTCGACAAAGTACGATAGAACCATGAAAATGGAACCTCGTGGGAGTGTATCAATTTATCTTCACTTTGTGACTAAAGATTATTACCTGAGCGTAATTTGTTCTTCTTTTATTAGAAGGTACATTTATCTTGGTCAGATCTACGCATCATACAGTTAGATCTGGTGACTTGTGAAAGTGTCATTGCCTAACATTTCCAAGGAACAGTTGTGTGATATTTCCTCTCAGAGGCCAAGATGCCTCAAAACTGTGTAAACAACGGCGATAACTTCTGCTACATTTGTGGCGAGGTTACATTTGCATCTCAAAAGTGCAGTACGAGGGCAGTGGTAAAAAAGACATACCACCTATATTTTGGATGCAAAATAGGGGATCAGGGCAAGAGTTGGGCCCCCAAGTATTGTTGCATTACACGAGCAACTTATCTGGATCATTGGAAGAATGAAGAAGAAAAAAGAAGAAAAAGTCCATGCCTTTTTCAGTCCCAATGGTGTGGCGGGAGTATGAAAAACCAATAAATGAATGGAAAGTTATTTTATTGGTATCAATAAAAAGATAAATGTATAATGATTGGTGTGGCACCATTCTCATTGCTATATCACATTTTGCAGAAAAATTATGGAGCATAATCACACATCCCCCTCGTCATTTTGCAACATTTTGATGCAATTTTGCCCTGAAGCTGTATCTTGGAAATTGGAGCCAATTAATACTCAGGACCTAATTTTCCTTTATTAGTGACCCAATTCTGGTAAACTTTAGCTACTTTCATTTCTGAGGATTTCTCCTTGTAAACCAGTGTAATCCACAGAGCCATTTTGACTATCCAATGCAGGTCTCCCCTATCTGCCATTGTCCAACCAGAATACCAGACTGTGCAACAATGCATCAAAATACTTTCCATTGAATCAGGAAAAAAATTTAACAACTGTTTATGTGAAACTGTGAATACACCGCTCCTCCACTGCTCCTGCCCATTGAAAACAACGGGGCAGCGCCGCCATACCGCCGGCAAAGTGCCGCTGCAGCGGAGTTTTGCAGGCGGATTTAACCCGTTTTCGGGGGTTAAAACCGCCCCACTAGCGGCCGAATAGCGCTGCTAAAATGACGGTAAAGCGGTGCTAAAAATAGCGCCGCTTTACCGCTGACGCCCGGGGCGGCTCAGTGTGAAAGGGGTCTAAGACATTTTCCAAGAAATACACCACACAATCTGATCGGATGTATTTCTTATCAACTTCCCTATTTTCTTTAAAACCACAAATTGATCTTATCCTTATTTCCTCTGCTGGAAGGTAAACACACCCTTGTCTCTGTCTTTATGGGTCACAAAGCTGAACATTTGTAGTATGGTCCACCAAGGTGAAGGGATGAAGAGATGGTATATCTCCATTCTGTTTCAAATGCAGCTTTATGCATGGACATACCAGGACAGCTCAACTCAATACAACCAATAAAACACGAAAGTTAAATTCAACGCAATTGTACTTCTCAATTGATGTATTTTCAAGTCTTCTGAATTGTGCAAAGACAATTTTCCTCCCAGGCTCGCATCTGCTATGAAGACTAGAGACTGACTGATGGAGTATGGAAAAAAACAGACAGAAACTACGGTAATTACACTTTTACTACCTAGCACCAATCAGGAGGTGGAAAAGAAGGAACATACCAAAAGCTACATAAACAAGTTGATATGGCACAAAAATACAACTAGGTGTCAGCATAGATAAGAACATTAGTAATGGGAATGCAATACATAGCAATAGCAGAAAATAACAGCAGAGGCTATAATTTCCAGCATCGGGTCTCTTGGTACCAATAATATACAGCAACTACCTATGCTGAACACCTGTGGGAAGCTTTCTTGCCTCGCAGGTGATATTTTTGGATATATTTTACATATTTCAGTGAAATTCCACTCATTAATGGTTATTTGTAGGGATATACTAATTGTGCTAATTGGTACCACATATACTGTAAGTATATTCCATTGCTTTAATATGGGTTGTTTTTAAATATTTTTTATTTGGTTAGGGAGGAGCTTAAAGAAGAAATACTAACTGTGTCTACATATTTTAGTTCCTAATGGGACAAAGTGCCCTGTAACATTGGCTGTAATGTTGGACAGAAGACCCCACCTTGGTGCATGGCTGCTCCACACCACAACCAGAAAGGAGTTGATAGCAAACTGTCTCTGGCTCCTAGCACTTGCCGGAGGAAAGATAATACTTGAAGAATGCAAAGGGAAGTGAGACATTAAAGAAACTGCAAAAAACCTCTAAGGGGATTTTTAAGGCAATGAAAACTAAAACTAAAATAATCTTTAGTTTTCATTGCCTTAAAAATCCCCTTAGAGGTTTTTTGCACTTTCTTTAATGTCTCACTTCCCTTTGCATTCTTTTCTTTAATTATAATTTGGGATGATGGCAATGACACATCCATACCACCAGGGTCAACTTCATATATTATCCCGCTAGGGTAGACAAAACACCCATACCTCAACTCTGACCCTGGTGACTGGATGTGGATCCTTTGGTAGGCTTCTTTTGTATAAATCAATTTAGTACTTTGTAGCCCACTTATCTTTACCCCCCATGGAATTATCTTTTTCTCTGGGGGGGATTAGTGTACTATAAACCAGGAGAAGTTTGTTGTTCTTTCTCCCCTGGTTCTTTGATTTAGTTCACCTTTTTTCTTTGTCTGGTCTCTGGACTTCACTGGGGAAAATCATGAGGGATTTGCAGGGAGGGGAATGGGATGAGCTTATGGCCAACATCCAGAAAAGCTATCAAGGGAAAGAGCAAGTTATTTCTGACCTATCTTCCCTTTTCTCCAGTCTGACTAAAATTCTGGAAAAAAAAATCCACCTTACATTGGCATATTGAATCTCTGGGAAGGTACATTAAAGATGGAATAAACCCCATTGGATTGAGAATCCAAATATTCCCCATTTTAGAAAATATCTCCAAAGAATTAAAAAATAAATGGGAGAGCAAACTCAATGATTGCTCCAAGAACCTTATGTTACTACTTCAAGAGGAATATAGACAACAACTAGAGGGCATGAATGCGGAAATGAGTATACTTTATGACAGACTTGCGCCACTCAAACAACATGAGGAATATACCATCTATGAAAAGAAATTAAAAGATCACCTGGAAACTTTCGGTAGAGCTATCCTCATCAAAAAAGAAAAGAAATATTGGAGGGATAAGAACGCTTTCAGAGAGAGCACAGCTTACAGATGGAACACAGACAAAAAGAATAAAAAAAGAAATTCAAGAACTTCACACTATGAAAATACAAACAAATCAAATGATGATTTGTCTGACACACCTTCTAACTCCTCCTCTTCAGCTTTCTCACATACAGGCAAATTTCGAGGCAAAAGAAAGGGACCCTTTTCGAGACAAAGGGAACTGGAAGGAGAGATCAAACAAAGCAACAAAAAACGCACCACGGATCCACAATTTATGGATTCTTCACGCGGTGGTGGATCAAGCACGGCTAAAAACGTATCTCATGGCAATTCAAGAGGCCCACCCTCCAATCAAGGTAAAGGGAACAAGAAAGACCAGGGAGCCTATCCAAAAACCCAGCAAACACAACTAGACAGTTTTTTAGACAAAAACAACAGCCCATCACCGAACCCTCTGTCTCTCACACAACTGACGATGATCCCCACGATACCCCCAATTCGAAAGGAAAACTGAATGTCATCAATCTTTCCTCACATTCTTTAACAGCAGCCGAACGAGAGGTATTATCCTTGGGTCTATCCTTCTGCCCCAATCGGGGCATGGACAGCTTTGAGATCATCAAGGATATTCACCTATTCGCTAGGAAACTGTTGCTCAAGAGTCTCTATACAAAACAGATAAATACTGAACCAGAATTAGCACCTAATCTAAAAGCGGCTGATTTCAAAGCCCTAAGAGATTTAAATCTACTACTACAAGAAAATTGTGTCTTGGAGGACTTTTGGGAAGAAGAACTAGAAAGTGAGGAGAGTGATGAAGAGGAGATAGAAGAAGAGGAGGATAAATTGACTAGATACCCAGACAAAAAATTTAAAAAGAAATCACATAAGTTTCCACCTCTCAACCTCAACCCGGCGATAGCCCTATTTGTAAAACAGACCACCAGAGAAATTGAGAAATTAGACAAATTAACGACCAGAAATAATCTCAACCCGGAACTCCGACGTGCGCTGAAAACCCTTAAAAATGATACAGACATCACGATTAAGGCATCCGATAAAGGGGGAAACATTGTCCTGATGGACAATGTTAATTATGAAAAGATGTGCTTCAAGATACTCAACAATACCAAATGTTACAAGAAAATCTCCCCATCAGTGGTGGAGAGATTTAACCTAGAATTTCTATACCTAGTTGATGAATCCCTCAATGAGGGCGCCATCAACAGAGACATATGGGATTTCATACGAACACGGCATCCCCGCTTACCTACTTTCTACGCCTTGCCAAAGGTGCACAAAAAATTGGATGACCCACCAGGAAGTCCAATCATCTCTGGTAATGGCTCTATGACAGAAGGCATCAGTCAAATTATAGATCATCATCTCAGACCCCACGTAATGGATTCACCTTCTTACACTAGAGACACGATACATTTATTACAAATTCTAGATAACCTGGTTATTCCTGATTCTGCCCTACTTGTCACCATTGATGTAGAATCACTCTACAATAGCATTCCGCATGATGCAGGAATCGCAGCCGTTGAACGGGTCCTGAAGCAACGGGCCACCACGGATTGGAAATTTAATGCCTTTGTGCTTTGGATGTTGGAATTCATCCTGGAGCAAAATACCTTTCTGTTCAAGGGCTCCCACTACCTCCAGGTACAGGGGGTGGCTATGGGGACCTGCTGCGCACCCTCATACGCTAACCTGTACCTGGGGGAGTGGGAGAAGGATTTTCTGCTTGGAGAAAAGTCATCTATATATGCTTGCCACATCTGCATGTGGCAGAGATATATTGATGACATATTGATCATCTGGGACGGCCCAGAGAATGTACTTAGAGATTGTCTAAACCACATGAATAAAAACAGCCTTTACTATCTCAAAGGATCACATTGGAAAACTCTCAAGCAGGCTTTATAGGAAGGAAACGGCTGGTAATTCACTGCTGCATGCAGATAGCTTCCACCCAGAGCCATTGAAGAAATCCATCCCATTCAGCCAGTTTCTGAGGTTGAAAAGGAATTGTAACACACAGGAAGATTTTCAACGAGAAACAAATTAACCATTAGACTCATGGATAGAGGGTACACTAAATCGGCCCTCAAAAAAGCGTTTACTCGAGTGAACAACACGGACAGACAGAGCCTAATCTTCAAGACCAAAAACACATAAAAGGAAGACACTACGACTAGAATCATCATGAGACTCTCTAATGAACACAATCTAATAAGGAAGATCATCTCAAAGCATTGGTCAATTCTGATGGAGGACCCGATCGTGGGTAGGCTTGTGACCCCTAGACCTCAAATCACCTATAAAAAAGCAGGTTCCATCGGTAACCTGCTCACACAAAGTGAATACAAGGGTAGTTCAAGAAGAGCCCCTTGCAAAATTTGGGGCACTTACCCATGTGGGTCTTGCTCACAGTGTGGAGTGATTGGAAGGGGGACCAGGATATCATTACCGAATGGAAACAGTTTTCAACTACGTCATTTCGCTAATTGCAAAACACAGGCAGTTTTATTACCTGATGCAATGCCAATGTGGGGCATTCTATGTCGGGAAAACCCGACAAGAATTTGGCGAAAGAGTCGAAAAATACATGCACAGTATGGGCATTGGTAACCTCTATCTTCTGTTGCGAAGACATGTAGCTAGACAACACAATTATAGGATGCCCAAAGTTAATTTTACAGTACTGGAAAGACTTCATATACCAATTAGGGGGGTGAATGGAACAAGATCCTGCTCCAGCAAGAAATGCGCTGGATCAGGTGTCTTAGGGCCACCACCCCCCCGGGTTTAAATGAAACAGAGAGTTTCAGGCCCTTCTTGAAGGGCTTTAGGTCGGGTAAAACTGACTAGGGTCTACATATTTTGTCACCCATTCTTTTCTCCATGGCTCCATTATCATCCCCCTTGTCATTATACCTTACCTACCCTTTCTCCCTTTTCCCCCCTCCCCCCCCGTTTCTCCCCCCCTTCCCTTCTCTCCCCCTTCCCCCCTCCCTGCTGTAGTGATCATTTTCCTCATAGACTTCCCAGGTGAATCCTTGGTTCGGCAATTGAAATCCATTCCCAAAGGGTTTTATATTTATATTTACATATTTGCACACATATTCAGATGTTTGCTGTATTTACATTTGTTGTCTTGTTGGCACCTCACTTGGTCTTTGCTGTTTGGGCCAATTCAGGATGATATTACGAGATTCATTATTATTGTTCTTTGATCTTTTTAATTGTTTTTTCATGTATGAGTTACTGCTCAATCATATCTTTTCAAGGCATTGGGGTCTCCTAGCAGTAGTTCACTGTCTCTCGTACCACCACTTTCCTCATGCATTTTTGGGTTACCTGATGTGGGGTGGGGTGTCCCATCCCCGGGATTCCTTTTTGGAAAGGGTTTTTATCCCCTTTGTCCGGTCCCTACCCGGCACAGGGGGCCGCGGTGACTTGTCGGTCGCCGCGGCATCTTTTTCCCAATGCTCAAGATCTTCTTGAGTTGGGCCCCCTGTGCCGGTGGCTACTAGTCCTGGCCTGCTTTTTTCCCCCCTGTCCCCCCCCCCTCTATGTTGGGGTGGATTGGGGGGATGGCCTGTATGATGTTTCAGGTATGGTTGCAATCCTGGCTTTTTCAACTCCCACCCCCTTTATGTCCCCCACCGGCAGGGATGCACTATCCCTGTCGGTGGTCTAATGGGCATGACTTCCATCCATGGGGTGGATGGATTCTCCCCTGTGGGGTGGACGCCGCACCGGTGTGGTTCGGCTGCTCCTCACTGCTGAGTTTTCAGCTGTGGGCACGGCCCTTCTCCATTACGGCGGCCGACCCATACAGCCCGCTGTGTGTCTCTGCGACGTACTCCGCGCCCGTTACCTTGGGAACGCGCAGCGTGACGACGCTGGATCCCTCTGTTAGCTGGCGCGGCAACCCATCCCCGCCCACACCATATAAAAAGGACGCCAAGGACAGCATATGGTGTCACTCCTTCCCTCGGTATTACCGAGGGCTCTCAGGGTGCACGGACCGTCCTGTAGGCTACAGACCGATATACCTTTTGGCTGCAAGTAAGTTTTTACCTCATTACCAGCTTTGAAAAAAGAAAAACCAGGGGGCTTTTTGACTTGAACCCCCCCTCCACCTCCTTATGCCTCCTAACTAGGTCTCTATTTATTTCTTCTACCCTGTTATATATAGGTGTTGGCATGCCTGCATTTGGATCGTAATTAGATATATCCAGCTGTCCTGTAGTGGACCTTGGACACTGATTATTCCTAGGGAATCAGGACCTCTCACCCTAACACGGTAGTTTTCATTAACCCTTGAAGTGCATTGGGAGGATGTGAGTAGACTGTGAGCTGCACTATGTGAGATACTTATATAACTTATACAGTTTACAATAAAATTGTTGTTATTATTATTTTTTGTTTAGATTGTGATACATTTCCCTGAAGAAGACATTTCTCTTTGAATTGAGCACGTTGAAACGCGTTGGAATTTCATTACTCGACACCACGGTTTCTCGTCTGTGGTGATTGTATCGGGCAGTGTGATGTATCATTTTCCTATTCCACTTTCATGAATGCACTTTTTTTAATGTTTTGCTATGTGTTATTTTCAATTACAATACTCTTTTGTTACCATACAACATATATATTTTTATATCAATTTATAATAAACTTTCATTTTTATAATGTTTAGTTTTCATTGCCTTAAAAATCCCCTTAGAGGTTTTTTGCAGTTTCTTTATTTATAATTTGGGATGATGGCAATGACACATCCATACCACCAGGGTCAACTTCATATAGGGAGGTGAAACATATTCCTGGTGGACACCTGATTTCCTGTCTGAGTGATGTTCCTGATGGACACCTGTTTTCCTGTCTGGGTGATGTTCCTGATGACCACCTGTTTTCCTGTCTGGGTGATGTTCCTGATGGACACCTGATTTCCTATCTCAGTGATGTTCCTGATAGATGCCTGATTTCCTGTCTGGGTAAGGTTCCTGATGAACACCTAATTTCTTCTCTCGATCATGCTCCTAATGGATACCCGATTTCCTGTCTGGGTGATGCTCCTGATGGACATCTGATTTCCTGTCTAGCTGAAGTTCTTGGTGGACACCTAATTTCCTGTCTGGGTGAAGTTCCTGCATGATCTCCTGCCTGGGTGATGTTCCTGTTAAACATCTAATTTCCCATCTGTGCAATGTTGCTGATGGTCACCTAATTTTCTGTCTGGATAATGCTGCTGATGGACACCTGATTTCCTGTCTATGTGATGTTCTTGATGGACACATGATTTCCTGTCTGGGTAATACTGCTGATGGACACCTAATTTCCTGTCTGAGTGATGTTCCTAGTGAAAATCTTATTTGCTGTCAAGGTGATGCTTATGGACACCTGATTTCCTGTTTGGGTGATGCAGCTGATGGACATCTGGTTTCCGGTCTAGATGATGTTTCTGATGGTCACCTAATTTCCTGTCTGGATGATGCAGCTGTTGGACACCTAATTTCCTATATGGGTGATGTTGCTGATGGACATCTGATTTCCTGTCTGGGTGATATTCCTGATGAACACCTGATCTCTTGTCTGGGTTCTGATGGTCATCTCGATTTCCTGTCTGAGGGATGTTTCTGATGGTCACAGAATTTCCTGTCTAGATGATGCTGCTGATGGACACCTGATTTCCTGTTTGGATGATGCTGCTGATGGACACCTTATTTCCTATCTGGATGTTGCTGCTGATGGACACCTGATTTCCTATCTGGATGATGCTGCTGATGGACACCTGATTTCCTATCTGGATGATGCGGCTGATGGACACCTGATTTCCTATCTGGGTGATGCTGCTGATGGACACCTGATTTCCTATCTGGATGTTGCTGCTGATGGACACCTTATTTCCTATCTGGATGATGCTGCTGAAGGACACCTGATTTCCTGTCTGGATGATGCGGCTGATGGACACCTGATTTCCTGTCTGGGTGATGCTGCTGATGGACCCCTGATTTCCTATCTGGATGATGCTGCTGATGGACACCTGATTTCCTGTCTGGATGATGCGGCTGATGGACACCTGATTTCCTGTCTGGGTGATGCTGCTGATGGACACCTGATTTCCTATCTGGATGTTGCTGCTGATGGACACCTGATTTCCTGTCTATGTGATGTTCTTGATGGAGACATTTCCTGTCTGGGTAATACAGCTGATGGACACCTGATTTCCTGTTTGGGTGATGCAGCTGATGGACATCTGGTTTCCGGTCTAGATGATGTTTCTGATGGTCACCTAAATTCCTGTCTGGATGATGCTGCTGTTGGACACCTAATTTCCAATATGGATGATGCTGCTGATGGACACCTGATTTCCTATCTGGGTGATGCTGCTGATGGACACCTGATTTCCTATCTGGATGTTGCTGCTGATGGACACCTGATTTCCTGTCTATGTGATGTTCTTGATGGAGACATTTCCTGTCTGGGTAATACAGCTGATGGACACCTGATTTCCTGTTTGGGTGATGCAGCTGATGGACATCTGGTTTCCGGTCTAGATGATGTTTCTGATGGTCACCTAAATTCCTGTCTGGATGATGCTGCTGTTGGACACCTAATTTCCAATATGGATGATGCTGCTGATGGACACCTGATTTCCTATCTGGGTGATGCTGCTGATGGACACCTGATTTCCTATCTGGATGTTGCTGCTGATGGACACCTTATTTCCTATCTGGATGATGCTGCTGATGGACACCTGATTTCCTGTCTGGATGATGCTGCTGATGGACACCTTATTTCCTATCTGGATGATGCTGCTGATGGACATCTGATTTCCTATCTGGGTGATGCTGCTGATGGACACCTGATTTCCTATCTGGATGTTGCTGCTGATGGACACTTATTTCCTATCTGGATGATGCTGCTGATGGACATCTGATTTCCTATCTGGGTGATGCTGCTGATGGACACCTGATTTCCTATCTGGATGTTGCTGCTGATGGACACTTATTTCCTATCTGGATGATGCTGCTGATGGACACATGATTTCCTGTCTGGATGATGCGGCTGATGGACATCTGATTTCCTATCTGGATGATGAGGTTGATGAACACCTGATTTCCCATCTGGGTGATATTCCTGATGAACACCTGATCTCTTGTCTAGGTGGTGGTCCAGATGGACATCTGATTTCCTGTCTGGGTGATGGTCCCGATGGACATCTGATTTCCTGTCCGGGTGATGTTCCTGATGAACACCTGAATTCCTGTACAAAAATTGTCAATCACCCCAACTTATAACTTTGCAGTAAGTTCAACATGAAAGGTCAACGCACATCACAAACAAGCAAAGGATTTCCAAGAGCACTTACCAGCTTGCCTGTGAAAAAAAACAAAACAAATTCACGCTGTCTAACAATTTGCATGAAAAACAGAGGGTTTTGTTTGCACATATATGCATACTTTATCGTAAATAAGGCAACGGTATATCTCAAATACAGTATAGAAAACACTTCAGATATCACCTAGTAAGTGTCCAAACAAATCTGTGAATAATAAATAATAACACGCACTGTACAGCTTAAAAAAAATAGTGAAGAGTGATCCAAGGAAGCGGGAGAAGGGGTTTAATGCTGCCATCTTCAAAGTGGAAGACTGGTGACATCTAGTGGCAGAATAGAGTTACTTGGGAGGACCACTCCAGATTGAAGGTGAGTAATTGCAGCAAAAGCTGTTTTTTTAAAAATTTTATTAGGCTATTAATATTCATGTATTGGTTGATTTAGTTATTTATTTATGTATTCACTTTTTAAATTTTGGCATTTTGGTTTCAGAATTCTAATGCTGAAGATTGTCCTCCCGTGCCTGACTGTGGTGCTCATTCTGGCGATCTGCGTTTTTCTTCTATGGAAGAAGATACAAAATCTTCAACGTAAGGAGAAAATATTTCTAATTTCTGGTCAGTCATATTCTTCCAAATTTTAATTTTCCAATAGAGTGTGAAAAATCCCCTTGCAGCTAAAGGCGGCTATAGACAATTCGAATGTCGGCCGGTTCAACAGGAACCAGCCAAGAACCATGTATGGGCAGGCAGTATGGGCAGGCTGATTGTACCCAAGTTGATCAAGCAATCAACTTGGATACAACCTGTCAGATTTTTCATGCGATTATTGCCATTGGCTATAGCCACTAGCAATAATCACTGTGTGTTTTCCCAGCTAGGACGGCCCCCCCCGGCCCCTAGCTGGGAGAACACAATAGCTCCACAGGAGCAATTCCCCCATCAACACTGTGGCTGTGTTGATGGGGGAATCGAACGATTTTCTTTCCTGCAACCCATGGCCGTAGGAAAGAAAATCACATCATTTATGGCCGGCTTTAGGCAATGACATTTTCGTCCCAGCTAAGAGATGATTTTTGATTGGTTAATCAGGTCATTGTACATCATTCATGTACCCTTACATCAGTGCCATGCTGAATTGTTCCTGTAAATCCCATCTGCTTTACCGTGTTTCTGTAATCAGTATTTATTATATATGTAGATGGGTGCAGCCATATTAGTTTATTACATAAAAATGTTGGGTGTCTGGCTTAGCAGGACAGATCTTTGTTAATAAACATCCAATGAAAACGATGAACTCCCAATGCAACTATTTTAAGCAGAAGTTGTTTAACAAGGATACAGACTGTGCTGTCTGGCATATCTAATATGAAATTGGCTTGCTATAAAGGTGGAGCTCTACTTTAAGATAATACTGGCAATTCGTTTGGGTTCCAACACTGTGCACATGACTCCGATCAGTCATTTAGCATTGTTGACTTTGTTCTCCCCTTACTTACAATAACAGATGGATTGTCTTTTTTTCCCCAGGAAACCTTGAAATACGGGTTGCTTATGATCAGGTAAGCATCTTATTGGGTTTAATGGATGCAGAAATGCTATGATTGGCTGATCTTACATGGGGATAATTCTGGATCCTCATGATGTCTCTAATGTAGCTCATACATAGTCTGTCAACTGACCCTTTAGCCCCCTCTCTAGAGGCCTTCCTCGTTCTGTTATGCCCCCACTCCATGAGAAGTGTCCATGTCCCAGCACACTCCTTGTAAGTGCATTTATCTCCTCCTGTCCCGGGGAACCAACTCTCTCTCCATTTTACTTCTATGCGACTTCTCTTTCTACACCCTCCCTATAGCTCTATATACTGAGTAGTAATACTGCTGTCCCAGGGCACTAGATTTTACTGTTATTTTCTCACCAGTGGTCTCATCTTTGTCAGACACCCGCAATCTACATCCACTTCCCACCTTTTGGCTTTGTAATACATTATATACATTCCCCCAATTTATGCAGTCTTTTCACCCAATGCTTTTAGTCTACTCTAATTCTTTTCCCACAGTTCCTGTAGCACCTTCTAATCCCCACAGTCTCTCTGTCAGAGAACTCACAGTACTAGCTCCTGTCTCCGTGCAGCAGTGACTAACGGCCATGTGCGGTGTGCCGACAGAGGCGAACGAGTTCCGGATCGAACGTGCACACTCACGCACCCGTACGAACGTGTGTGCGCACCCGCACACCCATACGAGTGGGTGTACGTTCTCACGCACGCACATTCACGTCCACCAATCCTGGCGCTCAGCGCCATATATAAACAAGGTCTTTGCCTGACACTAGTGCTGGATCGTCTTCAGCTAGTTCCTAAGCTCTTGATTCCTGTGTGACCTGTTAACTTGCTCCTGACTACCCGGCTTCCTTGACTACTCTCCTGGATCTCCCTTGCCTGTTACCTACCTTTGCTGATTATACCGACCCTGGCTTGGACTCTCTACTACGGCTCTGCTTCCTGACTTTGTACCTCGCTGCCTGCCCGTTGCTGACCTCTGCCTGACCTTGACCACGAACTTGCCTCCTGTGTGGATACCTCGTTGCCAGCCAGTTGCCAACCTTTGCCTGTCCTGACGTTGCAGTTGTTCTTGAATCCATACCTACCTGCCTGGCTTCTACTGAGCAGTTCTGGTAATCAGTCTTCTCATCTTTTCCAAGAGGATCCTGAATCTCCAAGTTCCAGCTTCCAGCCGCAGGCACCTGCACCCTTCCATGCCCCGGCACTCCCTGTCCTCACTACCAGGGGTGTTGGGACAGGAACTGTGCGAGAGGCCTCCCTCAGCATTTCAGACTCCGCTGTAAGGTACGTGACAGTACGATCCAGCCAAGATGGAGTCTGAAAGGGGGACCTCACCTTTGGACGCTCTGTGCCAACAGATTTCGGCCCTTACCCAGGCAGTCCAGGGCCTACAAGATGGCTACCGGCAACTCGAGCAAAGAGTGGAGTCATTGTCTCCAGATCCCTCAACTCACCAGGCAGCGTCTCGGCTTCCCGGCCCAGCGGCCTCAGCATCAGCACCCGCAATAATGGTGCCACCCCCAGAACCTCGAGTCCCCACTCCAGAGAGGTTTTCGGGAGATCGCAGCAAGTTTCGTGCCTTCAAGAATGCCTGCCAGCTATACTTCCTGCTACAGCCCCGTACCTTCTCTTTGGAGAGCACCAAGGTGGGGTTCATCATCTCACTACTCCAGGGGGAACCCCAAACCTGGGCTCATCGCTTACTGGAGCAGGCCAGTCAGCTGTTAGACACTATGGACTCTTTTCTAAATGAAATAGCCAAATTGTATGATGACCCTCAACGTGCCACCACCGCAGAGGCCAGTCTTCATGCCCTCCAGCAAGGACGTAGGCCGGTGGAAGACTACGTAACAGACTTTAGGCAGTGGAGTTCCGATACCCAGTGGAACGATGCCGCCCTCCGCTATCAGTTCCGCATCGGACTCTCTGAGGCACTGAAAGATGAGTTGGCCCGTGTTGGACTTCCAGACTCTTTGGAGGACCTGATCCAATTGTCCATCCAGATAGACCGTCGTCTAAGAGAGCGGAGATCTGAGAGAACCAGCCAGATGCGGCCCATGCGGATGTTGCCTAAAGTTCCTAGCAATCCTCCTATGTCCGCCTCCCATGTACCTGCTACTACCTCCGAAGCTCCGGAGCCAATGCAGATAGGTCTGCTCCGTTCACCACTGCCACCCGAAGAAAAGCAGTGTCGACGCCAGAACAACCTTTGCCTTTGCAACAACTCTCCATACGGCTGGCAGATGGGTCAAATATTAAATCCGGGCCTATTACTCATAAAATCCAACCACTGCTCGCCAACATACTACCCAACCATCAGGAACTACTATGCCTGGATGTCATCTCATCCCCATTATTTCCAATTATTCTGGGAATGCCGTGGCTGCAAGCCCATAATCCTCAAATCAATTGGGTTACGGGTGAAGCAGTTTTCCAGTCTATCTATTGTCTCCAGAACTGCCTTAAGGTCCTCCACCATGTGACCCCAGTCATCGGCTGTTTAGAATCTGCATCAGAATCCCAAAAACTGGTCCCATCTGTGTACCATAGCTTCTTGGATGTGTTTGACAAACAGAAAGCGGACACTCTTCCTAGCCACCGGGTTTATGATTGCCCAATCAAACTATTACGCTTGGAAGGATCTTTCCTCTGTAAGAACCCAAACTCTTGGTCCTTAAGGAGTACATTGACGAAAACCTCAAAAAAGGTTTCATCCGACATTCCTCTTCTCCAGCCAGTGCTGGAATATTCTTCGTCGAGAAGAAAGATCATTCCCTCCGCCCATGTGTGAACTACAAAGACTTAAATAAAATAAAGGTTAAGAATCGCTATCCTCTCCCATTGATCCCAGAACTGTTTCAGAGACTTCGCTCTGCATGGATATTCACAAAGCTGGATTTGCGAGGTGCCTATAATTGGATTAGAATCCGTGAGGGGGATGAGTGGAAGACGACCACGCTTCGGCCACTTCGAGTACCTAGTTAGGCCATTTGGACTCTGTAATGCACCGGCTACTTTCCAACATTTTGTAAACAACATTTTTAGAGACTTTATTCGTTATTTTGGATAATTCGTAACTTTAGATAAATTCGTATTCGTTACGTTCACTGACGGCCAAATTTGAAATGAAAAGTGACGGGGGATGACGGAGGCACATAAACTGAGTTTATAGGGGGAGAGCAGAACCAGGCAGGATCAGTCGGGTATTTCAGGTGATACAGGGGGCCAAATTACACAGCACAAGCACTGTGCTGTTATTCATGCTTTAAGGGAACGGTATCTTTTTTTTTTTTTTAGGGTAACAAACGCTTTGATAAATGTATGTATTTATTTATATTGTTAGAGAATGGACTTTTACATCAGTTTATGTGGTATTTACCGCACATTTCTTATTTCTGTGGTAAAATCTGCATAAACTGATAGTGAATTCCCTTTTTCAATATAGCACATGATATTTGGATCAAATGAGTCATGTGATCTAAATATTGCATGCGATATTGTTGAGTGAATTGAGCCCCCAATCCCATCTCTGGATGTCGTGTGTGTGCTGTGTGCTGATCACATCCTGTGATTAAATAAGGGGGAGACTTATGCCGCGTACACACGATCGGACATTCCCGACAACAAAACCATGGATTTTTTCTGACGGATGTTGGCCCAAACTTGTCTTGCATACACACGGTCACACAAATGTTGTCAGAAATTCCGAACATCAAGAACGCGGTGAGGTACAACACGTACGACGAGCCGAGAAAAATGAAGTTCAATAGCCAGTGCGGCTCTTCTGCTTGATTCCGAGCATGCATGGCACTTTGTGCGTCGGAATTGTGTACACACACTCAGAAGTTCAGACAACAAATTTTGTTGTCGGAAAATTTGAGAACCTGCTCTCAAACATTTGTTGTTGGAATTTCCGAAGCAAATGTCCGATGGAGCATACACACGGTCGGACTTTCTGCCAACAAGCTCCTACCGAATTTGTTGTCGGAAAATCCAACCGTGTGATCTCAGGGGTGAAGATGCAGGAATTGGGGTGATCTGAGGGGTGAAGGTACAGGATTTGGGGTGATCTGAGGGGTGAAGGTGCAGGAATTGGGGTGATCTGAGGGGTGAAGGTGCAGGAATTGGGGTGATCTGAGGGTTGAAGGTGCAGGAATTGGGGTGATCTGAGGGGGTGAAGATGCAGGAATTGGGGTGATCTGAGGTGTAAAGGTGTAGGAATTGGGGTGATCTGAGGGGTGAAGGTGCAGGAATTGGGGTGATCTGAGGTGTGAAGGTGTAGGAATTGGGGTGATCTGAGGGGTGACGATGCAGGAATTGGGGTGATCTGAGGGGTGAAGGTGCAGGAATTGGGGTGATCTGAGGGGTGAAGGTGCAGGAATTGCGGTGATCTGAGGGGTGAAGGTGCAGGAATTGGGGTGATATGAGGGGTGAAGATGCAGGAATTTCTGTGATCTGAGGGGTGAAGGTGTAGGAATTGGGGGATCTGAGTGGTGACGATGCAGGAATTGGGGTGATCTGAGGGGTGAAGGTGCAGGAATTGGGGTGATCTGAGGTGTGAAGGTGTAGGAATTGGGGTGATCTGAGGGGTGACGATGCAGGAATTGGGGTGATCTGAGGGGTGAAGGTGCAGGAATTGGGGTGATCTGAGGGGTGAAGGTGCAGGAATTGCGGTGATCTGAGGGGTGAAGGTGCAGGAATTGGGGTGATATGAGGGGTGAAGATGCAGGAATTTCTGTGATCTGAGGGGTGAAGGTGTAGGAATTGGGGGATCTGAGTGGTGACGATGCAGGAATTGGGGTGATCTGAGGGGTGAAGATGTAGGAATTGGGGTGATCTGAGGGGTGAGGGTGCAGGAATTGGGGTGATCTGATGTATGAAGGTGCAAGAATTGGGGTGATCTGAGGGGTAAAGGAGTAGGAGTTGGGGTGATCTGAGAGGTGAAGGTGCAGGAATTGGGGTGATCTGAGGGGTGAAGTTACAGGAATTGGGGTGATCTGAGGGGTGAAGGTGCAGAAATTGGGGTGATCTATTATCGTTGGCGTTTTGTCTATTTATTCTCAATAGTAAGTCTTGCCTTTTCCCTCTCCTGATCTCTTCGTTATCCCACATTTGAGTTCCTGGGATTTCATATCAATGCTGACATTGGTCAGACTTGGGATTACTGGGCAGATGATTTCTCTGTTATCACACCATAAATGAATTTCCTTCTCATGACCTTCCGTAGGGCTCTGGTGGTTATCACTGCAGGAGACCGAGACCTTCCTTCTTCTCCCCCTGAGATACCTTACAGATTCTCCTCAGAGAGTCCTGGAAAGGGAGATTATTACACATATGATATAACGCAGTGCGGTTCCCGGCACTCCTGAAGGGTGGTCATCACAAAGAGAAAAGAAGGAGGTCAGAGGAAACAACCTTTATTATAATAAGTATAAGGAAACCTTAAAAAGAAGACAAGGTGATATTTGTGATATGCTAAAATTCAGACTGATACATGGATAAAAAACATATTAAGTTTTATTTCATCACATAACTTGTAACATGTAACATATAACAGAGCTTATTTATTAAAGGTGTCTATGTAGCACCATCAATTTACCAACATGACATAATCAGTCCCTGACCCTAAGGGCTCTATTGGGATGATCTGAGGGGTAAAGGTGCAGAAATTGGTGTGAACTGATTTCTGTAGGTACAGAAATTGGGGGTTATCTGAGGTGAGAAGAATCAGAAACTGGGGTAATCTTTGACATGAAGAATCAGGAAATAGTATGATCTGAGGGGTGAAGGTTCAGGAATTGGGGTGATCTAAGGAGTGACAGTACAGGAATTGGGGTGATCTGAGATGTAAAGGTGCAAAAATGGGGGTGCTCTGAGGGTGATGGTACAGGAATTACGGTGATCAGGTGTATGAAGATGCAGGAATTGGTGTGATCTAAGGGGTAAAGATGCAGGGATTAAGGTGATCTGAGATGTATAGGTGCAAAAATTGGGGTGATCTGAGCTGTAAGGGTGCATAAATTGAGGTGCTCTGAGGGATGATGGTGCAGGAATTGAAGCGATCAGATGTGTGAAGATGCAGGAATCGGTGTGTTCTGAGATGTGATGGTGCAGGAATCGGTGTGTTCAGAGATGTGAAGGTGCAGGAATTGGGGTGATCTAAGGGGTGAAGGTGCAGGAATTGGGGTGAACCGTGGGGTGAAGGTGCAGGAATTGGGGTGATCTGAGGGGTAAAGGTGCAGGAATTGGAGTGATCTGAGGGGTAAAGGTGCAGGAATTGGGGTGATCTGAGTGGGGAAGGTGCAGGAATTGGGCTGATCTGAGGTGTGAAGGTGCAGGAAGCAAGGTGATCTGAGTAGTGAAAGTGCAAATGGTGGGGTCTTCTGTGGTGTGAAGATGCAGGAATGGGGATGATCTGAGATGTTTAGGTGTAGGAAGTGAGATGATCTGAGGGGTGAAGATGCAGGAATTGGGGTGATCTGAGGTGTGAAGGTGTAGAAATTGGAATGATCTGAGGTGTCAAGGTGTAGAAATTGGAGTGATCTGAGGTGTGAAGTTTTAGGAATTGGGGTGATCTGAGATGTGAAGGTGCAGGAATTGGGGTAATCCAATGAAGGTGCAGGAATTGGGGTGATCTGAGGGATGAAGTTGTAGGAATTGGGGTGAAGGTGCAGGAATTGGTGTGATTTGAGGCAGGAAGTTTGGTCCCAGCCATCCACATGCTCAGCATCTGAATGCTAGCTTGGTCAAATTTCTAGAACTGCAACTGCTGCCTTTTCAGCTGGTAGACTCTGCCTCCTTTTGTGAATTTGTGGAATGTGCGGTACCTCAGTGAAGGTTCCCAAACGCCATTTCTTTTCACGGAAGGCCATTCTGGCTCTCTACCGGCATGTGGAAGGCAATGTCTTGGCCTCGTTGGACAGGGCGGTCAGCAGTAAGGTGCATATTACTGCTGACTCATGGTCCAGCAGACATGGACAGGGAACTTACCTTTCTTACAGGGCGCACTGGCTAACTCTGCTGGCAGCTGAGAAGGATGCAGGACAGGGTTCAGTATTGTTGGAGCTTGTTCCGCCACCACGCCTCCAAAATGCTGGTGGTGAGTCTGCCACAGCTCTTTCATCCACCCCCTTCTCTTCTTCTTCTATGGCCTCTTCCTCTGCATATTTCTCCTCTGAACCAACGGTGCTCCGTAGGCGTTCAAGGGGCTACGCAAGCACTCAGGCAAATTATAAAACATGGGTGGTTTTTGATGATGATCTGTCATTAGATAGAAGAGATCGCTCCCACTCCCCCAGGTACAGGTTGGCATAAGATGGGGCACAACAAGTCCCCATCGCAACCCCCTGCACCTGGAGGTAGTGGGATCCGTCAAAAGAAAAGGTGTTGTGTGTTAGAATAAAGTCTAAAATCCACCCATGTTTTATCATGGTTCAGGTATATAGATAATGTTCTGATGATATGGGACAGTACACCAGACAATTTACAAGCTTTTATTTGTGCCATGAATAAGAATGCTTCTAATCTCTATTTTACAATGACGTTCAGTGATACTTCCATCACATTTCTTGATTTGAAAATTACCAAATCAGTGGATGGTTCACTTTCCAGCGGTCTATATCACAAAGAGACCTCTGGAAACACCATTCTACATGTGTCCAGTTCGCATCCTGAGCCTCTTGTTAGGTCCATTCCATATGAACAGTACCTGACGCAAATGTTCTACAGATACAGAGTTCATTCGGGAGGCTAATTCTCTTAAGAATCGCCTCCTAGATCGAGGCTACTCATCTACATGCCTCAAAAAGTCCTTTAGACGAGCAAATGGACAAATGAGACAAGATTTACTCTTCTCCAAAAAAACATCTGATGCTTCAAAATCAGTCACCAGACTGATAACGACCTATAACAAGCAACATAAAGCTATTAAAAAATCTTATAAAAACACTGGCACTTATTACAAATTGACCCGAACCTAAGTCCACATATATCCGCAACTCCTATCATTACTTTTAGAAGAGCACTATCACTAAAAGACCAATTGGTCAAAAATGAGTATGTTGGGACCTTTCGGTCCGACCCTTGTGGAAGACTTGGTACTTTTACCTGCGGTAGATGCACATGTTGTCGTTACATAAATACACAATTTAAATTCATGTTACCAAACGGCAAAATGCATAAACCGAGACACTATGCAAATTGCAAAACGCCCGGGGTCATTTACTTACTAATGTGCCAGTGCCAATGTTTTTATATAGGCAAAATTAAATTAGAGTTCTACAAGAGAGCAGCACGACACATTACAAGCATCAAATGTGCCAATCCCGACCTCCCTTTGGGACGACATGTGTGAGATCATCATGCGGGCATACCCCACCGTATTCTATTCACCATCCTTGACCGAGTCCATCTGGACGGCAGGGGTGGTGACTGGAACAAAGTTCTGCTCCAAATGGAGGCTCGTGGGATTGCTGACCTTAATGTAAGTTCGTTTCCAGGCCTTAACACCCAAATAAGTTTCCAATCTTTTCTGGGCGGTTTCACTTCAGTAAGGTTGTGAAAAAGAGTCATTTTTTTTTGTAACCTCATATCTGTAGTTATGTTTACAAATATGTTGAAAAACATTATACCTTACTCATGTCTGTCAATATTGATAAACCGTTGATGCGTTTTATATTCTTCTTATTCTTCCCCTTTTTTTTTTCATGTATGTTATGATTGTATGCCTTCACAATTGTTCTCCTAATGGGCTCCATTAAATGCAGTTGATCATGTCTGCAGTCCACCTCTTCCACCTCTATATATAGTTATCATTACCTATATGGTGCCATTATTTTTTGGCTTTCATGTAGGATTGCTCAATTTTTTCTCTTTATTTGATACAAATCAAGCCATTAGAATAAAATAATCCTGCTGCTGCATACATGTTCCCACCTTTCAGGCTCGGTTCATCCCCGCCCGGCGCACGGGAGTCCGTTTCATCCTTCTGGGAGGGCGGGTACCTGTTATACGTGGCGTGCCCGGATGCCCCTTGATTATCCATGGGATACCCGGGCTTTTGCTGCTGTTTTGCGCCGGTGGGCTTGATCTGCATGACGTTCTCTCATGTTTATGGGTGAATGGGTTGACGCCCTGCAGCCTTTGCCTTTGCCCTGAGGATCTCATTTACATGTCTCCCCATGTTCTTCTTTACATACTTAGACCCCTTCCTCTTTTTGATTCAGTGTTCATTCCCTATTCTGTTTTTTCAATATTTTGACATCCAATCAGCATTGTAGTACTCAGCGGTTGCCAAGGTGATTGTCGGGGATATCTTCTTGCCATGTTTGATTCACAGAGACACCATACTTACGCCATTTTTGAGCCCTGCAAGTTACCCACTCGCCTTTACCTTTAGTCGCGGTGAGATGACGTCACTACGTCATCTCACGCGGTGACGTCTTTCACTGACACCAGGAAACATTCCTAATGGCAGTTGAATTGCCTACTGCGCATGTGCCGGCGTCCTTTAAAGTCTGCAGACGGGGAGATGGGTATGACCGGAGGTTGAAGTGAGGGGGAGGCCGTTGTGTGCCCGGACCTTGCTGCTTCTCCTATGCTTGAGCCTGTCTAACAATGTGGGGAAGGGGACGCCGGGAGCCTGAACAGCTGATCAGGTGGACGGATTCAGAGATCACTCGGCACTCTGCCTGCACGTCCGCCTGTGGCTTCCCTGAGATAGGAGCCTACAGTGTGTTCCCCAGTGTGCCTGCCTAGCAGCGTAGGGAAGGGGACGCCGGAAAGTTGAACAGCTGATTGAGAGGAAGGAGACTGTGTCCGCTCGGCGCTCTTTTGCGGCTCTCTCCCAGGATCTAGTATCCAGGATCCAGCAGCGCACTTCCTAGTGGGAAGGGAGGAAGCGCACACCTGGGGGAGGTTTGTGCTAAGATGACCAGAAAGAGAGGTGCGGAGGAGGCGGCAGTGCAGGATGGAGCCGGTGTCCACAACCAGCGTGGTCCCAAGGATAAGGCAAATCAAGCTCAAAAGTCAAGGCTCAGCAGCAATAGGTGCATCCGCATTGGCAGAATCTGCTTCACAAACAGCCCTTGAAGGGGAGTGTGGACTGAGTAATGTATTAGCTACCTACCAAGGGGAATTGGGACTTTATATGAAGCAATCGGAATGCAGAGGTGAGAATAAAAGGGTTTTAATTGTAACATAGTAAAAAAATGAATTGCATATATACATACACAACTGTACTTGCACAAAATGTAGGCATAAATAGGATTACATATAAATATCATATGTCATAATAGGTACATAATAGTAATGAAGTTAAATGGATATTACACAATGGCATAGCCTGCAGGTACCAGGTAGCTAGCCCGACACTGCATCTGTGATCGTAATGATGTAAAAGGGTAAATACATAATGGGTGGATTGTACCATTGGATGTGGCTTATAGCTCGACGCGTTTCGTGAATACCTTTCGCTCATCAGGAGCAGATACATTATATTACCTGTAGAAGATATAGATAGGGTAAACCAACTCTGTATAGTGGAGGAAAAACATTAAGTAATTATATTCACCATGTATGTTTAACCAGGCACACTTACCAAAGCAGCAGTGAATACGGCATGTGGTAACCTCCTATGCACCTCGTGCAGGTTACCACATGCCGTATTCACTGCTGCTTTGGTAAGTGTGCCTGGTTAAACATACATGGTGAATATAATTACTACAGGTAATATAATGTATCTGCTCCTGATGAGTGAAAGGTATTCACGAAACGCGTTGTGTACCTATTATGACATATGATATTTATATGTAATCCTATTTATGCCTACATTTTGTGCAAGTACAGTTGTGTATGTATATATGCAATTCATTTTTTACTATGTTACAATTAAAACCCTTTTATTCTCACCTCTGCATTCCGATTGCTTCATATAAAGTCCCAATTCCCCTTGGTATGTATCTGAAATAGGGATGGAGGCACCTACCCATGCCTCATATAAAGTCCCAAAATCCTCCTCTTCTAGAGTAATGTATTAGCAGAAGGAATGGGGGTGTTTTTACGAAGGAACCATCCTTAAAGGACATTATCCTAGCAGTTAATAACTGCAAGACTTCACTATCTGACCTATCTGATCAGCTTAGAGGTATTAGGGATGATTTATTTACCCTAAGACAAGATGTGCAGGAGATATGTGCTCGGACTACCACTCTTGAGGGGAGACTCAGTCAGGTGGAAGATGATGTGAACCCGATGAGACAAGAAGTAAAAATCATGAGGGATCAATTGGAAATGTGTATACGTAAACTGGATGAATTAGAGAACAGGTCACACAGGAAGAATGTAAGAGTTCTTGGTCTTCCTGAAAGAAGTGAGGGTAATAACCCCATAGAGTTTATGGAAGGATGGTTTAGAGACATGTTTGGTTAAGATTCCTTGTCAAGCTTTTTTGCAATTGAGCGTGCACACAGAGTCGCCTTCAGGGGGCCATCCTCAGGGGGTCAGCCAAGGCCTCTTATTGTCAAATTCCTGTTCTTCAGGGACAAAGTCACTATTCTTCAGAAAGCAAGAGAAATGAAAAGCATACAGTATAATGGCGTAAGGATTTCTTTATATCCAGATTTCTCCCCTGAGCTACAGAAACAAAGAGCAAAATTTACAGAGTGCAAACGCAGACTGCAGCAGTCTAAAATTAGCTATGCATTACTTTATCCTGCACGCTTACGTATAACAGCATTTGGGGAGGTGAAGTTCTTCAATGCTCCTACAGAAGTATCATTATGGTTGGAGAAGAATGAAGGAAGGTTACAGCGGGGTGAAGGGACATGAGAAAATGGGACAAAAACTAGACTCTGGTGGTCCCTGTTCAGTTGAAGGCTCCTGTGGCCTTTTTTTTTTTTTTTTTTGTGCTTCCCCTTGTTATATTTGTGCATTTATAGAGGTGAGGGTATGAGGGGCAGTATATATTATATTTTTTTTTATTTGAATACACTGGTCATGTTGGGGTTAATTCCCCTCTTATAAGGTGCGGGTAGCAACGTAAAGGGAAAAAAAGAGTTATACTCACTTTTAGGGGGTTAATACGGTCACTTTAGAAGCCCTTGGTATGGGCCCAAGGTTGGGCAAGGGGGAAAGGGGGAAAAGGGGAGGTAGGATTGGAGAAGGGGGGTGGGTAGGGAGGGGTGGGGGCATGGGGGGGAGAGGGTTGGGGTATGGGGTATGTATAAGGTTGCAAGGGTGTATGAGGGTGGAAGATGTGTGGAGTGGAATGAAGTAAGATGTTTTGAGCTGGCACAAGAACTAAAATCACTAATATTTTCAAACACTGGACACAATGGCTTTAGGGGGTAAGAATTATTTTGAGAGGAGACAAGGTACAGGGGCAGGAGAAATATAGGTACCAAAGATGGTAGAGGGAAAACCCCAGATCCCTTTAGGCGTGTTAAGATATGCTCATGGAATGTGCGGGGGGTAAGGGAGATGTCCAAAAAACAGGCAATTTTTTTCTATGGCCAGGACGGGTGGTGTTAAGATACTCTTCCTCCTGGAGACTCACCTTGACAAAGGTACAACTAGTGCCTTGAAGGACAGGAATTACCAAGAGCAGTATCACTCAACTCATACCTCCTATTCAAGGGGTGTGAGTGTATTGATAAACTCTGGACTGGTTTTCTCCTGCAGACAGAGTAAGACGGATGAGAATAGACGGTATGTTTTCTTTTTTGTATTATTGAAAGTCGAGAATGTGTATTAGCTAATGTATATATCCCTCCACCATTTAATACAGAGATAATGTGTGACTTAATACGTTTTATAGCGGATAAACCCGGGGTACCAGTCATAGTGGCAGGAGACTTTAATATGACCATGGATAACAGCATAGACAGGCTCCCATCAAGGGTGGCTTCTGGAGGGTCCCCAAAGGCCCGCTTCTCCAATTCTGTGAGGAGGTAGGGCTGGTGGATATCTGGAGGAAGTGGCATCTGGGTGTGAAGCAGTATTCGTGCCACTCGAGGACTCGAGGATGCCACTTTGTCTAGAATCGATCTTGTGCTATGAAATGAGGAAGCCCTAAATTTAATGCCAGAGGTAGACTACGAGCCAAGGGGGCTTTCGGACCACTCACCAGTAGCTTTTTCAATTAAAATTGGGTCGAGCTATGGTGGGGGGGGACTGGAAAATGAACTCCTTTTCGCTCAAAGTAATTGAGGACGATGGGGTTATTGCAGTTAGTTTAGAGGAATTTATCAACTTAAACTCAGGAACCGCCCCATTGGGCATAATGTGGGACTCCCTGAAGGCTTTTCTTCGGGGGGGTATTAATACAAAAAATCTCCTATGTTAGGAAACAATCACAGGTTAAGCAATATTAAGCAAAAGAAAGGGTGTGGGGGCCTGAAGTGAGGTATGTGGAGGAATCAACTTTAGTCAGATATGGTGAGTGGGTAGAGAGCCAGGATGAATACGGGAAATTAGTATTGGAGAAAGAGGAAAAAAGGAAAATGTTTCAAAAACAGAGTTTTTTTGGGGAAGGAGAACTAGTGGGGAGAACCCTGGCATTGATAGCTAGGGCAAATGGTCCATCATCCACCATATCAGCAATTTGGGATAGGGAAGGGAAAATTATAAGAGCTACCCTGGGAATAGTAGAGGTATTCAAAAATTATTATGAAGCCCTGTATAGTACCCCACAAATTAATTTTAGAGGGGGAAATGTGGGAGTTTTTTTAAAAACTGAAAATAACCCCTTTATCCAGCGAGGATAGGGAAGTACTGGAAGCCCTGTTGACATTGGAAGAGCTGCAAAGGGTAATAGTAGATATGGCGAATCAGAAAGCACCAGGTCCTGATGGTCTGCATAGATATATACAAGAGATATGGGAACGTATTGCTCCCAAAACTATTGGAGGTATTTAATGGGGCCGTGGTGGAAGGAAGATTGAACATATCTATGACTGAAGCCACAATAATAGTATTATTAAAAGAAGGGAAAAATCTGCTTGATGTAGCCTCATATAGACCGATTTCGCTCTTGTGCTCTGATGTCAAGATCTTGGCAAAAGCCCTGGCAACCAGGCTGAAAAGAATAATTTCTAAAGAAATACACCCAGACCAAACCGGTTTTATACCGGATAGATCGGTGAGTGTGAATGTAAGGCGAGTATATTTAAATATGCAGCTGCCAGTAGAGAATGGGGGAAATAGAGCCATGCTATCATTAGATGCGGTCAAGGCTTTTGACAGCCTCGAGTGGCACAATTTGTGGAAGGTATTGGCGGAGTTTCAATTTGGCCCTAATTTTGTGCAATGGTTAAGACTTTTATATGATAAACTGAGGGCCAAGGTTAGGGTCAATGGGGAGTGTTCTGAATGGTTCCAGTTGGGGAGGGGAATGAGACAGGGGTGCCCATTGTCACCCCTGCTCTTTGCCCTCGCACTGGAGCCATTGGCTGCTGCTTTAAGAAGAAGGAAGGAGGAGAAAGTCGCAATGTATGCGTATAATATACTGTTATTTTTGGAAGACACGCAGGTCTCTTTGAAAGCAGCTATGGGATAATTAAAGAGTTTGGATATTTTTCTGGACTGGAAATCAATTGGGAAAAATCTGTACTTTTGCCAATAGACCCCCTTGTAGAACCTCTTTTGCAACAGGTGGACTCAATAAAAGTAGTAAGTCAAATGAGATACTTAGGGGTAAATAAAACAAGAGACCCGGGGCAGTACATAACGGGAAATGTAGTACCACTTATGGTAAGACTAAAACAGAAAAGTCAAGTGTGGGGTCGCCTTCCTCTCTTGGTCGCCGGTTGGTGCAATTTAATTAAGATGGTATGGATGCCGCAAATTTTATGTGTAATACACAATTCCCCCGTTTGGATTCCAAAACACTGGTTCAAAAAATTGGATAGCGTGTTTAGAGAATTAATTTGGTAAAATGGGGCGGCAAGCAGTGGCGGCTGGTGCTTAATTTTTTTGGGGGGGCGCAAAGCCCTAACCAACCCCCAAACCCCCCCGCCGGTCACTTGCCCGCAATAGCGCCTACAGATAGTTAGATAGACAGATAAATGGACACATAGACAGACACTGGGTGGGATGGATGGATAGATAGACACTGGGTGAGAGGGAGGGATAGATAGACACTGGGTGGGATGGATGGATGGATAGATAGACACTGGGTGGGAGGGAGGGTTAGATAGACACTGGGTGGGATAGGGGGATAGACACTGGGTGGGATGGATGGTTAGACACTGGGTGGGATGGATGGATGGATGGATAGACACTGGGTGGGATGGATGGATAGATAGACACTGGGTGGGATGAATGGATAGATAGACACTGGGTGGGATGGATGGATAGATGGATGGATAGACACTGGGTGGGATGGATAAATAGACACTGGGTGGGATGGATGGATAGATAGACACTGGGTGGGATGGATGGATAGACACTGGGTGGGATGGATGGCTAGACTCTGGGTGGGATGGATAGACACTGGGTGGGATGGATAAATGAATAGACACTGGGTGGGATAGATGGATGGATGGATGGATAGACACTGGGTGGGATGGATGGATGGATATACACTGGGTGGGATGGATGGATAGACACTGGGTGGGATGGATGGATAGACACTGGGTGGGATGGATGGATGGATATACACTGGGTGGGATGGATGGATGGCTAGACACTGGGTGGGATGGATGGATAGACACTGGGTGGGATGGATGGATGGATAGACACTGGGTGGGATGGATGGATAGACACTGGGTGGGATGGATGGATGGATATACACTGGGTGGGATGAATGGATGGATAGACACTGGGTGGGATGGATATAGACTGGGTGGTATGGATGGATATAGACTGGGTGGGATGGATGATGGATATACACTGAGTGGGATGGATGGATAGACACTGGGTGGGATGGATGGATAGACACTGTGTGGGATGGATAAATGAATAGACACTGGGTGGGATGGATGGATAGACACTGGGTGGGATGGATGGATGGATATACACTGGGTGGGATGGATGGATAGACACTGGATGGGATGGATAAATGGATAGACACTGGGTGGGATGGATGGATAGACACTGGGTGGGATGGATGGATGGATGGATAGACACTGGGTGGGATGGATGGATGGATAGACACTGGGTGGGATGGATGGATAGACACTGGGTGGGATGGATGTATAGACACTGGGTGGGATGGATGGATAGATAGACACTGGGTGGGATGGATGGATGGATAGACACTGGGTGGGATGGATAAATGGATAGACACTGGGTGGGATGGATGGATGGATGGATAGACACTGGGTGGGATGGATGGATAGACACTGGGTGGGATGGATGGATGGATATACACTGGGTGGGATGGATGGATGGCTAGACACTAGGTGGGATGGATGGATGGATGGATAGACACTGGGTGGGATGGATGGATAGACACTGGATGGGATAGATGTATGGATATACACTGGGTGGGATGAATGGATGGATAGACACTGGGTGGGATGGATAGACACTGGGTGGGATGGATGGATATAGACTGGATGGGATGGATGATGGATATACACTGAGTGGGATGGATGGATAGACACTGGGTGGGATGGATGGATAAACACTGTGTGGGATGGATAAATGAATAAGACACTGGGTGGGATGGATGGATGGATAGACACTGGGTGGAATGGATGGATAGACACTGGGTGGGATGGATGGATGGATAGACACTGGGTGGGATGGATGGATGGATAGACACTGGGTGGGATGGATGGATGGATATACACTGGGTGGGATGGATGGATGGATAGACACTGGGTGGGATGGATGGATGGATAGACACTGGTGGGATGGATAAATGGATAGACACTGGGTGGGATGGATGGATAGACACTGGGATGGATGGATGGATGGACATTGGGTGTGATGGATGGATGGATAGACACCGGGTGGGATGGATGGATGAATAGACACTGGGTGGGATGGATGGATAGACACTGGGTGTCATGGATGGATGGATAGACACTGGGGGATGGATGGATAGATAGACACTGGGTGGGATGGATGGATAGATAGACACTGGGTGGGATGGATGGATGGATGGATGGATAGACACTGGGTGGGATAAATGGATAGATAGACACTGGGTTGGATGGATGGATAAATAGACACTGGGTGGGATGGGTGGATGGATGGATAGACACTGGATGGGATGGATGGCTAGACTCTGGGTGGGATGGATAGACACCGGGTGGGATGGATGGATGGATAGACACTGGGTGGGATGGATGGATAGATAGACACTGGGTGGGATGGATGGATGGATAGACACTGGGTGGGATGGATGGATAGACACTGAGTGGGATGGATAAATGGATAGACACTGGGTGGGATGGATGGATAGACACTGGGTGGGATGGATGGATGGATGGATGGATGGATGGATGGATAAACACTGGGTGGGATGGATGGATAGACACTGGGTGGGATAGATGGATAGATAGACACTGGGTGGGATGGATGGATGGACACTGGGTGGGAAGGATGGATATACACTGGGTGGGATAGATGGATGGATTGACATTGGGTGGGATGGAGGGATATACACTGGGTGGAATGGATGAATGGATATACACTGGGTGGGATGGATGGATGGATAGACACTGGGTGGGATGGATGGATAGACACTGGGTGGGATGGATAAATGGATAGACACTGGGTGGGATGGATAGACACTGGGTGGGATGGATGGATATAGACTGGATGGGATGGATGATGGATATACACTGAGTGGGATGGATGAATAGACACTGTGTGGGATGGATAAATGAATAAGACACTGGGTGGAATGGATGGATAGACACTTGGTGGGATGGATGGATATACACTGGGTGGGATGGATGGATAGACACTGGGTAGGATGGATAAATGGATAGACACTGGGTGGGATGGATGGATGAATAGACACTGGGTGGGATGGATGGATGGATATACACTGGGTGGGATGGATGGATGGATAGACACTGGGTGGGATGGATGGATGGATAGACACTGGTGGGATGGATAAATAGATAGACACTGGGTGGGATGGATGGATAGACACTGGGATGGATGGATGGATGGATATACACTGGGTGGGATGGATGGATGGATGGATGGATGGATGGATGGATGGATGGACATTGGGTGTGATGGATGGATGGATAGACACCGGGTGGGATGGATGGATGAATAGACACTGGGTGGGATGGATGGATAGACACTGGGTGTCATGGATGGATGGATAGACACTGGGGGATGGATGGATAGATAGACACTGGGTGGGATGGATGGAGAGATAGACACTGGGTGGGATGGATGGATGGATGGATGGATAGACACTGGGTGGGATAAATGGATAGATAGACACTGGGTTGGATGGATGGATAAATAGACACTGGGTGGGATGGGTGGATGGATGGATAGACACTGGGTGGGATGGATGGCTAGACTCTGGGTGGGATGGATAGACACCGGGTGGGATGGATGGATGGATAGACACTGGGTGGGATGGATGGATAGATAGACACTGGGTGGGATGGATGGATGGATAGACACTGGGTGGGATGGATGGATAGACACTGAGTGGGATGGATAAATGGATAGACACTGGGTGGGACGGATGGATAGACACTGGGTGGGATGGATGGATGGATGGATAGACACTGGGTGGGATGGATGGATAGACACTGGGTGGGATAGATGGATAGATAGACACTGGGTGGGATGGATGGATGGACACTGGGTGGGAAGGATGGATGGATATACACTGGGTGGGATGGATGGATGGAGGGATAGACACTGGGTGGGATGGATGGATAGACACTGGGTGGGATGGATAAATGGATAGACACTGGGTGGGATGGATGGATGGATAGACACTGGGTGAGATGGATGGATAGACTCTGGGTGGGATGGATGGATGGATAGACACTGGGTGGGATGGATGGATAGACACTGGGTGGGATGGATGGATATACACTGGGTGGGATGGATGAATATACACTGAGTGGGGTGGATGGATGGATAGACACTGGGTGGGATGGATGGATAGACACTGGGTGGGATGGATAAATGGATAGACACTGGGTGGGATGGATGGATAGACACTGGGTGGGATGGATGGATGGATAGACACTGGGTGGGATGGTTGGATGGATGGATGGATAGACACTGGGTGGGATGGATGGATGGATGGATAGACACCGGGTGGGATGGATGGATGAATAGACACTGGGTGGGATGGATGGATAGACACTGGGTGGGATGGATGGATGGATAGACACTGGGGCTGGATGGATAGATAGACACTGGGTGGGATGGATGGATAGATAGACACTGGGTGGGATGGATGGATGGATGGATAGACACTGGGTGGGATGGATGGATAGATAGACACTGGGTTGGATGGATGGATAGATAGACACTGGGTGGGATGGGTGGATGGATGGATAGACACTGGGTGGGATGGATGGCTAGACTCTGGGTGGAATGGATGGATAGACACCGGGTGGGATGGATGGATGGATAGACACTGGGTGGGATGGATGGATAGATAGACACTGGGTGGGATGGATGGATGGATAGACACTGGGTGGGATGGATAAATGGATAGACACTGGGTGGGATGGATGGATAGACACTGGGTGGGATGGATGGATGGATAGACACTGGGTGAGATGGATGGATAGACACTGGGTGGGATAGATGGATAGATAGACACTGGGTGGGATGGATGGATGGACACTGGGTGGGATGGATGGACACTGGTGGGAAGGATGGATGGATATACACTGGGTGGGATGGATGGATGGATTGACATTGGGTGGGATGGAGGGATATACACTGGGTGGAATGGATGAATGGATATACACTGGGTGGGATGGATGGATGGATAGACACTGGGTGGGATGGATGGATAGACACTGGGTGGGATGGATGGATAGACACTGGGTGGGATGGATAAATGGATAGACACTGGGTGGGATGGATGGATGGATAGACACTGGGTGAGATGGATGGCTAGACACTGGGTGGGATGGATGGATGGATAGACACTGGGTGGGATGGATGGATAGACACTGGGTGGGATGGATGGATATACACTGGGTGGGATGGATGGATATACACTGAGTGGGGTGGATGGATGGATAGACACTGGGTGGGATGGATGGATAGACACTGGGTGGGATGGATGGATGGATAGACACTGGGTGGGATGGATGGATAGACACTGGATTGGATGGATGGATGGATAGACACCGGGTGGGATGGATGGATGAATAGACACCTGGTGGGATGGATAGACACTGGGTGGGATGGATGGATGGATAGACACTGGGGGATGGATGGATAGATAGAAACTGGGGGGGATGGATGGATAGATAGACACTGGGTGGGATGGATGGATGGATGGATGGATAGACACTGGGTGGGATGGATGGATAGATAGACACTGGGTTGGATGGATGGATAAATAGACACTGGGTGGGATGGGTGGATGGATGGCTAGACTCTGGGTGGGATGGATGGCTAGACTCTGGGTGGGATGGATGGATAGACACTGGGTGGGATGGATGGATGGATGGATAGACACTGGGTGGGATGGATGGATAAGTAGACACTGAGTGGGATGGATGGATGGATAGACACTGGGTGGAATGGATGGATAGACACTGAGTGGGATGGATAAATGGATAGACACTGGGTGGGATGGATGGATAGACACTGGGTGGGATGGATGGATGGATAGACACTGGGTGGGATGGATGGATAGACACTGGGTGGGATAGATGGATAGATAGACACTGGGTGGGATGGATGGATGGACACTGGGTGGGATGGATGGATATACACTGGATGGGATGGATGGATGGATTGACATTGGGTGGGATGGAGGGATATACACTGGGTGGAATGGATGAATGGATATACACTGGGTGGGATGGATGGATGGATAGACACTGGGTGGGATGGATGGATAGACACTGGGTGGGATGGATAAATGGATAGACACTGGGTGGGATGGATGGATAGACACTGGGTGGGATGGATGGATAGACACTGGGTGGGATGGATGGATGGATAGACACTGGGTGGGATAGATGGATAGACACTGGGTGGGATGGATGGATATACACTGGGTGGGATGGATGGATATACCCTGAGTGGGGTGGATGGATGGATAGACACTGGGTGGGATGGATGGATAGACACTTGGTGGAATGAATAAATGGATAGACACTGGGTGGGATGGATGGATGGATAGACACTGGGTGGAATGGATGGATAGACACTGGGTGGGATGGATGGATGGATGGGTATACACTGGGTGGGATGGTTGGATGGATGGATGGATAGACACTGGGTGGGATGGATGGATGGATGGATGGATAGACACCGGGTGGGATGAATGGATGAATAGACACTGTGTGGGATGGATGGATAGACACTGGGTGGGATGGATGGATGGATAGACACTGGGGGATGGATGGATAGATAGACACTGGGTGGGATGGATGGATAGATAGACACTGGGTGGGATGGATGGATGGATGGATAGACACTGGGTGGGAGGGATGGATAGATAGACACTGGGTTGGATGGATGGATAGATAGACACTGGGTGGGATGGGTGGATGGATGGATAGACACTGGGTGGGATGGATTGGTAGACTCTGGGTGGGATGGATGGATAGACACCGGGTGGGATGGATGGATGGATAGACACTGGGTGGGATGGATGGATAGATAGACACTGGGTGGGATGGATGGATGGATGGATGGATAGACACTGGGTGGGATGGATGGATAGATACTGGGTGGGATGGATAAATGGATAGACACTGGGTGGGATGGATGGATAGACACTGGGTGGGATGGATGGATGGATGGATGGATGGACACTGGGTGAGATGAATGGATAGACACTGGGTGGGATAGATGGATAGATAGACACTGGGTGGGATGGATGGATGGACATTGGGTGGGAAGGATGGATGGATATACACTGGGTGGGACAGATGGATGGATTGACATTGGGTGGGATAGAGGGATATACACTGGGTGGAATGAATGAATGGATATACACTGGTTGGGATGGATGGATGGATAGACACTGGGTGGGATGGATGGATAGACACTGGGTGGGATGGATGGATGGATAGACACTGGGTGGGATGGATGGATAGACACTGGGTGGGATGGATGGATATACACTGGGTGGGATGGATGGATATACACTGAGTGGGGTGGATGGATGGATAGACACTGGGTGGGATGGATGGATAGACACTGGGTGGAATGAATAAATGGATAGACACTGGGTGGGATGGATGGATGGATAGACACTGGGTGGAATGGATGGATAGACACTGGGTGGGATGGATGGATGGATGGGTATACACTGGGTGGGATGGTTGGATGGATGGATGGATAGACACTGGGTGGGATGGATGGATGGATGGATGGATAGACACCGGGTGGGATGAATGGATGAATAGACACTGTGTGGGATGGATGGATAGACACTGGGTGGGATGGATGGATGGATAGACACTGGGGGATGGATGGATAGATAGACACTGGGTGGGATGGATGGATAGATAGACACTGGGTGGGATGGATGGATGGATGGATAGACACTGGGTGGGAGGGATGGATAGATAGACACTGGGTTGGATGGATGGATAGATAGACACTGGGTGGGATGGGTGGATGGATGGATAGACACTGGGTGGGATGGATTGGTAGACTCTGGGTGGGATGGATGGATAGACACCGGGTGGGATGGATGGATGGATAGACACTGGGTGGGATGGATGGATAGATAGACACTGGGTGGGATGGATGGATGGATGGATAGACACTGGGTGGGATGGATGGATAGATACTGGGTGGGATGGATAAATGGATAGACACTGGGTGGGATGGATGGATAGACACTGGGTGGGATGGATGGATGGATGGATGGATGGACACTGGGTGAGATGAATGGATAGACACTGGGTGGGATAGATGGATAGATAGACACTGGGTGGGATGGATGGATGGACATTGGGTGGGAAGGATGGATGGATATACACTGGGTGGGACAGATGGATGGATTGACATTGGGTGGGATAGAGGGATATACACTGGGTGGAATGAATGAATGGATATACACTGGTTGGGATGGATGGATGGATAGACACTGGGTGGGATGGATGGATAGACACTGGGTGGGATGGATGGATGGATAGACACTGGGTGGGATGGATGGATAGACACTGGGTGGGATGGATGGATATACACTGGGTGGGATGGATGGATATACACTGAGTGGGGTGGATGGATGGATAGACACTGGGTGGGATGGTTGGATAGACACTGGGTGGGATGGATAAATGGATAGACACTGGGTGGGATGAATGGATGGATAGACACTGGGTGGGATGGATGGATGGATAGACAATGGGTGGGATGGATATATGGATGGATGGATATACACTGGGTGGGATGGTTGGATGGATGGATGGATAGACACTGGGTGGGATGGATGGATGGATGGATGGATAGACACTGGGTGGGATGGATAAATGGATAGACACTGGATGGGATGGATGGATGGATAGACACTGGGTGGGATGGATGGATAGACACTGGATGGGGTGGATGGATGGATATACACTGGGTGGGATGGATGGATAGACACTAGGTGGGATGGATGGATGGATAGACACTGGGTGGTATGGATGGATGGATAGACACTGGGTGGGATGGATGGATATACACTGGGTGGGATGGATAGATGGATATACACTGGGTGGGATGGATAAATGGATAGACACTGGGTGCGATAGATGGATGGATGGATGGATAGACACTGGGTGGGATGGATAAATGGATAGACACTGGGTGGCATGAATGGATGGATAGACACTGGGTGCAATAGATGGATGGATAGACACTGGGTGGGATGGATGGATGGATGGACACTGGGTGGGATGGATGGATAGACACTGGGTGGGATGGATAAATGGATAGACACTGGGTGCGATAGATGGATGGATGGATGGATAGACACTGGGTGGCATGAATGGATGGATAGACACTGGGTGCGATAGATGGATGGATAGACACTGGGTGGGATGGATGGATGGATGGATGGATATACACTGGGTGGGATGGTTGGATGGATGGATGGATAGACACTGGGTGGGATGGATGGATGGATGGATGGATAGACACTGGGTGGGATGGATAAATGGATAGACACTGGGTGGGATGGATGGATGGATAGACACTGGGTGGGATGGATGGATAGACACTGGATGGGATGGATGGATGGATATACACTGGGTGGGATGGATGGATAGACACTGGGTGGGATGGATGGATGGATAGACACTGGGTGGGATGGATGGATAGACACTGGGTGGGATGGATGGATGGATGGATGGATGGACACTGGGTGAGATGAATGGATAGACACTGGGTGGGATAGATGGATAGATAGACACTGGGTGGGATGGATGGATGGACATTGGGTGGGAAGGATGGATGGATATACACTGGGTGGGACAGATGGATGGATTGACATTGGGTGGGATAGAGGGATATACACTGGGTGGAATGAATGAATGGATATACACTGGTTGGGATGGATGGATGGATAGACACTGGGTGGGATGGATGGATAGACACTGGGTGGGATGGATGGATGGATAGACACTGGGTGGGATGGATGGATAGACACTGGGTGGGATGGATGGATATACACTGGGTGGGATGGATGGATATACACTGAGTGGGGTGGATGGATGGATAGACACTGGGTGGGATGGTTGGATAGACACTGGGTGGGATGGATAAATGGATAGACACTGGGTGGGATGAATGGATGGATAGACACTGGGTGGGATGGATGGATGGATAGACAATGGGTGGGATGGATATATGGATGGATGGATATACACTGGGTGGGATGGTTGGATGGATGGATGGATAGACACTGGGTGGGATGGATGGATGGATGGATGGATAGACACTGGGTGGGATGGATAAATGGATAGACACTGGATGGGATGGATGGATGGATAGACACTGGGTGGGATGGATGGATAGACACTGGATGGGGTGGATGGATGGATATACACTGGGTGGGATGGATGGATAGACACTAGGTGGGATGGATGGATGGATAGACACTGGGTGGTATGGATGGATGGATAGACACTGGGTGGGATGGATGGATATACACTGGGTGGGATGGATAGATGGATATACACTGGGTGGGATGGATAAATGGATAGACACTGGGTGCGATAGATGGATGGATGGATGGATAGACACTGGGTGGGATGGATAAATGGATAGACACTGGGTGGCATGAATGGATGGATAGACACTGGGTGCAATAGATGGATGGATAGACACTGGGTGGGATGGATGGATGGATGGACACTGGGTGGGATGGATGGATAGACACTGGGTGGGATGGATAAATGGATAGACACTGGGTGCGATAGATGGATGGATGGATGGATAGACACTGGGTGGCATGAATGGATGGATAGACACTGGGTGCGATAGATGGATGGATAGACACTGGGTGGGATGGATGGATGGATGGATGGATATACACTGGGTGGGATGGTTGGATGGATGGATGGATGGATAGACACTGGGTGGGATGGATGGATGGATGGATGGATAGACACTGGGTGGGATGGATAAATGGATAGACACTGGGTGGGATGGATGGATGGATAGACACTGGGTGGGATGGATGGATAGACACTGGATGGGATGGATGGATGGATATACACTGGGTGGGATGGATGGATAGACACTGGGTGGGATGGATGGATGGATAGACACTGGGTGGGATGGATGGATAGACACTGGGTGGGATGGATGGATGGATAGACACTGGGTGGTATGGATGGATGGATAGACACTGGGTGGGATGGATGGGCCGTCACTGGCGGCAAGGGTTCGTTTACAGGTATTGCGGCGATCGAGAGAGGCGGGGGGCCTGGCTTTACCAGACCCATGGGGTTATTTTCTTGAGGCTCAAATGCAGTATATGAGAGGTAGTAACTTGCCCGAAGAAAGGGGAGGAGGAAGTAATATATTGATGAACAGTATTAGCCATGAAACAATAGTGGAAGCAATGGAGGCAGATTCTTTTGGCTCCAGTTGTCCTACAGTTCAGCTAATGGTTAGAAGCTGGGAGACTGTTAAGGCCGTGTTGGGTTACACTGGTTTCTCTGAGTTCTCTCCAATATGGAACAACAAAAATTTAAAAGAGCTCAATGTGATGGGTAAAATAGAGGAATGAGACAGGAGAGGCATCCATTGCTTGGCATAGTTGTATAGGGCAGGTAGGCTGAAATCGTTTCAAGAGATAAGAGAGGAGTATGCAGTTCCTAACCGACTATTTTTTAGTTATCTACAAGTTAGGCATGCCCTAAATGTACAAGGGAAGGTGATAGAGTGGAGTGAAATGCCCTTGCTTAGGAATCTGGTGAATACTAGATCTTCCAGAGGGCTAATATCCGATATGTATAGGAATATAAACATAGCGAGGCAGGAGGGAGTGGTGGAGTCTAAAAACCGGATCGAATGGGAGAGAGATGTTGGCACAATAACGGAGGAATGATGGAAATATGTCTTAGCATTAGGGCCCAGGGTCTCTCTTTCTTCGTCACAGGGGGTATCCCACCTGTATTTGATATATAGGTCATATTATACACCACTAAAATTATGCATGTTTGGAAAGAGGCCAGATGCTAAATGTCAACGCTGTGGGGATAGGAAAAGCGATTTGATACACATGTTCTGGCGATGCCCCAAGTTGCATAGGCATTGGGAAGGTATAATTGATAAAATTAACTCTGTGTTTGGGGCATCGTTAGGCATGGAGGCTAGGACTTGTCTTATGGGCTTGATGGAGAAGAATGACATGTTAAAAGACACCCAGACTGCAATAATTAGATGTTTGTTCCAAGGAAAGAAATTAATAGCACGGAAGTGGCAGGCAAAAGATCCCCCGACAATGGCAGAATGGATGAAAGAGGTTACATAGTTACATAGTAGGTGAGGTTGAAAAAAGACACAAGTCCATCAAGTCCAACCTATGTGTGTGATTATGTGTCAGTATTACATTGTATATCCCTGTATGTTGCGGTCATTCAGGTGATTATCTAATAGTTTCTTGAAGCTATCAATGCTCCCCGCTGAGACCACCTCCTGTGGAAGGGAATTCCACATCCTTGCCGCTCTTACAGTAAAGAACCCTCTACGTAGTTTAAGGTTAAACCTCTTTTCTTCTAATTGTAATAAGTGGCCACGAGTCTTATTAAACTCTCTTCTGCGAAAAACTTTTATCCCTATTGTGGGGTCACCAGTACAGTATTTGTAAATTGAAATCATATCCCCTCTCAAGCATCTCTTCTCCAGAGAGAATAAGTTCAGTGCTCGCAACCTTTCCTCATAACTAAGATCCTCCAGACCCTTTATTAGCTTTGTTGCCCTTCTTTGTACTCACTCCATTTCCAGTACATCCTTCCTGGGGACTGGTGCCCAGAACTGGACAGCATACTCCAGGTGCGGCCGGACCAGAGTCTTGTAGAGCGGGAGAATTATCGTTTCGAGTTGATCCCCTTTTAATGCATGCTAATATTCTGTTTGCTTTATTAGCAGCAGCTTGGCATTGCATGCCATTGCTGAGCCTATCATCTACTAGGACCCCCAGGTCCTTTTCCATCCTAGATTCCCCCAGAGGTTCTCCCCCCAGTGTATAGATTGCATTCATATTTTTGCCACCCAAATGCATTATTTTACATTTTTCTACATTGAACTTCATTTGCCATGTAGTCGCCCACCCCATTAATTTGTTCAGATCTTCTTGCAAGGTTTCCACATCCTGCGGAGAAGTTATTGCCCTGCTTAGCTTAGTATCGTCTGCAAATACAGAGATTGAACTGTTTATCCCATCCTCCAGGTCGTTTATAAACAAATTAAATAGGATTGGTCCCAGCACAGAACCCTGGGGGACCCCACTACCCATCCCTGACCATTCTGAGTACTCCCCATTTATCACCACCCTCTGAACTCGCCCTTGTAGCCAGTTTTCAATCCATGTACTCACCCTATGGTCCATGCCAACGGACCTTATTTTGTACAGTAAACGTTTATGGGGTACTGTGTCAAATGCTTTTGCAAAATCCAGATACACCACGTCTACGGGCCTTCCTTTATCTAGATGGCAACTCACCTCCTCATAGAAGGTTAATAGATTGGTTTGGCAAGAACGATTCTTCATGAATCCATGCTTATTACTGCTAATGATATCGTTCTTATTACTAAAATCTTGTATATAGTCCCTTATCATCACCTCCAAGAGTTTACATACTATTGATGTTAGGCTAACTGGTCTGTAATTCCCAGGGATGTATTTTGGGCCCTTTTTAAATATTGGTGCTATATTGGCCTTTCTCCAATCAGCTGGTACCATTCCAGTCAGTAGACTGTCTGTAAAAATTAGGAACAACGGTCTGGCAATCACTTGACTGAGTTCCCTAAGTACCCTCGGATGCAAGCCATCCGGTCCCAGTGATTTATTAATGTTAAGGTTCTCAAGTCTAATTTTAATTCTGTCCTCTGTTAACCATGGAGGTGCTTCCTGTGTTGTGTCATGAGGATAAACACTGCAGTTTTGGTTACTGAAGCCCCCAGATTCACTCGTGAAGACTGAGGAGAAGAATAAATTCAATACCTTCGCCATCTCCCCATCCTTTGTAACCAGATGTCCTTCCTCATTCTTTATGGGGCCAATATGGTCTGTCCTCCCTTTTTTACTGTTTACATACTTAAAGAATTTCTTGGGATTTTTTTTTCTCTCCTCCGCTATGTGTCTTTCATGTCCTATCTTAGCCGTCCTAATTGCACCCTTACATTTCTTGTTGCATTCTTTATAAAGTCTGAATGCTGAGGAGGATCCCTCAACCTTGTATTTTTTGAAGGCCTTCTCCTTTGCTTTTATATGCATTTTTACATTGGAGTTAATCCACCCAGGATTTTTGTTCGCTCTTTTAAATTTATTACCCAATGGGATACATTGGCTAATGCCCTTATTTAATATGCTCTTAAAGCAAACCCATCTCTCCTCCGTATTCTTTGTTCCTAATATTTTATCCCAATTTATGCCTTTTAGCAAGGTTTATAGTTTAGGGAAGTTGGCTCTTTTGAAATTCAGTGTCTTTGTGTTCCCTTCATGTTTCCTATTTGTGTGATTTATACTGAAACTAATTGACCTGTGATCGCTGTTACCTAAATTGCCCCGTATTTCCACATCTGTGATCAGGTCTGTATTGTTGGTAATCAGTAGATCCAGTAATGTTTTATTTCTAGTTGGTGCGTCTACCATCTGACCCATAAAATTGTCCTGCAAGACATTAAGTAACTGGCGAGCCTTAAATGAATGCGCGGTTCCCTCCGCCCAATCTATGTCTGGATAATTAAAATCCCCCATTATGATAACACTTCCCATCCTTGTTGCTAATCCAATTTGTGATAGGAGATCCGTCTCCACTTCCTCCCTCAGGTTAGGGGGCCTATAGCATACTCCCAGTATTATTTTTTTATCCTCTCTATCCTTGCGGTATAGGGTATACCCTTGAATGTTTGCCAGCCAATCATGAGAGCTGTTGAACCAGGTTAAAGATATGATTGTGAAGGAGAAATTCTGGTATGGGAAGAGAGGTAATATGAAGAAATATAAGAATATATGGAAGTTATGGCTGGAGTTGGAGTGCCGTGAATAGGAATAAGTTGGTTAGGTAGAATGGTAGGAGTGAGTGTGGGTTGAAAGTTTGGGGTAGGTGGGGGGGAGGTGAGGCAAGAATGGATGGAGTGGTTGGGGGGGGGAAGGGTGGAAAGGGGAAAAGCGTTTGGTTGTATTTAGTTTTGTCTGCTTTTGTAATGTTTTTATATGCTATGTAAACAGTATTGTCTGGTGGACAAATATATATTCCAAATAAAAAAAAAAAAAGTCTGCAGAATGCGCGCCGGCCATTGCAGACTTTACCTCTCAGGATTAACAACATTCTAGCCACGTATACATATATATCCATCTTAGGTGAGCTAAAATATATGTACCCTTTTCGTTGCTATTTTCTGTATCTCTCTCTTTTTTCATATACTCAAATGATTCTTGTAAAGGGGGAAGAGAAACTTTCCTTTTTTTCTTTTTTTCCCCCCTTTTCCTTCATTACTTTTATAATAATAGTGTGTATTATTTATACACTATTTATTATGTGATAAACAATATTTTGGCCACTTAGCTGTATATCGTTAAACGATTTTAATTTTCTGTATGTTTACATATACATTTTTATTATATCAGGATTTTTGACCACCTACCAGAATTTGTTTGTGGCTGAACTGTGGGGGCTGTTTCGTGGAGGTTCATCGTTTTTTTTGATGGACAAGCAGCAGCAAATTTGCTTTTTCATGAAATTTTGATTTTGAAGCATCTCTATGAAAATCATTTACAATCCAGTATTGGTTGGTATGTTGGACATGCTCATGTGCTACAATGTTGATGCCACTTTGAAATGTCATGTTAAAACTATTCCTGCTCTTTTTCAGAATGTATTTGTACTCTCTCCTATAATGCCACTGAGGAAGGGATGAAATTCCTGAAACATGTCAGGCCAAAGGAGGAAAATTACCCTTACTGGAATTTGTAATAGCTCATTATGAGCATAATGTTTTGTCTGTTCATACAAATGTATGGTACAAATTGTTGACGTGTTTGTCACTACACATATGTGTTTTTAAGAATAACTTTTTCAAATAAATGATATTTTATGATATATGATTTTCTTTTTGTTTGCCCATAAAGTCCCACTGTACTGGGGGTTACTTGTGCCCTTTTTTAGGGTCTCTACTTAACCCTGTTAGGATAGATCCCACCTGCAGCCAGTTGTTTTATAGTTTTTGATGTGGCTGAGAGCTTTCTGGTCCACCATACAGATTGTTGGTCCTTTTGTATTTATTTATTTTTATTTTTGAAATCCAAAGCAGAATGTGTGGATTGTGAAATGATGTGTCCCCTTTTCCTTGTAAGTGCCTTGTAAGCAGAAGAATATTTTTGATTTATTGGACATCTCTGCACGACCGCAGGGTATTGTTATCATTTATTATAATATTGCCAGGTAAAAGTTGTCTTTTTGAAACATAAAAATGGAGTTCTTACACAAACAGCATGATAAAAAACAAGCCATTGTAATATATTTATGCAAGCTGGACCCAGTAATGAAGGGTTCACCCCAATATATCAGAGCTGTAGCCTTATGCAAAGGTGCTATTAGACAAAGTTACAGACATGATTTTGGTCAAATTTTTAATTTTTAATGGTCCCACATTCTGCGCAGCAAATTTACAGCTAACTAAATGTTTGTCTAATGAAAGGTTCAAAATATGAGTTTATGTACAAATCTAACAATGAAAAATGCGTACATTTGAGTCCAGCCACCTTATTGCCTCTATTGGAGGAGGCTGGAGACAAAGAAAAACCACATGTGTTACATTGATGACGTAGGAATCAGCTGCTGTGAGCCCAGTGCAGGACACACTCCCTGAAGACCCAGATATTACATTTTTTGTAGAGCTATTCCTGGTTTTATACTGAGGATGGCAATACCCATACTGAGGATGCCGTTTATTACCCAGAAGGACACTCTGTATTCAGAGTCATTGGATCCTTTTTCCCCAGCTCAAGAAGCAGAGCTCCATGTTTTAGCAAAGCCTGTGAGCTATAAAAAGAGTGTATATTTATATAGATAGTCGAGATATAGAGAGCTTTTGGTTTCATTTGAAGGGCCAGAAGTTTGTTTTTACTTCGGCAGGTAAACCAATCAAGCATGCCAAGTTAATTTGATTGGCTGTTTTCAGCCTTCCAGCTTCTTGCTAAGGTAGCCATATTAACTTTCACACATGGAAGCAGACCAGGTGACTAAGGATACTGCATTTACAGCCCTGGACACTTGATGGGTCTGTGCAGCTCACAGATTCCACCCTAGTTCTGGCCCAGTATAGCTGGGATTAATAATTCAACTTTAAGGACCCCAGAACGAGAACAACAAGTGGTCCACAGGGGGCAACTTCTTATGAAACAGGACTTTGGGAAAGGTGATCATTTATGTCTGCCAGACACTCTTTTCTCTCCAGCTTGACACATGGACCGTGTCATCAGTCACAAGCAGTTATGGCTGCCTTAGTAATTGAGCGTGGGACAGAGCCAGGGTTCACCACAGTTGTTTTTATAACATACCACTTCTTGTTTTACCTGTTACCAAAGGTGTTACCAAAAGCTGAACATCCCTTCCAGATATTACAAAAAGATATATCCAGATGCCCAAGTCAGGATCTTACAAGTATGCATTTTGTCTGTATGGACATGTTTTCTGGATGTCCAGTGGCAAATGTTACTGCAAAGGCCACAGTAAAAAGTGTTATCAGAAGTAGTTTGTCAGTACAGAGTGCCAGAAAGTACAGAGAGTAACAGAGGAAATAATTTTTATAGGAGAATCCTTACTAGAAGTTTTGAGGTTTTATTTTTACACCCCCTACTGTCTACAATGTAGCGGAAAAAGTAGAGTAAGAAACTAGAAAACTTTTGCTTGAATGTTTTCTTATATTTTATCAAGCCCCTAAGGGGGATGTTGGACTCTCTCCCTATGGGATTTGGTTTGGGAGTGTGTTACTCACTTGCTTATGTTTTGTCTCAGCAGCTGAAGTCCTCCATTCGGATCTCACAGAGAACGTTGCTGATCTTTTAAGGTTTTTGACAAACTAATTTATGTGTTTTCTCCCCAATTCCAGATCCTAAAAGTTTGGAAGGATCTAAAACTAAAGCCAGGTGACTTGTAGATTGTTAAGAGACATTTATATATAAGGAAATGTTTAGAGACTCAATACAGCATCTATTTCATGTACAAGTTGTGCAAAACTTGAAGGAAAAGTCGCCTGGATCCACACCAGACAGTGGAAAAATGACTAAATTAAAGAAATCTCTGTATTTGATTTGTTTCCCTCTTGTGATCACAGTTTGGGTACTTTTTGATTCAATTACTTTAATTGTAAGGGATATATATATATATATATATATATAGATATAGAGAGAGAGAGAGAGAGAGAGAGAGAGAGAGAGAGAGAGAGAGAGAGAGAGAGAGAGAGAGAGAGAGATCATAATATATATAATGTGATTTGAAAAGTAGTTCAGCCATGTTGAAGTCATATGTAGAATTGTCTGTGTTTACATATACTGATAAGTCAGCATGCCAACAATTCAGCTAGAAGGCCATTCTGGCCACAGGAGTGTACAGCCAGTACTCTGTAAATATGTCTTATCAATCATTTGTTTTTCACAATGAAAAGACATTTTGTAATGAAAAAAAGCTGCGCAGCTATTATATTCTCCACAATGAAGTTTTTGCCTCTTTGGCCAGGACTACCTCCACCTAAGCGTGTGGAGGTTCCAGGTTAAAGGTGATAGCAGGTATGGTTAGTGATCAAAATACTGATCAAAAGAGAGGAGATTGTAATGGAAATTTGTAAGTTCTGTATATAATTGTATTCTATTTTGCATGTATTACACACTGCCCTCACTGTGCACATGGCACTAATAATGTTTTCAGTACATGTTTACATTCTTTTAAGTCCTGATTAGAATTGGCCTGCCTATGTTACGCCCCCCTTGTTATCATAAAATACAATTGCAATATTAATGTGATACCTACGCAATCATGTGTATAAAAACCTGCAATTGCATCATAATAAAGCAGAACAGTTATTTGGAAAGATGCTGAAAGTATCTTTTGTGTCTGTTCCCTACTGCAGTAGTTATTATTAAAGTGGAGTTCCACCCAAAAGTGGAACTTCCACTCATCAGATTCCTCCCCCCCTCCGATGACACAGTTGGCACCTTTCAGGGGGGAGGGGGGTACAGATACCTGTATATTACAGGTATCTGTACCCACTTCCGGCATAGATAGCCGCAGAATCTGCGGTTATTTACGCCACTTCCTGCTCCCTCCCCGCTGCCTGCTGGGAAACACATGGGTCCCAGAGGCAGCAGGGACCATCCGCATTGCGCTGCGTGACTCGCGCATGCGCAGTAGGGAACCAGGAAGTGAAGCCGCACGGCTTCACTTCCTGATTCCCTTACCGAAGATGGAGGCGGCAGCACCCGAGGACGGAGAGACGCTTCGGCCTCGGGTGCCGACATCGCGGGCGCCCTGGACAGGTAAGTGTCCATGTTTTAAAAGTCAGCAGCTGCAGTATTTGTAGCTGCTGACTTTTAAAAAAAAATTTTTCGGCGGCACTCCGCTTTAATTTGGAACCACTAATGTCCAGCTCAAACTCTTCCACCATCTTCTCGCTGCCATCACTATTTGACTGGTAATTGGAGGAGGCTGTATTGTCCATTGGATGGAGGCTGACCCTGTGACCCCAAGGGCTGCTCCTGAGAAGGTCACCCATGGGGTATGTGGAGAGGATTGTGCATGACCTCAGACGAATTCTAAAAGGAAAAAAAAGACAACTAGAGTCATCTAGTATATTTCCCGATATATAGTCCACTATCCCAGATCACACTGCCTTCAAAGAGATATATTGATGATTATCTGATAGTGATGTTTACAGTCTAGGCCCTAAACTATACTCTTCTTCTATAAATGTCACTATCCTACATGACACAATACATATTATACACTTCATCATTATATACTTAGGGATATCTGGATCACAGAGCCTTAACAATGCAGATCACTATCAGATAATTTTTGATATATATCCTTCTCTATAAACTCCATTTTGTCAGATCACTCTGCATACACTAGGGGTAGGCAACCTTAAAGAAGTGTAAATCTACATAAACAACATAGAGCTACAAAGAACCCAGTAGATCACTGGGGTGTGGAACCCTTTCTTTCTTTAAAGAAATTAACAAATAAGGCCCAAATACAAAGTAAGGATGGCATGAAGAAATTCATGTTTATTCACAATTTTTCTCATCACTAAGGAATAATTGGTCAGCAACTCTGATATACAGTAGGAGTCCAACAGGGCTAGTTTCAGGAATGGCTGTCTGCTCTGAGTTCTGGCCAGTGAGAGTAGCATGTAGGGCAGTGTACAGAGGTCAGTAGTATGTAGTCCGTGTACAGAGGTCAGTAGTAGGTAGAGCAGTGTACAGAGGTCAGTAGTAGGTAGGGCAGTGTACAGAGGTCAGTAGTAGGTAGGGCAGTGTACAGAGGTCAGTAGTATGTAGGCAGTGTACAGAGGTCAGTAGTATGTAGGGCAGTGTACAGAGGTCAGTAGTAGGTAGGGCAGTGTACAGAGGTCAGTAGTATGTAGGCAGTGTACAGAGGTCAGTAGTATGTAGGGCAGTGTACAGAGGTCAGTAGTATGTAGGGCAGTGTACAGAGGTCAGTAGTATGTAGGGCAGTGTACAGAGGTCAGTAGTATGTAGGGCAGTGTACAGAGGTCAGTAGTATGTAGGGCAGTGTACAGAGGTCAGTAGGATGTAGAACAGTGTACAGAGGTCAGTAGTATGTAGGGCAGTGTACAGAGGTCAGTAGTATGTAGAGAAATGTACAGAGGTCAGTAATATGTAGGGCAGTGTACAGAGGTCAGTAGGATGTAGAACGGTGTACAGAGGTCAGTAGGATGTAGAGCAGTGTACAGAGTTCAGTAGGATGTAGAGCAGTGTACAGAGGTCAGTAGTATGTAGGGCAGTGTACAGAGGGCAGTAGTATGTAGGGCAGTGTACAGAGGTCAGTAGTATGTAGAGCAGTGTACAGAGGTCAGTAGGATGTAGGGCAGTGTACAGAGGTCAGTGGTATGTAGAACAGTGTAACAAGCCCCTTTGCTCGCTCGGTTCCACTCTCCCGACACTCCTCTGCAGCTATAGAATCAGATTGCAGATCGCAACATCTGATTGTTCGGTCATCCAATGCTCTGGGATTAGAACTACAGCTATGTGCCGTTCTAACCCAGTTGTGATAGCTCAGAACAAACACCAGGCAGGCTGTATGTAAGTTCAACCAGGACTCTTTTTTATTCAAAAATACAGGCTCTTTTATACACTAACAGTGGAGGTGCATACCTCCTGCTCATATTACTTTAACAATACACCTGTAACCTAATTAACCTAATTAACATGGGCTAATTAACTAATCCCTTTAGACAGCCTAGATGACTCAGACATGACCTTTAGGCCAGATTGGCCTTCTTGTAGCTTAGAACCCCCAATCAACATTATCACAATAGCAGAGTTAATTAAACACAAACAACAATGGGGATCTAATGACTCTTAGATCCCATACTAGAGACTTATTTACAATACACATTTTAGCAGACAACAGACAGGTAGCTGGAATTGATGACATTAGCATTTAACAGTAGGAGTCCCAATGGTATGAATCAGTCACTATTCCAATATGGCAAATCCAGGGTCCCCAGAGTCTGTGTGTCCTGGGGGACCAGGACCCGAATCCACAGTAATACCACCTCAAGGGTCCCCAGGCATACAGCTCACAAAAAGCACCGTTCCCCCAAATGCCAGGGCCCACGATCGATCGGCAAGAGGCTAGCATACAGTCACCTCCTAAAGTCTCTCTCCCGGCTAGGTCTGTCACAAACAGTGTACAGAGGTCAGTAGTATGTAGGGCAGTGTACAGAGGTCAGTAGGATGTAGGGCAGTGTACAGAGGTCAGTAGTAGGTAGGGCAGTGTACAGAGGTCAGTAGTAGGTAGGGCAGTGTACAGAGGTCAGTAGTATGTAGGGCAGTGTACAGAGGTCAGTAGTAGGTAGGGCAGTGTACAGAGGTCAGTAGTATGTAGGCAGTGTACAGAGGTCAGTATGATGTAGGGCAGTGTATAGAGGTCAGTAGTATGTAGGGCAGTGTACAGAGGTCAGTAGTAGGTAGGGCAGTGTACAGAGGTCAGTAGTAGGTAGGGCAGTGTACAGAGGTCAGTAGTATGTAGGCAGTGTACAGAGGTCAGTAGTATGTAGGCAGTGTACAGAGGTCAGTAGTATGTAGGGCAGTGTACAGAGGTCAGTAGTATGTAGAGCAGTGTACAGAGGTCAGTAGTATGTAGAGCAGTGTACAGAGGTCAGTAGTATGTAGAGCAGTGTACAGAGGTCAGTAGTAGGTAGGGCAGTGTTTAGAGGTCAGTAGTAGGTAGGGCAGTGTACAGAGGTCAGTAGTAGGTAGGGCAGTGTACAGAGGTCAGTAGTATGTAGGCAGTGTACAGAGGTCAGTAGTATGTAGGGCAGTGTACAGAGATCAGTAGTATATAGGGCAGTGTACAGAGGTCAGTAGGATGTAGGGCAGTGTACAGAGGTCAGTAGTATGTAGAACAGTGTACAGAGGTCAGTAGGATGTAGGGCAGTGTACAGAGGTCAGTAGTATGTAGAGCAGTGTACAGAGGTCAGTAGTATGTTGGGCAGTGTACAGAGGTCAGTAGTATGTAGGTCGGTGTACAGAGGTCAGTAGTATGTAGAATAGTGTACAGAGGTCAGTAGTATATAGAGCAGTGTACAGAGGTCAGTAAGATGTAGGTCGGTGTACAGAGGTCAGTAGTATGTAGAATAGTGTACAGAAGTCAGTAGTATGTAGGGCAGTGTACAGAGGTCAGTGATAAGTAAAGCAGTGTACAGAGGTCAGTGGTATGTAGAACAGTGTACAGAGGTCAGTAGTATGTAGAGCAGTGTACAGAGGTCAGTAATAAGTAAAGCAGCGTACAGAGGTCAGTAGTATGTAGAACAGTGTACAGAGGTCAGTAGTATGTAGGGCAGTGTACAGAGGTCAGTAGTATGTAGGGCAGTGTACAGAGGTCAGTAGTATGTAGGGCAGTGTACAGAGGTCAGTAGGATGTAGAGCAGTGTACAGAGGTCAGTAGTATGTAGGGCAGTGTACAGAGGTCAGTAGTAGGTAGAGCAGTGTACAGAGGTCAGTAGTATGTAGGGCAGTGTACAGAGGTCAGTAGTATGTAGGGCAGTGTACAGAGGTCAGTAATATGTAGGACAGTGTACAGAGGTCAGTAGGATGTAGAGCAGTGTACAGAGGTCAGTAGTATGTAGGGCAGTGTACAGAGGTCAGTAGTATGTAGGGCAGTGTACAGAGGTCAGTAGTATGTAGAGCTGTGTACAGAGGTGAGTAGTAGGTAGGACAGTGTACAGAGGTCAGTAGTATGTAGGACAGTGTGCAGAGGTCAGTAGTATGTAAAGCTGTGTACAGAGGTCAGTAGTAGGTAGAGCAGTGTACAGAGGTCAGTAGTATGTAGGACGGTGTACAGAGGTCAGTAATATGTAGGGCAGTGTACAGAGGTCAGTAGTATGTAGGACAGTGTACAGAGGTCTGTAGTATGTAGGACAGTGTACAGAGGTCAGTAGTGGGTAGGGCAGTGTACAGAAGTCAGTAGTATGTAGGACAGTGTACAGAGCTCAGTAGTATGTAGGCAGTGTGCAGAGGTCAGTAGTATGTAGGACAGTGTACAGAGGTCAGTAGTATGTAGGGCAGTGTACAGAGGTCAGTAGTATGTAGGCAGTGTACAGAGATCAGTAGTATGTAGGGCAGTGTACAGAGGTCAGTAGTATGTAGGGCAGTGTACAGAAGTCAGTAATATGTAGAGCAGTGTACAGAGGGCAGCAGTATGTAGAGCAGTGTACAGGAGGTCACTAGGGCAGAGGTTAGTGGTCAGCAGGCAGTGTACAAGGATCAGCAGGGCAGAGGGCAATGGTAGGCAGGGTGGAAAATGGGTTCAGAAGAGCATAGAACTGAGGTCATCAGAGCAGAGGGCAGGGGTCAGCAGAGTAGAGAACAGAGGTAAGCAGGGCAGAGAATGGGAGTCAGCAGGGCAGAGAACTGAGGTCATCAGGTAGAGTATAGGGGTTATCAGAGGACAGGGGTCAGCAGGGCAGAGAATGAGAGCCAGCAAGGGGGAGAAGAAAGGGGTCAGCAGGGCAGAGGACAAGGGTCAGCAGGGCAAAGAAGTAGGTAATCATGGCAGTGTACAGGGGTCAGGAGGGCAGAGCACAGGAGTTAGCAGGGTAGTTGGAGGGTGTACCAGGTTGGGCCCGTGGGGCACACATAGGCATGTGGCAGCTGGCTAGGGGGTTAGAAGCAGAGTGTGGTACAAAGTAGACAGATTCAGACACAGGAATGGGTCAAAGGTTAGGATGGGTAAAAAAAAAGGATGGGTAGTAAAGAATCGTAGTCAAATACAAACCAAAATCAGTAACCAAAGAAAAATGAATGCAGAACCACAAAAGCTAACACAGAGTGGAGCCTTGGGCTAATAATGAAACTATTACTCAGACAATGGGTGTTTGCAAAGACACAGCTAAAAATTGAATAGTTTATTGGCCAACTGTATAGTTGATATACAGTATTCATCAGTAGGTAGACTCTGGCCATGTCTACACCTCAATGTCCTGTGGAGCAGAGCGGGGTGCAGTCAGTTTACTGATCTGTGAAGTATACTGTCCTTTTTATCTAGTAACTACTTTTTTACAGAAAAGTCTGTATGCCCATAGCATCAGGGAGTCTAGCAAAGGGTTAAAAGAGGGATGGGCTCATGTACTCCCAGTGGGCGGGCTTCTTTAGTGTTAGGGACACTTTTTATGTTGGGAACATCTATATTAACTTATGATTTTAATTGATTCTTGGTCCACATAAAGAACTCCACCAGTGGAAGCTGGTGCTTAATAATCCAGGGGGAAAGGGACACCCTCCCCGGGACAGACATGAATGCGGGGAACATGAGAACAACCCCCCCCCGGTGGGAGAAGGACGGACTCCTTAGGAGGGGAAGATGTCCTGCCTTGGATGACTCCGATCTCCCCTCCTCCTCCCTCCCCTGTCCGAGCCGGGGAGTGTTGAATGTCTGAGCTGCTGCGGGTGAGCCATCCCTGAAGTCACAGTGGCAGTGGGTGGGTCAGTCGTTCTTCCCTTGCTTCTCCTACGGCCGCGCGTCTCCTCCATCCTCCTTTGGCCAATCAGAAAAAAAGGGTCTCACGACCGGCTTTTTTTTTTATGTGAGTGAACCACTATAAGATTTTGTGACGGGAGTCACTTTGAGCGGGGGGCCCATGGAACACAGAATCCCTTGGAGAGGTTGGGAAACCCTTTCTCCAGCTCTCCATGCACCTCCTATGTCTAAGTCACCCTGTGTCTATTAGGGGCACAGGGCGACCGAGAACCCCAGTTTGATCTGTGTCAATCGGACTCACTGTACAACCACACTGGAATGTTGTATATATATATATATATATATATATATATATATATATATAGTCTCATACTATTGGGGACTCTTTGGTGGGTCGTTTGGGGTGTGGCTGTATTCCATTGTTCTATTGTGTCTGTCTGCCTTGGCTATAATGTGATGTGTATGTGTATTTGCTGTGAGGAGGGAGTGGGAATTCCTCCAACAGCTCTCCTCTCCCTGCTGATTGGACAGTCTGAATGCAAAGGGAGTGTTACCCCTGTGTACCTGTGCTTCAATAAACAGTTCATGTTGAGCAACCAAAACGAGTACTGCCTAGTTATTGGTTGTCAGTGGTTTGGAATATCTGATATTCAAACTGGAGGTATATGACGAAAGCACTCACGTGGAGTGTGGGACGTTTCGTTACAGATTTTATGACAATAAAATATTTTTTTTACAGAGAGGTATGTTTTCTGTTTTATATGGCTGATATTACATGTGAACATCCACGAAGAAGAGAGCTGATCTGTGAAAGCCATAAGGATATCCATCCATCCACACGCACAGATCTCCATTTATCCCTCAAGGGGAACTGTATGCTTTGACTCTCTGGTAAAACAGGAGCTGGAGGTGAGCTGCTAGAGAGCACTGGTGGTGGATTGCATGAGCGCCTGCTTTTGATTTATTGTGATTATTGATCTAAGGATTTATTAGATTTTTCTTTCTAATTTTGAAAGGTTTTTTTTTTTCATGTTTCTGGAAAGAAGAAGTGAATTGTGTTGATATACTCTAATATTAAGAGACTTTTTCTTTTTGTTACACTTATATTGTGTTTTATGTATATGTTTATATGTGTATTACTACTTTACTGATGATTGTGCTGTACTCAATTTATCCTATACAGATAAGATTGTTCACCCAACACTGTTTGTCCTTCACGTATTCATTTTATAAGCCCATGGATACCGTCAAGGAGCGACCATGATGTGCGCCGCCATCCATATTAACCAATCCAAAATCAGCTCTTATCTTAGATGAAATGAACCCGAGTTGGTGGATATGATTGCCGCACTGCCAGTACTGTCACCAGTCTGCTTTTGCGTTCATTAGTGGGAATGTACATTAGACATGTGCACTGCTGAAAAACGTATTTGTTTTGTTTTCAGAAAATTCAGAAATTCGGAATTTGTCGATTCGAAAATCCGAAAATAAGAAAGGAAAATCCGTAAATTCGAAAGAGCGAAAATCCCAAAATTCTAAATAATAACTAACTAATAATAACTAACTATTAAATTATAGGTATTGGAATTTGCTTTCAAATTTGGCTGTTAGTGAACGTAACGAATACCAATTTATCTGAAGTTACGAACTGTCCGAAATAAAGAATGCCGCATCTAAACAAATGGAACGGAACAAAATAATAATAAATAATAATAATACATTTTTATTATTATTATTATTGTTATTTATTATTATTAATTTGTTACGTTCCATTCGATTAGATGCAGCATTCGTCATTAAGGGTGATTCGTAACTTCAGATAAATTTGTATTCGTTAGGTTCACTAACAGCCAAATTTGAAAGGAAATTCCAATACCTATAATTTAATAGTTAGTAATAGTTAAGATATTATTAGTTAGTTATTTTAGATTTTCAAATTTTTGAATTTTCGCTCTTATTTTCGTTCTTTTGAATTTTCGGATTTTCGGATTTTCTAATTTTGGAAGAACATCCGGCATTTCCTAATTACTTTGTGCGTTTCTCTTTGTCCTTTGACCGAGGGAGTAGCCAGCCAGAATGAGCAGAAGCACAATGAGGGAGACCATGATGGTGAAGGTGGTGATGGTGGTGTACAACGGTGCAAAGCTGAAAGAGAGGAACGAGGAGAACATTTACCTCATTGTACCAACAGGATACGATTTCTGTGACTATAGCTGAACTCAGATATAATAGACACAAATTCATGTAGTTCTGTAATCATCTATACATCATTAGAGGCCTATTTACACGTCCACAATGCGGAGCCACATACACAGCAGCTCTTGTTACATCCATTGCTGCAATGAACGGCACCCAATGCACGAAGACAGGTCACCTTCCTTGCAGCATATGGTGGTGCTCTGCGGTGAATTGCATAATAGAAAAATGTTCATGGATTTCTCTCATTGCAGTAACAGACCCCTTACCATTCATATCCACATTGCACAGCAACACACGTTAACCACTTCCAGACCGCCGCATGCCGATATACGTCCTAACTTTGAAGAGGGAAAAAGAGGTCTCTGACAGGGAGTAGTACTAAGCAGAGGGTGTGCCACATCCCAAAAATCCAAAAAGACCAAAACATTGTGATCGGAGGAGGATGCCTCGTTGATACTATGCTGTTGGACTGATTATACAGCTTTATGGTTGTCAGCCCGAACCCCGAGTCCTCCTCCTTCCCCCTACATCACAACATGTAGGTCTCCCCCGTTTGGATGTAGCTTACAGGTCCGGTTAATCTTTGGACCCCAGCCCGCGCACAAACGCCGCGCCAAATCTTAGGCGCGGCGGTTCTCAGCACCCATTGGGATTGCATTATATGCACCAGTCATTACAATTTCATTCTACATGGTCCGCGATCTGGCTCTCTTTGTATGCACATGGCCTGGGAGACCGTTGTGAAGCTGATTTTATGCCTTGGATACTTCTATAGCACATGTATTTTGGAAATGGTAACTCTCACTTAATGAACCCCGATGAAGGATTCCCCGAAACGCGTCGGTTCAGTGAGACTTATTACATTTCCACTTTTGGTTTTCCTCTCAATGTGATGCAGTTGTGTCCAAATTACATGTCCTTGCTTTTTGATGTATCCCATTGTATATATTGTTTGTGTTTGATTTGTATTTTTGTATATATTTTTTGTTGTACTTTTGAATTTTGTAATAAAATTATATACTTTTTACTTACATTGCATCATTGATGGTAGTGCCTCAAAAGTCCCACTCTAGGAGAATGTTTTGGTCTTTTTAACTTTGAAGAGGGATATCTTTGTTATGGCAGCAGCTATCTACCATAACCCTAGTATCCTCTTCTTCGGCCAGCGCTCCGGTTTCGGATAATAGTGGTCTCTGCGGCGGATTCACTGCGAGATCACTTTTATCAGCGGAGAACTTTTTATCGGCGGAGGAGATTGGATCCTTCTCACGTTAGTGGCATGGATACGAGTGAGGAAAAGATGGCCCCCACCCGTCTCCATACCATTGCAGGGCAGAAGCGACGTCATAACTTCACTTCCGCCCATAGCTCTTAAAGGTCCAACTTTTTTCAAATGACAACATTTTTTTTATTGCCTTTTAGTATAAATATGAGATGTGAAGTCTTTTTGACCGCCAGATCTCATATTTAGGAGGTCCTGTCATGCTTTTTTTCTAGTAGGGATGTTTACATTCTTTGTAATAGGAATAAAAGTGACAAATTTTTTTTTTAAAGAACAGTGTAAAAATAAAATATAAAAAGGTAAAATAAATAAGAAAAAAAAATGTAAATGAGCCCCGTCCCGCCAAGTTCGTGGGCAGAAGCGAACGCCTACTTGAGTAGCGCCGCATATGAAAACGATGTTCAAACCACACATGTGAGGTATCGCCGCGATCGGTAGAGCGAGAGCAATAATTCTAACCCCAGACCTCCTCTGTAACTCAAAACATGCAACCTATAGAATTTTTTAAACGTCACCTATGGAGATTTTTAAGGGTAAATGCTTGTCGCCATTCCACGAGCGTGCGCAATTTCGAAGCGTGACATGTTGGGTATCAATTTACTCTGTGTAACATTATCTTTCACAATATAAAAAATTGGGCTAACCTTACTGTTGTCTTATTTTTTAATTCAGAAAAGTGTATTTTTTTCCGCTGCGCAAATACGGTGTGACAGAAAGTATTGCAACAACTGCCATTTTATTTTATGGTGTTAGAAAAAAATGTATAATGTTTTAGGGGTTCTAAGTAATTTTCTAGCAAAAAAAATGTTTTTAGCTTGTAAACAACAAATCTCAGAAAGAGGCTCGGTCCTTAAGTGGTTAAATGCATTGGTGCAATGTGAATGAATGGCACCCCCACACACCTGCAGGTGGACATGCATTGCAGAACAGAACAACACACTAATGTGCATTGCAATGTGTTGAGCTGTCAAAAAATGGTGCATGAGCCGTCATTTGGCAGTACACAGATATACATTTTATTGTGTCACTGCATATGCAACATCCACCATTCATTATAAACGCAGAAAGAAGCACAGGCACTTCTAAGTGTAGCTACTAGAAGGTATTTATTAAAAATGAAAAACCTACTCACAAAAGTAGCATAAAAAGCAAGCATGAAGCTCATGGCACTGGGTAGGGTGGTCCTCAGCAGCTTAGTCTGGGGGAATGTGACCGTCTGTTGGGCATTGCTTGAGGCCGGTGGATACCGACACCTCCTGGTCCCTGGAATGCACTGGCAGAGCTCGGGTGACGTCACTTCCCGGATGTGGCGTGGGGATGCAGCAGCGATGCGTTTGCCGAGCATGTGCTCCTTCTTCAGATCTGAAGAAGTCCACTCCAAAAAGACTCGCTCATCCATGTCTTTATGGACCTTGCTTTGTGCACTGGTGCAATGTCTTGGTATGCTGACGCCTTAAGAGTTCCCTTCACTGGAACTAAGGGGCCAAGCTCAACATCTTAAAAACAACCCCCACATCATAATCCCCCCTCCCCCCTCTCCATAATCCCCCCTCCTTCCACCACATGATTTGGACCAGTGCACAAAGCAAGGTCCATAAACACATGGATGAGCAAGTTTGGGGTGGGAGGAACTTGACTGGCCTGCACAGAGTCCTGACCTCAACCCGATAAAACACCTTTGAGATGAATTAGAGCGGAGACTGTGAGCCAGGCCTTCTCATCCAACATCAGTGCCTGACTTCACAAATATGCTTCTGGAAAAATGGTCCAACATTCCCATAGACACCCTCCTAAACCTTGTGGACAACCTTCCCAGAAGAGTTGAAGCTGTTATAGCTGCAAAGGGTGGGCCAACTAAATATTGAACCTGACAGACTAAGACTGGGATGTCATTATAGTTCATGTATGTGTGATGGCAGGTGTCCCAATACTTTTGGCAATATAGTGTAATTTGTCACTTTGTTCTGCACAATAATGGACTACATAAGGAGTATGGACTTATGAAATGTTTTATTATGTACTATTTACACATGGATTTCTCTTTTAATTAGTCGGTATTGAAGTATATTTATTGCAGCTTGTTCTGCCTTGTTTCATATATTTGTGGGGTATGGAATGATATTTTTGTTTATTTTTGCACATGTGTCTATTTTATGAACTAAGTGTCATTTAATAAGACAGAACACCTTCTTTTGATTTATTGAATGTAGAGCAGTGGTCATCAACCCTGTCCTCAGTGCCCACTAACAGGCCAGGTTTGCAAGATAACTGAAATACATAACAGGTGATATCAATTGCTGCTCAGTGATTGCCGTATTCTAGTCTGCATCTGCCCCAAGATAATACATAGAACCTGGCCTGTTAGTGGACCCTGAGGACAGGGTTGATGACCACTGGTGTAGAGGACATACTTGAGATATAGGTGAGACTTAGTACACAGGGAATACAAAAGGTAGAGAAGAAGTTCAGTATAGAGGAGATACTGGAGGTAAAGGAGAGGCTCAGTGTAGAGGAGATACTGGAGGTAGAGGAGAGGCTCAGTGTAGAGGAGATACTGGTGGTAGAGGAGAGGCTCAGTGTAGAGGAGATACTGGAGGTAGAGGAGAGGCTTAGTATAGAGGAGATACTGGAGGTAAAGGAGAGGCTCAGTGTAGAGGAGATACTGGAGGTAGAGGAGAGGCTCAGTGTAGAGGAGATACTGGATGTAGAGGAGAGGCTCAGTATAGGGGATATACTGGAGTTAGAGGAGAAGCTCAGTACAGAGAAGATACTGGAGGTAGAGGAGAGGCTCAGTACAGAGGAAATACTGGAGGTAGAGGAGAGGCTCGGTATAGAGGAGATACTGATGGTAGAGGAGAGGCTCAGTACAGAGGAAATACTGGAGGTAGAGGAGAGGCTCAGTGTAGAGGAGATACTGGATGTAGAGGAGAGGCTCAGTATAGGGGATATACTGGAGTTAGAGGAGAAGCTCAGTACAGAGAAGATACTGGAGGTAGAGGAGAGGCTCAGTACAGAGGAAATACTGGAGGTAGAGGAGAGGCTCGGTATAGAGGAGATACTGATGGTAGAGGAGAGGCTCAGTACAGAGGAAATACTGGAGGTAGAGGAGAGGCTCGGTATAGAGGAGATACTGGAGGTAGAGGAGAGGCTCAGTATAGATGATATACTGGATGTAGAGGAAAGGCTCAGTATAGATGAGATACTGGATGTAAAGAGGCTCAGTATAGAGGAGATACTGGAGGTAGAGGAGAGGCTTAGTATAGAGGAGATACTGGAGGTAGAGGAGAGGCTCAGTGTAGAGGAGATACTGGTGGTAGAGGAGAGGCTCAGTATAGAGGAGATACTGGATATAGAGGGGAGGCTCAGTATAGAGGAGATACTGGAGGTAGAGGAGAGGCTCAGTATAGAGGAGACACTGGAGGTAGAGGAGAGGCTCAGTGTAGAGGAGATACTGGATCAGGGCCGTCTTTAGCGCAGGGCAAACGGGGCACTTGCCCTGGGCTCAATCTTTGTTGGGGGGCCCGCGCTAGCCGTGAATTGGGGCCCCGATGACAGCTTTGCAGAGTGCGCAGAGGACACGGGAGGATGTATTCCGTGCTAACCAGCTGAGAGGGGGTGGGGCCGGGAGCTCCACTGACGCTCTGACCCCGCCTACGTGACGGCTTGTAGTGAGAGCCAGTGATCGGAGTGGGAGTGTCATTGGAGTTCCCGGCCCCGCCTCCTCTATACTGGCTGGTGAATACAGAGGTCCGGGGGCGGGGCCGGGAGCTCCAATGACACTCCCACTCCGATCACTGGCTCTCACTACAGATGCGAGTACACAGGGTGCACGTGGGCGGCGTCAGTGGAGCTCCCAGCCCCGCCCCTCTCAGCTGACTAGCGCGGGAATACATCCTCCTGTATCCTCTGTGCGCTCTGCAAAGCTGTCATCGGGGCCCCAATTCATAGGTGATGCAGCCCCCAACACAAAGCATCAGTGGAACTGTTGTAGTGAGAGCAGAGAGTGGAAGCCCCGCCCACACACCTGAATGTATGTAGTGAGTTTGGCTGGCCAGGTATGTCTTTACACCCATAAAATGCCTGACTGCTGAAACCCTGAGCTGTGTTATTCAACTGTAAAGCTGTGCATTGCTGAAAGTTCTTTGACCATCTCCTGTATAATGTCTGCAGTCTCTGATTGTCTCCTGCAGTATGTCCGCAGTCTCTGATTGTCTCCTGCAGTATGTCCGCGATCTCTGATTGTCTCCTGCAGTATGTCCGCGATCTCTGATTGTCTCCTGCAGTATGTCCGCAGTCTCTGATTGTCTCCTGCAGTATGTCCGCGATCTCTGATTGTCTCCTGCAGTATGTCCGCGATCTCTGATTGTCTCCTGCAGTATGTCCGCGATCTCTGATTGTCTCCTGCAGTATGTCCGCAGTCTCTGATTGTCTCCTGCAGTATGTCCGCAGTCTCTGATTGTCTCCTGCAGTATGTCCGCAGTCTCTGATTGTCTCCTGCAGTATGTCCGCAGTCTCTGATTGTCTCCTGCAGTATGTCCGCAGTCTCTGATTGTCTCCTGCAGTATGTCCGCAGTCTCTGATTGTCTCCTGCAGTATGTCCGCAGTCTCTGTCTCCTGCAGTATGTCCGCAGTCTCTGATTGTCTCCTGCAGTATGTCCGCAGTCTCTGGTAATCTCCTGCAGTATGTCCGCAGTCTCTGGTAATCTCCTGCAGTATGTCCGCAGTCTCTGGTAATCTCCTGCAGTATGTCCGCAGTCTCTGGTAATCTCCTGCAGTATGTCCGCAGTCTCTGGTAATCTCCTGCAGTATGTCCACAGTCTCTGATTGTCTCCTGCAGTATGTCCGCAGTCTCTGGTAATCTCCTGCAGTATGTCCGCAGTCTCTGGTAATCTCCTGCAGTATGTCCGCAGTCTCTGATTGTCTCCTGCAGTATGTCCGCAGTCTCTGATTGTCTCCTGCAGTATGTCTACAGTTTCTGATTGTCTCCTGCAGTATGTCTGCAGTCTTTAATTGTCTCCTGCAGTATGTCCGCAGTCTCTGGTAATCTCCTGCAGTATGTCCGCAGTCTCTGGTAATCTCCTGCAGTATGTCCGCAGTCTCTGGTAATCTCCTGCAGTATGTCCGCAGTCTCTGGTAATCTCCTGCAGTATGTCCGCAGTCTCTGGTAATCTCCTGCAGTATGTTCGCAGTCTCTGGTAGTCTCCTGCAGTATGTTCGCAGTCTCTGATTGTCTCCTGCAGTATGTCCGCAGTCTCTGGTAATCTCCTGCAGTATGTCCACAGTCTCTGATTGTCTCCTGCAGTATGTCCACAGTCTCTGATTGTCTCCTGCAGTATGTCCGCAGTCTCTGGTAATCTCCTGCAGTATGTCCGCAGTCTCTGGTAATCTCCTGCAGTATGTCCGCAGTCTCTGGTAATCTCCTGCAGTATGTCCGCAGTCTCTGGTAATCTCCTGCAGTATGTCCGCAGTCTCTGGTAATCTCCTGCAGTATGTCCGCAGTCTCTGGTAATCTCCTGCAGTATGTCCGCAGTCTCTGGTAATCTCCTGCAGTATGTCCACAGTCTCTGATTGTCTCCTGCAGTATGTCCGCAGTCTCTGGTAATCTCCTGCAGTATGTCCGCAGTCTCTGGTAATCTCCTGCAGTATGTTTGCAGTCTCTGGTAATCTCCTGCAGTAAGTCCGCAGTCTCTGATTGTCTCCTTCAGTATGTCCGCATTCTCTGATTGTCTCCTTCAGTATGTCCGCAGTCTCTGATTGTCTCCTGCAGTATGTCCGCAGTCTCTGATTGTCTCCTGCAGTATGTCCGCAGTCTCTGATTGTCTCCTGCAGTATGTCCGCAGTCTCTGATTGTCTCCTGCAGTATGTCCACAGTCTCTGATTGTCTCCTGCAGTATGTCCACAGTCTCTGATTGTCTCCTGCAGTATGTCCGCAGTCTCTGGTAATCTCCTGCAGTAAGTCCGCAGTCTCTGGTAATCTCCTGCAGTATGTCCACAGTCTCTGATTGTCTCCTGCAGTATGTCCGCAGTATCTGGTAATCTCCTGCAGTAAGTCCGCAGTCTCTGGTAATCTCCTGCAGTATGTCCGCAGTCTCTGATTGTCTCCTGCAGTATGTCCGCAGTATCTGGTAATCTCCTGCAGTAAGTCCGCAGTCTCTGGTAATCTCCTGCAGTATGTCCGCAGTCTCTGATTGTCTCCTGCAGTATGTCCACAGTCTCTGATTGTCTCCTGCAGTATGTCTGCACTCTCTGACACTCTCCTGTAATATGTGTATTAATGTGCCCCTTTACTTGCTCAATTATTTGGGATTGCTCCACTGCTCAGTGAGAGGTAATGATGTGCATTAACCTCTAGCAACCAATCAGCGAACAGTAGTGATCTGCTTTAATCTCTAGCAACCAATCAGTAAGTGATAATGATGTACTGTAACCCCTAGCAAGCAAGTGAGGGCTAATAATGTACATCAACCTCTAGCAACCAATCGGAAAGCAGAAATTATGTGTTGTAACCTCTAGAAACCAGCCAGTGAGCAGTAAGGATAGGCTGTAACCTCTGGCAAACAATTGCAATTGCTGCGTGATCTGCTGCAGTAAACTGATTTTGAGTCTACCTGCTATTTTTTGTATGTCTCAGAATGGAGGGGTGGGGCCCCAAGAAAATGTTTGCCCAGGGCCCAATCAAAATTAAAGACGGCCCTGTACTGGATGTAGAGAAGAGGCTTAGTATAGAGGAGATACTGGAGGTACAGGATAGGCTCAGTATAGAGGAGATACTGGAGGTAGAGGATAGGCTCAGTATAGAGGAGATACTGGAGGTAGAGGAGAGGTTCAGTGTAGAGGAGATACTGGAGGTAGAGGAGAGGCTCAGTGTAGAGGAGATACTGGAGGTAGAGGATAGGCTCAGTATAGAGGAGATACTGGAGGTAGAGGAGAGGCTCAGTATAGAGGAGATACTGATGGTAGAGGAGAGGCTCAGTATAGAGGAGATACTGGAGGTAGAAGATAGGCTCAGTGTAGAGGAGATACTGGAGGTAGAGGAGAGGCTCAGTGTAGAGGAGATACTGGATGTAGAGGAGAGGCTCAGTGTAGAGGAGATACTGGAGGTAGAGGAGAGGCTCAGTATAGAGGAGATACTGGAGGTAGAGGAGAGGCTAAGTATAGAGGAGATACTGGAGGTAGAGGAGAGGCTCAGTATAGAGGAGATACTGGAGGTAGAGGAGAGCCTCAGTGTAGAGGAGATACTGGTGGTAGAGGAGAGGCTCAGTATAGAGGAGAGCCTCAGTATAGAGGAGATACTGGAGGTAGAGGAGAGGCTCATTATAGAGAAGATACCGGAGGTAGAGGAGAGGTTCAGTGTAGAGGAGATACTGGAGGTAGAGGAGAGGCTCAGTGTAGAGGAGATACTGGAGGTAGAGGAGAGACTAAGTATAGAGGAGATACTGGAGGTAGAGGATAGGCTCAGTATAGAGGAGATACTGGAGGTAGAGGATAGGCTCAGTATAGAGGAGATACTGGAGGTAGAGGAGAGGCTAAGTATAGAGGAGATACTGGAGGTAGAGGATAGGCTCAGTATAGAAGAGATACTGGAGGTAGAGGAGAGGTTCAGTGTAGAGGAGATACTGGAGGTAGAGGAGAGGCTCAGTGTAGAGGAGATACTGGAGGTAGAGGATAGGCTCAGTATAGAGGAGATACTGGAGGTAGAGGAGAGGCTCAGTGTAGAGGAGATACTGGAGGTAGAGGAGAGGCTCAGTGTAGAGGAGATACTGATGGTAGAGAGGCTCAGTATAGAGGAGATACTGGAGGTAGAAGAGAGCCTCAGTATAGAGGAGATACTGGAGGTAGAGGAGAGGCTCAGTATAGAGGAGACACTGGAGGTAGAGGAGAGGCTCAGTGTAGAGGAGATACTGAATGTAGAGAAGAGGCTTAGTATAGAGGAGATACTGGAGGTACAGGAGAGGCTCAGTATAGACGAGATACTGGAGGTAGAGGAGAGGCTCCTTATAGACGAGATACTGGGGGTAGAGGAGAGGCTCAGTATAGAGGAGATACTGGAGGTAGAGGACAGGCTCCGTATAGATGAGATACAGGGGGTAGAGGAGTGGCTCAGTATAAAGGAGATACTGGAGGTAGAGGAGAGGCTCAGTATAGAGGAGATACTGGATATAGAGGGGAGGCTCAGTATAGAGGAGATACTGGAGGTAGAGGAGAGGCCCAGTATAGAGGAGATACTGGAGGTAAAGGAGAGGCTCAGTGTAGAGGAGATACTGGATATAGAGGAGATACTGGAGGTAGAGGAGAGGCTCAGTATAGAGGAGATACTGGAGGTAAAGGAGAGGCTCAGTATAGAGGAGATACTGGAGGTAGAGGAGAGGCTCAGTATAGAGGAGATACTGGAGATAGAAGAGAGGCTCAGTATAGAGGAGATACTGGAGGTAGAGGAGAGGCTCAGTATAGAGAAGATACTGGATATAGAGGAGAGGCTCAGTATAGGGGAGATACTGGAGGTAGAGGAGAGGCTCAGTATAGAGGAGACACTGCAGGTAGAGGAGAGGCTCAGTGTAGAGGAGATACTGGAGGTAGAGGAGAGGCTCCGTATAGAGGAGATACTGGAGGTAGAGGAGAGGCTCAGTGTAGAGGAGATACTGATGGTAGAGGAGAGGCTCAGTATAGAGGAGATACTGGAGGTAGAGGAGAGGCTCAGTATAGAGAAGATACTGGAGGTAGAGGAGAGGCCCAGTATAGAGGAGACACTGGAGGTAGAGGAGAGGCTCAGTGTAGAGGAGATACTGGATGTAGAGAAGAGGATCAATATAGAGGAGATACTGGAGGTAGAGGAGAGGCTCAGTATAGATGAGATACTGGAGGTAGAGGAGAGGCTCAGTATAGAGGAGATACTGGAGGTAGAGGAGAGGCTCAGTATAGAGAAGATACTGGAGGTAGAGGAGAGGCCCAGTATAGAGGAGACACTGGAGGTAGAGGAGAGGCTCAGTGTAGAGGAGATACTGGATGTAGAGAAGAGGATCAGTATAGAGGAGATACTGGAGGTAGAGGAGAGGCTCAGTATAGATGAGATACTGGAGGTAGAGGAGAGGCTCCGTATAAACGAGATACTGGGGGTAGAGGAGAGGTTCAGTATAGAGGAGATACTGGAGGTAGAGGAGAGGCTCAGTATAGAGAATATACTGGAGGTAGAGGAGAGGCCCAGTATAGAGGAGACACTGGAGGTAGAGGAGAGGCTCAGTATAGAGAAGATACTGGAGTGAGAGGAGAGGCTCAGCATACAGGAGATACTGGAGGTAGAGGAGGGGCTCAGTATAGAGGAGATACTGGAGGTAGAGGAGAGGCTCAGTATAGAGGAGACACTGGAGGTAGAGGAGAGGCTCAGTGTAGAGGAGATACTGGATGTAGAGAAGAGGCTTAGTATAGAGGAGATACTGGAGGTACAGGAGAGGCTCAGTATAGACGAGATACTGGAGGTAGAGGAGAGGCTCCTTATAGACGAGATACTGGGGGTAGAGGAGAGGCTCAGTATAGAGGAGATACTGGAGGTAGAGGACAGGCTCCGTATAGATGAGATACAGGGGGTAGAGGAGTGGCTCAGTATAAAGGAGATACTGGAGGTAGAGGAGAGGCTCAGTATAGAGGAGATACTGGATATAGAGGGGAGGCTCAGTATAGAGGAGATACTGGAGGTAGAGGAGAGGCTCAGTATAGAGGAGATACTGGAGGTAGAGGAGAGGCTCAGTGTAGAGGAGATACTGGATATAGAGGAGAGGCTCAGTATAGAGGAGATACTGGAGGTAGAGGAGAGGCTCAGTATAGAGGAGATACTGGAGGTAAAGGAGAGGCTCAGTATAGAGGAGATACTGGAAGTAGAGGAGAGGCTCAGTATAGAGGAGATACTGGAGGTAGAGGAGAGCCTCAGTGTAGAGGAGATACTGGTGGTAGAGGAGAGGCTCAGTATAGAGGAGATACTGGAGGTAGAAGATAGGCTCAGTATAGAGGAGATACTGGAGGTAGAGGAGAGGCTCATTATAGAGAAGATACCGGAGGTAGAGGAGAGGCTCCGTATAGACGAGATACAGGGGGTAGAGGAGAGGCTCAGTATAAAGGAGATACTGGAGGTAGAGGAGAGGCTCAGTATAGAGGAGATACTGGAGATAGAAGAGAGGCTCAGTATAGAGGAGATACTGGAGGTAGAGGGGAGGCTCAGTATAGAGGAGATACTGGAGGTAGAGGAGAGGCTCAGTATAGAGAAGATACTGGATATAGAGGAGAGGCTCAGTATAGGGGAGATACTGGAGGTAGAGGAGAGGCTCAGTATAGAGGAGACACTGCAGGTAGAGGAGAGGCTCAGTGTAGAGGAGATACTGGAGGTAGAGGAGAGGCTCCGTATAGAGGAGATACTGGAGGTAGAGGAGAGGCTAAGTATAGAGGAGATACTGGAGGTAGAGGATAGGCTCAGTATAGAGGAGATACTGGAGGTAGAGGAGAGGCTCAGTGTAGAGGAGATACTGATGGTAGAGGAGAGGCTCAGTATAGAGAAGATACTGGAGGTAGAGGAGAGGCCCAGTATAGAGGAGACACTGGAGGTAGAGGAGAGGCTCAGTGTAGAGGAGATACTGGATGTAGAGAAGAGGATCAATATAGAGGAGATACTGGAGGTAGAGGAGAGGCTCAGTATAGATGAGATACTGGAGGTAGAGGAGAGGCTCAGTATAGAGGAGATACTGGAGGTAGAGGAGAGGCTCAGTATAGAGAATATACTGGAGGTAGAGGAGAGGCCCAGTATAGAGGAGACACTGGAGGTAGAGGAGAGGCTCAGTGTAGAGGAGATACTGGATGTAGAGAAGAGGATCAGTATAGAGGAGATACTGGAGGTAGAGGAGAGGCTCAGTATAGATGAGATACTGGAGGTAGAGGAGAGGCTCCGTATAAACGAGATACTGGGGGTAGAGGAGAGGTTCAGTATAGAGGAGATACTGGAGGTAGAGGAGAGGCTTCGTATAGATGAGATACAGGGGGTAGAGGAGTGGCTCAGTATAGAGGAGATACTGGAGGTAGAGGAGAGGCTCAGTATAGAGGAGATACTGGAGGTAGAGAAGTGGCTCAGTATAGAGGAGATACTGGAGGTAGAGGGGAGGCTCAGTATAGAGGAGATACTGGATATAGAGGAGAGGCTCAGTATAGAGGAGATACTGGAGGTAGAGGAGAGGCTCAGTATAGAGGAGATACTGGAGGTAAAGGAGAGGCTCGGTGTAGAGGAGATACTGGAGGTAGAGGATAGGCTCAGTATAGAGGAGATACTGGAGGTAGAGGAGAGGCTCAGTGTAGAGGAGATACTGGTGGTAGAGGAGAGGCTCAGTATAGAGGAGATACTGGAGGTAGAAGATAGGCTCAGTATAGAGGAGATATTGGAGGTAGAGGAAAGGCTCAGTATAGAGGAGATACTGGAGGTAGAGGAGAGGCTCAGTATAGACGAGATACAGGGGGTAGAGGAGAGGCTCAGTATAAAAGGAGATACTGGAGGTAGAGGAGAGGCTCAGTATAGAGGAGATACTGGAGGTAGAGGAGAGGGTCAGTATAGAGGAGATACTGGAGATAGAAGAGAGGCTCAGTATAGAGGAGATACTGGAGGTAGAGGAGAGGGTCAGTATAGAGGAGATACTGGAGATAGAAGAGAGGCTCAGTATAGAGGAGATACTGGAGGTAGAGGGGAGGCTCAGTATAGAGGAGATACTGGAGGTAGAGGAGAGGCTCAGTATAGAGAAGATACTGGATATAGAGGAGAGGCTCAGTATAGGGGAGATACTGGAGGTAGAGGAGAGGCTCAGTATAGAGGAGACACTGGAGGTAGAGGAGTGGCTCAGTGTAGAGGAGATACTGGAGGTAGAGGAGAGGCTCAGTATAGAGGAGATACTGGAGGTAGAGGAGAGGCTCAGTGTAGAGGAGATACTGGATGTAGAGGAGAGGCTCAGTATAGGGGATATACTGGAGTTAGAGGAGAAGCTCAGTACAGAGAAGATACTGGAGGTAGAGGAGAGGCTCAGTACAGAGGAAATACTGGAGGTAGAGGAGAGGCTCGGTATAGAGGAGATACTGATGGTAGAGGAGAGGCTCAGTACAGAGGAGATACTGGAGGTAGAAGAGAGGCTCAGTATAGAGGAGATACTGGAGGTAGAGGAGAGACTCAGTATAGAGGAGATACTGGAGGTAGAGGAAAGGCTCAGTATAGATGATATACTGGATGTAGAGGAAAGGCTCAGTATAGATGAGATACTGGATGTAAAGAGGCTCAGTATAGAGGAGATACTGGAGGTAGAGGAGAGGCTCAGTACAGAGGAGATACTGGAGGTAGAGGAGAGGCTCAGTATAGAGGAGATACTGGAGTGAGAGGAGAGGCTCAGCATACAGGAGATACTGGAGGTAGAGGAGAGGCTCAGTATAGAGGAGATACTGGAGGTAGAGGAGAGGCTCAGTATAGAGGAGATGCTGGAGGTAGAGGAGAGGCTCAGTATAGAGGAGATACTGAAGGTAGAGGAGAGGCTCAGTATAGAGGAGATACTGGAGGTAGAGTTGTGTATTTAATACATTCCTTTGCCACCCACCCAACCCCCTCCAACCCTATTTTTAGCTCATCTATTCTAACTGGCCTGTGGACATGTTAGAAGATCTTGTTGCCTTTTTATTTATTTTTGCCACCTGTGAAAAAGTAATGGGAAAAAAAATTAGTGAGTTATCCACAGCTTCTCACCTTTTGTTTTCATCATGCTCATCATCATCCTCATCATCATCCTCATCATCATCGTCGCTAGGATGGCTGGTTTTATTATCTTAAAATAATTAAAACAAAGCAGAGTTTACACAGCTCCTCCACACGTTGGTCTGTAGTTCCCCTGAAAGTAATTTTACCGGATCAACAAGATTTACTAACGTTTTGTAAGCCGTCATTACATTTCTCTTAAAGCCACAAATCATAGAATAGGACAGAACATCTATCTCAGAAAGCTCTTTGCTGATCCGGCCTTATATCTGCCTGGGCAGGAGACAAATGTCATATAGAGTAGTGTTTTGTCTACCGCTATATGTGAGAGCTTCATTCTTCCCCTGTTAGTGGTTGTGAAGGAAGCAACAGGCACCAGTCATGTCTTTAGGAGTCAGTGACATCATTGGGCCTCATTCACTTGTTGGCCAGGAATTTCCAGCCATGTAAACAAAGGGGCGGGGATAGCACTGACATCACTGACCAAATACGGTCATGTCAACAGCTACAGTAGATGACATCATTTCCCAGATATAGCCACCTGGCCATATTTTGGGAATACCCCACCCTATTGTTTACATTTAGTAGACAGGACCAGAGCTGTCATTTGTTGTGAGTATAGCAATGGGATAAGACAAGCCCATCAGTTGTTTTTTTCTTTTAGCAAGTTGGCGAGCAATGTTCATCATGGTTGTCCCTGGATGATGTGAGTGATAATGGAACTTCATAATAGGACTTTTTTTTTTTTTTTTAAATAAAACACTTGTCAAAAAGTGTGTTTTTATTTACACGTGTTTTGTGACTGTGTAGGGACACTGTGTACCCCTTTCTCTTTCACACGGAGGGGCTGGTATTTAGGGGCCCTTTATTGTTAAAGGGACTTCCAGATTCTGATAAGCCCCCCACCCACAGATTGGGCCAGGGTTTTGGGGAGGAGGCGCTTCATCATCATGGAGACAAGGTGCTTTGTTATGGGAAACGCCATTGCAATGGTACCCTCCCTATATTGAGGGCATGTGGCTTGGTATGGTTCAGGAAGCGGGGTGAAAGTACATGACTGACCCCCTACTTTTCTTCCCTGCCAGGCTACATTGTTGTATAAGGGTCTGCTATGGATTTTATTTTTGTTTGGAGTCCCCCTTGAAATTCATACCAGACCCTCATCATCATACCAGACCCCATCATCATACCAGACCCCCATCATTATGCCAGACCCCCATCATCATGTCAGACCCCATCATCCTACCAGACCCCCATCATCATACCAGACCCCCATCATCATGCCAGACCCCCATCATAATGCCAGACCCCCATCAAGATAAGGGTCTATTATGTATTTTTACAAGACCCTCATGTAGGGTAATGGTCTGGTGTGAATGAAGGGAATCCCCAGCCATTTGTTTACAATCAAAGGTAAGAGGCTGGAAACTGTAATTAGCAGATTCTTATAAGCCCCCCATCCACAGACTGGGCCAGGGTTGTGGGGAGGAGGCTCTTGTATTCATCATCATGGGGACAAGGTGCTTTGCTATGGGAAACACCACTGGAATGGTCCCTTCCCTATATTGAGGGCATGTGTCCTGGTTTTGAGATGCAGGTTGGAAGTACATGAGTGACCCCCTACTTTTCTGGCCTGCCAGCCTGCGTTGTTATATAAAGGTCTGCTATGGATTTTGTTTCTGCTTGGAGTCCCCCTTCATAAAAATTCATACCAGACCCCCATCATCATACCAGACCCCCATCATCATACCAGACCCCCATCAAGATAAGGGTCTGGAAACTGTAATTTGCCAGCAATTTAACAGCATTTTTTCTTTGTAAATGTCGGTGTTGCTGTAGTAGATTGTATACATTGTACAGATGTGCCACCTCACAGGGAGGGCCAGGGAATCCCCAGACATGTTATTTAACCACTTCCCGCCCTGCCTATAGCAGATTGACGGTCAGGAAGTGGTTCTGTTATCCTGACTGGGCATCATATGATGTCCAGCAGGATAACATGCCGTGCCCACGGGGCCCGCAGCGTGGCGATTGCGAGTTTGGCGTGTCAGTCTGACACACTGCATTGTCGATCGTGGTAAGAAGCCTCTGACACAAACTTCTTACCACGTGATCAGCTGTGACAAATCACAGCTGATCAAGGTGTGAACCAGGAAGTGGCAGTAAATGGCATTCCTAGGTTCGAACTGACAGGGGGATCAGAGGGGGGGTCTGTGCTGATAATCAGCACATTGATTATCAGCACAGCCCCCATCAAATGTACCCATCAGCTGCCAATCAGTGCCCAGCAGCTGCCAGTCAGTGTCCCATCATTAACTCCTGTCAGTGCCCAATAAAGTGCCAATCATTGGCCACCACAGTGCAAATCAGTGCCCACCATATTGCCAATCAGTGTCCACCACAGTGCCAATCAGTGCCCAGCATTAACACCTGTCAGTACCTGCCCAATCAGTGCTGCCCATCAGTGCTATCTATTAGTGTCCATCAATGCCACCTGTCAGTGCCAATCAGTGCTGCCTATCAGTGCCAATCAGTGCCACCTATCAGTGCCCATTAGTGCTGCCTGTCAGTGCCTATCAGTGCCACCTGTCAGTGCCCATCAGTGCCACCTGTCAGTGCCCATCAGTGCCACCTGTCAGTGCCCATCAGTGCTGCCTATCAGTGCCCATCAGTGCTGCATATCAGTGCCCATCAATTCTACATATCAGTGCCTCCTCATCAGTGCCCATCAGTGCCACCTTATCAGTGCCCATCAGTAAAGGAGAAAACAAAATTTTACAACAGAAACAAAAATTTCGGCCTTTTGTAGTTTGTTTAGCAAAAAGTAAAAACCCCAGAGGTGATCAAATACCACCAAAAGAAAATTCTATTCGTGGGAAGAAAATTATAAAAATGTAGTTTGGGTGCAGTGTTACATGTCCGCACAATCGTCATTCAAAGTGCGACAGCGCTGAAAGCTGAAAATTGTCCTGGGCAGGAAGGGGGGGGGGGGGGGGTACCCGGTATTGAAGTGGTTAAAGGAATTTTACATTGTAGGGTTTTACTTTAACAAAATAGCAGCAACGCTGCTAGGATGACCATAAAATTTATTCACTCTCTATTAGTAATGATATTATAAAGTGTTTGCTGCCTCTCCTCTAAGGCCCCATTCACACTAGCGCGTTTTTTGATGCATTTTGCATTTTGCAGAAATGCACGGGAATTTTTTAACATGGGTTCCTATGGAACATGTTCACATCAATGCTTTTTTGTATCTCTGCGTTTTTGGAAAGGGTCGGGGACTTTTTTTCATGCAAAAAGCAGCGTTTTGCATGTAATGGTTTTCAATGGACAAGCATCAAAAACGCAAGTGCACCGTTTTTGCAGCGTTTTTGCAGCGTTTTTGGTGCGTTTTTGCCGTTTTTTTTTTTTTTTGTAATTTTTTTTTAAGACTGTAAAAAAAAAAAAGAAAAAAAAAAAAACACAAAACGCAAATCGCGGCAAAAACGCGGCAAAAACGCCGCAAAAACGCGGCAAAAACGCCGCAAAAACGCGGCAAGCATGAAAAAAAAACCTCCAAAAACGCTCAAAAGCAACATGCATAGGTGTGAATCGAGCCTCAATAAGAGTTTCTAGCCGTAGCCAATAGCATATACATATAAAATGAAAATTCTATCCCTGGGGTGGTCTATGAAATGGGCCTCCCAGGGACAGAATAGACAGCTACTTCTGGTCAGAAAGGGCACTCTACACACTTATATAAAAAAGTTTAGTAACACATTTTATTATGGTGATATACACCCAAATTATTGATTTAAAAAACAGTCAAGTTGCTTCCTTAAAAGCTGATACAAAAGTATCTTCTAACAATATGTTATTCAAAACTATACTGACACTTTAACTATGTTGCAAGTGACTGACATCCGACAGACAATACTCACAAAGAACAATCAACAAAAAACATATAATGCAGGCGCCTGAAGTTTACCACTACTGATCGGCAATCCCAGTGGGCCAATCGCCTCTATGTTTTAATTTTAAATGATTATTATTGGATCAAAGCCAATTCTTTAGTTAGTTACGGGGGTGCCGAGCAGTAGTGATCCCCGGGGGATATAATTTATGTTCACTGAGTTGGCCGGGGTTTTGGTGGAAAGAGTGGGGGGCGGTAAAAAACCGATTGTATTGCTAAATTGTCTTAGATCGTGCTGGGTCCTCTAAGTTACAATGGGGAGTCCTCTTTGAGCTGATCCATGAAGGGGAAAAAGTAAGTATAGGTATGTAAGGGATTGCTCTAAGTTCAGATCCTCTTTAATCTCTATTATTGCCGTACTTAGCTATTATCTTCATGGGAGCGGAGTGCTGTAATTCCAAAATTGGACAGGTGAGGGTAAGGCTGGATTGCCTTAACTGTTGCTAATTACTGAAGGGTTCTCTGAAAAGTTTATTCAAAACCCATCCGTGAATAAATGCAAGTGATTATATAAGACCTTAATTCACTTTGACTCGCTGATTAGATAAAATAGATGTGCTTCCTTTATATGACTACTCAACAATAATGAGAGGGGCATTAAATTGTTAGTCCCCTATTTCTTTGATCATATAGGTATTAACACAATCTATGGATAAAGCAGAGTATCGATGGGTAAATGTCTGTCTTATTAGCAAAACACGGGATACTTTGGGTTAGATGAAAAAGATATTGTGGTTACTTTACCAGTTTCTTTTCTTGTGTGGACTTCTGTGAAGTAAACCTCTTATCTCTCCTTGCTGTTCGTGTTTAAATTGTAAAACAGCTACTGATAAGTGTCAGTTCACGGAGATCAGGTCTTCACTTGTCCCGCTGTTCAAGATAACTGGTGATTTGCAGGTAAATCGAAAGCTCTCCCAGTTATTAGCCGCTCATCAGTGGTGAGGCATCTGTTGATGAGTTTTGAGTCCTTGCTGTTTGATCGTGATATACCTTGTATACCTGTATAGATGGTCATATATACACCGATCCGATGGACGATTTTAGTTGCTCCCAGCTTCCGCTGTACTTCCGTTTGATTTCTGCTCCAAGTGGGCTTGCTAAAAGCTCTTCTTTTGTTGGTAACCTATATATAGTAGGACCCTGCTACACCGCTCCTCCACTACCCGGCATTTAATCCAGGGGTCACTTCACATGGCTGCCTTGCCTGCTGTTAACGTGACGCGTTTCGCAACAAGTAAGTTACGTAGCTTCTTCTGGACGTCCCCACCTCTCCTTTATAGTAATTCCAGGTGCGGTCGCTCCTCCTATTATTCTCATTAAAAAACAGTTAAGGACAAACTTAAATGACAGCTTGGATAATTGTCTCTCATTCATCCGCAACATTTATATGTTTATTTCCTATTTCGCCAAGATCACTATGTTTATCTGATTCGTTTATAAATTAGAATTTCCTTTTGCTATTTAATATATTTTTCAACTAGGAAATATTGGGCATTTTTCCCTAATGGTAGATTTATGTATTGGGAATTTTTGTGGAGGGTTTTGTGCGGTTAGTATTTTATATTCGGGGGGACAAAATATACAGACAACTAAGACATCAATAAATGACACTAGGAAGGTACAGATTTTTGAGGAGAGATTGATCTCTTATTTTTCGCCATTTGTTTGTCTTGGGGGGGAGGGGGAGGGAGAGGGGGGGGGGAGGGGGGGTTTAGTTTTTGGGGGTAGGGGGGAGGGGGAAGAATAGTTGAGGTTGGGGAGGGGGGGGTAATAAAGCAGAAGGAAAAAAAAAAAAAGGGAAAAAAGTATTTATAAGACAGATATATTAATTGTCTATAACATCAGAGAGACGTTCATCTTTCTTCAAGAAACCCCTTTATTTATTCAAAAATGGCTGTAGATTTAACTCGGTATTCATACCAAGGGGTGCTAAGGATTTCAAGGTGTAGATCCACCATTTTTCTTTTTGTAATAGGATGCTATCAAAATCTCCTCTTCTCTCTGGTAATTTCAAAACATATATACCCTTCACTTTCAGACCTTCTATTTCACCTCTATGATACCTTGCGAAATGTTTGGCTACTGGACGATCTTCCTTTTTTTCCCCAAGTTCCCTCTTCAACATTCTTTCCCGCTCCTTTTTAATATCCCTCAAGTGTCCCCCTATTCTGACCTTTAGGGGTCTCTTTGTCTTCCCGATGTAAATTTTTGGGCACGGGCACGTGATCATATAGATCACCTTCGAGGTGGAACAATTTATTAACTCCCTAATTTCAAATTCTTTTTCACCTTTTGCGTCTTTGAAAGTATCTGTTCTTTCCACATGTGAGCATATCTGACATTTCGTACAAGGAAACATACCCCTACTACGTGGAAATTTACATAACCACGTGGGGTTACAGTGCCTAGTGAATTCTGAATGTATGAGTATGTCTCCTATGCTTTTAGATCTTCGAGCTACCATCTGGGGTCTCTCTCCTACTATTTTTGCTATATTTTTATTTTTAAGTAGGATGTTCCAGTTCTTTTCCAATATTTTACGTACGGAGCCCCATTGTGCTCCATAGGTAGTAATCAGTCTTACTGGGCCAGATTTAGTTGTTTTTGGTGATGTAGATTTTTGATTTATTGTCAACAGGCTTTCTCTTGTTCGTATTGCTGCTTTTTGTTTTGCTCTACGAATCTGACGGTGGGAGTACCCCCTTTCCCGGAATCTTTTATATAGTTCTTTTGACTCCCTAATTAGATCTTTGGTGTCTGAACAGTTTTGCTTTATTCTTATGAACTGTCCTGTAGGGATTCCATTTTTAAGCCAGGGGGGATGATGGCTGTCTGCTCTCAATAGTGTATTTGCTGCCGTCTGTTTCCGATAGGTGCAGGTGTTTACTTTACCCTCCTCAAGTCTAATAGTTAGGTCTAAAAATGGCAGTTGGTGCTACAGCACAATTTCTTTCAGTTTTCAAGTAAGTTCTATCAACAGATAAAGGGCACCTCAATGGGAGCAGCATGGGCACCAGCCTACGCGTGCCTTCATTTGGGATACTGGGAGGAAGAGGAAGTGTATACCCATCCTTTGTACCTCAGCCACGTGCATACGTGGCTGAGGTACATAGATGAAGTGCTGGTCGTATGGGTAGGTGACTTACTGTCTCTGCATGAGTTCATCGCAGAACTCAATGTTAATCAACGTAACATAAGGCTGACCTACACATATGACCAGCACCAACTGCCATTTTTAGACCTAACTATTAGACTTGAGGAGGGTAAAGTAAACACCTGCACCTATCGGAAACAGACGGCAGCAAATACACTATTGAGAGCAGACAGCCATCATCCCCCCTGGCTTAAAAATGGAATCCCTACAGGACAGTTCATAAGAATAAAGCAAAACTGTTCAGACACCAAAGATCTAATTAGGGAGTCAAAAGAACTATATAAAAGATTCCGGGAAAGGGGGTACTCCCACCGTCAGATTCGTAGAGCAAAACAAAAAGCAGCAATACGAACAAGAGAAAGCCTGTTGACAATAAATCAAAAATCTACATCACCAAAAACAACTAAATCTGGCCCAGTAAGACTGATTACTACCTATGGAGCACAATGGGGCTCCGTACGTAAAATATTGGAAAAGAACTGGAACATCCTACTTAAAAAAAAAAATATAGCAAAAATAGTAGGAGAGAGACCCCAGATGGTAGCTCGAAGATCTAAAAGCATAGGAGACATACTCATACATTCAGAATTCACTAGGCACTGTAACCCCACGTGGTTATGTAAATTTCCACGTAGTAGGGGTATGTTTCCTTGTACGAAATGTCAGATATGCTCACATGTGGAAAGAACAGATACTTTTAAAGACGCAAAAGGTGAAAAAGAATTTGAAATTAGGGAGTTAATAAATTGTTCCACCTCAAAGGTGATCTATATGATCACGTGCCCGTGCCCAAAAATTTACATCGGGAAGACAAAGAGACCCCTAAAGGTCAGAATAGGGGAACACTTGAGGGATATTAAAAAGGAGCGGGAAAGAATGTTGAAGAGGGAACTTGGGGAAAAAAAGGAAGATCGTCCAGTAGCCAAACATTTCGCAAGGTATCATAGAGGTGAAATAGAAGGTCTGAAAGTGAAGGGTATATATGTTTTGAAATTACCAGAGAGAAGAGGAGATTTTGATAGCATCCTATTACAAAAAGAAAAATGGTGGATCTACACCTTGAAATCCTTAGCACCCCTTGGTATGAATACCGAGTTAAATCTACAGCCATTTTTGAATAAATAAAGGGGTTTCTTGAAGAAAGATGAACGTCTCTCTGATGTTATAGACAATTAATATATCTGTCTTATAAATACTTTTTTCGCTTTTTTTTTTTTTTCCTTCTGCTTTATTACCCCCCCTCCCCAACCTCAACTATTCTTCCCCCTCCCCCCTACCCCCAAAAACTAAATCCCCCCCTCCCCCCCCTCTCCTTCCCCCCCCTCCCCCTCCCCCCCAAGACAAACAAATGGCGAAAAATAAGAGATCAATCTCTCCTCAAAAATCTGTACCTTCCTAGTGTCATTTATTGATGTCTTAGTTGTCTGTATATTTTGTCCCCCCGAATATAAAATACTAACCGCACAAAACCCTCCACAAAAATTCCCAATACATAAATCTACCATTAGGGAAAAATGCCCAATATTTCCTAGTTGAAAAATATATTAAATAGCAAAAGGAAATTCTAATTTATAAACGAATCAGATAAACATAGTGATCTTGGCGAAATAGGAAATAAACATATAAATGTTGCGGATGAATGAGAGACAATTATCCAAGCTGTCATTTAAGTTTGTCCTTAACTGTTTTTTAATGAGAATAATAGGAGGAGCGACCGCACCTGGAATTACTATAAAGGAGAGGTGGGGACGTCCAGAAGAAGCTACGTAACTTACTTGTTGCGAAACGCGTCACGTTAACAGCAGGCAAGGCAGCCATGTGAAGTGACCCCTGGATTAAATGCCGGGTAGTGGAGGAGCGGTGTAGCAGGGTCCTACTATATATAGAATACCAACAAAAGAAGAGCTTTTAGCAAGCCCACTTGGAGCAGAAATCAAACGGAAGTACAGCGGAAGCTGGGAGCAACTAAAATCGTCCATCGGATCGGTGTATATATGACCATCTATACAGGTATACAAGGTATATCACGATCAAACAGCAAGGACTCAAAACTCATCAACAGATGCCTCACCACTGATGAACGGCTAATAACTGGGAGAGATTTCGATTTACCTGCAAATCACCAGTTATCTTGAACAGCGGGACAAGTGAAGACCTGATCTCCGTGAACTGACACTTATCAGTAGCTGTTTTACAATTTAAACACCAACAGCAAGGAGAGATAAGAGGTTTACTTCACAGAAGTCCACACAAGAAAAGAAACTGGTAAAGTAACCACAATATCTTTTTCATCTAACCCAAAGTATCCCGTGTTTTGCTAATAAGACAGACATTTACCCATCGATACTCTGCTTTATCCATAGATTGTGTTAATACCTATATGATCAAAGAAATAGGGGACTAACAATTTAATGCCCCTCTCATTATTGTTGAGTAGTCATATAAAGGAAGCACATCTATTTTATCTAATCAGCGAGTCAAAGTGAATTAAGGTCTTATATAATCACTTGCATTTATTCACGGATGGGTTTTGAATGAACTTTTCAGAGAACCCTTCAGTAATTAGCAACAGTTAAGGCAATCCAGCCTTACCCTCACCTGTCCAATTTTGGAATTACAGCACTCCGCTCCCATGAAGATAATAGCTAAGTACGGCAATAATAGAGATTAAAGAGGATCTGAACTTAGAGCAATCCCTTACATACCTATACTTACTTTTTCCCCTTCATGGATCAGCTCAAAGAGGACTCCCCATTGTAACTTAGAGGACCCAGCACGATCTAAGACAATTTAGCAATACAATCGGTTTTTTACCGCCCCCCACTCTTTCCACCAAAACCCCGGCCAACTCAGTGAACATAAATTATATCCCCCGGGGATCACTACTGCTCGGCACCCCCGTAACTAACTAAAGAATTGGCTTTGATCCAATAATAATCATTTAAAATTAAAACATAGAGGCGATTGGCCCACTGGGATTGCCGATCAGTAGTGGTAAACTTCAGGCGCCTGCATTATATGTTTTTTGTTGATTGTTCTTTGTGAGTATTGTCTGTCGGATGTCAGTCACTTGCAACATAGTTAAAGTGTCAGTATAGTTTTGAATAACATATTGTTAGAAGATACTTTTGTATCAGCTTTTAAGGAAGCAACTTGACTGTTTTTTAAATCAATAATTTGGGTGTATATCACCATAATAAAATGTGTTACTAAACTTTTTTATATAAGTGTGTAGAGTGCCCTTTCTGACCAGAAGTAGCTGTCTATTCTGTCCCTGGGAGGCCCATTTCATAGACCACCCCAGGGATAGAATTTTCATTTTATATGTAGGGTTTTACTTTAACCATTATTAAAATAGCTGCTCCCACCAAACATTTTTTTTCTTGCTTGCTTGGTGCATATCCCACATGGCAGTACCCAGCCTTCCATGACTCCCATTGACTTTAATGGGGTTCAGATGTGGGAATTTGGCACCAGATCATCAGTAAGCTCCCTGAACCCCTCCCAAACCAAACCCAGCTATATTCATCTGATCCCTACTTCTGACTGACCTACTCCAACAAAAAACACAGGCTGCTCTTTCCTTATTATAGGATAACTTCATTCAATCTGAGAAAAGAACAACTGCTGCAAGCACTGGGGAAGGAGGCAGAGTCTCTTAAAGTGTCAGTATCTTTACACATCTGTATGAATACATCTCTAACATCAGTATAATTTGTCCAATCAACGCTCCACCTTTTTTTTTCATCAGTAAACCCCCCCCTTCCCCTGAGCGTCAGTTCAATTACTTTGCCTAAAGTGAGATGTCATCAGGATTTACATGATTGTGTCATCTCTGAACCAGAATCTCAGTCCAGGAGGTAGACAGTGACCTTGGATGATGCCTGAAAGAAGATGTCACCATCCTTCTAGAGAGAAAAGTAGATAAAGTCATCAGCAGGGGCGGTGATGTGACCTCTGTAAAAGGGAATTAGATGTCCAAATCTAGTCAACAGAAAAAAAAAAACAACTGGCAACTCCATGAACCTTAAACTTTATTATGCCATGCTAGTGAGTAGACAAACAGTGGCAGATGTGTTTCGGCGACAAGCCTTGTTCACAGCACAACTATCATCAAAAAGCATCTGACACTGTTTGTCTACTCCGTGGGATGTCATAATAAAGATGTTTGAGGTTCTTGTCAGCTGTTTTTTTTTCTGTTGACTATATTGTCTTTTGGTGGATTGGAGGACTCCACAGCTTGGGCACCCGGAATACAGCTTCCAGCTACATACCATGGCTCCACTGCTCTGAGCGATGCATTGCTTTTGTTTGCGATGCCCCAATCTGTTATCCCAGCTGACTGGACACAATGTTTGCAGGTGATGATCGGGTTGGTTCTTCAGACACATCGAGTATTTTAACCAAATGGCATCCAACTGCACATTGCCTCAACATATAGTGAACTTCAGCTTGGTCTCCTAGCCATGGGAGAACCCCCTTTAACATGTTTCACCCAGTAAAGGCCTCAGTGATTAAGGTCCTTCTGCTCACTGGGATGGCATAATAAAGAAGTTTGAGGTTCGTGGAGTTGCCAGCTGTTTTTTTTTCTGATGAATAAATTGGGGCATCTATTCCCTTTCACAGAGGTCACATTACTACCCCTGCTGATGACTTTATCTACTTTTTTCACCAGAAAGATGATGGCATCTTCTTTTAGACATCATCCAAGAGATGACACAATCATGTAAATCCTGATGACATCATCTCATTTTAGGCCTGTAGGAACTACAGTTCTCATCATGCCTTGTCAGGTCTGTGAATGTCAGAGTTCTACAATGCCACAATGTTTGCAGGTGCTGATTGGGTTGAATAATGGTTCTTCAGACACATCGAGGACTTCAACCAAATGGCACCCGTCTGCACATTGCCTCAACCTACAGTGAGCTTCAGCTTGGTCTCCTACCCATGGGAGAACCCACTCTAACATGTTTCACCCAGTAAAGGCCTCAATGATTAAGGCCCTTCTGGTCCAAACATAATAGAGGGGGTTCTCCTGATGGTAGGAGACCAAGCTGAAGCCATTTTTTACTAATGTAAATGTATATGCTGAGGCAGTGTGTGGATGGGGGCCATGTGGTTGTGTTACACAGACAGATTACTGAGCATTCAAAGACTTAACTAAAAATAATATATCTGATGCATGGTTGATTTGCATAGTTTTGAAGGTGCAGGCACTGAGGCTGTCATCCTAATTCTGGTTTCACTGCTAAGTAACCCAGAGAAAGCATGTAGCCAGTGAAGCTCCCCAGTACTTGCTCTACATTCTATTTTCTTTGTAGTCACTTACTATAGAGTGCAGCAAGGATGAAGGTTAGAGAGGCAGAACTGCCATTTAAAAAAAAGGACAAGCCATCAATGGCAGATCTTATATTATTATACAGGATTTATATAGCGCCAACAGTTTGCGCAGCGCTTTACAATGTAGGGAGACAATACACCAACAGTACAATTCAAAATAAGAGGGTTAGAGAAGCCCTGCTCCTGGGAGCTTACAATCTAAGAGGGAGGGGCTGGTGAAACAAAAGGTAGGGACTGTGAGGGATGAACTGATGAGGGGAGTAGAAGATTTGGTTGTTGGCTGGAGGCCACCCTGAAGAGATGTGTTTTCAGGGATCACCTCAAAGTAGACAGAGTAGGAGATAGCCGGACAGATCGGGGTAGTGCATTCCAGAGGATGGGAGAGGCTCAGGAGAAGTCCTGGAGATGAGCATGGGAGAAGGAGACAAGGGAGCTAGAGAGCAGAAGGTCCTGGGAGGAGCGGAGAGGAATGACTGTCCTCGGAATTCCTGTAAAAGCAGATCTGAAAGCAAGCACATGTGAACTGTATATGTGTGGTATACAATACCTGGGAAGAATTGTTTGAATCTACTCAGCCAGTCCTGGGATTCAGCCAGCGCTGCCAGAAAGAATAAATTGATTAATGATGTCATTTTTCTCCACTCAAATAAGAAATACAACTTGGTCAGAGACCCGCCACTGAATAGTTTCTTCTCTCTGCTCACTCCTCCTGCCAGCAAACTGTCAGCATGACTCACAATACCGGCCTTCCCTCTCCTATGCCCAGAGAATTACCATCAGATAACACAAAGGCAGATAGATAATACAACTAGTTATATTCAACATTGATCAGACGGGGGATAGAGAGACACAATGTAACATTGTTTATAAACATTGATCAGACAGGAGATAGAGAGATACAAAGTAACATTGTTTATAAACATTGCTCAGACAAGAGATAGGGAGGTAAAAAGTAACATTGTTCAGAATGGAGATAGAGAGTTACAAAGTAACAATGAAGAAGTAACGTTATTTGTTGCCTATTTATTCCCTTGTTATTATTATTATTATTATACAGGATTTATATAGCGCCAACAGTTTACGTAGTGCTTTACAACTTGAGGGTAAACAGTACAAATACAATACAATTTGATACAGTAGGAATCAGAGGGCCCTGCTCCTTAGAGCTTACAATCTAAGAGGGAAGGTCAAGAGATACAAGAGGTAATAACTGTGGGTGATGTGCTGATTGAGAAGATAAATGTACAGTTGTTAGGTGGGGGCCAGATAGGCTTCTCTGAAGAGATGAGTTTTCAGGGATCGTCTGAAAGTGGATAAAGTAGGAGAAAATCGGATGGATTGGGGTAGAGCATTCCAGAGGATGGGGGAGGCTCTGGAGAAGTCCTGAAGGCGAGCATGGGATGAGGTGACAAGGGAGTTTGAGAGCAGGAGGTCTTGGGAGGAGCGAAGAGAATGATTAGGTTGGTATTTTGTACTAGGTTAGAGATGTAGCTGGGGGCCAGGTTGTGGATGGCTTTGTAAGTTATAGTTAGTATCTTGAATTTAATTTGGTGACTGAGTGGCAGCCAATGGAGGGATTGGCAGAGGGGTGTAGCAGACATTGAGTGGTTTGTGTGGTGGATGAGCCTGGCAGCAGTGTTCATGACGAACTGAAGTGGGGATAGCCTATTTAGAGGTAAACCAATGAGGAGGGAGTTGCAGTAGTCGAGACGGGAGATGACCAGGGAGTGGATTAGAAGCTTTGTGGTGACATTGGTTAGGAAGGGGCGTATCTTGGAGATGTTGCGGAGATTGAGGCGGCAAGCTTTGGATAGTGATAGAATGTGGGGTCGAAAGGTTAGTTCAGAGTCCAGGATTACACCTAGGACCCTGGCGTGGGGAGATGGGTTGATAGTTGAGCCGTTGATATTGACAGGGAAAGCAGGGGAAGTGGCACCTGAGGGAGGAAATATCATGAGCTTGGTTTTGGATAGGTTGAGTTTGAGGAAGTGATGTGACATCCAGGCTGATATGCCTGCTAGTAAGTTGGTAATGCGTGAGGAGACAGATGGAGAGAGCTGGGGGGTGGAGAGATAGATTTGGGTGTCATCAGCGTAGAGATGATATTTAAAGCCGTGGGAGGCAATCAACTGACCCAAGGAGGTGGTGTAGATTGAGAAAAGGAGAGGTCCAAGAACAGAACCTTGGGGGACCCCAACGGAAAAAGGAAGAGGAGAGGAGGAAGTAGAGTTGTAAGTGACACTGAAGGAGCGGTGGGATAGGTAGGATGAGAACCAGCGAAGAGTACAGTCACGGAGACCAAAGGAGTGGAGTTTTTTGAGGAGGAGGGGGTGGTCCACTGTGTCAAAGGCAGCAGAGAGATCCAGGAGAAGTAGTGTAGAATAGTGTCCATTGGCTTTAGCCATTAGTAGGTCATTTGAGAGTTTAAGGAGAGCAGTTTCCGTGGAGTGTTGAGGGCGAAAACCGGACTGGAGGGGATCTAGAAGTTTATTCATGGTCAGATGGTCACTTAGTCGATTGTAGACCAGTCTTTCAAGAAGTTTGGAGGAGAAGGAGAGTAAGGAGATGGGACGTAAGTTGTTGAGATTGGTGGGATCCAGTGAGGGCTTTTTTAGTATGGGGATGACTAGCGCATGTTTTAGAGAGTTTGGGAAGATGCCACAAGAGAGGGAGAGGTTGAAAATGTGAGTTAGAGAGTGTAGAATCGAGTCAGAGGGTGAGCGTAGCATTTGCGAGGGAACAGGATCCAGGGGGCAAGTGGTTAGATGGATGCTAGATAAAAGTTTAGCAACCTCAGTAATAGTAGCAGGGTTGAATGGGGAAGTAATGATTGTATCTGTGGACATGGGGTGTTGCATGGGGGAGGTTTTTGCGCATTGGTGATCTCCTCATGAATTGTATCAATCTTAGTTTTGAAGTGATTGGCAATCTCCTGGTCATTGAGTGAGTTGGTGGGTGGAGGCAGTGGAGGACAGAGTAGAGTGTTGAAGGTAGAGAAGAGTTGACGTGGACTGGATGAGAAGGTGTTAATGAGTGTGATAAAGTAGGTCTGTTTGGCAGTGTGAAGGCAGGAGTAGTATTTTAGGAGGGCAGATTTATATTGTGTGAAGTCTTCCTGGGTCTTAGTCTTATGCCACAGGCGCTCAAGAGCGCGGCTACGTTTTCTGAGACTTCTGGTGTCATCTGTTTGCCAGGGTTGTAGCAGTCAGGGCCTAATTTTGCGTGTAGTGAGGGGGGCAAGCTTGTCTAGGGAGGAAGACAGTGAGCTGTTGTAGATGAAAGTAGCTAGGTTGGGGCAGGACAGAGGTGAGATTTTGTCATAGAGGTGATCAGTAGCAGAGTAGAGAAGAGAAGGGTTGAGGTGGCGAAGGTTTCTACGGGTAACCGTTAGGCGGTTGGAGGGAGAAGAGGTAGAAGACAGGGAGAGAGCAAAACTAATAAGGTGGTGATCAGAGAGTGGGAGCGGATTGTTGGAAAGGTTGCACGGAGTGCACAGATAGGAGAAGACAAGGTCAAGGGTGTTGCCGTTGGAGTGAGTAGGAGCCTGTATCCATTGCTTCAGGTCAAGCGATGAGGTTAGACTGAGAAGTTTAGAAGTAATAGTAGTGTTAGTGTTAACAGGGATGTTGAAGTCCCCAAGAATGATTGTGGGGATTTCAGCAGAGAGAAAGTAGGGTAGCCAGGCAGAGAAGTCGTCAAGAAAGGCTGATACTGGTCCAGGGGGCCGGTAGATGACAGCAATTCTTAGAGAAATGGGAGAGAATAGACGAATGCAATGTGCCTCCAAAGAGGAGAGTGTCAGAGAGGGAGGTTGGTGAAGAACCTGATAGGTGCTGCATGGGGCTAGAAGGATTCCCACTCCACCTCCCTTCCGTCCACTTGGTCTGGGGGAGTGAGTCCAGAGAAGGCCTCCATGGGAGAGGGAAGCAGGAGAAATAGTATTCGATTCATGAAGCCAGGTTTCAGTAATGGCAAGTAGGTTAAAGGAATTTGTTATTAACTAATCTAAACCAATCATAAATCAATCCAATCAAACTTTGTTTTCTTGCAGTGTTTGTTAATTGTCACATTTCATTTGTAAATAACTTTGCAATTCTTTGTACCAGAAGCATCATTGTGGTGTCATTTTTCAACAAGACAATCTATACAACAAAAATACAAAAGTTAAATAACAGTTAATGACCGCCCGCTGCAGTTGTACTGCGGCAGGTAGGCTCTCCTGTGCGAAAAATCACAGATCGCCGCCATTACCAGTAAAAACAAACAAAAAAAAAAAACAATAAAAGTCCCCAAATCTATCCCCTATTTTGTAGACACAATGACTTTTGCGCAAATCAATCAATATACGCCTATTGCGATTTTATTTACCAAAATTTTGTGGAAGAATACATACCGGCTTAAGCTGATGAATACATTCGTTTTTTTATATATTTTTGGGGGGATATGTATTATAGCAAAAAGTAAAAAAACATTTTTTTTCAAAATTGTCGTTATTTTTTTGTTTATAGCGCAAACCACCCCCCCCCCCACAAAAAAAAATGCAGAGATGATCAAATACCAACAATAGAAAGCTCTATTTGTTTGGGTACAATGTCGCATGACCGTGCAATTGTCAGTTAAAGCGACGCAGTGCCGTATCGCACAAAACAGTCTTGTCATTAAGGGGGGAAAATCCTTCCGGTCCTCAAGTGGTTAAACTGACATCAAATGTAAAAATCAAAGATTTGCTTTTTTATTTTTATTAAACCTGAGAAACCGCGCTTAGGATCAGTCTATATGGTGAATTCTCATAGGTTGCTGCCTCCCTTAACACAAAGACACTCCTAGGGGTGTCCTGCCTAGTAAAAATCTGTTTAAAGAATATTATAGGGATAAAACGGTGCTACCTTAAAAACCTGTATGACTAAGCATATACAGGAAGCATTATATGAAAAACTTTTTTTATATATATGTATAAAAACGCTTGTATGTGAAGACGTTTTTCTATATGAAAGAGAGTTGTGATGTTGTCACGGCTTAGTGAAGGTAAAGACAGACTAAAACATGTAGATATGAGTCAGCTTAGACTTGCATGCAGCCTACTAAGAAATATATAAAACCTATCACCAAGCAGCTGTCTGCAGCCCATATATTCCTGATAGGTCAGTGTACTATCTCTAGATCAGGAACTTCAGACAGCATACTCTGTGCATAAAAAAACATATATAAGCATATATATATTATATCCTGTAAAGAAAAGCAAAGATTTTTCCTCTCATACATCAATAGCATATATATCTGTGTTTCAATACAAAGTCCGTATACTATGGAGATCAAAGCATACTATGACAGTCCCATGCAGTGCATGAACCAATCAGGTTGTTCCCCAGGTGACTTTCGTGCGTACAGCGTAGGGTGGTGACTTCTGTGAACCCCCCTCAAAATGCTCACTCACCAGAGGTAGGAACCCCTGCAGGGGTGTCAGGCCTGTAGTCCTATACAAGGGCTTTTCTGTTCACTGCTGTCATATCCCCAGTTGTGTCCCGGTGGATCTTAATCCTCATGTGTCATAGAAAAGGAGACTTCCATAGTGTGATAAAGTCTCAAAGGTATATTTATTTTTAAATTATGTGTATAAAAAATTCAGATTTTTCAAAATAAAATAAAATAAAAAAATAAAACATTCGTTTTAAAAAAATGTATAAAAACACATCCAAGCACAGTACTCCGCTATTCCACCCTTGACCACTGGGGGGGGGGGATGATGCTCAGATACTGTCTCGTATGGTATCCACAGTCACTGTAAGCAATGCAGATACAAGTTGGGGGAAGTAGCGGTCAGCTGGACAAGTGTCTATTCCACCCACAGGTCTGTCAGGAACCTACGCTTCCCACATCACTTCCTGACAGACCTGTGGGTGGAATAGCGGAGTACTGTGCTTGGATGTGTTTTTATACATTTTTTTAAAACGAATGTTTTATTTTTTTTATTTTATTTTATTTTGAAAAATCTGAATTTTTTATACACATAATTTAAAAATAAATATACCTTTGAGACTTTATCACACTATGGAAGTCTCCTTTTCTATGACACATGAGGATTAAGATCCACCGGGACACAACTGGGGATATGACAGCAGTGAACAGAAAAGCCCTTGTATAGGACTACAGGCCTGACACCCCTGCAGGGGTTCCTACCTTTGTTGAGTGAGCATTTTGAGGGGGGTTCACAGAAGTCACCACCCTACGCTGTACGCACGAAAGTCACCTGGGGAACAACCTGATTGGTTCATGCACTGCATGGGACTGTCATAATATGCTTTGATCTCCATAGTATACGGACTTTGCATTGAAACACAGATATATATGCTATTGATGTATGAGAGGAAAAATCTTTGCTTTTCTTTACAGGATATAATATATATATATGCTTATATATGTTTTTTTATGCACAGAGTATGCTGTCTGAAGTTACATAGTTACATAGTAGGTGAGGTTGAAAAAAGACACAAGTCCATCAAGTCCAACCTATGTGTGTGATTATGTGTCAGTCTTACATTGTATATCCCTGTATGTTGCGGTCATTCAGGTGATTATCTAATAGTTTCTTGAAGCTATCAATGCCCCCCGCTGAGACCACCGCCTGTGGAAGGGAATTCCACATCCTTGCCGCTCTTACAGTAAAGAACCCTCTACGTAGTTTAAGATTAAACCTCTTTTCTTCTAATTTTAATGAGTGGCCACGAGTCTTGGTAAACTCTCTTCTGCGAAAAAGTTTTATCCCTATTGTGGGGTCACCAGTACAGTATTTGTAAATTGAAATCATATCCCCTCTCAAGCGTCTCTTCTCCAGAGAGAATAAGTTCAGTGCTCGCAACCTTTCCTCATAACTAAGATCCTCCAGACCCTTTATTAGCTTTGTTGCCCTTCTTTGTACTCGCTCCATTTCCAGTACATCCTTCCTGAGGACTGGTGCCCAGAACTGGACCGCATACTCTAGGTGCGGCCGGACCAGAGTCTCGTAGAACGGGAGAATTATCGTTTTATCTCTGGAGTTGATCCCCCTTTTAATGCCAATATTCTGTTTGCTTTGTTAGCAGCAGCTTGGCATTGCCTGCCATTGCTGAGCCTATCATCTACTAGGACCCCCAGGTCCTTTTCCATCCTAGATTCCCCCAGAGGTTCTCCCTGATCTAGAGATAGTACACTGACCTATCAGGAATATATGGGCTGCAGACAGCTGCTTGGTGATAGGTTTTTTTATATTTTTTAGTAGGCTGCATGCAAGTCTAAGCTGACTCATATCTACATGTTTTAGTCTGTCTTTACCTTCACTAAGCCGTGACAACATCACAACTCTCTTTCATATAGAAAAACGTCTTCACATACAAGCGTTTTTATACATATATATAAAAAAACGTTTTTCATATAATGCTTCCTGTATATGCTTAGTCATACAGGTTTTTAAGGTAGCGCCGTTTTATCCCTTTAATATTCTTTAAACTGCTTTTTTATTTTTGTCTTTTGTTTTTTGTCTAACGTTTGCAAAAAAATTGAAATAACTTTTGCTGGACAATATTACCAAAAAGAAGCCGTGTTTATCCCCAAAAAGTTGTATGTTTTTGAAAATTGTGCTATATATATAATATATGTTTTAAAATGTACATACTTTTCACATAATCTTTGGCTTTTTTCAACCAGTCTCGTGGTCTACGAATTCCTGCCAGACAACATATACAGGTCAGAGATCTCAGGTTTCTCCAATGCAGTGAATCAATACAGGTTAGTCAACTAAATGTCCCAATCCTAATATCCCAATTTTTCCATCATGCATTGCAGTAGAGACCAATCAGCCCACAGCTCAGGTAGGGTTGCCACCCGTCCGGGATTCACCCGCAACAGACACATAGCCGGTGCACAGAACCTGCCGTGCGAGCCAAGGGGACACCGACTGCTGGGGGAGTGCAGAGCTGAGGGGACACCGACCGCTGGGTGACTTTTATTTATTTTTGATTTTTTTGGTAATTAAAAGTCCACTGCCCTACTGACACCGTCCACTTCTCTACAGACACCGTCCACTGTTCTACTCACACCATCCACTGCTCTACTGACACCGTCCATTGCTCTACTGACACCGTCCATTGCTCTACTGACACCGTCCTCTGCTCTACTGACACCGTCCACTGCCCTACTGACACCATCCACTGCCCTACTGACACCATCCACTACCCTACTGACACCATCCACTTCTCTACAGACACCATCCACTGCTCTACTGACACCATCCACTGCTCTACTGACACCGTCCACTGCCCTACTGACACTGTCCACTGCTCTACTGACACCGTCCACTGCCCTTCTGACACCGTCCACTGCCCTACTGACACCGTCCACTGCCCTACTGACACCGTCCACTGCTCTACTGACACCGTCCACTGCCCTTCTGACACCGTCCACTGCTCTACTGACACCGTCCACTGCCCTTCTGACACCGTCCACTGCCCTACTGACACCGTCCACTGCTCTACTGACACCATCCACTGCTCTACTGACACCATCCACTGCTCTACTGACACCGTCCACTGCCCTGCTGACACCATCTACTGCCCTACTGACACCGTCCACTTCTCTACTGACACTGTCCACTTCTCTACAGACACCATCCACTTCTCTACAGACACCATCCACTGCTCTACTGACACCGTCCTCTGCTCTACTGACACCGTCCACTGCCCTACTGACACCGTCCACTGCCCTACTGACACCGTCCACTTCTCTACAGACACCATCCACTGCTCTACTGACACCATCCACTGCTCTACTGACACCGTCCACTGCCCTACTGACACTGTCCACTGCTCTACTGACACCGTCCACTGCCCTTCTGACACCGTCCACTGCCCTTCTGACACCGTCCACTGCCCTACTGACACCGTCCACTGCTCTACTGACACCGTCCACTGCCCTTCTGACACCGTCCACTGCTCTACTGACACCGTCCACTGCCCTTCTGACACCGTCCACTGCCCTACTGACACCGTCCACTGCTCTACTGACACCATCCACTGCTCTACTGACACCATCCACTGCTCTACTGACACCGTCCACTGCCCTGCTGACACCATCTACTGCCCTACTGACACCGTCCACTTCTCTACTGACACTGTCCACTTCTCTACTGACACTGTCCACTTCTCTACAGACACCATCCACTGCTCTACTGACGCAGTCCACTGCCCCACTGACACAATCCACTGCCCTACTGACACCGTCTACTGCCCTACTGACACCGTCCACTGACCTACTGACACCATCCACTGCCTCACTGACACCATCCACTGCCCTACTGACACCATCCACTGCCCCACTGACACCGTCCACTGCCCTATTGACACCATCCACTGCTTTATTGACACCGCACTCTGCCCCACTGACACCATTCTCTGCCCCACTGACACTGTCCACTGCCCTACTGACACCATCCACTGCCCCACTGACACCATCAACTGCCCTACTGACGCAGTCCACTGCCCTACTGACACCGTCCACTGCTCTACTGACACCGTCCACTGCTCTACTGACACCGTCCACTGCTCTACTGACACCGTCCACTGCTCTACTGACACCGTCCTCTGCTCTACTGACACCGTCCACTGCTCTACTGACACCGTCCTCTGCCCTACTGACACCATCCACTGCTCTACAGACACCATCCTCTGCCCTACTGACACCGTCCTCTGCTCTACTGACACCGTCCTCTGCTCTACTGACACCGTCCACTGCTCTACTGACACCGTCCACTGCCCTACTGACACCATCCACTGCTCTACTGACACTGTCCACTGCCCTACTGACACTGTCCACTGCTCTACTGACACCGTCCACTGCCCTGCTGACACCATCTACTGCCCCACTGACACCATCCACTGCCCTACTGACACCATCCACTGCTCTACTGACACCGTCCACTGCCCTACTGACACTGTCCACTGCTCTACTGACACCGTCCACTGCCCTGCTGACACCATCTACTGCCCTACTGACACCGTCCACTTCAATACAGACACCGTCCACTGCTCTACTGACACCGTCCACTGCTCTACTGACACCGTCCACTGCTCTACTGACACCGTCCACTGCTCTACTGACACCGTCCTCTGCCCTACTGACACCGTCCACTGCTCTACTGACACCGTCCTCTGCTCTACTGACACCGTCCTCTGCCCTACTGACACCGTTCACTTCTCTACAGACACCATCCACTGCTCTACTGACACCATCCACTGCTCTACTGACACCGTCCACTGCCCTACTGACACTGTCCACTGCTCTACTGACACCGTCCACTGCCCTGCTGACACCATCTACTGCCCTACTGACACCGTCCACTTCAATACAGACACCGTCCACTGCTCTACTGACAACGTCCACTGCTCTACTGACACCGTCCTCTGCCCTACTGACACCATCCACTGCTCTACTGACACCATCCACTGCTCTACTGACACCGTCCACTGCCCTACTGACACCGTTCACTTCTCTACTGACACTGTCCACTTCTCTACAGACACCATCCACTGCCCTACTGACACCGTCTACTGCCCTACTGACACCGTCCACTGACCTACTGACACCATCCACTGCCTCACTGACACCATCCACTGCCCTACTGACACAGTCCACTGCCCCACTGACACCATCCACTGCCCCACTGACACCGTCCACTGCCCTATTGACACCATCCACTGCTTTATTGACACCGCACTCTGCCCCACTGACACCATTCTCTGCCCCACTGACACCGTCCACTGCCCCACTGACGCCATCCACTGCCCTACTGATGCAGTCCACTGCCCTACTGACGCAGTTCACTGCCCCACTGACACAATCTACTGCCCTACTGACATCGTCCACTTCAATACAGACACCGTCCACTGCTCTACTGACACCGTCCACTGCTCTACTGACACCGTCCACTGCCCTACTGACACTGTCCACTGCTCTACTGACACTGTCCACTGCTCTACTGACACCGTCCACTGCTCTACTGACACCGTCCACTGCTCTACTGACACCGTCCACTGCCCTACTGACACCGTCCACTGCTCTACTGACACCATCCACTGCTCTACTGACACCGTCCATTACCCTGCTGACACCATCTACTGCCCTACTGACACCGTCCACTTCTCTACAGACACCATCCACTGCTCTACTGACACCGTCCACTGCTCTACTGACACTGTCCACTGCTCTACTGACACTGTCCACTGCTCTACTGACACTGTCCACTGCTCTACTGACACTGTCCACTGCTCTACTGACACTGTCCACTGCTCTACTGACACCGTCCACTGCCCTACTGACACTGTCCACTACTCTACTGACACCGTCCACTGCCCTGCTGACACCATCTACTGCCCTACTGACACCGTCCACTTCAATACAGACACCGTCCACTGCTCTACTGACACCGTCCACTGCTCTACTGACACCGTCCACTGCTCTACTGACACCGTCCTCTGCCCTACTGACACCGTCCACTGCTCTACAGACACCGTCCTCTGCCCTACTGACACCGTCCTCTGCCCTACTGACACCATCCACTGCTCTACTGACACCATCCACTGCTCTACTGACACCATCCACTGCTCTACTGACACCGTCCACTGCCCTGCTGACACCATCTACTGCTCTACTGACACCGTCCACTTCTCTACTGACACTGTCCACTTCTCTACAGACACCATCCACTGCTCTACTGACGCAGTCCACTGCCCCACTGACACAATCCACTGCCCTACTGACACCGTCTACTGCCCTACTGACACCGTCCACTGACCTACTGACACCATCCACTGCCCTACTGACACCATCCACTGCCCTACTGACACCATCCACTGCCCCACTGACACCGTCCACTGCCCTATTGACACCATCCACTGCTTTATTGACACCGCACTCTGCCCCACTGACACCATTCTCTGCCCCACTGACACTGTCCACTGCCCTACTGACACCATCCACTGCCCCACTGACACCATCAACTGCCCTACTGACGCAGTCCACTGCCCTACTGACACAGTTCACTGCCCCACTGACACAATCTACTGCCCTACTGACACCGTCCACTTCAATACAGACACCGTCCACTGCTCTACTGACACCGTCCACTGCTCTACTGACACCGTCCACTGCCCTACAGACACCGTCCTCTGCCCTACTGACACCGTCCACTGCTCTACTGACACCGTCCACTGCTCTACTGACACCGTCCTCTGCCCTACTGACACCGTCCACTGCTCTACTGACACCGTCCTCTGCCCTACTGACACCGTCCTCTGCCCTGCTGACACCATCTACTGCCCTACTGACACCGTCCACTGCCCTACTGACACCATCCACTGCTCTACTGACACCGTCCACTGCCCTACTGACACCATCCACTGCTCTACTGACACTGTCCACTGCTCTACTGACACCGTCCACTGCCCTGCTGACACCATCTACTGCCCTACTGACACCGTCCACTTCAATACAGACACCGTCCACTGCTCTACTGACACCGTCCACTGCTCTACTGACACCGTCCACTGCTCTACTGACACCGTCCACTGCTCTACTGACACCGTCCTCTGCCCTACTGACACCGTCCTCTGCCCTACTGACACCGTCCACTGCTCTACTGACACCGTCCTCTGCTCTACTGACACCGTCCTCTGCCCTACTGACACCGTCCACTTCTCTACAGACACCATCCACTGCTCTACTGACGCAGTCCACTGCCCCACTGACACCATCCACTGCCCTACTGACACCATCCACTGCTCTACTGACACCGTCCACTGCCCTACTGACACTGTCCACTGCTCTACTGACACCGTCCACTGCCCTGCTGACACCATCTACTGCCCTACTGACACCGTCCACTTCAATACAGACACCGTCCACTGCTCTACTGACACCGTCCACTGCTCTACTGACACTGTCCTCTGCCCTACTGACACCGTCCACTGCTCTACTGACACCGTCCTCTGCTCTACTGACACCGTCCTCTGCCCTACTGACACCGTTCACTTCTCTACAGACACCATCCACTGCTCTACTGACACCATCCACTGCTCTACTGACACCGTCCACTGCCCTACTGACACTGTCCACTGCTCTACTGACACCGTCCACTGCCCTGCTGACACCATCTACTGCCCTACTGACACCGTCCACTTCAATACAGACACCGTCCACTGCTCTACTGACACCGTCCACTGCTCTACTGACATCGTCCACTGCTCTACTGACACCGTCCTCTGCCCTACTGACACCATCCACTGCTCTACTGACACCATCCACTGCTCTACTGACACCATCCACTGCTCTACTGACACCATCCACTGCTCTACTGACACCGTCCACTACCCTACTGACACCGTTCACTTCTCTACTGACACTGTCCACTTCTCTACAGACACCATCCACTGCCCTATTGACACCGTCTACTGCCCTACTGACACCGTCCACTGACCTACTGACACCATCCACTGCCTCACTGACACCATCCACTGCCCTACTGACACAGTCCACTGCCCCACTGACACCATGAACTGCCCCACTGACACCGTCCACTGCCCTATTGACACCATCCACTGCTTTATTGACACCGCACTCTGCCCCACTGACACCATTCTCTGCCCCACTGACACCGTCCACTGCCCTACTGACACCATCCACTGCCCCACTGACACCATCCACTGCCCTACTGATGCAGTCCACTGCCCTACTGACGCAGTTCACTGCCCCACTGACACAATCTACTGCCCTACTGACACCGTCCACTTCAATACAGACACCGTCCACTGCTCTACTGACACCGTCCACTGCTCTACTGACACCGTCCACTGCTCTACTGACACCGTCCACTGCTCTACTGACACCGTCCTTTGCCCTACTGACACCGTCCTCTGCCCTACTGACACCGTCCAATGCTCTACTGACACCGTCCACTGCTCTACTGACACCATCCACTGCCCTACTGACACCATCCACTGCCCTACTGACACCATCCAATGCCCCACTGACACCATCCACTGCTCTACTGACACCATCCACTGCTCTACTGACACCGTCCACTTCTCTACAGACACCATCCACTGCTCTACTGACACCATACACTGCTCTACTGACACCGTCCATTGCTCTACTGACACCGTCCTCTGCTCTACTGACACCGTCCACTGCTCTACTGACACCGTCCACTGCTCTACTGACACCGTCCACTGCCCTACTGACACCGTCCACTTCTCTACAGACACCATCCACTGTTCTACTGACACCATCCACTGCTCTACTGACACCGTCCATTGCTCTACTGACACCGTCCTCTGCTCTACTGACACCGTCCACTGCTCTACTGACACCGTCCACTGCCCTACTGACACCGTCCACTGCTCTACTGACACCGTCCATTGCTCTACTGACACCATCCACTGCTCTACTGACACCGTCCTCTGCTCTACTGACACCGTCCACTGCCCTACTGACACCGTCCACTGCTCTACTGACACCGTCCACTGCTCTACTGACACCATCCACTGCTCTACTGACACCATCCACTGCTCTACTGACACCGTCCACTTCTCTACAGACACCGTCCACTGCCCTACTGACACCATTCTCTGCCCTACTGACACCATCCACTGCTCTACTGACACCATCCACTGCTCTACTGACACCATCCACTGCTCTACTGACACCGTCCACTGCCCTACTGACACCGTTCACTTCTCTACAGACACCATCCACTGCTCTACTGACACCGTCCACTGCCCTACTGACACTGTCCACTGCTCTACTGACACTGTCCACTGCTCTACTGACACTGTCCACTGCTCTACTGACACCGTCCACTGCCCTACTGACACTGTCCACTGCTCTACTGACACTGTCCACTGCTCTACTGACACCGTCCACTGCTCTATTGACACCGTCCACTGCTCTACTGACACCGTCCTTTGCCCTACTGACACCGTCCTCTGCCCTACTGACACCGTCCAATGCTCTACTGACACTGTCCACTTCTCTACTGACACTGTCCACTTCTCTACAGACACCATCCACTGCTCTACTGACGCAGTCCACTGCCCCACTGACGCAATCCACTGCCCTACTGACACCGTCTACTGCCCTACTGACACCGTCCACTGCCCCACTGACACCATCCACTGCCCCACTGACACCATCCACTGCCCCACTGACACCGTCCACTGCCCTATTGACACCATCCACTGCTTTATTGACACCGCACTCTGCCCCACTGACACCATTCTCTGCCCCACTGACACTGTCCACTGCCCTACTTACACCATCCACTGCCCCACTGACACCATCAACTGCCCTACTGACGCAGTCCACTGCCCTACTGACACAGTTCACTGCCCCACTGACACAATCTACTGCCCTTCTGACACTGTCCACTTCAATACAGACACCGTCCACTGCTCTACCGACACCGTCCACTGCTCTACTGACACCATCTACTGCCCTACTGACACCGTCCACTTCAATACAGACACCGTCCACTGCTCTACTGACACCGTCCTCTGCCCTACTGACACCGTCCACTGCTCTACAGACACCGTCCTCTGCCCTACTGACACCGTCCACTGCCCTACTGACACCGTCCACTGCCCTACTGACACCGTCCACTGCTCTACTGACACCATCCACTGCTCTACTGACACCGTTCTCTGCTCTACTGACACCATCCTCTGCCCTACTGACACCGTCCTCTGCCCTACTGACACCGTCCACTGCTCTACTGACATCGTCCACTGCTCTACTGACACCATCCACTGCTCTACTGGCACCGTCCACTGCCCTGCTGACACCATCTACTGCTCTACTGACACCGTCCATTGCTCTACTGACACCGTCCTCTGCTCTACTGACACCGTCCACTGCTCTATTGACACCGTCCACTGCCCTACTGACACCGTCCACTGCTCTACTGACACCGTCCACTTCAATACAGACACCGTCCACTGCTCTACTGACACCGTCCACTGCTCTACTGACACCGTCTTCTGCCCTACTGACACCGTCCACTGCTCTACAGACACCGTCCACTGCTCTACTGACACCATCCACTGCCCTACTGACACCGTCCACTGCCCTACTGACACCGTCCACTGCCCTACTGACACCGTCCACTGCCCTACTGACACCGTCCACTGCTCTACTGACACCGTTCTCTGCTCTACTGACACCGTTCTCTGCTCTACTGACACCGTCCTCTGCCCTACTGACATCGTCCACTGCTCTACTGACATCGTCCACTGCTCTACTGACACCGTCCACTGCTCTACTGACACCGTCCACTGCCCTGCTGACACCATCTACTGCCCTACTGACACTGTCCACTTCTCTACTGACACTGTCCACTTCTCTACAGACACCATCCACTGCCCTACTGACACCGTCTACTGCCCTACTGACACCGTCCACTGACCTACTGACACCATCCACTGCCTCACTGACACCATCCACTGCCCTACTGACACAGTCCACTGCCCCACTGACACCATCCACTGCCCCACTGACACCGTCCACTGCCCTATTGACACCATCCACTGCTTTATTGACACCGCACTCTGCCCCACTGACACCATTCTCTGCCCTACTGACACCATCCACTGCTCTACTGACACCATCCACTGCTCTACTGACACCATCCACTGCTCTACTGACACCGTCCACTGCCCTACTGACACCGTTCACTTCTCTACAGACACCATCCACTGCTCTACTGACACCGTCCACTGCCCTACTGACACTGTCCACTGCTCTACTGACACCGTCCACTGCCCTGCTGACACCATCTACTGCCCTACTGACACCGTCCACTTCAATACAGACACCGTCCACTGCTCTACTGACACCGTCCACTGCTCTACTGACACCGTCCACTGCTCTACTGACACCGTCCACTGCTCTACTGACACCGTCCTCTGCCCTACTGACACCGTCCACTGCTCTACTGACACCGTCCTCTGCCCTACTGACACCGTCCTCTGCCCTACTGACACCATCCACTGCTCTACTGACACCATCCACTGCTCTACTGACACCATCCACTGCTCTACTGACACCGTCCACTGCCCTGCTGACACCATCTACTGCTCTACTGACACCGTCCACTTCTCTACTGACACTGTCCACTGACCTACTGACACCATCCACTGCCTCACTGACACCATCCACTGCCCTACTGACACCATCCACTGCCCCACTGACACCGTCCACTGCCCTATTGACACCATCCACTGCTTTATTGAAACCGCACTCTGCCCCACTGACACCATTCTCTGCCCCACTGACACCATCCACTGCCCTACTGACACCATCAACTGCCCTACTGACGCAGTCCACTGCCCTACTGACACAGTTCACTGCCCCACTGACACAATCTACTGCCCTACTGACACCGTCCACTTCAATACAGACACCGTCCACTGCTCTACTGACACCGTCCACTGCTCTACTGACACCGTCCACTGCTCTACTGACACCGTCCTCTGCCCTACTGACACCGTCCACTGCTCTACTGACACCGTCCACTGCTCTACTGACACCGTCCACTGCTCTACTGACACCGTCCTCTGCCCTACTGACACCGTCCACTGCTCTACAGACACCGTCCTCTGCCCTACTGACACCGTCCACTGCTCTACTGACACCGTCCTCTGCTCTACTGACACCATCCTCTGCCCTACTGACACCGTCCACTGCTCTACTGACACCGTCCACTGCTCTACTGACACCGTCCACTGACCTACTGACACCGTCCACTGCTCTACTGACACCGTCCACTGCTCTACTGACACCGTCCACTGCCCTACTGACACCATCCACTGCTCTACTGACACCGTCCATTACCCTGCTGACACCATCTACTGCCCTACTGACACCGTCCACTTCTCTACAGACACCGTCCATTGCTCTACTGACACCGTCCATTGCTCTACTGACACCGTCCACTGCCCTACTGACACCGTCCACTGCTCTACTGACACCGTCCATTGCTCTACTGACACCATCCACTGCTCTACTGACACCGTCCTCTGCTCTACTGACACCGTCCACTGCCCTACTGACACCGTCCACTGCTCTACTGACACCGTCCACTGCTCTACTGACACCATCCACTGCTCTACTGACACCATCCACTGCTCTACTGACACCGTCCACTTCTCTACAGACACCGTCCACTTCTCTACAGACACCGTCCACTGCTCTACTGACACCGTCCACTGCTCTACTGACACCGTCCACTGCCCTACTGACACCGTCCACTGCCCTACTGACACCGTCCACTGCCCTACTGACACTGTCCACTGCTCTACTGACACTGTCCACTGCTCTACTGACACCGTCCACTGCCCTACTGACACTGTCCACTGCTCTACTGACACCGTCCACTGCCCTGCTGACACCATCTACTGCCCTACTGACACCGTCCACTTCAATACAGACACCGTCCACTGCTCTACTGACAACGTCCACTGCTCTACTGACACCGTCCTCTGCCCTACTGACACCATCCACTGCTCTACTGACACCATCCACTGCTCTACTGACACCATCCACTGCTCTACTGACACCGTCCACTGCCCTACTGACACCGTTCACTTCTCTACTGACACTGTCCACTTCTCTACAGACACCATCCACTGCCCTACTGACACCGTCTACTGCCCTACTGACACCGTCCACTGACCTACTGACACCATCCACTGCCTCACTGACACCATCCACTGCCCTACTGACACAGTCCACTGCCCCACTGACACCATCCACTGCCCCACTGACACCGTCCACTGCCCTATTGACACCATCCACTGCTTTATTGACACCGCACTCTGCCCCACTGACACCATTCTCTGCCCCACTGACACCGTCCACTGCCCTACTGACACCATCCACTGCCCCACTGACACCATCCACTGCCCTACTGATGCAGTCCACTGCCCTACTGACGCAGTTCACTGCCCCACTGACACAATCTACTGCCCTACTGACACCGTCCACTTCAATACAGACACCATCCTCTGCCCTACTGACACCGTCCTCTGCCCTACTGACACCGTCCACTGCTCTACTGACACCGTCCACTGCTCTACTGACACCGTCCACTGCTCTACTGACACCGTCCACTTCAATACAGACACCGTCCACTGCTCTACTGACACCGTCCACTGCTCTACTGACACCGTCCACTGCTCTACTGACACCGTCCACTGCCCTACTGACACCGTCCACTGCTCTACTGACACCGTCCACTGCTCTACTGACACCGTCCACTGCTCTACTGACACCATCCTCTGCCCTACTGACACCGTCCACTGCTCTACAGACACCATCCACTGCTCTACTGACACCGTCCACTGCCCTACTGACACCGTCCACTGCCCTACTGACACCGTCCACTGCTCTACTGACACCATCCACTGCTCTACTGACACCGTCCACTGCTCTACTGACACCGTCCTCTGCCCTACTGACACCGTCCTCTGCCCTACTGACACCGTCCTCTTCCCTACTGACACCGTCCACTGCTCTACTGACACCGTCCACTGCTCTACTGACATCGTCCACTGCTCTACTGACACCGTCCTCTGCCCTACTGACACCGTCCACTGCTCTACAGACACCGTCCTCTGCCCTACTGACACCGTCCACTGCTCTACTGACACCGTCCACTGCTCTACTGACACCGTCCACTGCTCTACTGACAGCGTCCACTGCCCCACTGACACTGTCCACTGCCCCACTAACACCATCCTCTGCCCCACTGACACCATTCTCTGCCCCACAGACACCATTCTCTGCCCTACTGACACCATCCACTGCCCCACTGACACCTTCCACTGCCCTACTGACACCGTCCACTGCCCTACTGACACCATCCACTGCTCTACTGACACCGCACTATGCCCCACTGACACCATTCTCTGCCCCACTGACACCATTCTCTGCCCCACTGACACCATTCTCTGTCCCACTGACACCATTCTCTGCACTACTGACACCATCCACTGCCCCACTGACACCGTCCACTGCCCCACTGACACCATCCACTGCCCTACTGATGCAGTCCACTGCCCCACTGACACCGTCCACTGCTCTACAGACATCATCCACTGCCCTACTGACACCATCCACTGCCCTACTGACACCATCCACTGCCCTACTGACACTGTCCACTGCCCCACTGACACCGTCCACTGCCCTACTGACACAGTCCACTGCCCCACTGACACCATCCACTGCCCTACTGACACCATCCACTGCCCCACTGACACCATCCACTGCTCTACTGACCCCATTCTCTGCCCCACTGACACCATCCACTGCCCTACTGACACCATCCACTGCCCCACTGACACCATCCACTGCCCTACTGACACAGTCCACTGCCCCACTGACACCATCCACTGCCCTACTGACACAGTCCACTGCCCCACTGACACCATCCACTGCCCTACTGACACCATCCACTGCCCCACTGACACCATCCACTGCTCTACTGACACTGTCCACTGCCCTACTGACACCGTCCACTGACCTACTGACACCGTCCACTGATCTACTGACACCATCCACTGCCCCACTGACACCATCCACTGCCCTACTGACAACATCCACTTCCCCACTGACACCAACCACTGCCCTACTTACACAGTCCACTGCCCCACTGACACCATCCACTGCCCCACTGACACCATCCACTGCCCCACTGACACCATCCACTGCCCCACTGACACCATCCACTGCCCCACTGACACCATCCACTGCTCTACTGACACCGTCCACTGCCCCACTGACACCATCCACTGCTCTACTGACACCGTCCACTGCCCTACTGACACCGTTCACTGCCCTACTGACACCGTTCACTGACCTACTGACACCATCCACTGACCTACTGACACCGTCCACTGATCTACTGACACCGTTCACTGACCTACTGACACCATCCACTGCTCTATAGACTCCATCCACTGCCCCACTGACACCGTCCACTGCCCCACTGACACCGTCCACTTCCCTACTGACACCATCCACTGCTCTACTGACACTGTCCACTGCTCTACTGACACCGTCCACTTCTCTACTGACACCATCCACTGCTCTACTGACACTGTCCACTGCCCTACTGACACCGTCCACTTCTCTACTGACACCGTCCACTGCTCTACTGACACCGTCCACTGCTCTACTGACACCGTCCTCTGCCCTACTGACACCGTCCTCTGCCCTACTGACACCGTCCTCTTCCCTACTGACACCGTCCACTGCTCTACTGACACCGTCCACTGCTCTACTGACATCGTCCACTGCTCTACTGACACCGTCCTCTGCCCTACTGACACCGTCCACTGCTCTACAGACACCGTCCTCTGCCCTACTGACACCGTCCACTGCTCTACTGACACCTTCCACTGCCCTACTGACACCGTCCACTGCTCTACTGACACCATCCACTGCTCTACTGACACCGCACTCTGCCCCACTGACACCATTCTCTGCCCCACTGACACCATTCTCTGCCCCACTGACACCATTCTCTGTCCCACTGACACCATTCTCTGCACTACTGACACCATCCACTGCCCCACTGACACCGTCCACTGCCCCACTGACACCATCCACTGCCCTACTGATGCAGTCCACTGCCCCACTGACACCGTCCACTGCTCTACAGACATCATCCACTGCCCTACTGACACCATCCACTGCCCTACTGACACCATCCACTGCCCTACTGACACTGTCCACTGCCCCACTGACACCGTCCACTGCCCTACTGACACAGTCCACTGCCCCACTGACACCATCCACTGCCCTACTGACACCATCCACTGCCCCACTGACACCATCCACTGCTCTACTGACCCCATTCTCTGCCCCACTGACACCATCCACTGCCCTACTGACACCATCCACTGCCCCACTGACACCATCCACTGCCCTACTGACACAGTCCACTGCCCCACTGACACCATCCACTGCCCTACTGACACAGTCCACTGCCCCACTGACACCATCCACTGCCCTACTGACACCATCCACTGCCCCACTGACACCATCCACTGCTCTACTGACACTGTCCACTGCCCTACTGACACCGTCCACTGACCTACTGACACCGTCCACTGATCTACTGACACCATCCACTGCCCCACTGACACCATCCACTGCCCTACTGACAACATCCACTTCCCCACTGACACCAACCACTGCCCTACTTACACAGTCCACTGCCCCACTGACACCATCCACTGCCCCACTGACACCATCCACTGCCCCACTGACACCATCCACTGCCCCACTGACACCATCCACTGCTCTACTGACACCGTCCACTGCCCCACTGACACCATCCACTGCTCTACTGACACCGTCCACTGCTCTACTGACACCGTCCACTGCCCTACTGACACCGTTCACTGACCTACTGACACCATCCACTGACCTACTGACACCGTCCACTGATCTACTGACACCGTTCACTGACCTACTGACACCATCCACTGCTCTATAGACTCCATCCACTGCCCCACTGACACCGTCCACTGCCCCACTGACACCGTCCACTTCCCTACTGACACCGTCCACTGCCCTACTGACACTGTCCACTGACCTACTGACACCGTTCACTTCTCTATAGATACCATCCACTGCCCCACTGACACCGTCCTCTGCCCCACTGACACCATTCTCTGCCCCACGGACACCATTCTCTGCCCTACTGACACCATCCACTGCCCTACTGACACCATCCACTGCCCCACTGACACCGTCCACTGCCCTATTGACACCATCCACTGCTTTATTGACACCGCACTCTGCCCCACTGACACCATTCTCTGCCCCACTGACACTGTCCACTGCCCTACTGACACCATCCACTGCCCCACTGACACCATCAACTGCCCTACTGACGCAGTCCACTGCCCTACTGACACAGTTCACTGCCCCACTGACACAATCTACTGCCCTACTGACACCGTCCACTTCAATACAGACACCGTCCACTGCTCTACTGACACCATCCACTGCTCTACTGACACCGTCCACTGCTCTACTGACACCGTCCTCTGCCCTACTGACACCGTCCACTGCTCTACTGACACCGTCCACTGCTCTACTGACACCGTCCACTGCTCTACTGACACCGTCCTCTGCCCTACTGACACCGTCCACTGCTCTACAGACACCGTCCTCTGCCCTACTGACACCGTTCACTGCTCTACTGACACCGTCTTCTGCTCTACTGACACCGTCCTCTGCCCTACTGACACCGTCCACTGCTCTACTGACACCGTCCTCTGCCCTACTGACACCGTCCTCTGCCCTGCTGACACCATCTACTGCCCTACTGACACCGTCCACTGCCCTACTGACACCATCCACTGCTCTACTGACACCGTCCACTGCCCTACTGACACCATCCACTGCTCTACTGACACTGTCCACTGCTCTACTGACACCGTCCACTGCCCTGCTGACACCATCTACTGCCCTACTGACACCGTCCACTTCAATACAGACACCGTCCACTGCTCTACTGACACCGTCCACTGCTCTACTGACACCGTCCACTGCTCTACTGACACCGTCCACTGCTCTACTGACACCGTCCTCTGCCCTACTGACACCGTCCTCTGCCCTACTGACACCGTCCACTGCTCTACTGACACCGTCCTCTGCTCTACTGACACCGTCCTCTGCCCTACTGACACCATCCACTTCTCTACAGACACCATCCACTGCTCTACTGACGCAGTCCACTGCCCCACTGACACCATCCACTGCCCTACTGACACCATCCACTGCTCTACTGACACCGTCCACTGCCCTACTGACACTGTCCACTGCTCTACTGACACCGTCCACTGCTCTACTGACACCGTCCACTGCTCTACTGACACCGTCCACTGCTCTACTGACACCGTCCTCTGCCCTACTGACACCGTCCTCTGCCCTACTGACACCGTCCACTGCTCTACTGACACCGTCCTCTGCTCTACTGACACCGTCCTCTGCCCTACTGACACCATCCACTTCTCTACAGACACCATCCACTGCTCTACTGACGCAGTCCACTGCCCCACTGACACCATCCACTGCCCTACTGACACCATCCACTGCTCTACTGACACCGTCCACTGCCCTACTGACACTGTCCACTGCTCTACTGACACCGTCCACTGCCCTGCTGACACCATCTACTGCCCTACTGACACCGTCCACTTCAATACAGACACCGTCCACTGCTCTACTGACACCGTCCACTGCTCTACTGACACCGTCCTCTGCCCTACTGACACCGTCCACTACTCTACTGACACCGTCCTCTGCTCTACTGACACCGTCCTCTGCCCTACTGACACCGTTCACTTCTCTACAGACACCATCCACTGCTCTACTGACACCATCCACTGCTCTACTGACACCGTCCACTGCCCTACTGACACTGTCCACTGCTCTACTGACACCGTCCACTGCCCTGCTGACACCATCTACTGCCCTACTGACACCGTCCACTTCAATACAGACACCGTCCACTGCTCTACTGACACCGTCCACTGCTCTACTGACATCGTCCACTGCTCTACTGACACCGTCCTCTGCCCTACTGACACCATCCACTGCTCTACTGACACCATCCACTGCTCTACTGACACCATCCACTGCTCTACTGACACCATCCACTGCTCTACTGACACCGTCCACTACCCTACTGACACCGTTCACTTCTCTACTGACACTGTCCACTTCTCTACAGACACCATCCACTGCCCTACTGACACCGTCTACTGCCCTACTGACACCGTCCACTGACCTACTGACACCATCCACTGCCTCACTGACACCATCCACTGCCCTACTGACACAGTCCACTGCCCCACTGACACCATCCACTGCCCCACTGACACCGTCCACTGCCCTATTGACACCATCCACTGCTTTATTGACACCGCACTCTGCCCCACTGACACCATTCTCTGCCCCACTGACACCGTCCACTGCCCTACTGACACCATCCACTGCCCCACTGACACCATCCACTGCCCTACTGATGCAGTCCACTGCCCTACTGACGCAGTTCACTGCCCCACTGACACAATCTACTGCCCTACTGACACCGTCCACTTCAATACAGACACCGTCCACTGCTCTACTGACACCGTCCACTGCTCTACAGACATCATCCACTGCCCTACTGACACCATCCACTGCCCTACTGACACCATCCACTGCCCTACTGACACTGTCCACTGCCCCACTGACACCGTCCACTGCCCTACTGACACAGTCCACTGCCCCACTGACACCATCCACTGCCCTACTGACACCATCCACTGCCCCACTGACACCATCCACTGCTCTACTGACCCCATTCTCTGCCCCACTGACACCATCCACTGCCCTACTGACACCATCCACTGCCCCACTGACACCATCCACTGCCCTACTGACACAGTCCACTGCCCCACTGACACCATCCACTGCCCTACTGACACAGTCCACTGCCCCACTGACACCATCCACTGCCCTACTGACACCATCCACTGCCCCACTGACACCATCCACTGCTCTACTGACACTGTCCACTGCCCTACTGACACCGTCCACTGACCTACTGACACCGTCCACTGATCTACTGACACCATCCACTGCCCCACTGACACCATCCACTGCCCTACTGACAACATCCACTTCCCCACTGACACCAACCACTGCCCTACTTACACAGTCCACTGCCCCACTGACACCATCCACTGCCCCACTGACACCATCCACTGCCCCACTGACACCATCCACTGCCCCACTGACACCATCCACTGCTCTACTGACACCGTCCACTGCCCCACTGACACCATCCACTGCTCTACTGACACCGTCCACTGCTCTACTGACACCGTCCACTGCCCTACTGACACCGTTCACTGACCTACTGACACCATCCACTGACCTACTGACACCGTCCACTGATCTACTGACACCGTTCACTGACCTACTGACACCATCCACTGCTCTATAGACTCCATCCACTGCCCCACTGACACTGTCCACTGCCCCACTGACACCGTCCACTTCCCTACTGACACCGTCCACTGCCCTACTGACACTGTCCACTGACCTACTGACACCGTTCACTTCTCTATAGATACCATCCACTGCCCCACTGACACCGTCCTCTGCCCCACTGACACCATTCTCTGCCCCACGGACACCATTCTCTGCCCTACTGACACCATCCACTGCCCTACTGACACCATCCACTGCCCCACTGACACCGTCCACTGCCCTATTGACACCATCCACTGCTTTATTGACACCGCACTCTGCCCCACTGACACCATTCTCTGCCCCACTGACACTGTCCACTGCCCTACTGACACCATCCACTGCCCCACTGACACCATCAACTGCCCTACTGACGCAGTCCACTGCCCTACTGACACAGTTCACTGCCCCACTGACACAATCTACTGCCCTACTGACACCGTCCACTTCAATACAGACACCGTCCACTGCTCTACTGACACCATCCACTGCTCTACTGACACCGTCCTCTGCCCTACTGACACCGTCCTCTGCCCTACTGACACCGTCCACTGCTCTACTGACACCGTCCACTGCTCTACTGACACCGTCCACTGCTCTACTGACACCGTCCTCTGCCCTACTGACACCGTCCACTGCTCTACAGACACCGTCCTCTGCCCTACTGACACCGTTCACTGCTCTACTGACACCGTCTTCTGCTCTACTGACACCGTCCTCTGCCCTACTGACACCGTCCACTGCTCTACTGACACCGTCCACTGCCCTACTGACACCGTCCTCTGCCCTGCTGACACCATCTACTGCCCTACTGACACCATCCACTGCTCTACTGACACCGTCCACTGCCCTACTGACACCATCCACTGCTCTACTGACACTGTCCACTGCTCTACTGACACCGTCCACTGCCCTGCTGACACCATCTACTGCCCTACTGACACCGTCCACTTCAATACAGACACCGTCCACTGCTCTACTGACACCGTCCACTGCTCTACTGACACCGTCCACTGCTCTACTGACACCGTCCACTGCTCTACTGACACCGTCCTCTGCCCTACTGACACCGTCCTCTGCCCTACTGACACCGTCCACTGCTCTACTGACACCGTCCTCTGCTCTACTGACACCGTCCTCTGCCCTACTGACACCGTCCACTTCTCTACAGACACCATCCACTGCTCTACTGACGCAGTCCACTGCCCCACTGACACCATCCACTGCCCTACTGACACCATCCACTGCTCTACTGACACCGTCCACTGCCCTACTGACACTGTCCACTGCTCTACTGACACCGTCCACTGCCCTGCTGACACCATCTACTGCCCTACTGACACCGTCCACTTCAATACAGACACCGTCCACTGCTCTACTGACACCGTCCACTGCTCTACTGACACCGTCCTCTGCCCTACTGACACCGTCCACTACTCTACTGACACCGTCCTCTGCTCTACTGACACCGTCCTCTGCCCTACTGACACCGTTCACTTCTCTACAGACACCATCCACTGCTCTACTGACACCATCCACTGCTCTACTGACACCGTCCACTGCCCTACTGACACTGTCCACTGCTCTACTGACACCGTCCACTGCCCTGCTGACACCATCTACTGCCCTACTGACACCGTCCACTTCAATACAGACACCGTCCACTGCTCTACTGACACCGTCCACTGCTCTACTGACATCGTCCACTGCTCTACTGACACCGTCCTCTGCCCTACTAACACCATCCACTGCTCTACTGACACCATCCACTGCTCTACTGACACCATCCACTGCTCTACTGACACCATCCACTGCTCTACTGACACCGTCCACTACCCTACTGACACCGTTCACTTCTCTACTGACACTGTCCACTTCTCTACAGACACCATCCACTGCCCTACTGACACCGTCTACTGCCCTACTGACACCGTCCACTGACCTACTGACACCATCCACTGCCTCACTGACACCATCCACTGCCCTACTGACACAGTCCACTGCCCCACTGACACCATCCACTGCCCCACTGACACCATCCACTGCCCTACTGATGCAGTCCACTGCCCTACTGACGCAGTTCACTGCCCCACTGACACAATCTACTGCCCTACTGACACCGTCCACTTCAATACAGACACCGTCCACTGCTCTACTGACACCGTCCACTGCTCTACTGACACCGTCCACTGCTCTACTGACACCGTCCTTTGCCCTACTGACACCGTCCTCTGCCCTACTGACACCGTCCAATGCTCTACTGACACCGTCCACTGCTCTACTGACACCATCCACTGCCCTACTGACACCATCCACTGCCCTACTGACACCATCCAATGCCCCACTGACACCATCCACTGCTCTACTGACACCATCCACTGCTCTACTGACACCGTCCACTTCTCTACAGACACCATCCACTGCTCTACTGACACCATACACTGCTCTACTGACACCGTCCATTGCTCTACTGACACCGTCCTCTGCTCTACTGACACCGTCCACTGCTCTACTGACACCGTCCACTGCTCTACTGACACCGTCCACTGCCCTACTGACACCGTCCACTTCTCTACAGACACCATCCACTGTTCTACTGACACCATCCACTGCTCTACTGACACCGTCCATTGCTCTACTGACACCGTCCTCTGCTCTACTGACACCGTCCACTGCTCTACTGACACCGTCCACTGCCCTACTGACACCGTCCACTGCTCTACTGACACCGTCCATTGCTCTACTGACACCATCCACTGCTCTACTGACACCGTCCTCTGCTCTACTGACACCGTCCACTGCCCTACTGACACCGTCCACTGCTCTACTGACACCGTCCACTGCTCTACTGACACCATCCACTGCTCTACTGACACCATCCACTGCTCTACTGACACCGTCCACTTCTCTACAGACACCGTCCACTGCCCTACTGACACCATTCTCTGCCCTACTGACACCATCCACTGCTCTACTGACACCATCCACTGCTCTACTGACACCGTCCACTGCCCTACTGACACCGTTCACTTCTCTACAGACACCATCTACTGCTCTACTGACACCGTCCACTGCCCTACTAACACTGTCCACTGCCCTACTGACACTGTCCACTGCTCTACTGACACCGTCCACTGCCCTGCTGACACCATCTACTGCCCTACTGACACCGTCCACTTCAATACAGACACCGTCCACTGCTCTACTGACACCGTCCACTGCTCTACTGACACCGTCCACTGCTCTACTGACACCGTCCACTGCTCTACTGACACCGTCCTCTGCCCTACTGACACCGTCCACTGCCCTACTGACACCATCCACTGCCCCACTGACACCATCCACTGCCCTACTGATGCAGTCCACTGCCCTACTGACGCAGTTCACTGCCCCACTGACGCAATCTACTGCCCTACTGACACCGTCCACTTCAATACAGACACCATCCTCTGCCCTACTGACACCGTCCTCTGCCCTACTGACACCGTCCACTGCTCTACTGACACCGTCCACTGCTCTACTGACACCGTCCACTGCTCTACTGACACCGTCCACTTCAATACAGACACCGTCCACTGCTCTACTGACACCATCTACTGCCCTACTGACACCGTCCACTTCTCTACAGACACCGTCCACTGCTCTACTGACACCGTCCACTGCTCTACTGACACCGTCCTCTGCCCTACTGAAACCGTCCACTGCTCTACTGGCACTGTCCTCTGCTCTACTGACACCGTCCTCTGCCCCACTGACACAATCCACTGCCCTACTGACACCGTCTACTGCCCTACTGACACCATCCACTGCCATACTGACACCATCCACTGCCCCACTGACACCTTCCACTGCCCTACTGACACCGTCCACTGCCCTATTGACACCATCCACTGCTCTATTGACACCGCACTCTGCCCCACTGACACCATTCTCTGCCCCACTGACACCGTCCACTGCCCTACTGACACCGTCCACTGCCCCACTGACACCGTCCACTGCTCTACTGACACCGTCCACTGCCCTACTGACACCGTCCACTTCTCTACAGACACCATCCACTGCTCTACTGACACCATCCACTGCTCTACTGACACCGTCCATTGCTCTACTGACACCGTCCTCTGCTCTACTGACACCGTCCACTGCTCTATTGACACCGTCCACTGCCCTACTGACACCGTCCACTGCTCTACTGACACCGTCCACTGCCCTGCTGACACCATCTACTGCCCTACTGACACCGTCCACTTCAATACAGACACCGTCCACTGCTCTACTGACACCGTCCACTGCTCTACTGACACCGTCTTCTGCCCTACTGACACCGTCCACTGCTCTACAGACACCGTCCTCTGCCCTACTGACACCATCCACTGCCCTACTGACACCGTCCACTGCCCTACTGACACCGTCCACTGCCCTACTGACACCGTCCACTGCTCTACTGACACCGTTCTCTGCTCTACTGACACCGTTCTCTGCTCTACTGACACCGTCCTCTGCCCTACTGACATCGTCCACTGCTCTACTGACATCGTCCACTGCTCTACTGACACCGTCCACTGCTCTACTGACACCGTCCACTGCCCTGCTGACACCATCTACTGCCCTACTGACACTGTCCACTTCTCTACTGACACTGTCCACTTCTCTACAGACACCATCCACTGCCCTACTGACACCGTCTACTGCCCTACTGACACCGTCCACTGACCTACTGACACCATCCACTGCCTCACTGACACCATCCACTGCCCTACTGACACAGTCCACTGCCCCACTGACACCATCCACTGCCCCACTGACACCGTCCACTGCCCTATTGACACCATCCACTGCTTTATTGACACCGCACTCTGCCCCACTGACACCATTCTCTGCCCTACTGACACCATCCACTGCTCTACTGACACCATCCACTGCTCTACTGACACCATCCACTGCTCTACTGACACCGTCCTCTGCCCTACTGACACCGTCCACTGCTCTACTGACACCGTCCTCTGCCCTACTGACACCGTCCTCTGCCCTACTGACACCATCCACTGCTCTACTGACACCATCCACTGCTCTACTGACACCATCCACTGCTCTACTGACACCGTCCACTGCCCTGCTGACACCATCTACTGCTCTACTGACACCGTCCACTTCTCTACTGACACTGTCCACTGACCTACTGACACCATCCACTGCCTCACTGACACCATCCACTGCCCTACTGACACCATCCACTGCCCCACTGACACCGTCCACTGCCCTATTGACACCATCCACTGCTTTATTGAAACCGCACTCTGCCCCACTGACACCATTCTCTGCCCCACTGACACCATCCACTGCCCTACTGACACCATCCACTGCCCTACTGACACCGTCCACTGCCCTACTGACACCGTCCACTGCCCTACTGACACCGTCCACTGCTCTACAGACACCGTCCTCTGCCCTACTGACACCATCCACTGCCCTACTGACACCGTCCACTGCCCTACTGACACCGTCCACTGCCCTACTGACACCGTCCACTGCTCTACTGACATCGTTCTCTGCTCTACTGACACCGTTCTCTGCTCTACTGACACCGTCCTCTGCCCTACTGACATCGTCCACTGCTCTACTGACATCGTCCACTGCTCTACTGACACCGTCCACTGCTCTACTGACACCGTCCACTGCCCTGCTGACACCATCTACTGCCCTACTGACACTGTCCACTTCTCTACTGACACTGTCCACTTCTCTACAGACACCATCCACTGCCCTACTGACACCGTCTACTGCCCTACTGACACCGTCCACTTCAATACAGACACCGTCCACTGCTCTACTGACACCGTCCACTGCTCTACTGACACCGTCCACTGCTCTACTGACACCGTCCACTGCTCTACTGACACCGTCCTCTGCTCTACTGACACCGTCCTCTGCCCTACTGACACCGTCCACTGCTCTACTGACACCGTCCTCTGCCCTACTGACACCGTCCTCTGCCCTACTGACACCATCCACTGCTCTACTGACACCATCCACTGCTCTACTGACACCATCCACTGCTCTACTGACACCGTCCACTGCCCTGCTGACACCATCTACTGCTCTACTGACACCGTCCACTTCTCTACTGACACTGTCCACTGACCTACTGACACCATCCACTGCCTCACTGACACCATCCACTGCCCTACTGACACCATCCACTGCCCCACTGACACCGTCCACTGCCCTATTGACACCATCCACTGCTTTATTGAAACCGCACTCTGCCCCACTGACACCATTCTCTGCCCCACTGACACCATCCACTGCCCTACTGACACCATCAACTGCCCTACTGACGCAGTCCACTGCCCTACTGACACAGTTCACTGCCCCACTGACACAATCTACTGCCCTACTGACACCGTCCACTTCAATACAGACACCGTCCACTGCTCTACTGACACCGTCCTCTGCCCTACTGACACCGTCCACTGCTCTACTGACACCGTCCACTGCTCTACTGACACCGTCCACTGCTCTACTGACACCGTCCTCTGCCCTACTGACACCGTCCACTGCTCTACAGACACCGTCCTCTGCCCTACTGACACCGTCCACTGCTCTACTGACACCGTCCTCTGCTCTACTGACACCGTCCTCTGCCCTACTGACACCGTCCACTGCTCTACTGACACCGTCCACTGCTCTACTGACACCGTCCACTGACCTACTGACACCGTCCACTGCTCTACTGACACCGTCCACTGCCCTACTGACACCATCCACTGCCCCACTGACACCGTCCACTGCCCTATTGACACCATCCACTGCTTTATTGAAACCGCACTCTGCCCCACTGACACCATTCTCTGCCCCACTGACACCATCCACTGCCCTACTGACACCATCCACTGCCCTACTGACACCGTCCACTGCCCTACTGACACCGTCCACTGCCCTACTGACACCGTCCACTGCTCTACAGACACCGTCCTCTGCCCTACTGACACCATCCACTGCCCTACTGACACCGTCCACTGCCCTACTGACACCGTCCACTGCCCTACTGACACCGTCCACTGCTCTACTGACATCGTTCTCTGCTCTACTGACACCGTTCTCTGCTCTACTGACACCGTCCTCTGCCCTACTGACATCGTCCACTGCTCTACTGACATCGTCCACTGCTCTACTGACACCGTCCACTGCTCTACTGACACCGTCCACTGCCCTGCTGACACCATCTACTGCCCTACTGACACTGTCCACTTCTCTACTGACACTGTCCACTTCTCTACAGACACCATCCACTGCCCTACTGACACCGTCTACTGCCCTACTGACACCGTCCACTTCAATACAGACACCGTCCACTGCTCTACTGACACCGTCCACTGCTCTACTGACACCGTCCACTGCTCTACTGACACCGTCCACTGCTCTACTGACACCGTCCTCTGCTCTACTGACACCGTCCTCTGCCCTACTGACACCGTCCACTGCTCTACTGACACCGTCCTCTGCCCTACTGACACCGTCCTCTGCCCTACTGACACCATCCACTGCTCTACTGACACCATCCACTGCTCTACTGACACCATCCACTGCTCTACTGACACCGTCCACTGCCCTGCTGACACCATCTACTGCTCTACTGACACCGTCCACTTCTCTACTGACACTGTCCACTGACCTACTGACACCATCCACTGCCTCACTGACACCATCCACTGCCCTACTGACACCATCCACTGCCCCACTGACACCGTCCACTGCCCTATTGACACCATCCACTGCTTTATTGAAACCGCACTCTGCCCCACTGACACCATTCTCTGCCCCACTGACACCATCCACTGCCCTACTGACACCATCAACTGCCCTACTGACGCAGTCCACTGCCCTACTGACACAGTTCACTGCCCCACTGACACAATCTACTGCCCTACTGACACCGTCCACTTCAATACAGACACCGTCCACTGCTCTACTGACACCGTCCTCTGCCCTACTGACACCGTCCACTGCTCTACTGACACCGTCCACTGCTCTACTGACACCGTCCACTGCTCTACTGACACCGTCCTCTGCCCTACTGACACCGTCCACTGCTCTACAGACACCGTCCTCTGCCCTACTGACACCGTCCACTGCTCTACTGACACCGTCCTCTGCTCTACTGACACCGTCCTCTGCCCTACTGACACCGTCCACTGCTCTACTGACACCGTCCACTGCTCTACTGACACCGTCCACTGACCTACTGACACCGTCCACTGCTCTACTGACACCGTCCACTGCTCTACTGACACCGTCCACTGCCCTACTGACACCGTCCACTGCTCTACTGACACCATCCACTGCTCTACTGACACCGTCCATTACCCTGCTGACACCATCTACTGCCCTACTGACACCGTCCACTTCTCTACAGACACCGTCCACTGCTCTACTGACACCGTCCACTGCTCTACTGACACCGTCCACTGCTCTACTGACACTGTCCACTGCTCTACAGACACCATCCACTGCTCTACTGACACCGTCCACTTCTCTACAGACACCGTCCACTGCTCTACTGACACCGTCCACTGCTCTACTGACACCGTCCACTGCCCTACTGACACTGTCCACTGCCCTACTGACACTGTCCACTGCTCTACTGACACTGTCCACTGCTCTACTGACACTGTCCACTGCTCTACTGACACCGTCCACTGCTCTACTGACACCGTCCACTGCCCTGCTGACACCATCTACTGCCCTACTGACACCGTCCACTTCAATACAGACACCATCCACTGCCCTACTGACACCGTCTACTGCCCTACTGACACCGTCCACTGCCCTACTGACACCGTCCACTGCTCTACTGACACCATCCACTGCTCTACTGACACCGTTCTCTGCTCTACTGACACCATCCTCTGCCCTACTGACACCGTCCTCTGCCCTACTGACACCGTCCACTGCTCTACTGACACCGTCCACTGCTCTACTGACACCGTCCACTGCTCTACTGACACCGTCCACTGCCCTGCTGACACCATCTACTGCCCTACTGACACTGTCCACTTCTCTACTGACACTGTCCACTTCTCTACTGACACTGTCCACTTCTCTACTGACACTGTCCACTTCTCTACAGACACCATCCACTGCCCTACTGACACCGTCTACTGCCCTACTGACACCGTCCACTGACCTACTGACACCATCCACTGCCTCACTGACACCATCCACTGCCCTACTGACACAGTCCACTGCCCCACTGACACCATCCACTGCCCAACTGACACCGTCCACTGCCCTATTGACACCATCCACTGCTTTATTGACACCGCACTCTGCCCCACTGACACCATTCTCTGCCCTACTGACACTGTTCACTGCCCTACTGACACCATCCACTGCCCCACTGACACCATCAACTGCCCTACTGACGCAGTCCACTGCCCTACTGACACAGTTCACTGCCCCACTGACACAATCTACTGCCCTTCTGACACCGTCCACTTCAATACAGACACCGTCCACTCCTCTACAGACACCGTCCTCTGCCCTACTGACACCATCCACTGCTCTACTGACACCGTCCTCTGCTCTACTGACACCATCCTCTGCCCTACTGACACCGTCCACTGCTCTACTGACACCGTCCACTGCTCTACTGACACCGTCCACTGCCCTACTGACACCGTCCACTGCTCTATTGACACCGTCCACTGCTCTACTGACACCGTCCTCTGCCCTACTGACACCGTCCACTGCTCTACTGACACCGTCCACTGCTCTACTGACACCGTCCACTGCTCTACTGACACCGTCCACTGACCTACTGACACCGTCCACTGCTCTACTGACACCGTCCACTGCTCTACTGACACCGTCCACTGCCCTACTGACACCGTCCACTGCTCTACTGACACCATCCACTGCTCTACTGACACCGTCCATTACCCTGCTGACACCATCTACTGCCCTACTGACACCGTCCACTTCTCTACAGACACCGTCCACTGCTCTACTGACACCGTCCACTGCTCTACTGACACCGTCCACTGCTCTACTGACACTGTCCACTGCTCTACAGACACCATCCACTGCTCTACTGACACCATACACTGCTCTACTGACACCGTCCATTGCTCTACTGACACCGTCCTCTGCTCTACTGACACCGTCCACTGCTCTACTGACACCGTCCACTGCTCTACTGACACCGTCCACTGCCCTACTGACACCGTCCACTTCTCTACAGACACCATCCACTGCTCTACTGACACCATCCACTGCTCTACTGACACCGTCCATTGCTCTACTGACACCGTCCTCTGCTCTACTGACACCGTCCACTGCTCTACTGACACCGTCCACTGCCCTACTGACACCGTCCACTGCTCTACTGACACCGTCCATTGCTCTACTGACACCATCCACTGCTCTACTGACACCGTCCTCTGCTCTACTGACACCGTCCACTGCCCTACTGACACCGTCCACTGCTCTACTGACACCGTCCACTGCTCTACTGACACCGTCCACTGCTCTACTGACACCATCCACTGCTCTACTGACACCGTCCACTTCTCTACAGACACCGTCCACTGCTCTACTGACACCGTCCACTGCTCTACTGACACCGTCCACTGCCCTACTGACACCGTCCACTGCCCTACTGACACTGTCCACTGCTCTACTGACACTGTCCACTGCTCTACTGACACCGTCCACTGCCCTACTGACACTGTCCACTGCTCTACTGACACCGTCCACTGCCCTGCTGACACCATCTACTGCCCTACTGACACCGTCCACTTCAATACAGACACCATCCACTGCCCTACTGACACCGTCTACTGCCCTACTGACACCGTCCACTGCCCTACTGACACCGTCCACTGCTCTACTGACATCATCCACTGCTCTACTGACACCGTTCTCTGCTCTACTGACACCATCCTCTGCCCTACTGACACCGTCCTCTGCCCTACTGACACCGTCCACTGCTCTACTGACACCGTCCACTGCTCTACTGACACCGTCCACTGCTCTACTGACACCGTCCACTGCCCTGCTGACACCATCTACTGCCCTACTGACACTGTCCACTTCTCTACTGACACTGTCCACTTCTCTACTGACACTGTCCACTTCTCTACTGACACTGTCCACTTCTCTACAGACACCATCCACTGCCCTACTGACACCGTCTACTGCCCTACTGACACCGTCCACTGACCTACTGACACCATCCACTGCCTCACTGACACCATCCACTGCCCTACTGACACAGTCCACTGCCCCACTGACACCATCCACTGCCCTACTGACACCATCCACTGCTTTATTGACACCGCACTCTGCCCCACTGACACCATTCTCTGCCCTACTGACACCATCCACTGCTCTACTGACACCATCCACTGCTCTACTGACACCATCCACTGCTCTACTGACACCGTCCACTGCCCTACTGACACCGTTCACTTCTCTACAGACACCATCCACTGCTCTACTGACACCGTCCACTGCCCTACTGACACTGTCCACTGCTCTACTGACACCGTCCACTGCCCTGCTGACACCATCTACTGCCCTACTGACACCGTCCACTTCAATACAGACACCGTCCACTGCTCTACTGACACCGTCCACTGCTCTACTGACACCGTCCACTGCTCTACTGACACCGTCCTCTGCCCTACTGACACCGTCCACTGCTCTACAGACACCGTCCTCTGCCCTACTGACACCGTCCACTGCTCTACTGACACCATCCACTGCTCTACTGACACCATCCACTGCTCTACTGACACCGTCCACTACCCTGCTGACACCATCTACTGCCCTACTGACACCGTCCACTGCTCTACTGACACCGTCCACTGCTCTACTGACACCGTCCTCTGCCCTACTGACACCGTCCACTGCTCTACTGACACCGTCCTCTGCTCTACAGACACCGTTCTCTGCCCTACTGACACCATCCACTTCTCTACAGACACCATCCACTGCTCTACTGACGCAGTCCACTGCCCCACTGACACAATCCACTGCCCTACTGACACCGTCTACTGCCCTACTGACACCATCCACTGCCTTACTGACACAGTCCACTGCCCCACTGACACCATCCACTGCCCCACTGACACCATCTACTGCCCTACTGACACCGTCCACTTCTCTACTGACACTGTCCACTTCTCTACAGACACCATCCACTGCTCTACTGACGCAGTCCACTGCCCCACTGACGCAATCCACTGCCCTACTGACACCGTCTACTGCCCTACTGACACCGTCCACTGCCCCACTGACACCATCCACTGCCCCACTGACACCATCCACTGCCCCACTGACACCATCCACTGCCCCACTGACACCGTCCACTGCCCTATTGACACCATCCACTGCTTTATTGACACCGCACTCTGCCCCACTGACACCATTCTCTGCCCCACTGACACTGTTCACTGCCCTACTGACACCATCCACTGCCCCACTGACACCATCAACTGCCCTACTGACGCAGTCCACTGCCCTACTGACACAGTTCACTGCCCCACTGACACAATCTACTGCCCTTCTGACACCGTCCACTTCAATACAGACACCGTCCACTCCTCTACAGACACCGTCCTCTGCCCTACTGACACCATCCACTGCTCTACTGACACCGTCCTCTGCTCTACTGACACCATCCTCTGCCCTACTGACACCGTCCACTGCTCTACTGACACCGTCCACTGCTCTACTGACACCGTCCACTGCCCTACTGACACCGTCCACTGCTCTATTGACACCGTCCACTGCTCTACTGACACCGTCCACTGCCCTACTGACACCGTCCACTGCTCTACTGACACCATCCACTGCTCTACTGACACCGTCCACTGCCCTGCTGACACCATCTATTGCCCTACTGACACCGTCCACTTCTTTACAGACACCATCCACTGCTCTACTGACACCGTCCACTGCTCTACTGACACCGTCCACTGCTCTACTGACACCGTCCTCTGCCCTACTGACACCGTCCACTGCTCTACTGACACCGTCCTCTGCTCTACAGACACCGTTCTCTGCCCTACTGACACCATCCACTTCTCTACAGACACCATCCACTGCTCTACTGACGCAGTCCACTGCCCCACTGACACAATCCACTGCCCTACTGACACCGTCTACTGCCCTACTGACACCATCCACTGCCTTACTGACACAGTCCACTGCCCCACTGACACCATCCACTGCCCCACTGACACCGTCCACTGCTCTACAGACACCGTCCTCTGCACTACTGACACCGTCCTCTGCTCTACTGACACCGTCCTCTGCTCTACTGACACCATCCTCTGCCCTACTGACACCGTCCACTGCCCTACTGACACCGTCCACTGCTCTACTGACACCGTCCACTGCTCTACTGACACCGTCCACTGCCCTACTGACACCGTCCACTGCTCTACTGACACCGTCCACTGCTTTACTGACACCGTCCACTGCTCTACTGACACCGTCCACTGCCCTACTGACACCGTCCACTGCTCTACTGACACCATCCACTGCTCTACTGACACCGTCCACTGCCCTGCTGACACCATCTACTGCCCTACTGACACCGTCCACTTCTCTACAGACACCATCTACTGCCATACTGACACCTTCCACTGCCCTACTGACACCGTCCACTGCCCTATTGACACCATCCACTGCTCTACTGACACCGTCCTCTGCCCTCCTGACACCGTCCTCTGCCCTACTGACACCGTCCACTGCCCTATTGACACCATCCACTGCTCTACTGACACCGTCCTCTGCCCTACTGACACCTTCCACTGCTCTACAGACACCGTCCTCTGCCCTACTGACACCATCCACTGCTCTACTGACACCGTCCTCTGCTCTACTGACACCATCCTCTGCCCTACTGACACCGTCCACTGCTCTACTGACACCGTCCACTGCTCTACTGACACCGTCCACTGCCCTACTGACACCGTCCACTGCCCTACTGACACCGTCCACTGCCCCACTGACACCGTCCTCTGCCCCACTGACACCATTCTCTGCCCCACAGACACCATTCTCTGCCCTACTGACACCATCCACTGCCCCACTGACACCTTCCACTGCCCTACTGACACCGTCCACTGCCCTACTGACACCATCCACTGCTCTACTGACACCGCACTCTGCCCCACTGACACCATTCTCTGCCCCACTGACACCATTCTCTGTCCCACTGACACCATTCTCTGCACTACTGACACCATCCACTGCCCCACTGACACCATCCACTGCCCCACTGACACCATCCACTGCCCTACTGATGCAGTCCACTGCCCCACTGACACCGTCCACTACTCTACAGACATCATCCACTGCCCTACTGACACCATCCACTGCCCTACTGACACCATCCACTGCCCTACTGACACCATCCACTGCCCTACTGACACCATCCACTGCCCTACTGACACTGTCCACTGCCCCACTGACACCGTCCACTGCCCTACTGACACAGTCCACTGCCTCACTGACACCATCCACTGCCCTACTGACACCATCCACTGCCCCACTGACACCTTCCACTGCCCTACTGACACCGTCCACTGCCCTACTGACACCATCCACTGCTCTATTGACACCATCCACTGCTCTACTGACACCATCCACTGCTCTACTGACACCGTCCATTGCTCTACTGACACCGTCCTCTGCTCTACTGACACCATCCACTGCCCTGCTGACACCATCTACTGCCCTACTGACACCGTCCACTTCAATACAGACACCGTCCACTGCTCTACTGACACCGTCCTCTGCCCTACTGACACCGTCCACTGCTCTACAGACACCGTCCTCTGCCCTACTGACACCGTCCACTGCTCTACTGACACCATCCACTGCCCTGCTGACACCATCTACTGCCCTACTGACACCGTCCACTTCTCTACTGACACTGTCCACTTCTCTACAGACACCATCCACTGCCCTACTGACACCGTCTACTGCCCTACTGACACCGTCCACTGACCTACTGACACAGTCCACTGCCCCACTGACACCATCCACTGCCCCACTGACACCGTCCACTGCCCTATTGACACCATCCACTGCTTTATTGACACCGCACTCTACCCCACTGACACCATTCTCTGCCCCACTGACACCGTCCACTGCCCTACTGACACCATCCACTGCCCCACTGACACCATCCACTGCCCTACTGATGCAGTCCACTGCCCTACTGACGCAGTTCACTGCCCCACTGACACAATCTACTGCCCTACTGACACCGTCCACTTCAATACAGACACCGTCCACTGCTCTACTGACACCGTCCACTGCTCTACTGACACCGTCCACTGCTCTACTGACACCGTCCTCTGCCCTACTGACACCGTCCTCTGCCCTACTGACACCGTCCTCTTCCCTACTGACACCGTCCACTGCTCTACTGACACCGTCCACTGCTCTACTGACACCGTCCACTGCTCTACTGACACCGTCCTCTGCCCTACTGACACCGTCCACTGCTCTACAGACACCGTCCTCTGCCCTACTGACACCGTCCACTGCTCTACTGACACCGTCCACTGCTCTACTGACACCGTCCACTGCTCTACTGACACCATCCACTGCCCCACTGACACCTTCCACTGCCCTACTGACACCGTCCACTGCCCTACTGACACCATCCACTGCTCTACTGACACCGCACTCTGCCCCACTGACACCATTCTCTGCCCCACTGACACCATTCTCTGTCCCACTGACACCATTCTCTGCACTACTGACACCATCCACTGCCCCACTGACACCGTCCACTGCCCCACTGACACCATCCACTGCCCTACTGATGCAGTCCACTGCCCCACTGACACCGTCCACTGCTCTACAGACATCATCCACTGCCCTACTGACACCATCCACTGCCCTACTGACACCATCCACTGCCCTACTGACACTGTCCACTGCCCTACTGACACTGTCCACTGCCCCACTGACACCGTCCACTGCCCTACTGACACAGTCCACTGCCCCACTGACACCATCCACTGCCCTACTGACACCATCCACTGCCCCACTGACACCATCCACTGCTCTACTGACCCCATTCTCTGCCCCACTGACACCATCCACTGCCCTACTGACACCATCCACTGCCCTACTGACACCATCCACTGCCCCACTGACACCATCCACTGCCCTACTGACACAGTCCACTGCCCCACTGACACCATCCACTGCCCTACTGACACAGTCCACTGCCCCACTGACACCATCCACTGCCCTACTGACACCATCCACTGCCCCACTGACACCATCCACTGCTCTACTGACACTGTCCACTGCCCTACTGACACCGTCCACTGACCTACTGACACCGTCCACTGATCTACTGACACCATCCACTGCCCCACTGACACCATCCACTGCCCTACTGACAACATCCACTTCCCCACTGACACCAACCACTGCCCTACTTACACAGTCCACTGCCCCACTGACACCATCCACTGCCCCACTGACACCATCCACTGCCCCACTGACACCATCCACTGCCCCACTGACACCATCCACTGCTCTACTGACACCGTCCACTGCCCCACTGACACCATCCACTGCTCTACTGACACCGTCCACTGCTCTACTGACACCGTCCACTGCCCTACTGACACCGTTCACTGACCTACTGACACCATCCACTGACCTACTGACACCGTCCACTGATCTACTGACACCGTTCACTGACCTACTGACACCATCCACTGCTCTATAGACTCCATCCACTGCCCCACTGACACCGTCCACTGCCCCACTGACACCGTCCACTTCCCTACTGACACCGTCCACTGCCCTACTGACACTGTCCACTGACCTACTGACACCGTTCACTTCTCTATAGATACCATCCACTGCCCCACTGACACCGTCCTCTGCCCCACTGACACCATTCTCTGCCCCACGGACACCATTCTCTGCCCTAGTGACACCATCCACTGCCCCACTGACACCTTCCACTGCCCTACTGACACTGTCCACTGCCCTACTGACACCATCCACTGCTCTACTGACACCGCACTCTGCCCCACTGACACCATTCTTTGCCCCACTGACACCATTCTCTGCCCTACTGACACCATCCACTGCCCCACTGACACCGTCCACTGCCCCACTGACACCATCCACTGCCCTACTGACACAGTCCACTGCCCTACTGACACCATCCACTGCCCCACTGACACCATCCACCGCTGTACTGACACCATCCACTGCCTCCCTGACACCGTCCACTGCCCTACTGACACCGTCCACTGCCCTACTGACACCGTCCACTTCTCCACAGACATCATTCACTGCCCTACTGACACCATCCACTGCCCTACTGACACCATCCACTGCCCTACTGACACCATCCACTGCCCTACTGACACCGTCCACTGCCCCACTGACACCATCCACTGCCCTACTGACACAGTCCACTGCCCCACTGACACCATCCACTGCTCTACTGACACCGTCCACTGCTCTACTGACACCGTCCACTGCCCTACTGACACGGTCCACTGCCCCACTGACACCATCCACTGCCCTACTGACACCATCCACTGCCCCACTGACACCATCCACTGCCCTACTGACACAGTGCACTGCCCCACTGACACCATCCACTGCCCTACTGACACCATCCACTGCCCCACTGACACCATCCACTGCTCTACTGACACCGTCCACTTCAATACAGACACCGTCCTCTGCTCTACTGACACCATCCACTGCCCCACTGACACCATCCACTGCTCTACTGACACCGTCCACTGCTCTACTGACACCGTCCACTGCCCTACTGACACCATCCACTGCCCTACTGACACAGTGCACTGCCCCACTGACACCATCCACTGCCCTACTGACACCATCCACTGCCCCACTGACACCATCCACTGCTCTACTGACACCGTCCACTTCAATACAGACACTGTCCACTGCCCTACTGACACCATCCACTGCCCCACTGACACCATCCACTGCTCTACTGACACCGTCCACTGCTCTACTGACACCGTCCACTGCCCTACTGACACCGTCCACTGCCCTACTGACACCGTCCACTGCCCTACTGACACCATCCACTGCCCTACTGACACCGTCCACTGCCCTACTGACACCGTCCACTGCCCTACTGACACCGTCCACTGCCCTACTGACACCGTCAACTGCCCTACTGACACTGTCCACTGACCTACTGACACCGTCCACTGCTCTGCAGACACCATCCACTGCCCCACTGACACCGTCCACTGCCCCACTGACACCGTCGACTGCCCCACTGACACCATCCTCTGCCCCTCTAACACCGCCTTTTGCCCCACTGACACTGTCCTCTGCCCTACTGACACTGTCCTCTGCCCTACTGACACGGTCCTCTGCCCTACTGACACGGTCATCTGCCCTACAGACACCATCCACTGCCCTACTGACACCGTTCACTGCCCCACTGACACTGCACTCTGCCCCACTGATACCATTCTCTGCCACACTGACACTGTCCACTGCCCTACTGACACTGTCCACTGCCCTACTGACACCATCAACTGCCCTACTGACACTGTCCACTGCCCTACTGACACCATCCACTGCCCTACTGACAAAGTCCACTGCCCCACTGACACCATCCACTGCCCTACTGACACCATCCACTGCCCTACTGACACCATCCACTGCCCTACTGACACCATCCACTGCCCTACTGACACCATCCACTGCCCTATTGACACCATCCACTGCCCTACTGACACCGTCCACTGCCCCACTGACACCGCACTCTGCCTCACTGACACCATCCTCTGCCCCTCTAATGCCTCGTACACACGGTCGGATTTTCCGATGGAAAATGTCTGATCGGAGCGTGTTGTCGGAAATTCCGACCGTGTGTGGGCTCCATCGGACATTTTCCATCAGATTTTCCGATACACAAAGTTGGACAGCAGGAGATAAAATTTTCCGACAACAAAATCCGTTGTCGGAAATTCTGATCGTGTGTACACAAATCCGACGGACAAAGTGCCACGCATGCTCAGAATAAATAAAGAGATGAAAGCTATTGGCCACTGCCCCATTTATAGTCCCGACGTACATGTTTTACGTCACCGCGTTTAGAGCGATCGGATTTTCCGACAACTTTGTGTGACCGTGTGTATGCAAGACAAGTTTGAGCCAACATCCGTCAGAAGAAATCCTAGGATTTTGTTGTCGGAATGTCCGAACAAAGTCCGACCGTGTGTACGCCCTATAACACTGCCTTTTGCCCCACTGACACTGTCCTCTGCCCTACTGACACCATCCTCTGCCCTACTGACACCGTCCTCTGCCCTACTGACACCGTCCTCTGCCCCACTGACACCGTCCACTGCTCTTCTGACACCGTCCACTGATCTACTGACACCGTCCACTGCCCTACTGACACCATCCACTGCCCTATTGACACCATCCACTGCCCTACTGACACCGTCCACTGCCCTACTGACACCGTCCTCTGCCCTACTGACACCGTCCTCTGCCCCACTGACACCGTCCACTGCTCTTCTGACACCGTCCACTGATCTACTGACACCGTCCACTGCCCTACTGACACCATCCACTGCCCTATTGACACCATCCACTGCCCTACTGACACCGTCCACTGCCCCACTGACACCACACTCTGCCTCACTGACACCATCCTCTGCCCCTCTCACACTGCCTTTTGCCCTACTGACACCGTCCTCTGCCCTACTGACACCGTCCTCTGCTCTACTGACACCGTCCTCTGCTCTACTGACACCGTCCACTGCTCTACTGACACCGTCCTCTGCTCTACTGACACCGTCCTCTGCTCTACTGACACCGTCCTCTGCTCTACTGACACCGTCCTCTGCTCTACTGACACCGTCCTCTGCTCTACTGACACCGTCCACTGCTCTACTGACACCATCCACTGCCCTACTGACACCGTCCACTGCCCCACTGACACCACACTCTGCCTCACTGACACCATCCTCTGCCCCTCTCACACTGCCTTTTGCCCTACTGACACCGTCCTCTGCCCTACTGACACCGTCCTCTGCCCCACTGACACCGTCCTCCGCCCCACTGACTGACAGTGTCCATTTTTAAGGTAGGCTAGGCTTTTATTAATCTAATCATATTTAATGGGCACACAAATGCTTTTGTTTTATTTAACCATGCCCCTTTAAGTCCACCCCCCTCTCCACTGTTAACACAATTTGGCCACAGCCTCTGTTCACTGCAGCACGCTATGTGCCTCCTTACTACTCTCCTAGGATAACTCAAAGGTGTCCCAAGTTTCTTACAATCCTATAGCATGTTCTACAAAAAAAAGGCAGTGCGCCACTAAAGTGTTCGGGTTTGGCTTGACGAAAAGGTGGCTTAGGTCCCCCTCCCCCCGGCCTGATTTCTGCTGAGCAGAGGATCACAACACACTAATACAGAGAGAGATTGAGATACTACTACTAGTTGTAATAAAATATACATTTTAAAATAAAAATACATACCTTCCCAGAATTCCTCACTTTTGTTCAGCCACTCTTGTACTCCAGGCACCCCTGCCAGACAAGATAGACAACTTAGTGACATCACTTTTCTTCATTATACATGTAAGGACCCTGCCATGAGCTGGTGTGTAGTTTAGATTTAGCGTAGCCAGCCTGAGCTCTGTTCTTGTTATCTGGGTTTGTTAGTTTTTAGACGTGTACAGTTCGTTTTTTTCCAAATTCAGACGCATTTTCGTTTTTCAGAAATTCGGAAATTGGGTCTGCAAGTACCTGTGTATTGTCTTGTTGAGTACCTGTGTATTGTCTTGTTGAGTACCTGTGTATTGTCTGGTTGAGTACCTGTGTATTGTCTTGTTGAGTACCTGTGTATTGTCTTGTTGAGTACCTGTGTATTGTCTTGTTGAGTACCTGTGTATTGTCTTGTTGAGTACCTGTGTATCGTCCGGTTGAGTGCCTGTGTATTGTCTTGTTGATTACCTGTGTATTGTCTGGTTTAGTACCTGTGTATTGTCTTGTTGGGTACCTGTGTATTGTCTGGTTGAGTACCTGTGTATTGTCTGGTTGAGTACCTGTGTATTGTCTTGTTGAGTTCCTGTGTATTGTCTTGTTGAGTACCTGTGTATTGTCTTGTTGAGTACCTGTGTATTGTCTTGTTGAGTACCCGTGTATCGTCTGGTTGAGTGCCTGTGTATTGTCTTGTTGAGCACCTGTGTATTGTCTTGTGGGTAACCTGTGTATTGTCTTTTTGAGTATTAGTGTATTGTCTTGTTGGATACCTGTGTATTGTCTGGTTGAGTACCTGTGTATTGTCTTGTTGAGTACCTGTGTATTGTCTGGTTGAGTACCTGTGTATTGTCTTGTTGAGTACCTGTGTATTGTCTTGTTGAGTATTAGTGTATTGTCTGGTTGAGTACCTGTGTATTGTCTGGTTGAGTATCTGTGTATTGTCTGGTTGAGTACCTGTGTATCGTCTGGTTGAGTATCTGTGTATTGTCTGTTTGAGTGCCTGTGTATCGTCTTGTTGAGTGCCTGTGTATTGTCTGGTTAATACCTGTGTATTGTCTTGTTGGGTACCTGTGTATTGTCTTGTTGGGTACCTGTGTATTGTCTTGTTGGGTACCTGTGTATTGTCTGGTTGAGTACCTGTGTATTGTCTTGTTGAGTTCCTGTGTATTGTCTTGTTGAGTTCCTGTGTATTGTCTTGTTGAGTACCTGTGTATTGTCTTGTTGAGTACCTGTGTATTGTCTTGTTGAGTACCTGTGTATTGTCTTGTTGAGTACCCGTGTATTGTCTGGTTGAGTGCCTGTGTATTGTCTTGTTGAGCACCTGTGTATTGTCTTGTGGGTTACCTGTGTATTGTCTTGTTGGGTACCTGTGTATTGTCTTGTTGAGTACCTGTGTATTGTCTTGTTGAGTACCTGTGTATTGTCTTGTTGAGTACCTGTGTATTGTCTTGTTGAGTACCTGTGTATTGTCTTGTTGAATTCCATGTGTATCGTCTGGTTGAGTGCCTGTGTATTGTCTTGTTGAGTACCTGTGTATTGTCTTGTGGGTTACCTGTGTATTGTCTTTTTGAGTATTATGCCCCGTACACACGGTCGGATTTTCCGATAGACAATGTCCGATCGGAGCGTGACGTCGGAAATTCCGACCGTGTGTGGGCGCCATCGGACATTTTCCATCGGATTTTCCGACACACAAAGTTGGAGAGCAGGAAATAAAATTTTCCGACAACAAAATCCGATCGCGTCAATTCCGACCATGTGTGGCCTGTTCCGACGCACAAAGTGCCACGCATGCTCAGAAGAAGTTCCGACACCACTTTCGTCACGCTGCAATGTTCAAAATGGTTTAATACAGCGCACTCTCTTCTTCTTTATAATGTGACAAGAATTAAGTAGTTTTGCTGCTCATATTCACACACACTTCTCACAAAGTTTTATTTGTGTTTTTTTAGTGGGATTCCCTGAATATATTGTTATTAGTTGTCACATCTGACAGTTTTATATTTTTTATTTTTTTTTTTTTGGATTTTAAGCCTTTTTTTTTTCTTTAATGTTTGGATTTTTTCCAAGGCTGATCTTTGTTCAATGTTATTTTTATTTTTACTCCAGAATATTTTTGGGTGTGTTTTGTGTGTCAAGTTACCCCAACACCATTGATATCTTTTATTATTTAATCTCAAGGAGATTGTTTGGTGTTGGTGTCCCTTGTTCATTTCACATTGTATATTTGAAATGTACCTGAATCCTCACAAACCAACTGTCCTTTTTGAAGTAAAACACATAGGAGAGTATAATTCAAAACAAAAATCCTTTATTAAGGGATCAGAACCAAACAAAGAGGAAGGCAACACTGGATCAACAGGAGAAATTAGTGAAGCCTGGGACCCCCACGGCAGACATCAATTCTTCAACATCAAAATTGGTGGCCTGAGGAGGCCATATCTAAGGGAGGGCAGTCTGGTCCAGAATTCGCAGAGATCCGGATAGCAGCAGATGACATCTGTGTCCCCAGGCTGTGGTACCACAAGAGGCTGCATCTTTTGGCCGACCAGACTGAACCCAGGGCAATCACTGTCTGGTCTTCCTTCCACGCTTCCTTCCGGGCTGTGGCTGTGCAGTTGGAGATGTGGCAGGAGGAGGAGTAGGACCTGGAGGAGGAGGAGGACTGGGGGGACCTGGAGGAGGACTGGGGGGACCTGGAGGAGGACTGGGGGGACCTGGAGGAGGACTGGGAGGACCTGGAGGAGAGGGAGGAGGAGGAGGAGGACCTGCAGGAGGAGGAGGAGGACCAACGCGAAGGTGTGTCTGAGGTGTAATTTGGCCCCTCATACCTTTCTCCAGAGCCTCCGATATGAGGGCCTCACAAAAGACTTTTTGGCCCTCCTCCATCCTCTGCATTTTATAGGCTATGAAGGCAGCAATGTTCTCCTCCATGGTGTGTGGTGCTCCCAGGACCTCTGTAGCCCTCCAAAAGAATGCTATAGCAGCCTCCTCTAGGGTACTCCTCCTACTGCCACTTTCTCTTTTCAGGGGGGGTGGAGGGACCTGCAGATCAGCCAGCCGGCTCGGCCCGGCCACCTCCTGGCTGAGACTTCCCTGTGTATGAAAAAGGGACATGGTTGTAATGTTTTGCATCATCAATCACAATCCTAAATTAGTACTCCCAACTAACATCTAGTTAACATCATTGATTGTACAAGCAGAAATATTTAGAGGAATGCTATACCTGGCTCAAGCTGGGCTCCTCCACATATCGCCTGGAAGGCCCAGGTTGGGCGTCAGAAGCCTCAGCCGGGGGGAAGGAAGCGTGGAAGGAAGACTTGAGAGGGATGGCCTGGGTTCAGTCTGGCCTGCCAGAAAATGCAGCCTGTCGTAGTACAACATCCTGGGGACATAGATGTCATCTGCTGCTCCGGATCTCTGTGAATCCAGGACTTTCTTGCGCTCCCTTAGATATGTACTCCTCAGGCCACCAATGAAGATCTTTAAATAGGTGATGTCTGCCGTGGGGATCACCCGCTTCACAATTTCACACAATTACTCCAGTGCTGCCTTCCTCTTTGCTTGGTTCTTGAAATAGGGGTGGGTAATCTCCCACAGACAGGGCAGCTCACTTAGCATCTCTACGAATACTGACATGAAGTCATTGTCTTTCATTAAGATATCCATGTTCACTGCAAGACACAACACAAGACAAAGCCTAATGTCAGACAAAACGCTCCTAATCTTGTTACAATATAGGCCTCAATCTAGAAGCAGTATAGGCACAAGTTTGTCTCTTACCTTCGTTCTTACGATCGGCGCGTCCAATGCTCCTTCCTCACAGATCGTACATAATACGCACGCGTGTTACGCTTTATAGACACTGCGCATGCGTGTAACTCCGCCCGCCCCTGACGTTCTTTCTAGTCTATTCCCCGCCCCTTTTCGTTTGGCGCAGTGGGTGAAGAGCACATGGCGGAGTTACAGCAGGTGCATGCTAATTCTAGCAACGAGGAGGAGGAAAGCCCGGATCCAGGCACGTCCCGATCCAGAAGGAGACGTTTTAAGGCCACAAATATGTCCTTTGGGGAGATGTTGGAGATGGTCGACATCATGAGGAAGTCCGACTATGACTGAAAATATGGGCCTTACCCACACCCCAACATCCGAAAGGCAAAAATCATTGCTAAAGTGATCAAAAGCCTTCACAGGAATTTCGGGGTACGAAGATCTAAAGATTAGCTCAGGAAGCGGTGGTCGGACCTGAAGTTGAGAGAGCCAGAGCAGTACCGAAAGATCCGGAGAGTGCTGCAAAAAAGTAAGTAGTTGTGCTGTGTTCCTATTCTTTCTGTCTTTATTCCGTTCGTTCTGCTCCATATGCTTTTATTAATTGTAACGTTTAAAAGGGCAACTTTAATGTTCATGGGCCCATTATTCGTTCGTATCAAACATTTTTCTTTCGGCCTCTAGAACACCATTGTTTAGGCCATATGCATTTTCACACATTTTTTGGGGCCTACTTGGATGCCAAATATTTGTTTGTGTAGATGGGTTTGTTACTAGAATGAAATGCCAACTAGATTCTGTGTAAGGAGAGGACACTGAGCAGCTGTTTTTCACATCTGGACACTGGAGCACTAGTGTGGGACTCCAGAACACCATTTTTATTAGGGGGGGCACACAGGTGCTCCAGTGTATACTATAGGGGGGGCTACATCTGTGAAGCTTGTACCAAACAGGTAAAGTATTGCAGCTTGACAAAGGCCACTAAAAAATATACATCTTGGAACTCTGCTAAAATAGACAATTGTACCCCACTTCCAAGCAATGTTTCCTATTTCTAGTTCTGCCATCAAATATCTGTGTGCTAAGTATACCATTTTTGTTTTACATAGGGGAGAAAAGACTCGGAGGACACCCCTCATCCCAGGAGAACACAGACCCCCCACCTATGGAAGAAGGTGAAATACCACCAACACAAGAAGAAGAGCAGGAGGAAGAAGAAGATGTGGTGGAGATTGGCACCACAACAGGTGAGTGTCTGCGACCACAGGCTCAGGTAAAAGAGATGGATGGTGGCAGATTTTTGAGACCTTTTTTTTTGTTCTTTATCTCTTTTTAGGTGATTGTGATGTGAGGGATAGAGAACGTTTCACATCTGAAAGTGCCCAGATACTGATCGGGGAGATCATGGGGTGTAATCTCGAATTGCACAACATACAGCAACAAATCAGTAATGTTATTAAAAAAAATAATAACATCATTGATGTTTTGGGGCAAATTTAAACCCCACAAAATCACCTGTTTTATTGTGGTCCAATCTTCTAAAATTTTTTTCAATGTTTAGAAAAGCCAAATTTGGAGGATGCACGCAGTGTGCCAACATGTGCTATCTGCCATCACGGGAGATCAATGGACGCGTTTTGGGGGTGCAACCCCTTCCTCAATTATAAAGTCGCGTTGAGGAAGGGCTTGCTCCCTCAAAACACGTCCCTTGATCCCCCCTGATGGCAGATAGCACATGTTGACATTCGTAAATTGGTGTGCATCTTCCAAATTTGGCTTTTCCAGGGGTGATTTCCACCCATCTGAACGCTATATCAAATACAGTTCCTAAATACTGATGTCTGATATAGCCTTCAGGTTTTACCATATGTGAACTTTGTAAGTTCAAGTTTTTTGGCTTTCTTGTTGGTTTTACACAGGCCTGTTTTATCTGAAATGGATATTTCGATTTTTGATAATGCTACTGCAAAAATTGTTATACAACAAACATGTTGGTTTGTTTTAAAAACCTTTGGTAAATGCACATGTTATTGTGCAGGTTTAAAAAAGTGGCTTACTCAAGAATGTGTGGATTATTGTCTCAACACTACAACACTTTTGGGGTGATGTAATTGCTGTTTTATGCAAAAATGGGGGTTATTTCCTAAGGGCAAATACACTTTGCACTACAAGTGCAGGTTCAGTGCAGTTGCAAGTGCACTTGTAGTGAAATGTGTTTTTGCATTTAGGAAGTACTAGCCAACAGTGTTTTTTATAAGGTTACCCAATCACGACATTTTCTGCACTCAACACATTTCTGTCAGGGTCAGCTAAAACAAACACAAGCAGTAAATGTCCACAAAGAATTTCTTTTGGTTGTTTTTTATTTGAAAAAGGTTTCACAGATTGTCTGGCATATTGATAGCCCCCCTACCCGCAAAGAACTCCAGGTATCGTAACCGGACATCACGGGCACTCAGGGAGGGCAAGCCAGGACGGCCACTTTCAAGCGCCATCAGTGTTGATGGATTTGGGATTCCGGCCTCAGGCCCAACTGAGTCAGCATAGTTGGCTGAATGTTTTCTTAAAAAAATACAGCAGGCAAGTATTATATGGTTCAGTTTATACTCCGCCATATGGATGGGTGTCAGAAATAATCGGAACCGGCTGGCCAGGATTCCAAATGTGTTCTCCACCACTCTTCGGGCTCTGGCCAGCCGGTAATTAAAAACCCTCTGTTCCGGGGTGAGGGTCCTCATCGGGAATGGCCGCATCAGGTGGTCCCCCAGCGCAAATGCTTCATCAGCAACGAACACAAATGGGAGACCTTCAACATTGTCCTCTGGAGGTGGCAAGTCCAAGCTGCCATTCTGGAGACGCCTGTAGAACTCCGTCTGGGCGATGACTCCACCATCGGACATCCGGCCATTCTTTCCCACGTCCACATACAGGAACTCGTAATTAGCCGACACCACCGCCAACGTCACTGTACTATTAAACCCCTTGTAATTATAATAGTACGACCCCGAGTTGGGTGGTGGGATGATGTGGACATGTTTCCCATCAATTGCCCCTCCGCAGTTAGGAAAGTCCCACCGCTGGGCAAAGTGGGAGGCCACAGTCTGCCATTCCTGTGGCGTTGAAGGAAACTGTTGAGGAAAAAACAATAAACATTACTATTTTTTCACAGAAACATGGCAAGCAGATTATACACAAACATTATGGGGCAACCTCCAGATAGCATTTATTAAGGGGAAGTTAACAACAACAAAGTATAAGGTACACCTATCATATTCCCCCTCCCCCCCTCATGTGCCATTTCTAACATTATAGGGGGGGAACTCTTGGACAGGTCACCCTCTTCACTTCATTAAGAGATGAATGCCTAAATACAGGGTATTACTTGGAACAGCCCCTCCTTAGTTACACTATTGGCAGCCCACTGGACAGGTAAGAAGTGTCTGAATACAAAGATATAAATACACACTGTACACATTTGAGGACATTTGGACATTCTGCTATTACCTATCAAGATAATAATAGGATACAAAAACTTTAAACAGTACCATTGGAAAGTATACAGGCAGGCCCTTGCACTACATGCTTTGGGGAATTCATCCATAAATCTGAGCACTAAAGAGATGGATATAGTGTGTATGGGTTTGGCAAAGTCAGCAGATAGATGATTGAGGATAGAGAATTGGGATCAGCTGACTTAGCAGTTGGGGGGAGGGAGGGTTACAAAAAATTTGGGGACACCACAAAAAAAAGCCTCTGGCACTCTGCCTGAATTTAAATAAAAAATAACATTTCCAAACATTTTAGGGGGTGTTTGGGGTAAAGCACTACTATAGAGCTGATAAAATACATTGTTAAGTGACTACATGAGGTGAATATAGGGGCAGGAGACACCATGCTGGAGAGGTTATTGAAGGGCAAATATGTATGAAGGACATAAAATAATAATTACATAAAAATCCAGCATGCATGAGGACAAAGGGGACATTCGCAGCATATTACAATCATGGTAATTAGGGAATGAGGAAAGAAATACAATATATTAGCAAACACTCAATACAATAAAATGTGATATAAAAGGAAAAAAATCTTACCTTCATATACTCCTTCTGCAGGACCTGGATGATGGCAGAACAGGTCTCTGGGATAATGATCCCCAGAGCCTGGGGGGAGATGCCTGTCGAGAACTTGAGGTCCTGCAGGCTTCTCCCTGTGGCCAAATACCGCAAAGTAGCGACCAACCTCTGCTCCGGAGTGATGGCTTGCCTCATGCAGGTATCCTGCCTGCTGATATAGGGGGTCAGCGAAGCCACCAAACGGTGAAACACGGGGTCCGTCATCCTGAGAAAGTTCCTGAAATCATCAGGATTATTCTCACGGATCTCACGGAGCAAAGGCATATGACAGAACTGGTCACGCTGAAGCAACCAATTCTTGGTCCATGAACTCCTCCCCACCCTGTTCATGGACTGGACTTGTGTAAAGGTCAGGACCCCAACACCAAGCCCCCGCACAGCACGAACTCTACGAGGAGTACGCATACGAAACATGGCTAGAAAACGGTCGGCTGCTCAGAACGAAGTAACAGAACGCACTGAAGAACAGCAAGGCCTGTGAAGAGCGACCTGAAAAACAGCAACGAGCAGGCAAGATCACACAGAAAACTCCGATATGAACTGACTGCACGCACTGAAGAGCAGATACAAACCCACAAGCACAAACTGAACGGCAGAAAACGATCTGAAAGCCACGAGTCTGAAAAAGCGCGAATCGTCTCTCACCAGACTTTTACTAACACGAGATTAGCAAAAGGAGCCCAAAGGGTGCCGCGCTTGGTTCTGAACCGGCCTTTTCTAGTCTCGTCGTACGTGGTGTACGTGACCGCGTGGTTGTCTGTGTATTGTCTTGTTGAGTACCAGTGTATCGTCTGGTTGAGTGCCTGTGCATTGTCTTGTTGAGTACCTGTGTATTGTCTGGTTGGGTACCTGTGTATTGTCTTGTGGGTTACCTGTGTATTGTCTTGTGGGTTACCTGTGTATTGTCTTGTTGAGTACCTGTGTATTGTCTGGTTGGGTACCTGTGTATTGTCTTGTGGGTTACCTGTGTATTGTCTTGTTGAGTACCTGTGTATTGTCTGGTTGAGTACCTGTGTATTGTCTGGTTGGGTACCTGTGTATTGTCTTGTGGGTTACCTATGTATTGTCTGGTTGAGTATCTGTGTATTGTCTGTTTGAGTGCCTGTGTATCGTCTTGTTGAGTGTCTGTGTATTGTCTTGTTGAGTACCTGTGTATTGTCTTGTTGAGTACCTGTGTATTGTCTTGTTGAGTACCTGTGTATTGTCTTGTGGGTTACCTGTGTATTGTCTTTTTTGAGTATTAGTGTATTGTCTGGTTGAGTACCTGTGTATTGTCTGGTTGGGTACCTGTGTATTGTCTTGTGGGTTACTTGTGTATTGTCTTGTGGGTTACCTGTGTATTGTCTTGTTGAGTACCTGTGTATTGTCTTGTTGAGTACCTTTGTATTGTCTTGTTGAGTACCTGTTTATTGTCTGGTTTAGTACCTGTGTATTGTCTTGTTGGGTACCTGTGTATTGTCTTGTTGAGTTCCTGTGTATTGTCTTGTTGGGTACCTGTGTATTGTCTGTTTGAGTACCTGTGTATTGTCTTGTTGAGTACCTGTGTATTGTCTTGTTGAGTACCTGTGTATTGTCTTGTTGAGTGCCTGTGTATTGAAAATAATAGAATAGAGTAGAATAGAATAAACAGATAGAAAAAGAATAGACTTTTAAAAACAACAGAATAGAAAGAATATGATAATTTCCCAAAATTCAAATAGAATCAATTCAAATTTGAATAGAATGGAAAAGATTAGATTAGAATAGGAAGATGGTTATATAATTTATATTCTATTCTATTCTGTCGTTTCTTTTATACTATTCTTTTATTTTCCTATCTATTCTAATCTATTCTTTCCTATTCTATTCAAATTCAAATTGATTCTATTTGCATTTTGGGAAATTGTTATATTCTTTCTATTCTATTGTTTTTTTTTAATTCTATTCTATTCTTTTCTAATCTATTCTTTTCTATTCTAATTTCAGAAGATGGTTATATTCTTTCTATTTAATTTCTATTTTATTATATTCTTTTTATATTCCATTCTATGCTATTTGTCTCTATTCTATTCAATTTTATTCTGTTATTGTATTTTCATTTTGTTCTGTTTTACTCTATTATATTCTATTATTTTATTTTCTGTTATATTCTTTTCTTTCCTATTCTATTTTTTTTTTGTATTCTATTCCTTTATTTTTTATTCTATTTTATTCTCTTTGAAAATTGGAAAACCAATCAAAAACAATTCGAATTCAAATTGATTTGAATGCAAATTCGCAAAATGCAAATTGATTTGAATATGAAAAAACAAAACAAATTCCGAAAAAAATATTTAACTAAACAAATTTATATAAATAACGATAATCAAAATGAAAAAAAACAATTTTTTTCATTCTGCACATGTCCATTAGTTTTCTCCTAAGAACAAGGACTTTGTTGCTTATTCCTGTTTTTGGGGAGTATACACCCACAAATATAATGAGAAGATACAATCTATGGGGTCATGAACGATTATCCAAGCTTGGTCAATCACTGAGTATTTTGTGCCAGTGATTTGGCTAGGGGAGAGAATAAATAATTGAAGAAACCTTCTAGAAGGATGTTTTCTCCTCAGGCTTAGCCTGGAAAGGAGGTCCTGTTGGAAGATTCTTGTTGCCTGTTAGACTTGCTGCCTGAGATGATGAGGAGTCTTAAGGGCCTTTGCTCCCAGGCTTTCTGCCTAGGTAGGAAGTAAATCTGGGAAATCCAGTTCAGGTTTCTTTGACCCCTTCTCTGCCGGAGGAAGCTAAAGGTGAAAAAGAATTCTGTTTAAATCAGTTGCTGGTCTCAACTCATTGGTGAACTATGACCAATTGCTGGTATAGGCTCTAAGGTCTACTAATACCAAATGCTGGTCCACACTCAAAGGTCCATTACTACCAATTGCTGATCTTAGCTCATATATTTACTACTACCAAATACTGGTCTGGGCTCAAAGGTCATCTGCTACCAATTACTGGTCTCAGCTCAAGTGTCCTTTTTTACCAGTTGTTGGTCTCAGCTCAAAGGTCCACTACTACCAATTGGTGGTCTCAGTTAAAAGGTCCACTTCTACTAATTGCTTTTCTCAGCTGAAAAGTCTGCTTCTACCAATTGCTGGTCTGGGCTCAAAGGTCTACTTCTACTTATTGCTGGTGGTGGCTCAAAGGTCCCCTTCTATGAATTCCTGGTCTCGGCTCAAGGGCCCACTTCTACGAATTGCTGGTCTCAGATCAAAGGGTCACTACTACCGATTCCTGGTCTCAGCTCAAAGGTCCACTTCTAACTATTGCTGGTCGGGGGCCAAAAGATTATTATTAATACATGTTGGCCTGACCTCTAAGGTGCACTTTTACCAACTTCTAGTCTTAGCTCAAGGGTCCATGACTATTAATTGCCGGACTGGGCTCAAAGGTCCACTACTACCAATTGCTGGTTTGGGCTCAAAGACCCACTAATAATAAATTCTGGTCTCAGCTCAAAGGTCCACTACTGCCAATTGCTGGTCTTAGCTCAAAGGTCAACGTCTACTAAATGCTGGTCTCAGCTCAAAGCTCCACTAATACTAATTGTTTGTCTCTGCTTAAATGGCTACTACTAACAATTGCTGATCTCTTGCTCAAAGATTCACTTCTAATTTCTGGTATCAGCTCAGAGGTCCACTACTACCAATTGCTGGTCTCAGATCAAAGGTCCACTACTACCAATTGCTGGTCTCAGCTCCAAATGGCTACGACTAACAATTGCTGGTCTCAGCTCAAAGGTTCACTTCTACCAATTGCTGGTCTCAGCTCTAAATGGCTACTACCAAGAATTGCTGGTCTCAGATCAAAAGTCCACTACTACCAATTGCTGGTCTCAGCTCAAAGGTCCACTACTACCAATTGCTGGGTTTAGCTCAAAAGTCTACTAATACTAATTGACAGTCTCATTTTAATGGTCCACGACTACATTTTGCTGGTGTCAGCTTATTGGTCTATTTCTACAGTTTATCATTATTGGCCTAAAAAATCAAATACTAGCTTGTCAGAGGGGCTAAAGATGCTTGAAGGTAGCTGTCTGGCCTACCGAATCTTCATTAGCCTATGACAGGTTAAAGGTATTACAAGATAATGTTGAGTGGAGGGAATTGTTTTATGTTGCTGTTTCCGGCAACCCCAAACCAGCTGAGCCAATAAAATGTTAAGAGAAGATTGACAGGGTGGAAATCTGTCTGTCAGTTGTCATCAGTGGGTTGTTGAGTATTTTGGTTTAGCTACAGGACAAAGCAAATACAAAGACAGGTTCTAAAATATACGTACCTTCTGAAATATTGGCCATTTTGTTTTTCCAGTCTTGTGATCCGGGTTTACCTGTCAAACAACACAGAGAGGTCAGTGGCCTCACTTTTTAATTTGACGAGCTTATTATGCACAGTGTTACAATACCACCCCCTGCAATGTAGTACTGCCTGGTTCACTACTCTGCCCCTCCCTCCCTCACCCTGCCTGAATTCTGTTGTATAGGACATTATTACAGAAACATTTTTTTGCACTTATCTTAAAAAACACATTTTAGGCCTGAAGATGACTTAAAACCTTAGGCTGGGTTCACACCAATGGCGGCCTGTCCATGGAGGGTGCAGGGGTGCCGCCCCCTGTCCATGCATCCGGCCCCCTAATCTACATGCAGAACACCGGACACATGGATTTCTCTTTTTTTAAGCACATGATTAGAACCTGAGGCTCTAATTGGTTTCAAAAAAGGGTGGGCTCGGGGTGCAGTGTACACCCACTTGTGTGACAAAAGCAAATTAATATTCACTATTGTCTTCCTGGTTCTCTTCTCAGCCAATCAGGAAGCCACGATTGGCCAGAGAGTCTTAGCCAGGGTTAAGGGGTTAACCACTTCAGTCCCGGAAGGTTTCCTGACCAGAGCATTTTTTGTGATACAGCACTGCGTTACTTTAAATGACAATTGTGCGGTATTGCGACAATGTACACAAATAAAACTGATATACTTTTATCCCCACAAATAGAGCTTTCTTTTAGTGGTATTTGATCACTTCTGAGGTTTTTATTTTTTGCACTATAAACAAAAAAAGAGCGACAATTTTGAAAAAAAAAAATCTTTTTTACTTTCTGCTATAAAACATATCCAACACAAAAAATTTAAAAAAATCTAATTTCTTCATCAGTTTAGGCCAATATATATTTTTCCACATATTTTTGGTAAAAAAAAATCCCAATAAGTGTATATTGATTGGTTTGCGCAAAACTTATCGCGTCTACAAACTATGGGATCTTTTTATGGCATTTTTTATAATTTGTTTTTATTTTCTACTAGTAATGGCGGCAAGCTTTTTGGGGACCAGTGACACTAATACAGTGATCAGTGCTAATAAAATGCACTGTCACTGTACCAATGACACTGGCAGGGAAGGGGTTAACATCAGGGGCCGGGGGGGGGGGGGGGCAGGGAAGGTGAAATATAAGCAGATTTAACTTACCTGGAAGAGCGAAAAGGAGGGCTGATATGTAGAGGGGCTTTTCTATCTGACAATAGTAAGTGTTGCCTTTTTCCTCTCCTGATTTCCGTGTCTTGCATCTGACTTCCTGGGGTTTCGTATCATTGCTGACATTTTTCAGACTTACTGAGCAGATGATTTCTCTGTTATCACACCATAAATGAATTTCCTTCTCATAACCTTCTGTAGGCCTCTGGTGGCCTTCAATGCAGGTGACTGAGACCTTCTTTCTCCCCCTGAGACACTCTATTGGTTTTCCATCAGAGAGTCCTGGAAAAGGAGATTAGGTTCAAATATGATGCAGTGTAGTTCATGGCTCACCTGAGAGGTGGTCATCACATAGAGGAAAGAAGAGGAACCTTTACTATAATAAGTATAAGGAAACCCCAAAAAGAAGACAAAGTGATATATGTGATATGCTGAAATTCAGACCGATACATGGATAAAAACGTTTGAAGTTTTATTTTATTATATAAAACAAAGCTTACTTAATAAATGTGTCTATAATTGAGGAGCGTTCAAGTCAAACTGGGACTTTTCATTTTACAGTTACAAAAAGGGATGCTAGCATAGCGTGGCCGTACTACACGCAGAAGTAAGTGGCAAGCATGTCCTATTACTGATAGGTGACGCACGTGTCATGGGCCAGTTCAGAGACCGATAATCAAGATGGCAGACAACAGTGTTAGTGCGTGCATGAAGCAGCGTGTGGTCAGTGGTGTATATTGATTTGGTGCTGCCCTAGGCAAGACTAAAATCGGGCGCCCCACCTTCCAGTTTGTCAGTCCCTCCAGCCTCCATGTGTCATTGCATCTTCAGACCCTAGTTGTTAGTCCCTCCAGCCTCCATGTGTCATTACATCTTCAGACCCTAGTTGTTAGTCCCTCCAGCCTCCATGTGTCATTGTATCTTCAGACCCTAGTTGTTAGTCCCTTCAGCCTCCATGTGTCATTACATCTTCAGACCCTACTTGTTAGTCCCTGCAGGAATTGGGGTGATCTGAGGGGTGAAGGTGCAGGAATTGAGATCTGAGGGTTGAAGGTGCAGGAACTGGGGTGATCTGAGGTGTGAAGGTGCAGGAATTGGGGTGATCTGAGGGGTGAAGGTGCAGGAATTGGGGTGATCTGAGGGGTGAAGGTGCAGGAATTGGGGTCATATGAGGGGTGAAGGTGCAGGAATTGGGGTGATCTGAGGTGTGATGGTGCAGGAATTGGGGTGATCTGAGGTATGAAGGTGCAGGAATTGGGGTGAGCTGAGGTGTGAAGGTGCAGGAATTGGGGTGATATGAGGGGTGAAGGTGCAGGAATTGGGGTGATCTGAGGGGTGAAGGTGCAGGAATTGGGGTGATCTGAGGGGTGAAGATGCAGGAATTGGGATGATCTGAGGTGTGATGGTGCAGGAATTGGGGTGATCTGAGGGGTGAAGGTGCAGGAATTGGGGTGATCTGAAGTATGAAGGTGCAGGAATTGAGATCTGAGGGGTGAAGGTGCAGGAATTGGGGCGATATGAGGTGTGAAGATGCAGGAATTGGGGTGATCTGAGGTGTGAAGGTGCAGGAATTGAGATCTGAGGGGTGAAGGTGCAGGAATTGGGGTGATATGAGGTGTGAAGGTGCAGGATTCTGGGTGATATGAGTTGTGAAGGTGCAGGAAAGAAAAATAAAAGTACAAATAAGGGATATCATGTGCATAAGCAAAAGTGTGTGAAAAAAGTGTGTAAAAACTCTGTCTGAAGATATATAGATATAACAAAATATATAAAAAAGTGAAAAAATAAATAAAAAATAAAAAATATGTGTGTATATATATATATATATATATATATATATATATATATATATATATATATATATATATATATATATATATATATATATATATATTGAAATATGCATGTGTATGGCAATGAAATAATGTGAGGTAAAAACATCATGAAAACAGTGGTGAATTGTGTATGTGTATAATTAAGTTGACCAACAATAATTAATGCTTTGAAATAAATGATGAAACATTGTTAAATATGTATGTAAAATAAAGTAAAAAAAATAGGTGCAAAAAGTACAATAAAAAGTATAAGATGGAATCTGTATTGCAATAAATATTACAAATATTGAACAGATCCATATGCATGATGCATTAATTAATGTATAGTTAATATATAAAAAGAATATATGCAATCAAAATAGGGGATGAGGGAGAGGGGAGGGGAGAGGCAAGGGGAAAGGGGAAAGGGGAAAAAGGGAAGGGGGGGAGAAGGCAGCAGAGGGAATGGGGAAGAGGGGGAAGGGAAGGGGAAAAAAGGAAAAAGGGGAAGGGGAAAGAGGGAGGAAGGGAAAAGGAAGGAGACAAAATCGTGTTCACTAAATAGCTAAACATGAATGTCACTTTCTATATCCAATGATGAAATGCAAGCACTAGATGTCAAAAATATTCTATATAGAGTGTAACTATGATAATGTATATTGTGAATGTTCATAAATGCAATAAATGAACAAATTAAAGTGTATTAATGAGCAAGCAAAACACCGCACTTGTTGAAACATCAGTACCTAATTGGTATATTCATTGATTGATTGATATCTGCTGATTATGTGGTCACATGGTTTGTAATTTTTATTATTTATTTCACTTTGATTTTTGTGATTGTTAGCTATGACTAAGCACACCCTGTAGTGCGAAACGCGTAAGCTTTGTTCCACTTTGTTGTTACCTGTATTTTGGATGACACCTTATTGAATAAAGGCAAATATTTTTGGAGTGCGGCTGTCCAGAAGTGTGACGGGAGGGCCTGTGGAACCCAGAATCCCTTGATAAGTATGAGATGCCCTTGTTTCAGCTCCCCATACACCTCTTATGTCTAGGTCACCCTGTGCTATCCTGGCACAGGGTGAGTGAGAAAATATATCTTGTACTACTTAAAATGGGACAGTGATATTTGTCCACAATATCTCCCAGGATGTATGTAGAGACTATTCTTGGTTTGTTTGATTCTGAACTCAACATGTTAGTTAATTGAGAGGGCTGATCACATTGTCCTCTGTACCATGTAGGAGATGGGCCGACTCATAGTGGAGCTCCTGCTATTGTGAGTAAATGTCCTGTGCTTGTACTTATGATAATGTATAATGTACTGTGTGAAGCTCAGTGACTGAGTCATACTGTTGGGACTCATACTGTGAGGAGATGCTAATATCAACTCCACTCACCTGTCTGATTTTTGCCATAATGTGTTTCATATAAATGAGACTAGTCTGGCTTACCACAGCTTCTAAGGGTATTCAACTCATTGTTGTTTGTTCTAATTAACCCTGTGTTGATGTTTATGGTATGTGTATTGAATAGTCAATGAGCTAGGAGACATAAAGTCTTAAACCCAAAGGTCATATCTCTTAGTCACCTAGGCTGCATAAAAGATTAGATAATTAGCTCATGTTAATTAGGTTAGCTTTTAGTCATCCTGCTGTATATATTTGTGTGAGATCTCAAATAAAAGGTTAGTCCTGATGTACTCCAAGACTGGTGTCGTCTGGTTCTTGGGGGTTCCTATAGCCAGATCCATTGGACTCGTGTTCCAGGACTTAGGAAGCGATATACTGACGGAAGCACTCAAGCCGAGTGTGGGACGTTCCGTGACAAGAAGGAATTGGGATGATCAGAGGTGTGAAGGTGCAGGAATTGGGGTGATCTGAGGTTGTCACTGGATTTGACATGGATCACAGTAACACTGTAATGCCCTGTACACACGGTCGGATTTTCTGACGGAAAATGTGTGATAGGACCTTGTTATTGGAAATTCCGACTGTGTGTGGGCTCCATCACACATTTTCCATCGGAATTTCCGACACACAAAGTTTGAGAGCTTGCTATAAAATTGTCCAACAACAAAATCCGTTGTCGGAAATTCCGATCGTGTGTACACAAATCCGACGCACAAAGTGCCACGCATGTTCAAAAATAAATTAAGAAACGAAAGCTATTGGCTATAGTCCCAACATACGCGTTTTACGTCACTGCGTTCAGAACGATCGGATTTTCCGACAACTTTGTGTGACTGTGTGTATGCAAGACAAGTTTGAGCCAACATCCGTCGGAAAAAATCCTAGAATTTTGTTGTCGGAATGTCCGATCAATGTCCGACCGTGTGTACAGGGCATAAGACTAATTTACGTTATCGGTAAATGTAAAAGAGAAAGACTGAAGAAAAGATCTCCATCTGAAATGTCCGGCTTATCTTTTCCTCTCTTTGTGATTATTGAGTTCTCTGACTTATCTTCATCCTTTGTTGAGTTTTCTATTCTGGTCGGTCACTAGGGATGAGCTTCGAGTTCGAGTCGAACCCATGTTCGACTCGAACATCGCCTGTTCCATTGTTCGTCGAATTGCGAACATTATGGGCCGTCCGCGCCAAATTCGAGTGGCGCGTCACGGCCCATAATTCACTGCGGCATCGCAGTGCATTGCTGGCTGATGATTGGCCAAGCATGTACTATGGCCCGCATGCTTGGCCAATCACAGCGCTGTCTGTACAGAGAGCCGTAAATGATCTGATCCTATTAATACCACAGGCAGGCAGCTGCAGTATTTACAGTTAGTGTACTGTGTCCTCTGCACAGTGTGCACCTAAAGATACCTGAAGACAATTGCTGGTGTTCTTCTGATCCTATTAGTACCACAGGCAGGCAGATGCAGTATTTACAGTTAGTGTACTGCGCCCTCTGCACAGTGTGCATCTAAAGCTACCTGAAGACAATTGCTGGTGTTCTGATCCTATTAATACCACAGGCAGGCAGCTGCAGTATTTACAGTTAGTGTATTGTGTCCTCTGCACAGTGTGCACCTAAAGCTACCTGAAGACAATTGCTGGTGTTCTGATCCTATTAATTCCACAGGCAGACAGCTGCAGTATTTACAGTTAGTGTACTGTGTCCTCTGCACAGTGTGCACCTAAAGCTACCTGAAGAAAATTGCTGGTGTTCTTCTGATCCTATTAGTACCACAGGCAGGCAGCTGCAGTATTTACAGTTAGTGTACTCTGTCCTCTGCACAGTGTGCACCTAAAGCTACCTGAAGACAATTGCTGGTTTTCCAATCCTATTAATACCACAGGCAGGCAGTTGATTCTGCTACCTGCAGTATAATCAGTATATATATATACATCCCAGCTTTGTGCAGCTACATCTCACTGCAGGCCATTAGTATGTCTGGAAGGCCAACAAGGAGAGGCAGACAGTCACAAGCCAATAAAAGAGGGCAAGCAGGCTCTGTGTCTAGAGGCAACAGTGCTGGTCGTGGAGACGGTGCATCCTCATCAGCACGTGGCCGTGGGACACGCTTGTCCTTTTTTTTGGCAGCTGGCCATGTTGGGCCGCAACATGCCGAAGACTTGGTAGAGTGGATGACCAAGCCATCCTCATCCTCCTCATCCTCTCTCGACCAGGCTCACGGTACTTTGTCTGGCAAAGCAGCTGCCAATGCGGCCTCTTCCCTCGGCCCATGGCATCAGTCACTCCTTCCCTAGCCCCACCAAGTCCTCCTGAGGAGTCCCCTGAACTGTTTGACCACAGTGTTGGGTACATGCTCCAGGAGGATGCCCAGCATTTTGAAGGCTCCGATGATGGTACCCAGCTAGAGGAAGGCAGTAACGTGAGCCCAGAGAGGGGGTTCCCAAGAAGGACAGCAATCTGGCAGTCATGTTCCCCCAGCTGCCAGCTTTGCTCCAGTGATGAGGAGGGAGGAGATGATGAGGAAGTCACTGACTCCACGTGGGTGCCTGATAGGAGAGAGGAGGAGGAGGCACATCTCCAACGAGGCAGGATGCCCTCCAGGGGCCAGCTTAAGGGCAGCACATCGACTGCACCACACCGCAGAGCTCCGCATGTGCAGGGCGCTGCTGTCTCTGCGCATTATTCCAAAAGTTCTTTGGTGTGGGCCTTTTTTGAGACCAGTGCATCAGATCGCACCGCTGCTATTTGCAACATATGTCTCAAGCATATCTCGCGAGGCCAAAACATCACCCACTTGGGCACCACATGCTTGACCAGACATATGTCGACCTGCCATGCAGTTCCTTGCCAAGCGTACCTAAATGACCCACACCAAAGAACAAAGCGGACCTCTCCTTGCTCCTCATCAGCTGGGATCTCCAACCCCACTATACCTTCAGTCCTCTCTGAAACCTGCACTGAGAGGAATGAAGGTGTAGAATTAAGTGTGTTACAACCAAGTACTTGCGGGCAATCTGCTATCGGTACACCGACGTCAGATTGTACCAGGCAAATTTCCCTGCCCCAGCTGCTGCACTGCCGAAAGTAGTTCGCTCCCAGCCATCCACATGCCCAGCGATTAAATGCTAGCTTGGCTAAATTGCTAGCACTTCAACTGCTGCCTTTTCAGTTGGTAGACTCTGCCCCCTTCCGTGAGTTTGTGGAATGTGCGGTTCCTCAGTGGCAGGTTCCCAAATGCCACTTTTTCTTCCGGCTCTCTACCGGCATGTGGAAGGCAATGTCTTGGCCTCGCTGGACAGGGTGGTCAGTGGTAAGGTGCATATTACCGTTGTCTCATGGTCCAGCAGGCATGGACAGGGACGTTACCTATCTTTCACCGTGCACTGAAGAAACACATAGACTTGTACGTGGCTGGAAGGAGGTGGCTGCGGATCATGTCATTCTCAGTGACCCAGAAGACTCTGGACCGAATGCCTCAGCAACCTACGCTGCATGGCCTCCCTGATCCTGCAAAGCCTGCGGAAGGATGCTCGTATTCGTGGTATCAAGGGGAGGGATGATTACTGGCTGGCAACCCTCCTTGATCCACATTACAAGGGTAAGGTTGCGGACCTTATCTTGCCGTCGCAGAGGGAGCAGAGGATGAATCATCTTCGGGAGGCCTTGCAGAAAGGTTTGTGCAACGTGTTTCCAGAGCCTGGGAAGTTAAAATTTCCTGGTCCTCCTGGACAACGTGTTGCTGAGGCTTCGGTCAGTCACAGAAGGAGCGGTGGAGAAGGTGGCTGTCTGACCGATGCGTTCAGACAATTTTTTAGTCCGCAACTCCAAGGTATGATCAGTTCCAGCAACCATCGCCAGCGTCTGTGTCACGTACCTTACAGCGGAGCCCAAAATGATGAGGGTGGCTTCTTGCGCGGTTCCGGTCCAAGCACGTCTGGTGGTGGGTACAGGGAGTGCGAGGGCAAAGAAAGGGTGCAGGTGCCTGCAGGCAGGAGGCTGAAACTTGGAGATACAGGAACCTCTGCTGAGGAGATGTGGAAACTGATCACCAAACTTGTTCAGCGGTTTTCAGGAACGAGGTCAATCAGGCAGAGTAACAACAGGAACACAGGAACAAGCTGAAGACAATCCAGCACTGATGCTAGGCAGACTCTCTGTTTATATAGGGTGCTGTGTGCCAGGATTCGTGCCAGCGTACGTGCGTGCGCGCAGGCGCATTAGCACCTTAGCACATCAGCGTATGCACGTTAGCACATTAGCACCTTAGCACATTGTGCATGCCCACCCTGGATCTCATTTGTCTCTGGCTACGGTTCTGTGCATGCACATTGGCATTGGAACGAGGATTGGCAGCTGCTGCACGGAGACGGGTGCTTGCTGTGTGAGTTCTCTGACAGTCTGATTCACATGGTGCAGGAATACCTAGGGGCAAGATCAGACTTGGACACCTTTCCCACCGAAAATCCTCTGGGCTACTGGGTCTTGAGGATGGATTACTGGCCAGAGCTTGCACAGTATCCAATTGAGCTACTGGCCTGTCCTGCATCCAGCTTTCTTTCGGGACGCACATTCTGTGCTGCTGGAGGCTTTGTAACTGATCACAGGGTGCGCCTGTCCACCGAATCGGTCGATCGGCTGACCTTCATAAAAATGAATCAGTCTTGGATCACTAGCTACCAAGCACCTGATGCTGATGTAACCGAATATTTTTTTTTTAAATGTGAGATCCCTTCAAGACTGCCTATGCTGATGCTGAGTGACTATCCTGTTATGCTGATGACAATCTTCTTCTTCCTCAATTTTCATGCTGATAGCTTGTAAGAACATTTTTGGTTCTGGGCACCGCCACCAGTGGCTAAGGCCCAATTTTTCTGCCCCTGTTTAACAGGGGCGTGTAATTACAATTTTTTATGCAATACTTTGCAGCAGGGCTCATTCCTGCGCTCCAACTAGAGTATCTGTGAGGGGTTGCAGTGTTGTGGCACCAGTGCCTAAGGCCCGATTTTTCTGCCCCTGTTCAACAGGGACATGTAATTACAATTCTTGATCTAACATTTCACAGCAGGGCCCATTCCTGCACCCACCAAGAGTAACTGTGAGGACTTACAGTGTTGTGGCACCAGCACCACCACCACCACCATCAAAGGCCCAATTTTTCTAGCCCTGTTCAACAGGTGCATGTAATTACAATTCTTGATCTAATATCTCACAGCAGGGCCTATTCCTGCGCCCACCAAGAGTAACTGTGAGGACTTAGTGTTGTGGCACCAGCACCACCACCACCACCAAAGGCCCAATTTTTCTGTCCCTATTCAACAGGGGCATGTAATTACAATTCTTGATCTAATATTTCACAGCAGGGCCCTGTGAGGGCTTACAGTGTTGTGGGAACACCAACACCTAAGGCCCAAATTTCTGCAGAGTATACAGGGCAGGCCCCTACTTTCAAACATCCAACTTACAAACGACTCCTACTTGCAAACGGAAGGAGACAACAGGAAGTGGGATGAAATCTACCCCTAGGAGGGGAAATTCTAAGAGTTAATATGGGAATAACGTGTCTCCTTTCCACTGATGCTTTATCACCAATCCTTGTTTCACTAAAACCCCCAAATTTTCAAAAAACATTTGTCATTGGGACAGAAAGTGAGGTGAAATCTTCTGAAGAGGAGCACAGACAGCAAAACAAATGTCACAGGGGTGATAACCCTTCCCTATGTTTTCCAAAAAGCTTAAAAATAGATTTTTTGCCTGGAGCTACACTTTAAAAATGTACCAGTTTAAAATTACAAACAGATTCTACTTAACAACAAACCTACAGTCCCTGTCTTATTTGCCCTGCCTGTATACTGCTGTTCAGAGTATATAGGGCCTGGGGGCCCCACGCCTTTCCTTTTTTCAATTTGGGTGCGGGGTTCCCTTTAATATCCATACAAGACCCAAAGGGCCTGGTAATGGACTGGGGGGTGGGGGGTACCCCTACTGTTTGTCTCACTGATTTTCATCCATATTGCCGGGACCCAACATTACATTAAAGCCGAAAGCAGTTTTAAATGACTTTTATTCCTTTACAAATGTCATTTTGTGCAGGGATTGTTCTAAGCACAGGAAACACACACCACTTTACAAGCATACTATAGACACCCCCCAGGTACGATATTTAAAGGAATATTTCACTTTTTTTTCACTTTAAGCATCATTAAAATTACTGCTCCCGAAAAAACGGCCATTTTTAAAACTTTTTTTTGCATTGATACATGTCCCCTGGGGCAGGACCCGGTCCCCATACCCTTTTTAGGACAAAAACTTGCATATTAGCCTTTAAAATGAGCTCTTTTGATTTCGAACATTCGAGTCCCATAGACTTTAACGGGGTTCTAAAGTTCGTGCGAACTTTCGGTCCATTCGCAGGTTCTGGTGCGAACCGAACCAGGGGGGGTGTTCGGCTCATCCCTATCAGTCGCCCACCTCATTCTCCTTCCTTTTTTCTTTGTAAATTTCTACGTAGTTCTAATTAGCATTTCCAGACTACAAGCAACCGCTTCAACCATACAAGTCAGCAATGGAAGTTTACATAATTTACATAATATCAGGTTCTCTTTAACTTATAAAGTTGAAGACTTGCCTATCACACCCACAACAAGGACCCAGATATAGAAGGTCATCATAATTCTCCTCCAGGAGGTCTGCTCACAATGAAGGGATGGAGGAACCTGGCTCAATCTACTCCAACACTACGTGCCTGAGAGAGGTCTGGTGAAAAATAGGAAGTGGTACAGGAAAGAACATTGCCTAATAGTTTAAGATGAGGTGCTAAGATGCTATCAGACATTTCTACTGAACAGCTTTAACTTCCTCCATCATAACACCCAACAGAAGAGGGGAAGTTCCATAAACCCCATGGACATCAGTGTACTGCCAATACCAGGAGAGTGACCTGAAGGTCTATAGAATGTACAGATCTTCCTCTAGGAGATCTGGTAGGAGTCTAATGATAATTATAGGCACATGTTACATTAGGAATTCACAGCAGGGCTCTATTTGGAAAAAAAAAACAAATGAGATAGCTGTTCGCCCAGCAAATCTGCATGCACATTCATGTTGTATTTGTAAGAAATGTTTTCATTTCTGAACAATTGTTCTCTTATTATGGGCAGTAGTAATATACCACATTATGGCCACTAGATGGAGCTTGGGAGCATAGGAAATACATCTGTGTAACAAGCGATACAATGTAACAGTTCCAAGGGTTACTTTTATTTGCTAATTCCCGCTAGTGTTCTCTGAAATTGGTACATTTTATCTCTTCTTAAAAGTTATATGTATTTCCAATGCTTCTCAGCTCCATCTAATGGCCATAATGCAGACAGTAATCAAATACCACAATATGGCCACTAGATGGAGCTGAGTAGCATAGGAAGTGCATATATAACAAGAGATACAATGCAACGATCGCGGTGGTTACATTTATTTGCTCTTTCGCTGAAGCATTCTCTAGAATTGTTATGTAGCGGTGTAGTCGCCACTAGTAACAAACATCCACCATATCACCCTGCTGCCCGACCTTCATATATCACATCTGAGACAATGAACAATCATTTGCTTTGTTATAAAAAAAGAAACAATCAGCGCACACAAATATAAATAGCTATGCTAGGAGTTGCAAGCGGGACACCAAAAGGCAAATCACAAGACCTCAATAAATGATTGAATATGTAAAACGGTCCAGCGCAAAAATGAGTCCATACACTTAAAACAATATAGAATATTAGAATATAGATTAGAAGCCACCACGTGATATCAGAGGGTCTTCAGCTGATATTCAATAAATTTAGAGTGACAAATCCTCCACCGTCAATATTATGCACTCTTACCGGATCATATGGACCACTTGAATAAACAAAATGGTCAAACACGCTTATTTACCACACACAGGGTAAGGGTGATGAATCAGTCCGGCAGCGTAGACGGAAAGCCTCCAAGTGAATGGATAATGTATGCAAAAATAAAAGTGGACACAATCTAAGTGTACACTTATAAATCATTTATTAAATAAACAAAAGGTAAAAGGCTGGGTGCAAGTACAAAGTTCATAAAAAAAACCACAGCCAAGAAGTCTGGTAAAACGGCTAGTACAGCGGTATAATAACTGCAAGCAAAATACATAGATGAACAGCGGGTGACATCCGCAATGTAGCTCCCCCCCTGTACGCACATTACGTTCTGTACGGACTTCGTCAACGGTGGGTGGAGCTACAGCGTCACCCGAGGACCTGATATAGCGGCCGGTCGCCATGGGGAGCGCTGAGTAAACACAGGAAGCCGCAACCAAATCTGGAAGCAGAAACTGCCTCATGTACACAAAGCACTACCCTCTCCTATGGGGACACAGCATAACATATTACAAAACTAACGGCATCAGTAAAATAGTATAAAGATGAAACATTTTTAAACATCTCTGCACATGTCTAATTAAACATCCTAATATTAAAATGCATTAAAATAATGGCATAAAATAAGGACATAAACACGCGGTCAGCTATGATATAAAAACCATGTATATAAAAATTAAGTATAAAAATAAATATTAAAAAAAAAAAATAAATAAATATATATATATATATATATATATATATATATATATATATATATATATATATATATATATATATATATATATATATATATATATATATATAAAGAAAGGAAAATCAATACAACAATTTATTTATCTGAGATAAAGCAATTGAGATCAAAGTCAACATTTAAGCCCCCTGGCACCAAAACCTGGGTTTCGTGGATCCACAAGGATTCCCGTTGACTAAGTTGGTGAATGAAGTTTCTCCCTCTCCAATGCTTATTGACCCTCTCTAGACCCCAAAACTTGAGGCATCGGGGGTCTCTGTTATGAAAATTTCTAAAGTGTTTAGAGACATTATGTGACCTCAAACCCTTTTTAATGTTATTGACGTTCTCAGCAAGGTGCTCAGGGGCCTCGATGTTCTCCCTATATATTGCAACCCGCAATCGCACTTGAGCACGTAAACAACACCCATGGTATTGCAGGTAATAAGGCTCTTAACGGGATAAGTCCTACCAGTGGTAGGGGCAGTGAAATCTTTAAGTAAGGGAGGGAGAAATCACAGCTCTAAGGAGGTCAATCAGAAACCTCTCCTCCAGACTGGAAGCCTCAGGTGCCGGCAATGCTTGTAACGATGAACGTGAGAAAAGTCCTGGACAGCCGCACTCAAATAGAAATCGCCTTTATTCAGTAAAAACAATAAAAGTACATGTATGCCACAGCAGGAAGAGGGAAGCTAACGCGTTTCACACTGTAGTCAGTGCTTAATCTTATGATTATGATTAAAAGATTCCTACAGAACAACTCTGCCACCAGAGTTGCTCTATCCAAATTCCCAACTGTTTGGATTTCGCTGGCGATCACCTCTTTCTTATACCCTTTCTGTAGGAATCTTTCTGCTAATATGTTAGACTGTGCATAATAATCTGCTTCACTGGTGCAGTTACGCATTAGGCCTATGAACTGCCCCCTAGGAATATTACATAACTAGGACTGGTGATGACAACTGTCCAATGGGATATACCCATTTCTATCAGTTGGTTTGAAATGATTTTTGTTTTGAAACACCGGCCTTCTTTGAAGATTTCTAAATCTAAGAACGTCACGCAGTAAGCATCGGCGTTCCAAGCTAGCCTAATATTTTTTGTGTTACCATTTAGTCTAGACATAAATAGCTGCAGTCTCACCATATCACCCTCCCAGATAATGATCACCTCATCTATATAGCGCTGGTAGCACTTCATTTGTAAAGACCGGTTGTTAAAAATAGTCTCATCTTCCCACAATGCCATAAAAAGATTTGCTACACTCGGTGCAAATCGAGCACCCATAGCAACCCCAAGGATCTGTAAAAAAGAATTTATGATTGTGGCAAAAATAATTCTTGGCCAAAGAAAATTTTAAGGCATCCAAAAGAAAACTCTTATGTGGGGCAGGGGGTTGAGACCCATCAAGGAACCATCTGACAGATTTAACGGCATCCTGGTGGCCAATTATTGTGTATAATGAGCCAACATCTGCAGTGACTAGCATACTATCGACTCTAGCAGGTGTTAATTCAATGATCTGGATGGCGTGCTTACTATCTTTAAGATAAGCTGTAGTAGAGGATACCAGTGGTTTCAGAAAGTAGTCAATATATTGACCCAGTCGTGCGGTTACTGAGTCAATACCATTAACTATGGGTCTTTCTGGTGGGTTCTGAGCGTTTTTATGGACCTTAGTCAAAAAATATATGATGGGTCTCCTGCAAGCACTGGGGTCCAAATATAAAGATTCTTTCTTATTAAGTACTCCGTTACTTCTACCCTGTTTTATAAGAGCCTGCAGTTCGTTCCTATATTCAAACACTGGGTCATTCATAAGCACTTGATAAGTACATATTTCTGCCAATAATATGTCCATTTCCTCATTATAAAAGACTTTACTCATAATAACAAGACCCCCACCCTTGTCTGCAGGATGAACAACTACATTTTTGTTCTTTTCTAAAGTTGCAATGCCTGCTTTAAGGTAATGAGGGTCCCTAACTTTCTTAATTTTCATGGCTTCCAGATCACTAGAGACCATGTTTTTAAAAACTTCTATATGTCTGTGATCAGATAGATGATGGATGTTTTTCATTTCCTAGAACATAGGGAAGTGAAACCTAACAAGTTTTTTTCTGAAACACCATCCCCTATTAATCCAGATGATTTATCTGTATGTTTTAAAAAATTAGGTCATGTTTTTGAAAAGAAAATTAAAGCCTGGTGCAGGCATTGCAACTTTAGAAAAGGAGGAATTTCACCATTTCAAATACCATTTCACAAAAAAAGTGTCAAAAAGGTTAAAAAAAGCCGTTTACGTAACTGGGTGACCCCGCCCCCCTCTGACAACATGGGGAAAGCCACAGGGAAGTCCCCGTGCATCAGAGGAGGGCAGGTTCACCAGGTAGCCCCGCCCTCCGTTATATAAGAAGTGTCAGAAGAACCGAAGCGTCACACAGCGGAAGACTCCCACTGAGGCAGATCGTGCAGACGGAGCGGAGAAGAAGCCGGAGGAAAATGCGGGACGAGAAGAGCGGAGGAAGAAGAAGATGGAGAAGAAGAAGATGGAAGAAGAAGAAGAACAACGAAGGAAGACCAGAAGAAAGAAGATGAAAGAAGAAGAAATTAATAAAGGACTTGTAAAAAACTGACTCTTGTGTTTTTTAACCTTTTTGACACTTTTTTTGTGAAATGGTAGGGGTACATTTGTACCCCATTACCAATTCACACAGGGGGCGAGCGGGATCTGAGGGTCCCCTTGTTAAAGGGGGCTTCCAGATTCCGATAAGCCCCCCACCCGCAGACCGCCACAACCACCGGGCAAGGGTTGTGGGGATGAGGCCCTTCTCCCCATCAACATGGGGACAAGGTGTTTTGGGGGGCTACCCCAAAGCACCCTCCCAATGTTGAGGGCATGTGGCCTGGTACGGTTCAAGAGGGGGGGTGCGCTCTCTCGTCCCCCCTCTTTTCCTGCGGCCTGCCAGGTTGCGTGCTTGGATAAGGGTCTGGTATGGATTTTTGGGGGGACCCCATGCCATTTTTCTTTTATTTGGCGCAGGGTTCCCCTTAAAATCCATACCAGACCTGAAGGGTCTGGTATGGATTTTGAGGGGGACCCCCACGCCATTTAAAAAAAAATTTTGGCGCGGGGTTCCCCTTAATAACCATACCAAACCTGAAGGGCCTGGTATGGAATTTAGGGGGACCCCCAAGCATTTTTTTAAAAATTTTGGTTCGGGGTTCCCCTGTGGGGAAATTCCATGCCGTTTTTATCAATGAACTTTTATGTGTATTGCCGGGCCGACAATTCATTATAGCCGGCACTAGCGATAGTAGTTTTACATGACTTTTTTTCCTTTAGAAATGTCATTTTGCTGTCAGACTGTTCTAAACACCGGAAACATGCGCCCCTTTACAGGCATACTATACACACCCCCCAGGTACGAAATTTAAAGGAATATTACACTTTTATTGTTTCACTTTAAGCATTATTAAAATCACTGCTCCCGAAAAAACGTCAGCTTTTAAAACTTTTTTTGCATTGATACATGTCCCCTGGGGCAGGACCCAGGTCCCCAAACACTTTTTATGACAATACCATGCATATAAGCCTTTAAAATGAGCACTTTTGATTTCTCCCATAGACTTTTAAAGGGTGTTCCGCGGCTTTAGAATTTTCCGCAAACACCCCAAATTGTTCGCTGTTTGGTGAGCGGGCGAACAGCCAATGTTCGAGTCGAACTCATGTTCGAGCCAAACATAAAGCCCATCCCTAGCCGGAAGTACTTTTAAATGACTTTTTTAGAAATGTCATTTTGCTCTCGGATTGTTGTAAACAGGGGAAACATGCGCCACTTTACAGGCATACTATAGACACCCCCCAGGTACGAAATTTAAAGGAATATTTCACTGTTATTGTTTCACTTTAAGCATTATTAAAATCACTGCTCCTGAAAAAACATCAGTTTTTAAAACTTTTTTTGCATGGATACATGTCCCTTGGGGCAGGACCCAGGTCCCCAAACACTTTTTATGACAATAACTTGCATATAAGCCTTTAAAATTAGCACTTTTGATTATTCATGTTCGTGTTCCATAGACTTTAACGGTGTTTGCGTGTTCGAACACATTTTTTGCCTGTTCGCATGTTCTGCTGCGAACCGAACTGGGGGAGGGTGTTCGGCTCATCCCTAACCACAACACTGCAACCCCACACAGATACTCTTGTTGAGCGCAGGAACAAGTCCTGCTGTTAAATATTTGATCAAAAATTGTAATTACACACCCCTGTTAAACAGGGGCAGAAAAGTTGGGCCTTAGGCAGTGGTGGTGGTACCACAACACTGCAACCCCTCACAGATACTCTTGTTGAGTGCAGGAACGAGCCCTGCTGTTAAATATTTGATCAAAAATTGTAATTACGCGCCCCTGTTAAACAAGAGCAGAAAAATTGGGCCTTAGGTAGTGGTGGTGGTGCCCTGAACCGAAAATATTCCTAGAAGCTATCATTATGAAAATTGAGGCGAAATAGGATAGTCACTCAGCATAACAGGATAGTCACTCAGCATATGCAGTCTTCAAGGGATCCCACATCCATAGAAAAATCAATCGGTTACATCAGCTTCAGGTGCTTTGTAGCTGGTGATCCAAGGCTGATTCATTTTTATGAATGTGAGCCGATCAACAGAGTCTGAGGACAGGCGCACTCTGTGATCTGTTACAAAGCCTCCAGTAGCACTGAATGTGTGTTCAGAAAGAACGCTGTATGCAGGACAGGCCAGTAGCTCAATTGCATATTGAGCAAGCTCTGGCCAGTGGTCCATCCTCAAGACCCAGCAACCCAGTGGATGTTCTGTTGGTAAAGTCTCCAAGTCTGATCTTGATCTTGCCCTAGATATTCTTGCACCATGTAGTTCAGACGATGGCAATGGTTGCTGGAACCGATCAAACCTGGGCGCTGAGGAGTGAAGAATTGCCTGAAAGCATCGGTCAGCCGGCCACCTTCTTCACCGCTCTTTCTGTGACTGAGCGAAGCCTCAGCAACACGTTGTCCAGCACCAGAAAAATTGTAACCTCCCAGGCTCTGGAAATGCATTGCACAAACCTTTATGCAAGGCAATGTTTCTTCCTCTGCTCCCTCTGCAAAGGCTGGATAAGTTTTGCAACCTTACCCTTGTAACAGGGATCAAGAAGAGTTGCCAGCCAGTAATGATCCCTCTCCTTGATACCACGAATCCTAGGGTCCTTTCGCAGGCTTTGTAGGATCAGGACGGCCATGCAGTGTAGGTTTGCAGAGGCATTCGATCCTGAGTCCTCTGGGTCACTAAGGATCACATGACCCTCAACTACCTCCTCCTAGCCATGTACAACTCCATGGGTTTCTGGGGACTGCAAACAATCCCTTGAAGACTGCTGCTGATGCTGAGTGTTATCCTCCACCTCTATGCTGACACAATCCTCCTCTTCTTCTTCCTATGTGATTGACGGGCCTGCAGGAATATTAGTATCTGGATAAAGGGGGCCTTGAGAGATAAGGAAGTCCTCCTCTTCCTCCCGCTGTTCTGTCTCAAATGCCCTGTCCGTTATTCCACAAAGACAAGAGGGACAGTATCACTGATGCATGCACTGTTACTGCTCACCATCCTTGTGGCCTCCTCAAATGGTGACAGGACAGTGCATGCATCCTTGATCAGTAGCCACTGGCGTGGCGAAATAAAGCCAAGCTCCCCTGACCCTGTCCTGGTGGCATACTCACACAGGTACTCATTGATGGCCCTCTGCTGCATGTGCAGCTGCTGCAGCATTGCCAACGTTAAGTTCCACCTGGTGGGCATGTCACAAATGAGGCGGTTCTTGGGCAGGTTGCATTCTCTTTGAATGTCAGCCAGCCGAGCACTGGCATTATATGACCGGCGGAAATGACCACAGACTTTCCTGGCCTGCCTCAGGAGATTTTGTAAGCCTGGGTACCTGCTCAAGAACCACTGCACCACCAAATTAAGGACGTGAGCCAAACAGGGAACATGGGTCAAGTGTCCCTGTCGGAGGGCGGAGAGGAGGTTGGTGCCATTGTTGCATACAACCATTCCTGGCTGAAGCTGGCATGGCGTCAACCACCTCTGAGCCTGCCCCTGCAGAGCTGACAGAATCTCTTCCCCAGTGTGGCTCCTGTCCCCTAAGCAGACCAACTCAAGCACCGCATGGCATCTTTTTGCCTGAGTGCTTGCGTAGCCCCTTGAACGCCTACAGAGCACCGTTGGTTCAGAGGAGAAATCTGCAGAGGAAGAGGCCATAGAGGAAGAAGAAGAGGAGGGGGCGGATGAGAGAGCTGTGGCAGACTCACTACTAGCATTTTGGAGGCGTGGTGGCAGAACAAGCTCCAACAATACTGAACCCTGTCCTGCATCCTTCCCAGCTGCCAGCAGAGTTACCCAGTGCACCCTGAAAGAAAGGTAACGTCCCTGTCCATGCCTGCTGGACCATGAGTCAGCAGTAATATGCACCTTACTGCTGACCGCCCTGTCCAACGAGGCCAAGACATTGCCTTCCACATGCCGGTAGAGAGCCGGAATGGCCTTCCGTGAAAAGAAATGGTGTTTGGGAACCTGCCACTGAGGTACCGCACATTCTACAAATTCACGAAAGGGGGCAGAGTCTCCCAGCTTAAAAGGCGGCAGTTGCAGTTTTAGAAATTTGACCAAGCTAGCATTCAGGTGCTGAGCATGTGGATGGCTGGGACCTAACTTCCTGCCTCAAATCATACCAATTCCTGCACCTTCACCCCAATTCCTATAACTTCATCCCTCAGATCACCCCAATTCCTGCATCTTCGTTCCTCAGATCACCCCAATTCCTGCACCTTCATTGATTACCCCAATTCCTGCACCTTCACATCTCAGATCACCCCAATTCCTAAAACTTCACACCTCAGATCACTCCAATTTCTTCACCTTGACACCTCAGATCACTCCAATTTCTACACCTTGACACCTCAGATCACCCCAATTCCTCCATCTTCACCCCTCAGATCATCTCAGTTCCTGCACCTAAACATCTCAGATCATCCCAATTCCTGTATCTTCACACCACAGAAGACCCCACCATTTGCACTTTCACTCCTCAGATCACCTTGTTTCCTGTACCTTCACACCTCAGATCGCCCCAATTCCTGCACCTTCACCACTCAGATCACCCCAATTCCTGCACCTTTACCCCTCAGAATACCCCAATTCCTGCACCTTCACCCCGCGGATCACCCCAATTCCTGCACCTTCACCTCTTAGAGCACCCCAATTCCTGCACCTTCACATCTCAGAACACACCGATTCCTGCACCATCACATCTCAGAACACACTGATTCCTGCATCTTCGCACATCTGATCGCTTCAATTCCTGCACCATCATCCCTCAGAGCACCTCAATTTATGAACCCTTACAGCTCAGATCACCCCAATGTTTACACCTATACATCTCAGATCACCTTAATCCCTGCATCTTTACCCCTCAGAACACACCAATTCCTGCATCTTCATACACCTGAACACCGTAATTCCTGTACCATCACCCTCAGTGTTATATTCTTAATATCTAAATTTTAATTGGCTCTATGAAAAGAATATGCATTCTCTACAATTGTATGAATGGCAGACATTGAGTTAATAACATCCAGATGGTGACTCATTAAAGGAGACTGCAAGTCTAGAAACCTGTCAGGATTTTGATGGATATTGTAAATAATATATGTATAGTTTCAAAATATTCCTATGTAATCGTATATGCTGTTTGAAAGATGTTTTTGTTTTAAGTGGTCTGATGTGTAGTCTGAACGTCTCTCTCCCACATATCCTGTTTCATGTTTAGAAGGTTTGTTTAAGTTAAAGCAGATGTTGAGAGCTCAGATATATAATCTAGCCCCCACCATTGTAAAAGGAGGAGAAAGGGGAGTGTATGGGAGGGGTTTGTGTTTGGGCGCGAATTTTGGAAAGGCTGATTCCATATAGACAGAAGGAAAAAGCTGTTGCAGTCTCTTCCATCTTTGGCTGCCTGCAGATCAACACCATTGCACACAGAACACATGAAGTTTTTTTCAGCCATTTTAAGAAATCAAGACAAAGGAAAATGCACATGGTCTAATGACTTTAAGAACTCTTTTCAGATCTTTGAAACAAATGAACTATACTTAAATATTTTTGATCATATATATATGACCACAACATACAGGGATATACAATGTAATACTGACACATAATCACACACATAGGTTGGACTTGATGGACTTGTGTCTTTTTTCAACCTCACCTACTATGTAACTATATATGAAACAGCACTAATTCTGAATATGAATGTACTATTTTTGCAAGTATTTTCCAAGTTTATGTGTGTACAATAAAACACACAGTTTGATTTAAGCTGACTCAGACATAATTAAGAAAATTCGTCTCATGATCAATCATCATGATTGAAAGCTTTTTATACAATATTAAGCTATTTATTACATTGGCTCAGCCAGCCAGTTTCAATCGTCAGAAGTCTTTGCCACTTTCTTCCGTTGATCAGAGGGGAAAAGTGATGAACAGAAATGAACTTCGCTTGAAAGAACCTAGAATCGATTAATTGATTTGTGAAGACCAGAGAATTTTGGATATACAGAAGTCTTGACAGACGGTTTAATTCGAGTACAGCGGAAAACGTAAAAGTTTTATATTCGGTGAGTACCAAAATATGGAAATTATAAATGTAATAGCCGAAGAAAGTAATTTAGAATTTGAAGGTTTAGCCAGTCATATTTCAGATGCTAAGTTATGGAAACCTATGTTTCAGCAATGCCTACAGGCAAATAATGAAATTGATAAAACTAGATTTTCATTAGCTAAAACAAAGAAAAAATTACGTAATGTAATGAAGCTAGTTACGGTTTTCAATACAATGGTTTTTGATGAGTCAGATAAACAAATGATTTGTGTAGTGAATCAGTCAGCAAGTCAAAATGTAACGGAAATTATGCAAACACAAGAGAATGTACCTTTTGAACCTAGTTGTTCAAATTGTGAAACTTTTTGTACGTATATTGAGCATTTAGAGGATGAAATAGAAATGCAGAATGATACAATTTCAAAAAACAAATATATCTCGGTACTTACAAAGATAGATAGATATACTTTATTGTCATTGTATACATACACACACATATACAACAAAATTTTTTCGGATACTCTTTACAGCAGCAATAAAACATTTCTCAAGAAACCCACACATACATACTCCTAGCACATGCCCACATATCTATTTACATATATCAAGATATAAAATGTTATTTAAAAATAAATAAATAAAAGAATGTTAAAATTCTACATAAAATTCCTAAAACACTGTACCTGATGGGATTATGGACAATACGGCCCTAGGGAAAAAACTGAAAAGAAAAAACAGTCAGCTGCGGCAAAATCGTCATTTATACCAGATAATCCTGTTGAGTTAGAGGAACCATCAGAAGGTGACGTTCGAAAGCAAAAGCTATTAGACAGAGCGTCTAAACTTAAATTGCAAATACACAATCAGTTGATGAAAATTTTGAAAGATATCCTGCATTATGATTTGAGAGCAAATGTGTTTCGCAATGGGGATGTCTTTGGAAGTTTTTGTGATCGTTTCAATTTGACTGATGAGCAAAGGAATACAATTTTCTGTTTATGGGTTCCTAATCATATAGCAAGACGTTTAGTTAAAACACCTTACATTGATGATTATGGAACTGAAGTTCATACTGATGCATCTGAAAGATTGCGTCAGTTACTGATGTGTATCACAGGGGAGGAAACTCAGACAGCTGAGATATTGGATTCTTTAAAAGTAACTATACATGACGATCCATATCATTTTCGTGAAACATTTGCAAAGGCATTCAAAATGGTGTATGCAGTGGGAGATGAGAATTCTGCATTAATAAGGGCATTTGTTCGGAAATTTACATATCTAGATCCTGCATCGATGGCGTTAGCCACTCAAAAAGAAACTCTGGACGATGCAACTTCAGTTGTAGATCTTGTAAGAAGACAACTGAAGCGGAGTAATTTGAAAACGAAAATTGCTGTCATTCAGAATAGAAATTCTGACATAGACATTCAGAATAATGTTAAAGCAGGCGGTGCTGCCACCTTCAGGAACGACAGGGTAAGACAGGTTGATAAGAAAAGACCATGGACTTGTTTCTTTTGTCGGAAGCCTGGTCATTATAAATCACAATGTAGGAAGTATTTAAAATATATTGAGTCAAAAAACATTGGGAAAGAAAATGGATTAGTATTCACCAAACCTTCTGCCCCACCTTCAACAGAAGAAGTTCAAACTTTTTCTCCCTATGCCCCTTTGAGGAAAGAGCTAAAAGAGATTGGTACAAATATGAATGCATATTCAACCAGCGATAGCAGTGGGAGACAGCCACTGTTATCTTCTCCATGACAGATAGAGGAAAAAGAAATTGAATACCACCCTTTAGTCCCTGTAGCGCCTATATTTGTAGACAAGAGTGGTCGACCTTATTTAAAGGTTAAAATTAATGGACAAAAAGTGAGAACTCTTTTAGACACTGGTGCTCAGATTAGTGTCACTGGTTTGAAATTACCTGTTTTATTTGATGCAGCAATTTGTACAATTGTTGGGTTTAATGGAACAGGTGATTCTCAAGTTAAAATGTGTAAAAATGTTTCTTTTGAAATCCCAGGTCATTTGAAAACAGAAATAGACATGTGGTTTTGTAAAGGATCTGAAAATATCATTGGAACTGATATTTTGTATCAAAGAGGGTGGATTATTGATTTAGGCAATGGAGTACTTTGGAAAGGTTCAGCTAATCGTAAGCCTGTGGTAATTGACCCAGCTGATTATTCAGAAGTGGGAAGCATATGTTTAACAGAAACAGTTGACACTGACTACAAATGGCCTGATACAGGAGAGAATTTGAAGTTAAAACAAGTGGCACAGTCACACAAAAAGCTTTGGAGTCAAAAAAAGAACGATGTTGGCTTATTTAAAGGTATTGAAGTTAATGTTGAAGGCACCAGATTCTGATGAACGTGTCTCATTGATCATTCAAGAGTTTTTGGAACAGGGTATCATCAGGAAAGCAAATTCTGTAACAAATAATCCTTTATGGGCTGTGGCTAAACGAGATGACCCCAGTGCATACAGACTTTTGATTGACCTAAGAATGCTAAACAAATACATACCATGTTGTTCGCCTATTGTAGCGGAAACACCAGATATCATGTCGCAATTAAATGCTAATGCAAAAGTGTTTTCTGTATTAGACATTGCAAATGGATTTTTTAGCATTTCTTTGGCCAAGAGCTGTCAATACAAATTTTCATTTGTGTATAAAAATGTTTCATATGTTTTTACAAGACTTCCGCAAGGATTTCATAGTTCTCCGTCTATAGTTCATCAGGCGTTGGCAAATGTTTTATCAAGGTTCCCTAGACCTGATTGTTTAATTCAGTATGTAGATGACATACTTCTTTCAAGTGAAAATGAGGAGGAGCATTTGACTCTTCTGGCAGAATTGTTCACACTTCTGCAAGAAGAAGGTCTCAAGCTGAATACACGCAAAGTTCAGCTTATGAAAAGTGAGGTAAAATTTCTAGGAATTTCGATTGGCCCAGGGAAGAAGCAGCATTTACAGGAACGCATAGAGGCTATTGCATCTTTAATAAATAAAAAGGAATCATGCTAAATAAGTGAAAAATGTTACATACATTAAGCAGTGACAAAATTTAAAAATCAATTGATACATAAAATACATGTAAAAATAAATCCCCGTGACAACTAAGTGTAGTCCAAAAAATATTAAATAAACTGAAATGAAAAAAGTGGCTCTGAACCACCTATAAAAAATATGAAAAGTCCAAGTGATTAACAATTGTTCATCTGTGAAAACAGGAAAGGATCCACCACCAGAAATAGAAGGGGTCACTCCTTACCGGATGGCCACGATCCCCCACTACAGAGGATCATAGCTCGCAGGTACACCTTAACACTGGCAATAGGAACCCATATCAGCATCCACTAGGGGTCATCACACAATCAACATCAACAGTGAGCTTGTGGCAGCGACGTACCATAAAACGAAAGATGGAACTCACATAGCGTAAAACCATAAAAAATATTTTATTTGAAACTCAGAAAATGGACACTTACAATATTCCAGAAAGTAAAAAGCCTTAAGTCCGGTCCGTGGCCATATGAACTTGGACAAACCTGTCCTACTGGAATGGAGCACAGATTGGAGGTGACGTCAGCGCATCGTCTAGCTCCGCCCCACGCATTTCGTGACATCATCACGTCTTCCAGGGGCACCTGCATCTTTAACTGTACCAACAACATTCAAAGCATTGAGACAATTTTTGGGATTGGTAAATTTTTCCAGAGATTTTATCGAGTCATTTGCAGAGAAGGCGAAACCGCTATATGACTTGTTAAAACATACAGAGAATAATGAATTTGGTTCCTGGACTGAAGTCCAGCAAAAAGCTTTTGAAATGTTGAAAAATGATTTGCAGTCAGCCCCTGCATTAGCGACAGTGGATAAACAAGCACCATTTGCTTTGTAAGTGCTTCAGAGATTGCCATCTCAGTTGTTTTTCTTCAGAAACAGGGAGAAGATTGGAGAATTCTTGGGTATTTTTCACGTTTAATTACCCCAGTGGAGAGGGGACTTGATGAATGTGTTTGACAATTAGTGGGTGCACATTATGCAATAAAAGCAACAGAGCATATTGTAGGATTTAACAAAATCATTCTGCAAACCCCACATAGTACCTTGAAGTTCCTTTTTGAGAAAAATGTTCCTGGAGTCTCTAACCAAAGATTTTCTCAATGGTTATTGGCTCTGTCACCTAAACAAATACAGGTTGAACACAATGCCAAGTATATCCTTCCTCAGTTGATGGAATACAATGGGCTAGAACATGAATGTTTGTCTGAAGTCCATGAAACACATTCGTAGAGAGGCAGAGGAAATTGATGAACCTGTATTTGTTGATGGTTCGAGATATTGTATGTCAGGTAAATATTACAGTGGGTATTCAATTTGGAATCAAAAGCGTAATCTTGCCATACAACACAAGTTGCCAGGACATTTTTCAGCTCAACGAGCAGAACTTGAAGCAGTAAAAACTGTATTGACAATTGACAAGGAAGAGAATAGAGGCTCACTAATGATTTATAGTGATAGCTCATATGTTGTTCGTTCTCTTACTGATTATTTACCTATTTGGAAACGAAGAGGTTTTGTAGATTCATCCAACAAGACTCTTGTGCAGAAAGAGACATTAGAATCCGTTTTTGACCTTGCAGAGAGTAATCCTCTTGCATATGCTATTGTAAAAATTCCATCACATAAAAAAGATAATAGTGAGTTATCTGTAGGCAATAGAAAAGCAGACACATTAGCAAAGGAAGCAGCTTTACATGGAGAGTTAGTAACGGTCTCAATTAATGTTGTGAAAAAGACAGACACACATTTACCTTCGTTTTCTGATGAACAAGAGAGAGACAAGTCCATCTCTTGTTTTTCATCGGGTGATTTAGGATCTTCTTCTTTTGTTTATGAAAACGGGATCCTATGTCATGACTCAGATGGTTTATTGTGTCCTAAACAAAAAAGGAAAGAATATGAACCAAATAACTTAGCTTATTCCATGTTGGTAATAACAGGTGAAAGCAACCAATTTATCAACACCTGTATTAATATGAAGCTAACTGCAAACACCCATTGACTCAAAAACATGCAGATGGGTGTGTCCCTCTGAATTACATAGGCATATAAAAAAAACAGCAAGGGAAGGGAACGGGATTGGATACCAATTCCACCCAAAAAAGAATTCTTCAATAAGGAACGAGCAATATAGCAAAAATATAATTAGATTTAATGGAAAAAAGTTCACATATTACCAACCAAAAATCAAACAATGTGATGAATAATGAACCAAAAACCTTCACCATAAGATAAAATAGACAACGTTGTCTAAAAACAGAACACAGATGGCCACCACTAACACACACATACACACTGCTACTAATTGGGGATGAAGAAACTGTTGCTGTATATTGACACTGGGGTAGGTGTGTGCAGCCATAAGTATTGGGGATCTGCCCGTGGAATGCTAGCATCAAATTGAACAAATGTCCCACAGCCAAGTTCACGGTAATGATTGACAGCAAGAGATGCAATTTGGGTGTCAAGAATCGGGTGGCCAATGGTGTGGGGTTAATGTCCTATATGGAGAGCTGTTGGTGGTTAGAGACGGGAGTGTGCCTGAGTAGATGCTTATAGTCAGTCACAGCTTTAATGCTAATTCAGGGAGGGAGACACACACTTGTTAGGTATGGATGCAACAGTCCCATAAGGGCAATAGACAGATTCAGTCTCACCACTCCGTAGACTCTGGTATGCAGCAAGCATACAAGGCACTTCGGTCCTTCTCAGACTGTCTCATACCATACAGGACAGCTGGATCCTCCTTGGACCATCTCCATGCAGCTAGACATTCGACTGTTGGCGGGGTATCTACAGTGACAATTGGGAGTGGTGGTATTGGATAGTAGAGTGCCGCATGTGGGCGGTATGGATCATCATCCGCTTAAGGCTGTTCAATTTTTCCTTGAAAAGAAATTCCCACTCCTGGCACAGCAAAATGAGCTCATTGGTGAGGTCCTAACCTTCTTACTGGAACACAACTGTTTCCAGTTTTTGGGTACCTACTACCAGCAAATCAGGGGAACCTCAATGGGGACACCCTGGGCTCCCTCATATGCATGCCTTCACCTGGGCATGTGGGAGGAGGAGTCTGTCTATCCGTCGCCAATGTACCTCCGCCACAGCCGCATGTGGCTGAGGTACATTGATGATGTGCTGATGGTATGGGTGGGCACTGAGCAGGAACTGTCCTTATTTATGGAAAAACTCAACACTAATGATCGTAATATCAAACTTACGTATACAGCCCATCACCATACCCTTTCCTTCCTTGATTTGACCTTGATTGCTGATGGGGGGAAGATAAGTACTAAAACTCATAGGAAGCCCACAGCGGCGAATACACTTCTCCAGGCAACTAGTGACCATGCAAGATCCCTGATTAAGGGTATACCAGTAGGCCAGTTCCTCAGGATTCGTAGGAACTGTTCTAGACAACAAGACTTTGACATGGAAGCGAGGGACCTATATGGTAGGTTCAGGGACAGAGGTTATTCCCATTCATTCATTAGGGCGGCTAAGAAAAAAACTCTTCAAACAGACCGTCGGCAACTTCTCATCAGAAGGGACTTCATGACCTTAAAAGACAGACATGAACCCCCCAGGATTATTACCAAATACGGCGCCCAATGGGAACAGGTTAGGACCATTCTAAATAATCACTGGCATATCCTTTCTGACTCCCCTGTCCTTGGTGAAATTGTGGGTGAATGCCCTCTTCTCACTGCTCGTCGCTCTCGGAATCTTAGGGATCACCTAATTCATTCAGAATACCAAAGATCTCCCACCCACAACTGGCTCACCCAGCTTCCACCTTTGAAGGGTATGTTTAAATGTGGTAGATGCGCTGTATGCAGGTTTGTTGAGCGCACGGACGTGTTCACCGATTCTGATGGTAAAAGACAGTTTAAAATCTATAGTTTTATCAACTGTAATACCACGCGAGTAATTTATATGCTCACCTGCCCCTGTGGTAAAAACTATGTGGGTAAGACAAAAAGGAAACTCAAAATCAGAATCGGCGAGCACGTCCAAAGTATTTTAAGTAAGGATGATGAGCGCCCCATCCCTTTACACTTTCTTAAATTCCATGGTGGGGACCCCACTGGACTTACCTTCAAGGGTATCTACAGGCTAAATCTCCCCCTGAGAAGGGTGGAGATTCTTGTCTGATTTGTGCACAAGTGAATCCTAGACCAAAGGGTCAGAAACCTCCTTTACAAAGAATTCCTCCAGCAGATGGACCTTGGTCTTCTACACAAATAGATTATATAGGGCCATTACCATCAGGAAAAAAATGGATTCAGATTTGCATTGGTTTTAGTTGACATTTTCTCAAAGTGGATCCTGATTCTTCCAGTACGCAAAAGATGATGCTTTAAACAACTGCTAGGATGTTGATTAATCGTGTTTTTCCAGTTTGAGGTATACCAGCAAACCTCAGTAGTGACAGAGGATCCCATTTTACAGGTAAAATCATGCAGGCAATGTGTAAAATTGTGGGAATTGAACAGAGATTTCATGTACCGTATCATCCACAGTCTGCAGGAATTGTTGAACGGATTAATAGGACTATTAAATCTAGAATTGCAAAAATGTTGTTAGACAGAGGAAATACTTGGGTTGATGTTATTCCCTTCAATTTAATGAGTGTAAGAAGCACAGCAAAAAAAACACAATAAAAATCTCTCCTGCGCTCAGGTGTCCATGAACTAGACATGTGGCGCAGCCACCTAGAGAAGTAATGCCTAGCTTCTGCTGTTACAAAGTATTCTCCTTTTGAATTAATGACAGGAAGGAAAATGCCGCTTGTGTTTCCACATGAACCTTTTTTGTCTACACCCCAAAGGGAGGCAATAGAGAAATCAAAATGGTTGCAGATGTTGCAGGACAATTTGAATAGTATTTTGCCGCATGCAGCTACTTGTATGCAAAAAATGGTCCCTCCACATACTTCTAAGTTTGAGAAAGGAGATCAGCTCATGGTAAAAAGTTTCAGGAAAAGTGGACCATGGCAAAGTAATTGGGAAGGTCCATTTGACATCTTGGATGTTCAAGGGGTAATGGTACAGGTACAAAGGCCCCTCAATTCAGTGAAAAATGCACGTAGACAACAAAAAAAGTGGGTACACACTGATCAATGCAAACTTTATAATCCGAGATAATGATGCTGCATTTCTTTTTCCAGGAATGAATTACAAAAATCTAACCTGGAGAAACTGTGGATTCCAAAAGGAAGAAAAGATGTCAGCTCAACAAAAAGGTTTTAGAGAGAGAAAACTTATCATCATCACAGGATTCATCTTTTCTCTCGTGACAATTTTATCTGTGGTAAAATATATTACAAACTGTTCCAGCTATGCAGAGGTTAACAGGACAACATTACATTATTCAGAAACAAAAGAGATATAGACATTGATATCAATACAGAGAAACAAAATGATAAAAACATTAATATCAATACAAAGGACAAAAATGAGAGAGTTATTGATATTAATGCATATGACAGAAATCATGATTTTAGATACGTTGATATTAATACAGCAGAAGATTTGTATGGATATGTTTGCGTAGGACAAAGATATGATTGCTGTCTGCATTTGTATTTCATTCATAGCAATAATATCGAAGTCAACGTTAAAATAGAATCTAAAACAAATTTTGTTAAAATGCAGGGATCTTATAGACTAAACAACAAAACTGGAACTTTTGAATGTAATATATTGTTGAGGAGTTTCTGGTCTATATACTTAAAGGGTAATGATTCAACAATTTGGTCTGGAGATGTTACTAATACTATGTCAAGATCTGGGAAAGTATTTTATCCCTTAGATCAATTTTATTACCTTTTTCAAAGTTTCGTAAAAATATTAGATCCAGAACATTTAAATATAATTGGAGATGAAAAAGGGGATATTGTAAGAACATGGGATTTTAAAGTAACAAGACAATTAACACAAATAAGGGTTAAAATGAGTATTTCTGTGGTAAACATGATTATTCCAGAAATGTATATTTTCCCACAATCTTTAAACATTTTTGAAGATAAAGATAGTTTGCATTTGATATGTAAAACAAAAATATATGTACCTCAAGATTCATTGGTAACTTGGAAAAGGAGCGATGAATTTGTGGGAAGTTTTTTTCACAGTTCTACTGATTATGATAATTCATAAAGGAATTTTTGGTAGTGTGAATTGGATCAATAATACATTTGTTTATCAACAAATGAGAGTATCTTTGAATGATACTGGTATATATGAATGTTGCATATCAATAGGAAATTATCCGGTGAAATGTGCGAAGGCAAGTGTTGTTGTAATGTCTCCTAGGAAAACTCCATGTGTTGGTAAGAAAAGTGTCTCGGCAAATCCATTTCAGATTAACCATTTCCAATCCAGAACTCTTTTGAGAGAGGGAAAGTTTGTCATTATATTGTGGAACTTTAATGATTCAGAATGGAAAATTTCTACAAGGTTTCCACAATGTCAATGACATTTGTTTAATATGGAATTGGGTATTGAAAGATGGTTTGGAATTAATAGTAGAAATCATAACAGAAATAAGCGTGGTATTGTTGAAGGTATTTTAGGAGGGATTGGCACAATTGGGAGTATAACAAATAGTATGGATATTAATACATTAAAGTCTGATCTTGAAACAGCTGGTTTAGTGGGTAGTAACGGGATTAAAATACAGAGAAATTTAAATGAAATTTTAGAAAATATGGTTATTTATATAATGGGTCCATCTATTTTACATCTTCAAAATATTACTCTTGATTTAATGATAAGTGAACAACATTCTCATATTGCCAGAGCATGTTTAGAGATCCAGACTGAATATTCCACTAATTTTAAAATAATTGCACAAGCATTTCAGAGTGGAATAACCCCTCTTGGCATTTTACAGAATTTACCCAGAGAATATGTATATGCTATAAATCATACAGATTTATGGGTAAATAAATGGATAGGATGCAAACAGGATGTTTGTTATAGTTCTTCTATGATTCCAATAGCAGGACAAGAACACATTTTAGTTCCAATCACTGTCTTGGGATTACCTGTCAGCAATACACAATTATTGTACTATAAATTACAGTACACAGAATTTGCATTTAACAATGGCAATTCTGAATTAGAACAATTAGATTTGTCATCATGTTTACAATTTCAGTCTAAAGTTATCTGTTTACCTAATCAAGATAAAAGTATTTTTCATTCTTGTTATCATAATCATACATTATGTTCAGCCAGAATAGAAAAAGTTGAAACAATTTCTGAATTAATTACTCGTGTAGATAAAAAGAAGGTTTGCTTCCAGATCATGTCAGTTACAGAAAGGGTTTAAACTTTTTTCTCTTCTTGTACAAATACAGAAAACCTAAATCAAGGCTTGTATTGTATCGAAGGAGACATTGTAGCAATAAGTATTAATGGGTTTAGAACAAATTTACCAAATATGCTTATGAAAAATATAAGTGCTCTTCCCACACAATATAATATATCTCAGATAGATGAATTTCCTTGGGAAAAATGGGCAAATGTAATTTATAAGGATAAAGGTTTATTGATAGCTTTAGCTAAGGAACTTCAGAATGCAGAAATATTGTTTAAACATGAACAGGGTATTTTGCAAGAGATATCTCATCAATGGTCAGAATTTTCAGGAAGTAATTGGTGGAAAAAATTCTGTAATAGTGTATCAATTTGGGGAAAAACTTCAACCTCAGCAGCAGGAAATATTTTATCACATCCTATAGTTATTCTTTTTATTATTATGTTATTCGTTATATTCCAGTTATGTTTGATGTTTAGAATGAAAAAATTATATTATCAAATTAGAAATGAAATCAGGAAAGGAGATGATTTATTGCAAAATAGGCTTAAAAGAAAGATGGGTTTTAATATTGCAAACTCGGTTAATGGTGGAAATACATTTGGAGTTATTGGATCAAAGTCAGAGTGAATGGGACATGGATGTTATGAATGAATTTAAAGCTTGAAAATATGATTATTATTCAGATTTCAGAGGGGAATGTTACCGTATATACTCGAGTATAAGTCGTTCCGAGTATAAGTCGAGGCCCTAATTTACCACAAAAAAAATGGGAAAAACTTATTGACTCGAGTATAAGCCTAGGATGAGAAATGCGCAGCTACTGTAAGTGGAAAAGAGGTTCAACAATGCCCATTTGCAGCATCACTGTGCCCATTTGCAGCATCACTGTGCCCATTTGCAGCATCACTGTGCCCATTTTCAGCCATAGGTCCCCCGAACTTCAAACTCGGTAGTTAAGGGTTCCTAGATGCCCCCTAGCTGCAGCCAAAATTTGGGGTCTCTGAACCCAAAGGGTCCCTAAATGACATTGCTGCAGATGGACACAGTTGACTGAATTTGGGGCCCCGTTTCTCGGGGCCACTTAGTGCTAAGAACCCCAAATTTGGTGTGCAAACCCAGTGGAACTAGCACCACTCGTTTCTAGCACCAAGTGGCCCCGAGATACAGAGCCCCAATAATCAGTTCAGAAAATGTCAAGCACTTTTCTGCAGCAGAGAATGACATTTTCCGAACCGGTTTTGGGGCCCCGTATCTCAGGGCCACTTAGCGCTAGGAACTCCAGCTTTGGATATGTTGTGGCACCAATTCCACTGGGTTTGCACACCAATTTTGGGGTTCTTAGCACTAAGTGGCCCTGAGATATGGGGCCCCAAAGTCGGTTCAGAAAATGTTAAGCACTTTTCTGCAGCAGAGAATGACATTTTCCGAACCGATTTTGGGGCCCCGTATCCCCGTAGGCCCCAAAGTCGGTTCGGAAAATGAATTTTTTTGCTGCAGAAAAGTGCTTGACTCGAGTATAAGTCGAGGGGGGCACTTTCAGCACAAAAAAATGTGCTGAAAAATTCGACTTATACTCGAGTATATACGGTATATTCTTAATATCTAAATTGTAATTGGCTCTATAAAAAGAATATGCATTCTCTACAATTGTATGAATGGCAGACATTGGGTTAATAACATCCAGATGGTGACTCATTAAAGGAGACTGCAAGTCTAGAAACCTGTCAGGATTTTGATGGATATTGTAAATAATATATGTATAGTTTCAAAATATTCCTATGTAATCGTATATGCTGTTTGAAAGATGTTTTTGTTTTAAGTAGTCTGATGTGTAGTCTGAACGTCTCTCTCCCACATATCCTGTTTCATGTTTAGAAGGTTTGTTTAGGTTAAAGCAGATGTTGAGAGCTCAGATATATAATCTAGCCCCCTGCCATTGTAAAAGGAGGAAAAAGGGGAGTGTATGGGAGGGGTTTGTGTTTGGGCGCAAATTTTGGAAAGGCTGATTCCATATAGACAGAAGGAAAAAGCTGTTGCAGTCTCTTCCATCTTTGGCTGCCTTCAGATCAACACCATTGCACACAGAACACATGAAGTTTTTCGGCCATTTGAAGAAATCAAGACAAAGGAAAATGCACATGGTCTAATGACTTTAAGAACTCTTTTCAGATCTTTGAAACAAATGAAATATACTTGAATATTTTTGATCATATATGAAACAACACTAATTCTGAAGCATTTTGCTGAATATGAGCAGATAATATTGCCCGAAACACTTCAGAATTCATCCTGCTGCTTTTGTCAGCAGTCACATCATCAATAAATACAAGAGAACCAGTTCCATTGGCAGCAATACATGCCCACGCCATGACACTACCACCACCATGCTTCACTGATGAGGTGGTATGCTTTGGATCCTTTCCTTCTCCATACTCTTCTCTTCCCATCACTCTGGTACAAGTTGATCTTGGTCTCATCCCTCCATAGGATGTTGTTCCAGAACTGTGAAGGCTTTTTTAGATGTTGTTTGGCAAACTCTAATCTGGCCTTCCTGTTTTTGAGGATCACCAATGGTTTACATCTTGTGGTGAACCCTCTGTATTCACTCTGGTGAAGTCTTCTCTTGATTGTTGACTTTGGCACACATACACCTACCTCCTGGAGAGTGTTCTTGATCTGGCCAACTGTTGTGAAGGGTGTTTTCTTCACCAGGGAAAGAATTCTTCGGTCATCCACCACAGTTGTTTTCCGTGGTCTTCCGGGTCTTTTGGTGTTGCTGAGCTCACCGGTGCGTTCTTTCTTTTTAAGGATGTTCCAAACAGTTGATTTGGTCACACCTAATGTTTTTGCTATCTCTCTGATGGTTTTGTTTTGTTTTTTTAGCCTAATGATGGCTTGCTTCACTGATAGTGACAGCTCTTTGGATCTCATATTGAGAGTTGACAGCAACAGATTCAAAATGCAAATAGCACACTTGAAATTAACTCTGGACCTTTTGTCTGCTCCTTGTAAATGGGATCATGAGGGAATAACACACACCTGGCCATGGAACAGCTGAGCAGCCAACTGTCCCATTAATTTTGGTCCCTTAAAAAGTGGGATGCACATATACAAACTGTTGTAATTCCTACACCGTTCACCTGATTTGGATGTAAATACCCTTAAATTAAAGCTGAAAGTCTGCAGTTAAAACACATCTTGTTCGTTTAATTTCAAATCCATTGTGGTGGTGTATAGAGCCAAAAAGATTAGAATTGCGTCGATGTCCCAATATTTATGGACCTGACTGTATATAAATCACATAAGTGACAGTTCCAATAAGTGATATATACAGGTGCTCAAAAATAATATATCTGTGCTTCTTGGAGCTCAGACTGCGTGCCCCACATAGATGTAAACTCACCCCTCAGTACTGACCAACTATCTCTAGTATGGTCAAACAAGCGTGTAGGGAGACCCCTGGAGATGTCTGTTTGCTGGCGGTTCCTGAAGTGGTTATGCCTCATACAGGTGGATATGAAAGAAAAAACCTCATTGTGTAATACCGTTTGAGAAGGATTTACTGTATTTAAAACAATAAGATTACACTCACATGTACAGTGCCTTGCAAAAGTATTCACCCCCCTTGGCATTTTACGTGTTTTGGTGCCCTCACAACCTGGAATTAACATGGATTGTTTGAGGATTTGCATCATTAGATTACAGAACATGTCCACAACTTTGAAGATGTTTTTTTTTTTTATTATGAAGCAAACACAAAATAGGACAAAATGACAGAAAAAGTCAATGTGCAAAACTATTCACCCCCCTAAAGTCAATACTTTTTAGAGCCAACTTTTGCGGCTATCACAGCTCCTAGTCGCTTTGGATAAGTCTCTATGAGATTGCCACATCTTACCACTGGGATTTTTGCCCATTCCTCCTTGCAAAACTGCTCCAGCTCCTTCAAGTTGGATAGTTTGCGCTTGTGAACAGCAATCTTTAAGTCTGACCACAGATTTTCTATTGGGTTGAGGTCTGTGCTTTGACTAGGCCATTCCAACACATTTCCATGTTTCCCCTTAAACCACCCAAGTGTTGCTTTAGCAGTGTGTTTGGGGTCATTGTCCTGCTGGAAGGTGAACCTCCGTCCTAGCCTCAAATCACACACAGAGTGGTACAGGTTTTGCTCAAGAATATCCTTGTATTTAGCACCATCCATCTTTCCCTCAACTTTGACCAGTTTCCCAGTCCTGACTGCTGAAAAACATCCCCACAGCATGATGCTGCCACCACCATGTTTCACAGTGGGGATGGTGTTCTTTGGGTGATGTGATGTGTTGGGTTTGAGCCAGACATAGCGTTTTCTTTGATGGCCAAACAGTTAAATTTTAGTCTCATCAGACCAGAGCACCTTCCTCCATACATTTTGGGAGTTTCCCATGTGCCTTTTCGCAAACTCAGAACATGCCATTTTGTTTTTAGCTGAAAGTAATGGCTTTCTTCTGGTCACTCTGCCATAAAGCTCAACTCAATGGAGCGTACGGCTTATTGTCGTCCTATGTACAGATACTCCAGTCTCTGCTGCGGAACTCTGCAGCTCCTCCAAGGGTTACCTTAGGTCTCTGTGCTGCCTCTCTGATTAATGCCCTCCTTGCCCGGTCCTTGAGTTTTGGTGTGTGCCCATCTCTTGGCAGGTTTGCTGTTGTGCCATGTTCTTTCCATTTGGTTATGATAGATTTGATGGAGCTCCTAGGGATCATCAAAGATTTGGATATTTTTTTTTTATAGCCTAACCCTGACTTGTACTTCTCAACAACATTGTGCCTTACTTGTTTGGAGAGTTCCTTGGTCTTCATGGCAGTGTTTGGTTAGTGGTGCCTCTTGCTTAGGTGTTGCAGCCTCTGGGGCCTTTCAAAAAGGTGTGTATATGTAATGACAGATCATGTGACACTTAGATTGCACACAGGTGGACATCATTTCACTAATTATGTGACTTCTGAAGGTAATTGGTTGCACCAGAGCTTTTTATGGGCTTCATAACAAAGGGGGTGAATACATACGCACATGACAATTATCAGTTTTTTATTTCTGAAAAATAGTTTTATGTATATATTTTTCTAATTTTACTTCACCAACTTAGACTATTGTGTTCTGATCCATCACATATAATTCAGATTAAAAAAACATTGAACTAAAGGCTGTAATGTAACAAATTAGGTAAAAAGCCAAAGGGGGTGAATACTTTTGCAAGGCACTGTATGCAGGGCCGGCCCTACCATGGGACCCGGTGGGACCACTGGTCCCGGGGATGTAGGTCCTGAGGGGCGGCACATTGACGCCCAAGAAGACAGTGGTCCTGCCCGATCGCTCTGCTCCACCTGCCCCGCTACTCTCCGTCCCACTCCTCTCTTCCCCGCTCTTTTCCTTTCTGCTCCATCCGCCCCGCTCCTCTCCTTTCCACTTTGCTCTGCCTACCCCGCTCCTCTCTGCCCTGCTCCGCTCCACCCGCCCCGCTCCTCTCCACTCTGCTCCGCCCACCCGCTCCTCTCCTCTCTGCCCCGCTCCTCTCCTCTACACTCTACTCCGCCCGTCCTGCTCCTCTCCTCTCTGCCCCGCTCCTCTACTCTCTGCTCTGCCTGCCCCGCGCCTCTCTGCTCCGCTTCTCTCCGCCCCGCTCCTATCTACTCCGCTCCTCTCTGCTCTGCTCCTCTCCACTCCACTCCGCCCGCTCCGCTCCTCTCCTCTCCGCCCCGCTCCTCTACTCTCCGCTCTGCCTGCCCCGCTCCTCTCCGCTCTGCCCAGCTCCACTCTGCTCCTCTCCACCTCGTTCCTCTCCGCCCGCTCTTCTCCTCTCCACTCCGCTCCACCCGCCTCGCTCCTCTCCTCTCTGCCCCACTTTTCTACTCGTTGTTCCACCCACCCCGCCCCTCTCCGCTCTGCCCGCACCGCTCCTCTCCACTCTGCTCCGCCCACCCGCTCCTCTCCTCTCTGCCCGCTCCTTTGCCCCCACTCCGCCCGCCCCGCTCCTCTCCTCTACACTCCGCTCCACCCACCCTGCTCCTCTCCTCTCTGCCCCGCTCCTCTACTCTCTGCTCTGCCTGCCCCGCGCCTCTCTGCTCCGCTTCTCTCCGCCCCGCTCCTCTCTACTCCGCTCCTTTCCACCCTGCTCCTCTCCACTCCACTCCGCCCGCTCCGCTCCTCTCCTCTCCTCTCCGCCCTGCTCCTCTACTCTCCGCTCTGCCTGCCCCGCTCCTCTCCGCTCCTCTCTGCCCAGCTTCACTCTGCTCCTCTCCACCTCATTCCTCTCCTCCCCGCTCTTCTCCTCTCCACTCCGCTCCGCCCGCCCCGCTCCTCTCTGCCCCACTTTTCTACTCGTCGTTCCACCCGCTCTGCTCCTCTCTGCTCTGCCCGCACCGCTCCTCTCCGTTCCTCTCTGCCCCGCTCCACTCCTCTCCACTCCGCTCCACCCGCACCGCTCCTCTCTGCCCCTCCACTTCTCTCCACACCGCTCTGCCCCGCTACTCTCCGCCCGCCCCGCTCCTCTCCGCTCCTCTTCTTATCCCACTGTGTGGATGGCACGGCGCCGCTGCTATTAGAGGTAATGGCAGAGCACTCACTGCCATACTCGCACAACTGGCTGCTCCCCCATCCTCCCCGCGGCCCCCCCATTGCTGCTGCTGACAAGAGAAAGTCAGCTGATAGGCTGACGGCCAAAAGCGTGAAGGGGGAGGAGCTTTCTGCTGAGCAGAGACCCCATGATGAAAGAGGGATCGCTATAGGCGCGGCTGACACTGAGAGAAAGAAAGTGTCAGTGCCACTTATCCCACCCCACCACCTCTGCCTGTGTCTTACCCCCCTACCACCCCTGCCTGTGTCCAACCCTCCTACCACCTCTGCCTATGTCTAACCCCCTACCACCCCTGCCTGTGTCTAACCCCCCTACCACCCCTGCCTGTGTCTAACCCCCCTACCACCCCTGCCTGTGTCCAACCCCCCTACCACCCCTGCCTGTGTCCAACCCCCCTACCACCCCTGCCTGTGTCTAACCCCCTACCACCCCTGCCTGTGTCCAACCCCCCTACCACCCCTGCCTGTGTCCAACCCTCCTACCACCCATGCCTATGTCTAACCCCCTACCACCCCTGCCTGTGTCCAACCCCCCTACCACCCCTGCCTGTGTCTAACCCCCTACCACCCCTGCCTGTGTCCAACCCTCCTACCACCCATGCCTATGTATAACCCCCTACCACCCCTGCCTGTGTCCAACCCGCCTACCACCCCTGCCTGTGTCCAACCCCCCTACCACCCCTGCCTGTATCTAACCCCCTACCACCCCTGCCTGTGTCCAACCCCCCTACCACCCCTGCCTGTGTCTAACCCCCCTACCACCCCTGCCTGTATCTAACCCCCTCCCTACCACCCCTGCCTGTGTCTAAACCCCCCATCACCACCACCCTGCCGCCTCTGTCTGAACCCTACCACCCCTGCCTGTGTCCACCCCCCTACCACCCCTGCCTGTGTCTAACCCCCCTACCACCCCCGCCTGTATCTAACCCCCCTACCACCCCTGCCTATGTCTAACCCCCCTACCACCCCCGCCTGTGTCTAACACCCATACCACCCCTGCCTTTATCTAACCCCCTCCCTACCACCACTGCCTGTGTCTAAACCCCCCCTCACCACCACCCCACCGCCTCTGTCTGAACCCTACCACCCCTGTTGCATGTAAATGTGACTTCATGATAAATTACATTTTGGTTTTAATTATCATGATATAAAAGAATGGATGTGGGGGCCTTTTGGTGGGTGTGATTTTTTTTTTTGGGGGGGGGGGGCAGCTTTTTATTACTGGGCCCAGGCAGCACAATGTCTTTGGCCGGCCCTGCATGTATTGGTGCCAGGACTGGCACCCGGTGTGAATTTCTGGGGAAATGGGGGGGGTTGATGGGGTTATCTGCGGCCCCCTTATTTTAGAGTGAACTTCCAGATTCTGATAAGAGCACCCGCAAACCCCCTGCAACCACCAAGCCAGGATGGCAGGGATGAGGCAATTGTCCTTATCAACAAGAGACCATTTGCTTCCCCTGGGACATGTGACCATGTGACACGATGGCCTGGTATGAACCCTGCCTAAAACCCAAACCACACTCAATGGGTCTAGTATGGATTATGGGGGCGACTCTTTATTTTTTATTCTTGCTGTAAAATGTGCTACAGGAAAAAGTGACATTTCACAATAAAGCAGACTATAATTTCTTTAACCACTTCAGCCCCGGAAGATTTGGCTGCTCAATGACCGGGGCATTTTTTGTGATATGGCACTGCGTCGCTTTATCTGACAATTGCGCGGTCGTGCGACGGTGCACCCAAACAAAATTGACGTTCTTTTTTTCCCCACAAATAGAGCTTTCTTTTGGTGGTATTTGATCATTTCTGCAGTTTATTTATTTTTTTGTGCTATAAACAAAAAAAGCCAACCTGTAGCGGCTGGTCGGGAAGGGGTTAAAAAAAAAAAAAAAAGGAGCACACAGACCCCTCCAAAGGTCCTCAAAATATTTCTTTGCTGTTGAAGTTGGCATCTCGATGGGCAGGCCGCGTGAAATGACCCCTTCTGTGATCGACGTCACACTGGTCCAATGCCAGGACATGTGATGTCTGATAGGATACTTCTGGATCCTATAAACTCTATTCCTATCTATCACCTTATTATTATTACTCTTACCTTATTATTATTATTATTATTATTATTATTGCCGGCACTTCCCCGTCGCTACACCCAGGTTCTACGCAATTAACAGTGTATACAAACGTGACACAACACAGATTGATTACACACCTAATCAATTTATTGGTCCTGGTACAGCATATTTATAGTATACATTCAAGAAGATATAGCCCACCAATGGGATATTACCAATAAAAGCCACGTCAAACCCCTCCCCCATGTACATCCAGTTATTCATAGTATTTCTCGCCTGTCAATGTTCATACAGATTTTATCACAATAAACGTCACTTTGGTCCAGGCGTTAGATTTGTGGTTAGGACAAAACTAAACCATGACTTCCATCTTCTCTATAGAAACATCTCACTTACGTCTAACTTCAGAGCAACAATCTATTTAAAGGAGTAATAACCCAAAACAAGAAATATATATATATATATATATTAGGGGGGCTTTAACCCACCTCTTTCAATGTCTATCATAGGAGTGGGGCCAGGAGGTGGGACTTCGTCTGACAGCGGCCGTCGGGTAAGCGGGAGATCCCCGCTCTGTGTAATCTGGTGGCTCTCCTCTCTCTTAAACCCCCTGAACTGGTAGGGCTCCACTTATGGGCACTGGTAAGGCTGCAGTGATGGACACATGTGGGGCTGCATTGATGGGCACTGGTAAGCCTGCGCTGATGGGCACTGATCAGGCTACATTGATGGGCACTGGTTAGGCTGCATTGATGGACACTGATCAGGCTGCATTGATGGGCACTGATCAGGCTGCATTGATAGACACCGGTGAGGCTGCATTGATGGGCGCTGGTGAGTCTGCATTGATGGGCACTGGTGAGGCTGCATTGATGGGCACAGGTGAGGCTGCAGTGATGGGCACTGGTAAGGCTGCAGTGATGGGCACTTGTGAGGCTGCATTGATGGGCACTGGTAAGCCTGCGCTGATGGGCACTGATCAGGCTGCATTGATGGGCACTGGTTAGGCTGCATTTATGGACACTGATCAGGCTGCATTATTAGGCACTGGTGAGGCTGCACTGATGGGCACTGGTAAAGCTGCACTGATAGGCAGCATTTATTGGCACTGCTAAGGCTGCATTGATGGGCACTGGTAAGGCTGCACTGATGGGCACTGGTGATGCTTTGCTGATGGACACTAGTAAGGCTGCACTGATGGGTACTGGCGAGGCTGCATTGGATGGACACTGGTGAGACTGCATTAATAGGCACTGATCAGGCTGCATTTATGGGCACTGGTAAGGCTGCTTTGATGGACACTGATCAGAGTGCACTAATGCGCATTGGTGAGGCTGCATTGATGGGCATTGGTGATGCTGTGCTGATGGGCACTGGTGAGGCTGCTTTGATGGGCACTGATCAGGCTGCATTGATAGGCACCGGTGAGGCTGCATTGATGGGCGCTGGTGAGTCTGCATTGATGGGCACTGGTGAGGCTGCATTGATGGACACTGGTGAGGCTGCATTGATGGACACTGGTGAGGCTGCATTGATGGGCACTGGTGAGGCTGCATTGATGGGCACTGGTGAGGCTGCATTAATGGGCACTGGTAAGCCTGCGCTGATGGGCACTGATCAGGCTGCATTGATGGGCACTGGTTAGGCTGCATTGATGGACACTGATCAGGCTGCATTATTGGGCACTGGTGAGGCTGCACTGATGGGCACTGGTAAAGCTGCACTGATAGGCAACATTTATTGGCACTGCTAAGGCTGCATTGATGGGCACTGGTAAGGCTGCACTGATGGGCACTGGTTATGCTGTGCTGATGGACACTAGTAAGGCTGCACTGATTGGTACTGGTGAGGCTGCATTGGATGGGCACTGGTGAGACTGCATTAATAGGCACTGATCAGGCTGCATTTATGGGCACTGGTAAGGCTGCATTGATGGACACTGATCAGAGTGCACTAATGGGCATTGTTGAGGCTGCATTGATGGGCACTGTTGATGCTGTGCTGATGGGCACTGGTGAGGCTGCTTTGATGGGCACTGATCAGGCTGCATTGATAGGCACCTGTGAGGCTGCATTGATGGGCACTGGTGAGTCTGCATAGATGGGCACTGGTGAGGCTGCATTGATGGGCACTGGTGAGGCTGCATTGATGGGCACTGTTGAGGCTGCATTAATGGGCACTGTTGAGGCTGCATTGATGGGCACTGATGAGGCTGCATTGATGGGCACTGATGAGGCTGCATTAATGGGCACTGTTGAGGCTGCATTGATGGGCACTGATGAGGCTGCATTGATGGGCACTGATGACTCTGCTTTGATGGGCACTGTTGAGGCTGCATTGATGGGCACTGATGAGGCTGCATTGATGGGCACTGATGACTCTGCTTTGATGGGCACTGTTGAGGCTGCATTGATGGGCACTGGTGAGGCTGCATTGATGGGCACTGGTGAGGCTGCATTGATGGGCACTGGTGAGTCTGCATTGATGAGCACTGGTGAGGCTGCATTGATGGGCACTGTTGAGGCTGCATTGATGGGCACTGTTGAGGCTGCATTGATGGGCACTGATGAGGCTGCATTGATGGGCACTGATGAGGCTGCATTGATGAGCACTGGTGAGGCTGCATTTATGGGCACTGGTGAGGCTGCGTTGATGGGCACTGATGAGGCTGCATTGATAGGCACTGATGTGGCTGTGCTGATGGGCACTGGTGAGTATAATACACTCTTTAGATGTGCTTTAAAATGAACAAGAAAATAATGACGTTATGCTGTTGGGCTGGTATAATAATGCTATGGGGCTGGTATGAAATGATTTCCAGGGCTGGTTTTCACTCCAAGTCCGGCCCTGCAGGAGGCATTGATCCTCCGCTAAATATGAGCTTTCCAGGGAGTGTCCTGATGTTCTTAGTGCTGCAGTGTCTCTAACTACAAGGACCAGGGCGGCTGACAAGGCAGTAAAGTCAGCCCTCCTGTACTGGGCCCGGGATGCATCAGTTCAAAAGGGGGGCCCTGGCACCTGCTAATCAAGAGGGCTGGCTGTACTGTCTTATTGCAGCCCGATCCTCTTCTGTCTCCTCTTGTAGTGCTGCCAGCTTTTTCTCTTCTATCTCCCTCTGGCTACACTGCAGGGACAGTGGTTCTATGGCATGTGCCCCTTCCATCTGTTGTCTGGGCCCCCCCGTATGCCCCTTTCCCCTGCAGAGCTGCCGGCTTCCCTTCTCTCCTCTTCTGCTGTGAACTGCTGCAGGGACCCAGGGGGATATTTCAGGATTGAAGCGGGGGAGAGGTCAGTAAATATGTCATTTACTGGCCCCTTCCTTTCCTGACTAAACACAGTGAGGGATCGGTACCAATCACTTCTGTGTGCATTCATCACTGAAGCAAATTAAAAATTGTTATATTACCAATGACCAATGCCAGGAGAGTGACCAGAAGGTCTATAAAATGGGCAGTGCCAGTAGAGTGACCTGGAGGTTTATAAAATGGGCAATGCCAGGAGAGTGACCTGGAAGTCTATTAAATGAGCAATGCCAGGAGCAGTGGCAGCTGGTGCTCAAAATTTTTTGGGGGCGCAAACAAACTGAAAAATACTGAACCCCCCATCATGCAGCCTCACTGTACCCATCAAATGCAGCCATTGTGCCCATCAGATGCAGCCACTTGTGCCCATCAGACGCAGCCACTTGTGCCCATCAAACGCAGCCACTTGTGCCCGTCAAATACAGAAACTGTGCCCATCATATGCAGCCACTTGTGCCCATCAAATGCAGCTAATTGTGCCCATCATTAGCAGCCATTTGCCCATCAAATGCAGCCACTGTGATCTCCGACCCCCCCCACTCGTGGGGTTTGCGGCTCTGGCAGAACCCCCCCGCGCTCGTAGATCGCGGCACTGGCAGCACCCCCGACCCACTCCACGCCGAGGGGACTTACCGTAGCACTGCAGCAGTTCCTCTCAGAGTGGCGGCGACCTCCACTCCTCTTCCTAAGCACCAAGCATCCAATAGGGTTGCCCGCTGCTTTGGCCAATCGATTGGCGGGGAGGAAGGTTAGTGTGGAAATAGCGAAAATTAATTCACTATCGACACAAAATTGGGTGGGATCAGGGCGAACTCTCTGCGCCCTGAGCCCACCCTATTTTGAAGCCTATTAGAGCCTCTGGTTCTAATCAGTTGCTTCTAAAAGTACCACCCCCGCCATAGGAATCCATGCGTCCGGCATCCTGAAAGGGGCTGAGCGCATGGATGGGGGGCAGCGCCCATGTGCCCACAGTGCACGGGCCGGCACTGGCCAGGAGAGTGACTTTGAGGTCTATAGAATGGGCAGTGCCAGTAGAGTGACCTGGAGGTTCATAGAATGGGCAATGCCTAGAGAATGACCTGGAGGTCTATTGAATAGGCAATGCCAGGAGAGTTACTTGCAGGTCTATAGAATGACCAATGCCAGGAGAGTGACCTGGAAGTCTATTGAATGACCGATGCCAGGAGAGTGACCTGGAGAACTATAGAATGGCCAATGCCAGGGAGTGACCTTGAGGTCTATTGAATAGACATTGCCAGGAGAGTGACTTGGAGGTCTATATATTCACCAATACCAGGAGAGTGACCAGGAGGTCTAAAAAATGACCAATGCCAGGAGAGTGACCTGGAAGTCTATCGAATGACCGATGCCAGGAGAGTGACCTGGAGATCTTTAGAATGGCCAATGCCAGGAGAGTGACCTGGAAGTCTATCGAATGACCAATGCCAGGAGAGTGACTTGGAAGTCTATCGAATGACCAATGCCAGGAGAGTGACCTGGAAGTCTATCGAATGACCAATGCCAGGAGAGTGACTTGGAAGTCTATCGAATGACTAATGCCAGGAGAGTGACCTGGAGATCTTTAGAATGGCCAATGCCAGGAGAGTGACCTGGAAGTCTATCGAATGACCGATGCCAGGAGCATACCTCCCAACTTTTTGAGATGGGAATGAGGGACACCTACTCAGCAAAAGCATGTAGACATAGGACACGCCCCTCTGTCACGCCCCCTTAAAGGAGAATTAACCTAAAAACAAGATTGGTTAAACCCACAAGGGCTTTTTTTGACCACTACTATTCCTTTATATTGGCTTTTGAAATTTACAAATGCAGCAATTTAGAAATTGGATGAAAGGTTTAGCGCTGGAAAACACTTTTTGAAAGATAAAAAGTGCATTTTATATACAACTATATAGATCAGAACAGAATGAGGGACAAATGAGGAGGAATGAGAGACAGAGGGACATTGCTCCAAATCAGGGACAATCCCTTCAAATCAGGGACAGTTGGGAGCTATGCAGGAGACTGACCTGGAGATCTATAGAATGGCCAATGCCAGGGAGTGACTTGGAGGTCTATAGACCTCCTGATCACTCTTCTGGCATTGGCCGTTCTATAGACCTCCTGATCACTCTTCTGGCATTGGCCGTTCTATAGACCTCCTGGTCACTCTTCTGGCATTGGCCGTTCTATAGACCTCCAGGTCACTCTTCCGGCATTGGCAGTACACTGGTGTCCATGGAACTTTGCCTTCTCCGATGGGCTTTATGACCCATAAATGTCACGTTGCTCTGTTCAGTAGAAATCTTTGTGTAACACAAGTCTGACAGAATCTTAGCACTTCGGCCTAATTTTAGGCAATGTGGCTTCCTGTACCACATCCTATTTTCCACCAGACCGCACGCTCCTTTCTCAGACCAGAAGTGTCGGTGCAGACTGAGCTGTGTTCCTCCATCCATTCTCTCCTAGACGGATCTACTGGAGTACAGATATGAACTTCTATTTCTGGATCCTTGTTGTGGGTGTGACTGTGATGGGTAAGTCTCCAATGTTATAAGTTAAAGGTAAACCGGATAGCACAGAATTATGGGAGATTCCTTCCATTGCTGACTTGTTTCTCAGGCTGCATCATCCATGGCTGTCATTCCATTCTTCACTGTGTGAGGAGCTGCTGACCTGGAACAAGTATGACCATCCCAGCTGTGGAGACACAAACCCGTCCTCATTGTGGGTCACTCAGTAGTGAAGAATAAAGACAGTTCTGGGCCGTGTACCCTCAAAAACAAGTCAGCAGTGTAAAATCTTTACTAAAGTAGACCGTAACTGAGTGCCAGTTTTCTGTGCTCTGTAGATTGTAAACTCTTCTAATATAAAATCATTTCACTTTTATTATTAATACTTTGTTCCATCCCGGTGATGCTGATCCTCTGCAGCCTCTTTGCAGCCACATCTTGTCTCCATGTACTCCAGTGATGGCTGCATAGCATTTCTCAGGGTGGGGTTCCTGATGGTGAAAACAGAGTGCCATCCCTGTGGAATGTTCATATGGATGATTGTTGACTGAATTCATGCATCTTCACCCCTCAGATCACCCCAATTCCTGCACCTTCACCCCCCAGATCACCCCAATTCCTGCACCTTCACCCCCCAGATCACCCCAATTCCTGCACCTTCACCCCCCAGATCACCCCAATTCCTGCACCTTTCCCTCTCATATCAACCCAATTTCTGCACCTTCACCCCTCAGATCACCCCAATTCCTACACCTTCACCCCTCAGATCACCCCAATTCCTGCACCTTCACCCCTCAGATCACCCCAATTCCTGCATCTCCACCCCTCAGATTACCCCAATTCCTGTACCTTCACCCCTCAGATCACCCCAATTCCTGCACCTTCACCCCTCAGATCACCCCAATTCCTACACCTTCACCCCTCAGATCACCCCAATTCCTGCACCTTCACCCCTCAGATCACCCCAATTCCTGCACCTTCACCCCTCAGATCACCCCAATTCCTACACCTTCACCCCTCAGATTACCCCAATTCCTGCACCTTCACCCCTCAGATCACCCCAATTCCTACACCTTCACCCCTCAGATCACCCCAATTCCTGCATCTCCACCCCTCAGATCACCCCAATTCCTTCACCTTCACCCTTCAGATCACCCAAATTCCTGAACCTTCACCCCTCAGATCACCCCAATTCCTGCACCTTCCGCCCTCATATCACCCCAATTCCTGTATCTTCACCCCTCAGATCACCCCAATTCCTGCACCTTCACCCCTCAGATCACCCCAATTCCTACACCTTCACCCTTCAGATTACCCAAATTCCTGCACCTTCACCCCTTAGATCACCCCAATTCCTGCACCTTCGCCCCTCAGTTCACCCCAATTCCTACACCTTCACCCTTCAGATAACCCAAATTCCTGCACCTTCACCCCTCAGATCACCCCAATTCCTGTACCTTCACCCCTCAGAACACCCAAATTTCTGTACCTTCACACCTCAGATCGCCCCAATTCCTGTACCTTCACCCCTCAGATCACCCCAATTCCTGCACCTTCACCCCTCACATCACCCCAATTCCTGCACCTTCACCCCTCAGATCACCCCAATTCCTACACCTTCACCCTTCAGATCACCCCAATTCCTGTACCTTCACCCCTCAGATCACCCCAATTCCTACACCTTCACCCTTCAGATCACCCAAATTCCTGAACCTTCACCCCTCAGATCACCCCAATTCCTTCACCTTCACCCCTCAGAACACCCAAATTCCTGTACCTTCACACCTCAGATCATCCCAATACCTGCACCTTCACCCCTCAAATCACCCCAATTCCTGCACCTTCACCCCTCAGATCACCCCAATTCCCGCACCTTCACCCCTCAGATCATCCCAATACCTGCACCTTCACCCCTCAGATCACCCCAATTCCTGCACCTTCACCCCTCAGATCACCCCAATTCCTACACCTTCACCCTTCAGATCACCCCAATTCCTGCACCTTCACCCCTCAGATCACCCCAATTCCTGCACCTTCACACCTCATATCACCCCAATTCCTGCACCTTCACCCCTCAGATCACCCCAATTCCTACACCTTCACCCTTCAGATCACCCCAATTCCTGCACCTTCACCCCTCAGATCACCCCAATTCCTGCACCTTCACACCTCATATCACCCCAATTCCTGCACCTTCACCCTTCAGATCACCCAAATTCCTGAACCTTCACCCCTCAGATCACCCCAATTCCTGTACCTTCACCCCTCAGAACACCCAAATTCCTGTACCTTCACACCTCAGAACACCCCAGTTCCTGCACCTTCACCCCTCAGATCATCCCAATACCTGCACCTTCACCCCTCAGATCACCCCAATTCCTGCACCTTCACCCCTCAGCTCATCCCAATTCCTGCACCTTCACACCTCATATAACACTCATTCCTGCACCTTGACCACTCAGCTCACCCCAATTCCTGCACCTTCACCCCTTAAATTACCCCAATTCAGTGGCAGCTGGTGCTCATAATTTTTGAGGGGGCACAAACAAACTGAAAAATACAGAAAAAAACATAAATTGCAGCCACTGTGCCCATCAAATGCAGCCACTTGTGCCCATCATATGCAGCCACTTGGGCCCACCATATGCAATTACTTGTGCCCATCATATGCAGCCACTTGTGTCCATCAAATGCCTCCACTGTTACCCATCAAATGCAGCCACTTGTGCCCATCATATGCAGCCACTTGTGCCCATCAAACGCAGCCACTGTTACCCATCATATGCAGCCACTTGTGCCCATCAAATGCAGCCACTTGTGCCCATCAAATGCCGCCACTTGTGCCCATCAAATGCAGCCACTTGTGCCCATCATATGCAGCCACTTGTGCCCATCAAACGCAGCCACTTGTGCCCATCAAATGCCGCCACTTGTGCCCATCAAATGCCGCCACTGTGACCCCCACCTGCCCGCTGTCTGCCTGGCACTTCCCTCATTTTGGTGGTGGGTCAGGCAGTGGGTGACAGCGGTGAGCTGTGGGATGGCCCCTGTGTCCTCCATGCATCCTTTCTCATTCTGCTAGGCATTCAATAGGGGCACCTGTGCCTTCAGCCAATCAGGTGATGGGTATTAGACCCGTGTTTCCTGATTGGCGGAGAGGGGGTCCAGTGTTAGAAAAGCAAATATTCATTTTCTTTTCTAACATATCTGGGTGGACTGTGAGCGCAATGCTCTGCGCCACGAGTCCACTTTTTTTAAATGACCACACTTCAGTAATTCCATGAACCGCACTCTATTATATCACATGTGAACCTAATGTCCCTTTCCAGGACTATCGGATGGAGCTTCTGTAAAGTGTCGCAGAGGGACAAGGAATGTCAAATGCAGCGATGGTCCCCAGAAGGAAGAATATGCAACGGAAATCCATTTATGGTGTAATAACATAGAAATCACCTCCCCGGAAATCCAAAGTCTGAACAATGTCAGCATTACTATGAAATCCCAGGAACTCAAATGCGGAATGAAGAAGGGACGAGCACAGGACCAGAAATGTGACATTTACAATTGTCAGATAGAAAACCCCCTCTACATATCTGCCCTCCTATGTGCTCTTCCAGGTATGTTTCTTTAACCCTTTCACTGTAGTGAGGCACAAACCTAATGAAATTTGCAATCATTTTGTTTTTTATTCTTCTCCTAGTTGCTTATTAAATCCAACCTCCAGCTTTACCTTCATTAGTTGTACCCAGGGCTGAGACAAGGGGTAGGCAGGAGGGGCAGCTGCCCTGGGCACAGTGGTTTACTGCATAGATGGGGGGCACCAACGGAGCGAGTGCTGCTTGCTGTGCGGGGCACTCAGCAGGAGGGTGGAGCCAGGAGTGCTGGCGGGGGACCTGAGGAGAGGAGGATCGGGGCTGTTCTGTGCAAAACCACTGCACAGGGCAAGTAAGTATAATGTTTGTTATTAAAAAAACAAAAACAAATAAAAACTTGACTTTAATATCACTTTAATGCAATCTAAGCATTAAAGTAGAAAAGCCTTCTGTACTGCCTGTGTCCCCCCTCAACCCCCTTATACTTACCTGAGCCTGATCCAGTGCAGTGCATGAGAGCAGAAACTCTCCTGGCACTGTCCCGCCTCACTGCACAGCCATTTGCTCCCACTACTGTCAATCAAATTCTGCGTCAATGGACAAAGTGGCTCGGCAGAGAGCCTGCACAAGTGCTCCCATAGAAAGCAGCTTCCTACGGGGGCACTTACCGAGGAGGAGGAGCCAGGAGCACTGGTGGGGGACCCAAGAAAAGGAGGATAAGAGCTGCTATGTGCAATGCCATTGGTTGACAAGGGCCTCTTCCCCACACCCCAATTCCTGCACCTTCACCTCTCATATCACCCCAATTCCTGAACCTTCACCCCTCAGATCACCCCAATTCCTGCACCTTCACCCCTCAGATCTCCCCAATTCCTGCACCTTCACCCCTCAGATCTCCCCAATTCCTGCACCTTCACCCCTCAGATCTCCCCAATTCCTGCACCTTCACTCCTCAGATCACCCCAATTTCTGCACCTTCACACCTTAGATTACCCTAATTCAGTGGCGGCTGGTGCTCATCATTTTTGACGGGGTACAAACAAACTGAAAAATACTGAAAAAAAAACATAAATTGTAGCCACTGTGCCCATCATATGCAGCCACTTGTGCCCATCATATACAGCCACTTGTGCCCATCAAATGCAGCCTCTGTGCCCATCATATGCGGCCACTTGTGCTCATAATATGCAGCCAGATGTGCCCATCAAATGCAGCCACTTGTGCCCATCAAATGCAACCACTTCTGCCCATCATATACAGCCACTTGTGCCCATCAAATACAGCCACTTGTGCCCATCAAATGCAACCACTTGTGCCCATAATATGCAGCCACTTGTGCCCATCATATGCCGCCACTTGTGCCCATCATATGCAGCCACTTGTGCCCATAATATGCAGTCACTTGTGCCCATCATATGCAGCCACTTGTGCCCATCATATGCAGCCACTTGTGCCCATCATATGCAGCCACTTGTGCCCATCATATGCAACTACTTGTGCCCATCACATGCAGCCACTTGTGCCCATAATATGCATCCACTTGTGCCCATAAAACTCAGCCATTGTGCCCATGAAACGCAGCCACTTGTGCCCATCAAATGCTGCCACTGTGACCCCCACCTGCCCGCTGTCTGCCTGGCACTTCCCTCATCTTGGTGGTGGGTCAGGCAGTGGGTGACAGCGGTGAGCTGTGGGATGGCCCCTGTGTCCTCCATGCATCCTTTCTCATTCTGCTAGGCATTCAATAGGGGCACCTGTGCCTTCAGCCAATCAGGTGATGGGTATTAGACCCGTGTTTCCTGATTGGCAGAGTGGGGGTCCAGTGTTAGAAAAGCAAATATTCATTTTCTTTTCTAACATATCTGGGTGGACTGTGAGCGCAATGCTCTGCGCCACGAGTCCACTTTTTTTAAATGACCACACTTCAGTAATGCCATGAACCGCACTCTATTATATCACATGTGAACCTAATGTCCCTTTCCAGGACTATCGGATGGAGCTTCTGTAAAGTGTCGCAGAGGGACAAGGAATGTCAAATGCAGCGATGGTCCCCAGAAGGAAGAATATGCAACGGAAATCCATTTATGGTGTAATAACATAGAAATCACCTGCCCGGAAATCCAAAGTCTGAACAATGTCAGCATTACTATGAAATCCCAGGAACTCAAATGCGGAATGAAGAAGGGACGAGCACAGGACCAGAAATGTGACATTTACAATTGTCAGATAGAAAACCCCCTCTACATATCTGCCCTCCTATGTGCTCTTCCAGGTATGTTTCTTTAACCCTTTCACTGTAGTGAGGCACAAACCTAATGAAATTTGCAATCATTTTGTTTTTTATTCTTCTCCTAGTTGCTTATTAAATCCAACCTCCAGCTTTACCTTCATTAGTTGTACCCAGGGCTGAGACAAGGGGTAGGCAGGAGGGGCAGCTGCCCTGGGCACAGTGGTTTACTGCATAGATGGGGGGCACCAACGGAGCGAGTGCTGCTTGCTGTGCGGGGCACACAGCAGGAGGGTGGAGCCAGGAGTGCCGGCGGGGGACCTGAGGAGAGGAGGATCGGGGCTGTTCTGTGCAAAACCACTGCACAGGGCAAGTAAGTATAATGTTTGTTATTAAAAAACAAATAAAAACTTGACCTTAATATCACTTTAATGCATTCTAAGCATTAAGGTAGAAAAACCTTCTGTACTGCCTGTGTCCCCCCTCAATCTTCTTATACTTACCTGAGCCTGATCCAGTGCAGTGCATGAGAGCAGAGACTCTCCTGGCACTGTCCCGCCTCACTGCACAGCCATTGGCTCCCGCTACTGTCAATCAAATTCTGTGTCAATGGACAAGGTGGCTTGGGAGAGAGACTGCACAAGTGCTCCCATAGAAAGCAGCTTCCTATGGGGGCACTTGCCGAGGAGTAGGAGCCAGGAGCACTGGTGGGGAACCAATGTTTATAAACAATGTTACTTTGTATCTTTCTATCTTCCGTCTGATCAATGTTTATAAACAATGTTACTTTGTATCTCTCTATCTCTCATCTGATCAATGTTTATAAACAATGTTAGTTTGTATCTCTATCTCCTGTCTGATCAATGTTTATAAACAATGTTACTTTGTATCTCTCTATCTCCTGTCTGATCAATGTTTATAAACAATGTTACTTTGTATCGTTCTATCTCCTGTCTGATCAATGTTTATAAATAATAATAATAAGTATTGTAAAAGGTGGGGACTTTTATGTGAAGGGGGTTGTAATGTAAAGGGGGAAGCAATGTAAAGAGTGGACTGTATTGTAAAGGAGGGGGTGTGATATAAAAGATTGTGCTGTGATGTATATGGGGGGGTTGTAACATGAAGGAAGGGCTCTGATGTGAAGGGGGGCTGAGTAATAGCACATATATGAGATTCGGACCCCTACTGGAAGAAATATTTACTGACCCCACCTCTATGAATTTTAATTCAATACCCCTGGTATAGTGAATAGACAGTTTATCCACATCCAGCCCAGCCTATAGCAGAATGACGGCCAGGCGGTGGTTTCATTATCTTGATTCTCCTAGGCAAGCTGAGCGGCGATCGTTCTGACACACCATATCTCCAATCTCGGTAAAGAGCCCATGACGTAAGCTCTTTACCATGTGATCAGCTGTGTCTAATCACAGCTGATCAGAGCGTAATCCAGAAGTGCCGATTATTGGCTTTCCTCTATTCGCGCTGACAGGGCGCGAGTACAGGAGAGCTGATAAGCGGCTCTCCTGATCAGGGGGGGGGGTCTACACTGATAATTAATGCAGTAATTATCAGTGCAGACCCATCAGCGGTACCCACAAGTGCCTACCAAGAGTGCCAATCCTTGCCTATCAGTGCTGCCCATCAGTGCCCATTAATAATGCCTGTCAGTGCCTCCTCATCAGTGCTGCCTATCAGTGCCCATCATTGCCCATCAGTGCTGCCTATCAGTGCCTGTCATTGTTGTCTATCAGTGCCACCTATCAGTGCCCATCAGTGCCGCCTATCAGTGCCCATCAGTGCTGCATATCAGTGCCTCGTCATCTGTGCAGTCTCATCAGTGCCCATCAGTGCCTCATCATCAGTGCTCATCAGTGCTGCATATGAGTGCTGCATATTAGTGCCTCATCATCAGTGCAGCCTCATCAGTGCCCAACAGTGCCACCTCATCAGTGCCCATCAGTGCAGCCTCATGAGTGCCCATCAGTGCAGCCTCATGAGTGCCCATCAGTGCAGCCTCATCAGTGTCCTTCAGTGCCACCTCATCAGTACAGCCTCATCAGTGCCCGTCAGTGAAGCCTCATCAGTGCCCATCAGTGCAGCCTCATCAGTGTCCGTCAGTGCCACCTCATCAGTGCAGCCTCATCTGTGCCCGTCAGTGCAGCCTCATCAGTGCCCATCAGTGCAGCCTCATCAGTGCTCATCAGTGCCACCTCATCAGTGCAGCCTCATCAGTGCCCGTCAGTGCAGCCTCATCAGTGTCTGTCAGTGCCACCTCATCAGTGCAGCCTCATCAGTGCCGGTCAGTGCAGCCTCATCAGTGCAGCCTCATATGTGCCCATCAGTGCAGCCTCATCTGTGCCCATCAGTGCCACCTCATCAGTGCAGCATCATCAGTGCCCGTCAGTGCAGCCTCATCAGTGCCCGTCAGTTCAGCCTCATCAGTGTCCTTCAGTGCCACCTCATCAGTGCAGCCTCATCAGTGCCCGTCAGTGCAGCCTCATCAGTGCCCGTCAGTTCAGCCTCATCAGTGTCCGTCAGTGCCACCTCATCAGTGCAGCCTCATCAGTGCCCGTCAGTGAAGGAGAAAACCTACTTTTTTCCGTTTCAATATTTTTATTGTCCTGAACAACTGGAGGGCCATAGTTTGAAGACCCCTGACTTAAGACGTACATAGGAAGGGAGGTGGTGGGGGTGGTGGTGGGAGTAGTTTAATGATCTAGGAGCACCTAGAAAGATATTCTAATGTTGGTATCTTCTATAGTTGCATACCAATAACAAAGGAACAAACATTTAAAAGGTGGTTGTATAATAGAGACCTGTAGAGCCGAGAGCCTTGTCAGGGTCAGATCCACAGGTCAGTCCGAGGCATATTTCTAGGCCAACAATAATATGAAGCCTTTATGGGATATACGTCAGAAATAAAGTGCATTGGACTTGCATTATGAACATCAATTACGTTCTCCACTATCCCAACCCAATGAGGACATTAGTGGGGAAAATCAACTTTTTTACAAATTTTTATAACCAAAACAAAGGAAAGCTTTTTTTATTTTTCAAAATTTTTTGGTCTATTGGTTTAGCTCAAATTTTGTTTTGATCAAATACCACCAAAAGAAAGTTCTATTTGTGTGAAGAAAATGATAAAATTGTCATATGTGTACAGAGTTGCATGACTGAGTAATTGTCATTCAAAGTGTGAGAGCGCTGAAAGCTGAAAATTGGCCTGGGCAGGAAGGGGGTAAAAGTGCCCGGTATTGAAGGGGTTAAGGATTGCATGCGATATTTAGAGACAATGTGTCTGCACACCTAAATACCGCATGCGATCTGCTTTTGTGAATGAAGCCCATTGACAGGTACAATTTAAGAAACTCCACCTCCTTCCCAAGTGTTTGCAGCAGCTGATCTTTTCTCTGACTGAGTGAAGTTATCCCTTAAAGTGGTGTTCCACTTTACGAAGGTCTGTTTTGTTGGGTTATAGCTGTAGTTTGTTATTTTATAAACTTACAGCAGGCCGTGGCCATCTTAAGTCTGGGCATCTGAAGCCAGACTGTATTTCTTCCTGGATCTCATCCTTACAGATCTCACACATGCTCAGTGCTGCACAAGCAGTGTAATAGGTTTCAGGTCAGGTTTCCATAGCAATGGCAGTGTCAGAGGAAGTTGCCGCCCCTTCCCAGAAGGCACTGCAAACAGGAAATGATGCGATGAGCCGGGGCTAGGGAGGAGGAAGTGAAAAATGAATACAGCAGATATACAGTAGGTGCTGAGAAGAAAAATGTAAAAATATCCAATTCGTTTACAGTGCACAGTTTAGTGAGGGATGCTGAAGAGTTGTAAAAGTGGGTGGAACTGCACTTTAATAAGGAGAAGTGGAGCCTGTGTTTTTTTTTTTTTTTGGAGTAGGTCAGTCACAGTGTAAATAAAAACACACGTTTTGAGACGTCTTTTTTTTGAAAAAAAAAAAGAAAATGACCTATGGTGTAAATCCATCATCTCATGTCATCCAATGACAATCATGATAAACAAGGCCCTTCGACCCGTCAAGAGAAAAAACCCACCAACTGATGGATGTGTCTTATCTCGTCACTACAATCACCATGTATGGCAGCTCTGGTCCTCTCCACTAAAAGTAAACAAAGGGGATGGGGGTATACCTGGTGATCTCATTCAACAAATATGGCCGTTCCCATAAATATGGCCACGTGACTATAGCTGATCAGTGATGTCAATATTATATCCTGCCCCTACGCCCACATGGCCATATTTGGTCAGTGAGGTCAGCGCTATCCCTGCCCCTTTTGTTTACATGGCTGGGAATTCCCAGCCAGCAAATGATTGAGGGCTGATGATGTCACTGCCTGCTAAGGACATGGCTGGTGCCGCCACCTGCTGCTTCCTTGACAACCACTGATGGGGAAAAGGAAGCTCTCCGTAGAAAAAAAAACTCTACTCTATATGATGTTCATCTTCTGACAAATCAGATAAAAGTCTGAACCAGCAAAGGGCTATCTCAGATCATTTGTCCTATTCTATGATTTGTGGCTTTAAGGGAAAGGAGAGATGGCCTACCAAATGTTAGTTGTTGATCTGGTAGCCTGACTTTCAGAGGAACTAAAAAGTAATGTGTGATGGAGCTGTGTAAACTCTGCTTTGTTCTAATATTTTAAGGTAACGAAAACAGTGGTTCTTCCAGTGAAGAGAATGATGTTGATGAATCTACTGAGAATAATAATGTTGGTGATGGAGACCATAAGGACATTGCTATTACTGTTGCTAATGGTGATGATGAAGACCATAAGGACATAACTATTACTGCTGCTGAATATGACGCTATAGACCATAAGAAACTTAGGTGAGAAGAAGATTATCTCACTTGTAATCCAACATTCTCATAGGGCTGTTAGACCAGTGAAGCTGAAAATGGGGTTGGAAGAGACAGGGCAGGCGATAGAGACATGCATTAAATGATTTAATTGTACCACACATTTCCAGTCCACCCCCACCCCCCCCCCCCATACTGAGCCCCTATTACCCCAGCCGGCTATACACTTTCAGCAGTGGGATGGGGTTGGTCATCCTCCAGTGCTCATGCATGAGTGGATTTTGCATGATCTGCATCAAGACCCGAGTTTGTAAGTGCAATTCCTATTTAATTTAATAAATATATCCTTTTAGTGGAACTACGCTATGTAGTCCTTCTCTCCTTTCATAAATACTGAGCAGATAAGGGGTACTACACAAATAATGAGCAGAAAGGGGGTCCTACATAAATAATGAGCAGAAAAGGGGGTCCTACATGAATAATTAGCAGATAAGAGGTCCTACACAAATACTGAGCAGACAAGGGGTCTTATGTAAATGAGTGGATAAGGGTTCCTACATAAATAATGAGCAGATACCGTATATACTCGAGTATAAGACGATCCGAGTATAAGTCGAGGCCCTAATTTACCACAAAAAAATTGGAAAAACGTATTGACCCGAGTATAAGACGAGGGTGAAAAATGCACAGCTACTCTAAGTGGAAAAGAGGGTCAACGATGCCCATTTGCAGCATCACTGTACCCATTTGCATGCCTCACTGTGCCCATTTGCAGCCATAGGTCCCCCGAACTTCAAACTCGGTAGTTAAGGGTTCCTAGATGCCCCCTAGCTGCAGCCAAAATTTGGGGTCTCTGAACCCAAAGGGTCCCGAAATGACATTGCTGCAGATGGACACAGTTGACCGAATTTGGGGCCCCATATCTAGGGGCCACTTAGTGCTAAGAACCCCAAATTTGGGGTGCAACCCTAGTGGAGATAACACTATAACATTTCCAAAGCTGGGGTTTCTAGCACCAAGTGGCCCCGAGATACAGGGCCCCAAAAATCAGTTCAGAAAATGTCAAGCACTTTTCTGCAGCAGAGAATGACATTTTCCGAACCGGTGTTGGGGCCCCGTATTTCAGGGCCACTTAGTGCTAGAAACCACAGCTTTGGATATGTTATGGTACCAGTTCCACTGGGTTTGCACACCAAATTGCGGGTTCCTAGCACCAAGTGGCCCTGATATATGGGGCCCCAAACTCGGTTCAGAAAATGTCAAGCACTTTTCTGCAGCAGAGAATGACATTTTCTGAACCGATTTTGGGGCCCCGTATCTCAGGGCCACTTGGAGCTAGGAACCCCAGCTTTGGATATGTTATGATACCAGTTCCACTGGGTTTGCATACCAACCTTGGGGTTCCTAGCACCAAGTGGCCCTGAGATACGGGGCCCCAAATTCGGTTCAGAAAATGAAATTTTTTGCTGTAGAAAAGTGCTTGACTGGAGTATAAGTCGAGGGGGGCACTTTCAGCACAAAAAAATGTGCTGAAAAACTCGACTTATACTCGAGTATATACGGTAAGTGGTCCTAATATTAGAGTCAAATTTTTTTTTATGATGGCCTCAAATAAATATCTTCCAATTTATGAAATAAGGAACTGATGACCACCAATAATCACTGAGCAGTTTTGGCTATCTGCTGTTGTTCAATAGGCATACCAGACTGCAACAATGCATCAAAATCATTTCTATTGAACTATAATAAAGACGGAACAGATTATTGGTGGATGCTTTGCAGGAAAAAGAGGCGCTGCTGAACCTTCCTATCAGATATGAGGTGTTGAGGCTTCAAGTCGCGTCCTCAGATAAACAAACTTTGCGTATTTGGATGTTTTTTTTACAGCGGCTGTTTTTGGCTTCAGGTGTTTTTTTCTACAGTCAATAAACTCCCCATCATGTTATCCTATGTCTCCATGCCCAGATAGGCTGTTATCAGCAGTTTTTGGCTGAGGTGTCTTTTGGCTTTACAGGTGTTTTTAATTTTTGACTATTTTTGAAAAAAAAAAAAAAAAAATTTTTTTAAACACTTCTTAACGCAAACACGGCAAAACGCCGCTAAACGTGGCAAAACGGACGTTTTAAACGTGGGTTACTATCTGTCAAGTTAAACAGTTCAGGAGAGGTTGTAAAATGTCCCATGTACATTAAGCCTAAAAAAACCCCCCCAACACTAGTGGGTTCTGAGAGATGTTTTTTTTTAGCTGTTTTCAACTGTAAAAATGCTCTATCGTCAAAAAACGCCAATAAACGCTCAAAAACGCGGCTCACCAGCGTTTTTTGACATTTTTGATCCATTGAAAAAAAAAAAAAAATTTATTTTTTTCAAATAAAAAAAACCCGCTAATAAATGCTAAAAAAACACTATTGCAAAAACGTTAAAAAAACTTTGAAAAACTCACTGCAAAGCTACTGGCTTTTTTATAACGTTATTTGAAGAAATAAAGCAAATTATGTGATCTGATGTGTTTCTCATCTACTTCCCTATTTGCTTTAAAAACCACACAATGATCTTATCCTCATTTCCTCTGCTGGAAGATAAACACGTCCTCGGTCTTTATGGGTGGCAGCACTGAGTATTTGTAGTAGGGTCCCTCAGGGTGAAGGGATGGCATATTTATGTTCTATTTCAAACCAAGCTTTATGCATGGACTTGCCCTCATAGATCTCAATCTGCCTGGACAGTGTGGTCATCCAATGATTCAGCACAATCCACAGACTGCTGAACTCTCCAATAAAACATGAAAGTTAAATCCATAAAATAATATGAAGGTGAGACGCTAGTACAGGGCCGGGACAAGGGGTGGGCAGCAGGAATGGCTGCCCTGGGCACAGCATGTATTGTAGGGATGGGGCACCACAAGTTCCTTCTACTATATGGCTGGCAGGAGTAGTGACAGCGGCATCACTACTTCTTACTTCTGTCAGCCAACCGCTGGAAGTGGCAAGGAGAGGAGGAGAGAGCCGGGAGGAGGTGCGGGCTGTGCTCTCTCTCTCCTTCTTCCTCATAAGCTCACACATATTGAAAGGGGGGGGGGGGGGCAATTTGGCATCTTTGCCCTGGGCACTGGATGATCTTGTCCCAGCACTGCGCTGGCATACCTGCCAACTTTTTGAGATGAAAGTGAGGGACACCTATTAGTAAAAGTATGTAGGCATAGGACACGCCTCCTGCCACACCCCCCTAAAGGAGAATTATACAGAAAAAAAAAGGTTAGTTAAACTCACAAGTGCTTTTTTTACCACTACTATTCATTTATATCGGATTTTGACATTTACAAATGCAACAATTTAGAAATTGAATAAAAGGTTTAGCACTGTGCAGGGGCGGCCCGAGCATTAAGGGCGCACGGGCGCCACCCCCCCCTATCCATGCGTCTGGCCCCTTGCAGGACGCCAGATGCATGGATTTCAATTGGGGGTGTTTTTTTTGAAGCACCTGGTTAGAGCCAGAGGCTCTAATAGGCTTCCAAATAGGGTGGGGTGCAGAGAATGTGAACCGAGCCCAACCAGGTGTGTTACAATAGCAAATGAATATTTGTTATTGTAACACTGATCCTTCTCTCGGCCATTTAGGAAGCGGGTCTTGAGACCCGTCACCCGACTGGCTGAAAGGACAGGCGATCCTATTGGACGACTAGGAAGAGGGGAGGAGATGCATCACGGAGAGGACACAGGAGCCGCTGCCCACCACCTAGATGGTGTAAGTGCCAGACGACCGGCAGACAGTGAGCGGGGGAGGGGGGGAAGGTGCCGCCTGTCGCTTGGGGGGAGGGGTGGTTTGTTTGCCACCACTGGCACTGTGATACCCTTTTTGAAAGATAAATAGTGCATTTTATATGCATCTATACAGATCAGACTAAAATGAGAACAAATTAGGAGGAAAGAGGGACATTGTTCCAAATCAGGGACAGTCCCTCGAAATCAGGGACAGCTGGGAACTATGTGCTAATACAACTTAGGACCAAACAATATGTGGGCAATCATGTATCCTTAAAGTGCCATTACCGTATTTTGCGCTCCATAGGATGCACTTCTCCCCCCCCCCCCAAAAAAAATGGGCTGCTCTGTCTTCTATCTCAGTGACAGGTGGATGTGATGACGTCCTCGCCAGGCACAGGTCAGGCTGCATTTCATGGGCACAGGTCAGGCTGCATTTCATGGGACTGATAAAGATGCATTTCATGGGCATATGTCAGGCTGCATTTCATGGGCACAGGTAAGGCTGTATTTCATGGGCACAGGTCAGGCTGTATTTCATGGGCACAGGTCAGGCTGTATTTCATGGGCACAGGTCAGGCTGTATTTCATGGGCACAGGTCAGACTGTATTTCATGGGCACAGGTCAGACTGTATTTCATGGGCACAGGTCAGACTGCATTTCATGGGCACAGGTCAGGCTGTATTTCATGGGCACAGGTCAGACTGTATTTCATGGGCACAGGTCAGACTGCATTTCATGGGCTCAGGTCTGGCTGTATTTCATGGGCACAGGTCAGGCTGTATTTCATGGGCACAGGTCAGGCTGTATTTCATGGGCACAGGTCAGGCTGTATTTCATGGGCACAGGTCAGGCTGTATTTCATGGGCACAGGTCAGACTGTATTTCATGGGCACAGGTCAGACTGCATTTCATGGGCTCAGGTCTGGCTGTATTTCATGGGCACAGGTCAGGCTGTATTTCATGGGCACAGGTCAGGCTGTATTTCATGGGCACAGGTCAGGCTGCATTTCATGGGCACAGGTCAGGCTGCATTTCATGGGCACAGGTCAGGCTGCATTTCATGGGCACAGGTCAGACTGCATTTCATGGGACTGGTAAAGATGCATTTCATGGGCACAGGTAAGGCTGCATTTCATGGGCACAGGTCAGGCTGTATTTCATGGGCACAGGTCAGGCTGTATTTCATAGGCACAGGTCAGACTGTATTTCATGGGCACAGGTCAGACTGCATTTCATGGGCTCAGGTCTGGCTGTATTTCATGGGCACAGGTCAGGCTGTATTTCATGGGCACAGGTCAGGCTGCATTTCATGGGCACAGGTCAGGCTGCATTTCATGGGCACAGGTCAGGCTGTATTTCATGGGCACAGGTCAGGCTGCATTTCATGGGCACAGGTCAGGCTGCATTTCATGGGCACAGGTCAGGCTGCATTTCATGGGCACAGGTCAGGCTGCATTTCATGGGCACAGGTCAGGCTGCATTTCATGGGCACAGGTCAGACTGCATTTCATGGGACTGGTAAAGATGCATTTCATGGGCACAGGCCAGGCTGCATTTCATGGGCACAGGTCAGACTGCATTTCATGGGCACAGGTCAGGCTGCATTTCATGGGCACAGGTCAGGCTGCATTTCATGGGCACAGGTCAGGCTGCATTTCATGGGCACAGGTCAGGCTGCATTTCATGGGCACAGGTCAGACTACATTTCATGAGCACAGGTCAGACTGCATTTCATGGGACTGGTAAAGATGCATTTCATGGGCACAGGCCAGGCTGCATTTCATGGGCACAGGTCAGGCTGCATTTCATGGGCACAGGTCAGGCTGCATTCAGGCTGCATTTCATGGGCACAGGTCAGGCTGCATTTCATGGGCACAGGTCAGACTGCATTTCATGCGCACAGGTCAGACTGCATTTCATGGGACTGGTAAAGATGCATTTCATGGGCACAGGTCAGACTGCATTTCATGGGACTGGTAAAGATGCATTTCATGGGCACAGATCAGGCGGCACAGGTAAGACTGCATTTCATTGGACTGGTAAAGATGCATTTCATTGGCACAGGTCAAGCTGCATTTCATGGGACTGGTAAAGATGCATTTCATTGGCACAGGTCAGACTACATTTCATGGGACTAGTAAAGATGCATTGCATGGGCACAGGTCAGGCTGCATTTCATGGGCACAGGTCAGACTGCATTTCATGGGCACAGGTCAGACTGCATGTCATGGGACTGGTAAACATGCATTGCATGGGCACAGGTCAGGCTGCATTTCATGGGCACAGGTCAGACTGCATTTCATGGGACTGGTAAAGATGCATTTCATGGGCAGGGGTCAGGCTGCATTTCATGGGACTGGTAAGGCTGCATTTAATTGGCACTGGTAAATATTTTAGTACACCATTTGGTTCAGAATATTTTTTTTTCTTGTTTTCCTCCTCTAAAACCTACGTGTGTCTTATGGTCAGGTGCATCTTATAGAGCGAAAAATAGGGTATTTCCCATTAGTGTATATTGACATACTTAGTCAGAAACTGTGCAAATACAATAAGCAATATACCAAACTAGTGCAACTATGCTTAAAGAAGAAGTACAGGGAAAGCTCATTTGGCTGTTCTTCTACTTTGGATCACTGGAGTGAAGTCCACTCTGCACTCCCGTGACCCGTTTTCAGCAGATGGTGCCGGTCCAGGCTCAGGAAAGATGGTGACACTGGAGGCGGGATCCGCCCACATGCCTTGACTGGCACTTGGCTCAGCCTATCAGCAAGCCACTGAAAGCCTGAGCCACTGAGCCAGTCGCTCCCGCCCCCCTTCATAGCCCAGCACCCCAGTGAGCACTGAGCGGGGGGCGGAGCTGTGACTGATCGTCACCATCTCTCTGCTCAGGGAGCTGTGAGAACCGAGCGATCGGCGGCATCTGATGCAGCATCCACCTAGGTAAGAATGACTGGGGGAAAAAAAATCCCATGCGTCTCTTTTAGTTCAATAAACATCAAAAAATATACATGAAACCTGTTTTTATGCGCAAAAAAATGTTTATAATGTCTTCATAAAATCCCCAATGTCCACTATTACAATAGTGCAATTCTGGAAGAATCTTCTGTTCAGTACAGATAAATACCGACCACCGTGCAACCTTCTCCACTTCACAACACAACGTGCTCCACCACGAGAAGTACAGGGGGACACTTAGTAGATTCATCTGGCGACCAGGGCCTTTCAGCTTTAATACTTGAAGTCTGCAGTATGGGTAGAGTGTAGAATTTAGAATTTAGATTGTAGAGGACGTTATATACATTTTTTTTTTTGCACATAAAAATAGGTTTTATGTATATTTTTTTAATTAGCCATTTCCCATGCGGGCCAATTCTAACACTTCGCTCCTACATGTAAAAATCTACTTTTTTCTATGCTAGAAAATTACTTGGAACCCTCAAACATTATATATATATATATTTTAGCAGAGGCCCTAGAGAATAAAATGGTGTGTGTTGCAATTTTTTTAATGTCACACGGTATTTGCGCAGCGTTTTTTTAAACACATTTTTTTGGGGAAAAAAAAAGATACTTTCAATAATTAAAGAAAACCAAAACATTAAAGTTTATTTATTTATTGTACTTATATAGCGCTGTCAACTTAACGGGCTATTGATATTTATTTATTTATTCTCTTTTAATCTACTTTCAGTATAATACACATCCTCCTCCCATGCCTGGCTTTGTTGCTCATTCTGGTGGTCTGCTCTTTTCTTCTTTGGTTGGCGAATCGTAAACATCAACGTAAGGAAAAAATTATTCTAATCTCTAATCAGTCGTATTTTCTTAAAGGTAGTAAGAGATCATTAAGAGATCCCCATCTATGTGTTCCAGGTTAAGGCAATGACCATTTCATTCCAGCTAAGAGAAGATTTCTGATTGGTTAATCAGGTCATTGTACATCATTCATGAACCCTTATATCGGGGCCCTGCTAAATATTTCCTTCAAATCCCATCTGCTTTACCTTGTTTCTGTAATCAGTATTTATTATATATGTAGATGGGTGCAGCCATATTTGATTATTACATAGACATGTTGGACTTCCTACTTTGTAGAGCAGAACTTTGTTAATAAACATCCAATGAAGCCATCAACTCCCTATGCAGCTTGTTTAAGCAGAAGTTGTTTAACAAGGATACTGACTGCAAGTAGAAGAGAACAAGAAGACCTGGACAGCCGCACACCGGGATGGATAAATCCGTCTTTTTATTCAAAATACAGGATCATGGGGTACACAACACGACTGTGGGGTGGTACAAGAATAACTGACGCGTTTTGCACTTACACCAAGTGCTTACTCATAGCTCTGAGCTATGAGTAAGCACTTGGTGTAAGTGCGAAACGCGTCAGTTTTTTTTTGTACCACCCCACAGTCGTGTTGTGTACCCCATGATCCTGTATTTCGAATAAAAAGACGGATTTATCCATCCCGGTGTGCGGCTGTCCAGGTCTTCTTGTTCTCTTCTACTTGCATCAGCATTTAACCAGCACCTGGGGCTCTTCTCTTCCTGGAGGTAATGAGACACAAGCACTCTGGTTTAAGCCCGTCTTTGAGCGGAGGATCCCACATCATTAAGGATACTGACTGAACTGTCTGTACCATCCAGTATGACATGCAATTTGCTTGTAAAAAAAGTGGAGCTCCACTTTAACAACCCACCGCCCGCCGTATAGTAAAATGACAACGGGTGTGATCCCCTCTTGTTCAGGGGTGATGTCATACGACGTCGCCCCAGTCTGGCCGTGCAGCGCGGCGATCGCGGTCGTGCCGTGTTCCGATCCCGATAAACAGCTGATGACGGGGCTCTTTACCCTTGTGATCAGCTGTGTCCAATCATAGCCGGCCACATGTAAATACGGAAGTTCCGTTTATCTGCTCTCCTCGACTCACAGTGACAGAGTGTGAAGCGAAGGAGAGCCGATCAGCGGCATCTCCTCACAGGGGGTGGAGAAGGAATTCCCCCTTACGGGACTTTAATGGCCCAAGTAGTAGTACACAAAAGATATACAAAAAGAAGCATATAAAGTTTATTGGAAAATAGATACAATTGATCAATAAGTAGCTATAGACATATTAGATTGTAAAGGAAATTTTTTTAAGTTCTTTATATAGTTGTATTCTACTGTATTTTGTATGTATTGTACACTGCCCTCACTGTGCACACGGCACTAATAATGTTTTCATTATGTGTTTGCATTCTTTCGAGTCCTGATTAGAATTAGCCTGCCTATGTTACGCCCCTTGTTACCATAAACGTACAGTTGTAATATTAGCCGCTTCCCGACTGCCTCACGCGGATATACTGTGGCAGAAGGGCACGTACAGGCAGATTAACGTACCTGTATGTTGCCCTTCAAGAGGCGGCTTGCGTGCGCCCCCCTTTGGGAGCTCCGTTAGCATGATCACGGGTCCCGCGGACTCGATGTCCGTGGTGATACCCGTGATCATCTCACAGAGAGGAAGTACGGGGAGATGCTGATGTAAACAAGCATTTCCCCGTTCTGCCTAGTGATAGGACACTGATCATAGCTCCCTGTGATCGGGAGCGGTGATCAGTGTTGTGTCACACGTAGCCCATCCCCCCCACAGAATCACTCCCTAGGACACACTTAACCCCTACAGCGCCACCTAGTGGTTAACCCCTTCACTGCCTTCACATTTACACAGTAATCAATGCATTTTTAATTGCACTGATCGCTGTATAAATGTGAATGGTCCCAAAATTGTGCCAAAAGTGTCCGATGTGTGCGCCATAATGTCGCAGCCCCGATAAAAATCGCTGATCGCTGCAATTACTAGTAAAAAAAAAAAAAAAATAATAATAAAAATGCTATAAATATATCCCCTATTTTGTAGATGCTATAACTTTTGTGCAAACCAATCAATATACGCTTATTGCGATTTTTATTACCAAAAATATGTAGAAGAATACATATCGGCCTAAACCGAGGAAACATTTGCAAAATTGGGGATATTTATTATAGCAAGAAGTACAAAATATTGTGTTTTTTTCAAAATTGTCACACTTTTTTTGTTCATAGCGCAAAAAATAAAAACAGCAGAGGTGATTAAATACGACCAAATGAAAGCTCTAATTGTGGGAAAAAAGGGGGTCGATTTTGTATGGGTACAATGTCGCACGACAGCGCAATTGTCAGTTAAAGCAACGAAGTGCCGAATCGTAAAAAATGACCTGGTCATTCAGCAGCCAAATCTTCCAGGGCTGAAGTGGTTAAAGTATAACAGCAGCAGTGTGCAACTCTTGAGAGATGCTGATCAAACTTGGGGGGAAGTTCAGAAACTGGTTGATTGAGCATATAGCCAGACCAGACTTATTGCTGTCGCTCATTTATGTAAGTTTTAGGGTAAAGGGATCACTTTTGTTTATCCTTGATGTGCCCCCGGTTATGCTCAAAATGAAAGGGGTTTGCTGTTCTGAGTGAATCAGGCAGGTTGCAAGGGGGTTCCGGGATTTTTCCCCATGTATGGAGAAGTTTCATCCCTCCTTCCAAGGTGGATTTTGTATGATGGGTTCCGTTGTAGGTGGCCAGGATGGTAGCTGGGTGGCGCCATTTGTATGTAATCTTATGGTTAGTTAGGACTTTTGTAACCGTTCTTAGCTGCCTTCTCATTTGTAAGGTATAGTACGGTGCTGGGAGGGTGGATATTTCCCTTGCTTTCGAGAGGATTTGTTCCTTCGCCTGATAGAAGTGGACCCTCAGGAGAACATCTCTGGGGACAGCTTCTTCCAGGTGGCGGGGTTTGGGTATTCTATGAATATGGTCTATGGTGAGTTCAATTGGGGAGAGTTCTGGCAACATATTAGAGAACAAGGAGCTAGCATATTTGTGCAGTTCTTTAGGCAGAATGGACTCAGGGATGCCGCATATTTTAATGTTATTGATAATGACAGCGGTCTTCGAGGTCCGCCAGCTTTCCTTTGATCCACAGAGAGTCATCTTTTTGCTCTGTATATGCATCTACTAGGTCATTCACTGTCTGTGCACTCCTCTATTTTGTTTTCCATATATTGCATTCTATTATCCATATGCCTCCTCTCCAGAGAGAACCTATTAATCAGGGAGTAGGGATGAGCTTCGAGTTTGAGTCGAACAGTGAACAATTTGGGGTGTTCGCGGCAAATTCGAAAGCCGCGGAACACCCTTTAAAAGTCTATGGGAGAAATCAAAAGTGCTAATTTTAAAGGTTTATATGCATGGTATTGTCATAAATAGTGTTTGGGGACCCGGGTCCTGCCCCAGGGGACATGGATCAATGCAAAAAAAAGTTTTAAAAACTGCCGTTTTTTCAGGAGCAGTGATTTTAATAATGCTTAAAGTGAAACAATAAAAGTGTAATATTCCTTTAAATTTCGTACCTGGGGGGTGTCTATAGTATGCCTGTAAAGGGGCGCATGTTTCCTGTGTTTAGAACAGTCTGACAGCAAAATTACATTTCAAAGGAAAAAAAGTCATTTAAAACTACTCGCGGCTATTATTGCATTGCCGGTCTGACAATACACATAAAAGTGCATTGATAAAAACGGCATGGGAATTCCCCACAGGGGAACCCTGAACCAAAATTAAAAAAAAAAAAAAATGACGTGGGGGTCCCCCTAAATTCCATACTAGGCCCTTCAGGTCTGGTATGGATTTTAAGGGGAACCCCGCACCAAAATTTAAAAAAAATTGGCGTGGGGTCCCCCCAAAAGTCCATACCAGACCCTTATCCGAGCACACAACTTGGCAGGCTGCCGGAAAAGACAGGGGGACGAGAGAGCGCCCCCCCTCCTGAACCGTACCAGGCCACATGCCGTCAACATTGGGAGGGTGCTTTTTGGTGGCCCCCCAAAATACCTTGTCCCAATGTTGATGAGGACAAGGGCCTCATCCCCACAACCCTTGCCCGGTGGTTGTGGGGGTCTGCGGGCGGGGGGCTTATCGGAATCTGGAAGCCTCCTTTTACAAGGGGACCCCCAGATCCCGGCCCTCCCCCCTGTGTGAAATGGTAAGGGGGTACAAAAGTACCCCTACCATTTCACAAAAAAAGTGTCAAAAATGTTAAAAATGACAGGAGACAGTTTTTGACAATTCCTTTATTTAAATGCTTCTTCTTTCTTCTATCTTCTACCTTCCTTCGGTTTCTTCCTCCATCTTCTTCTGGTTCTTCTAGTTCTTCCTTCGGTTTTCTCGTCTGGCATCTTCCTCCGCGGTGCCGGCGTCTTCTTCCCTTCGTCTTCTTGGCCGCTCTGCATCCAGCATGGTGGGAGGTTTCCCGCTATGTGACGCTTCCCCTCTTCTGACGGTTCTTAAATAACGGAGGGCGGGGCCACCCGGTAAACCCAACCCCCTCTGACGCACAGTGACTTCCCTGTCCGCCCCCCTCTGACATCACGGGGAATGCCACAGGGAAGTCCCCGTGCGTCAAAGGGGGGGCGGGGTCACTGGGTGGCCCCGCCCTCCGTTATTTAAAAATACCACCAAAAGAAAGCTCTATTTGTGGGGAAAAAAATTATAAAAATGTCATATGGGTACAGTGTTGCATGACAGCGCAATTGTCATTCAAAGTGTGAGAGAGCTGAAAATTGGCCTAGGCTGGAAGGGAGTAAAAGTGCCTGGTATTGAAGCAGTTAAGATAATAATGGCGATTAGTTTAGGTTCCATCACTGTGCACATGGCTCAGTAATTTAGCGTTGTTTACTTTGTTTTCCCCTTAGTCACAATAACAGCCACATTGTCTTTTTTTTCCCCAAGGAAACCTTGAAGTAGGGGGCGCTAGTGATCAGGTAAGGATCATGTTTGGTTTATTGGGTGCAGAAAATGATATGATTGGCTAATCTTTCATGGGGATAATTCTGGACTCTCAGAATGTCTCACATACAGTATGTTGGTTTATTGATCCATCCTAGCTTGTATCACGTAATATAGAATTCGATTTCAGTTTCTGCTCCTTACAGGGAGTCAGGGAGCTCAGAGAATACTCCCTGCTAGCATACAATCTGACTCTTTAGCGCCCTCTCTAGAGACCTTCTGTATTCTGCAATGCCCCCACCACCATGAGCAATGGCCAGGTCCAGTAGAGGCCGCTCCATATGGGGCCTAATCCATGCCCCTAATCTACATGCAGGGCGCCGGATGCATTGATTTCAATCTTTTTTTTTTTTTTTAAGCACATGATAAGAGCCTGAGGCTCTAATGGCTTCAAAAAAGGGTGGGCTTGGGGTGCAGAGCACTGTGCCCTGAGCCCACCCAGTTGTGTGACAATAGCGAATAAATATTCACTATTGTCTTCCTGATTCTCCTCCCGGCCAATCAGGAAGCGTGTCGCGAGACCCTATTGGCTGGGGAGGAGTCTTAGGACTTCCTGGCTAATCATTTCTCAGGACATGCTTCCTGTTCAGTCGCCGGGAGGAGAAGCAATGGGCCGGTGTCACAGCAAGCTGCAGCAGGTGGAGGGGCAGCTTCCAGGAGCCCTACCCCGGATCACCAGCACCACCTGCTGGACATGGATGGCGTCTGACCCATCTGCGCAGGGGGGAGCTAGTGCAAGCGAGGGGGGCCAGGGGCAGCTTCCAGGAGCCCGCACCACCACCTGCCAAGAGGCAGCTTCTAGGACCCCTTGTTTGCCACCCCCCTCCCAAAATATTGAGCACCAGCCGTCATTGCCCAGGTTCCCAACACACTCATTGTTTAAGTGATTCTAAAGCAATTTTTTTTAATATCACACATGTCATACTTACCTGCTTTGTGCACAGAGCAGCCCCAATCCACTTCTTTTTGGGTCTCCGCCGGCGGTCTTAGCTCCTCCCCCCTGCCGAGTGCCCCAAATAGCAAGCCTCTTGTTATAGGGGCACTCAAGTAGGCTCGATCCAGAGCTGCGCTCTGTGTGTCTAGTCACCCATGGAGCGTGGCTTGGCCCCGTCTCTTCATTGATGATTGACAGACGCAGGAGCCAATGGCTTCATTTGCTGTGTGAGCAAATGAGGAAAGGGAAAGCTTCTGCTCTCATGCACATCGCTGGATCGAGATGGGGGTCAGGTACGTTAAGAGGGGGGCTAGAGCGGGGGGGGGAGCTACACCCCAAATGTTTTTTACCTTAATACACACACACTATATTACTAAGAGTATTGTGACGCCTGCTTTACACGCAGATAAACTTTAATGACATCCCAGTCTTAGTCTGTAATGTTCAATATTGAGTTGGCCCACCGTTTGCAGCTATAACAGCTTCAACTCTTCTGGGAAGACCGTCCACAAGGTTTAGGAGTGTGTCTATTTTGAATGTTTGACCATTCTTCCAGAAGCGCTTTTGTGAGGTCAGGCACTGACGTTGGACGAGAAGTCCTGGCTCAAAGTCTCCGCTCTAATTCATTTCAAAGGTGTTCGATCGGGTTTAGGTCAGGACTCATTTGGTGGAGGGGTGATTATGGTGTGGGGTTGCTTTTCAGGGGTTGGGCTTGGCCCCTGAGTTGCAGTGAAGGGAACTCTTAAAGCGTCAGCATACCAAGACATTTTGGACAATTTCATGCTCTCAGCTTTGTGGGAACAGTTTGGGGACGGCCCCTTCCTGTTCCAACATGACTACCCACCAGTGCACAAAGCAAGGTCCATAAAAACATGGATAAGTGAGTTTGGGGTGGAGGAACTTCACTGGCCTGCACAGAGTCCTGACCTCAACCAGATAGAACACCTTTGGGATTAATTTGAGTAGAGACTGGGAGCCAGGCCTTCTCATCCAACATCAGTGCTTGAACTCACAAATGTGCTTCTGGAGAATGATCAAACATTCCCATAGACACTCCTAAACCTTGTGGATGGCCTTCCCAGAAGAGTTGAAGCTGTTATAGCTACAAAGGGTGGGCCAACTCATTATTGAACCCTACGGACTAAGACTGGGATGCCATTAAAGTTCCTGTGCTTGTAAAGGCAGGCATCCCAATACTTTTGGTGGTAATATAGTGTAGAATGCATTGAGTTAAAAGACCTTAGAACTTTAGAACCACTTTAAGCATGTTTATCTCCCCCTGCCCCAGGGTACCTCTGAGCCCCAACTCCATTTTCACCAATTTACGTCTGTGCTGCTTTTCTGTAACCACAGTACTTATAGCTCCATATACTGGCTACTGCTGTCCCAGGGCACTAGATTATACTGTTTATTTTCTTACCAGTGGCCACATCTTTGACAGACACCCCCAATCACTGTCTATTTTCCACAGTCTGTCTTCCGAAGACATTAAACACATCTCCAAATTTTCTGCAGTCTTTCCACCCAATGTTCATAGTCTACTCTAATTCTTTTCCCACAGTTCCTGCAGCATCTTCTCCCAATTCCCACAGTCTCTCCACCTAGTTCCAGCAGTCTACCCTCTTCAAGTTGTTGCAGTCACCCCTCAGGGCTCCTACCATCTCTTTTTCCCCCAGTTTATAAACTCTTTCCCACAGTTCCTGCAGTCTCTTCCCCAAGCTCCTTCAGCACCTCAACTCAATTCTGTCAGTTACTCCTACTTCCTGCAGTATCTCCTCCCAGTTCCTGGGAGTCTCCCCTCCCAGTTCCCAGTTTTTCTTTCCAGTTCCTAGATATTCTCCCCACAGTTTCTATACTCACTCTCCCCAGTTCCTACAGTCCCCCCCCCAGTTCTCATAGTTTCTCCTCCAAGTTCCTACATTCTCTTCCCCCATTCCCCCTTTTACGGCAGTCTCCCCTCCCAGTTCCTACAGTCTTTCCTCCTGGTACCTATTTTCTCTCCCTCCAGTTCCTGCAATCTTTCTTCCCAGCAGAGACGGGCCGAACACCCCCCGATTCAGTTCGCACCAGAGCTTTTGAATATTACAAAAGTTTAGAGCCTAACAACAAACCCCATTAAAGTCTATAGGAACCAAACTGGAAAAAAATCACATGTGCCCATTTTGAAGGCTCATATGCAAGTTATTGGGCATACAAAGTGTATGGGGATCTGGGTACTGCCCTGGGGACAAGTATCAATGCAACAAAAGTTCTTTAAAAAAGATCATTTCTTTTATTGATGCTTAAAGTGAAACAATAAAAATTCCTTTAAATATAGTGCCTGGTGGGCCCCCTTAGTCTACCTGTAAAGTGGCGCATCTGTACCGTGTATAGAACATGCTGCAGCAAAAATTACATTTTTCCCTGCAAGCTTTCTTTATTTTGTAAACAACGGCTTGTGAGCCAGTCTGTATGGTGAGGCCACAATGTAGAGCACTGGGAACAAGATCAGAGGTTTTTTGGATAAATTCTGGTGTCTCTTCCACAGACTTTGGATAGAAGAAACAAGTAAGGAAAAATTGGGATTTAGGTGTCGGTGGCGCCTTCACACCGTAACCCTATAGAGGTACTCTTGATGAAAGCAAGAATTGGCCCTGCTGTAAAAAATTAAAATGATATGCACCTGTCAAACAGGTACGGAAAAATTGGTCCTTGGGTGTTAATTCTGCCCATGAAACCTACACCAAAAAATGTCTTCCAGATAAAATCAACACCCACAATGCTAGGCAGCCTAGACAGTCTTTCAGAGACTCCACATCCCAAAAACACTTAATCGGCAACATCGGCATCAAGGGCTTGATAGCTGCTGCTAATCCAGGAATGATTCATTTTGATAAATGTCAGCCGGTCAACGGATTTCGTGGACAGACGCACTTTTTTATCTGTCACAAAACTTCCGGCAGCGTTGAATGCTCGCTCGCAAACCATGCTGGATGCAGGGCAGCCCAGCAGCTCAATTGCATACTGGGCAAGTTCTGGCCAGTGGTCTATTCTCATGACCCAGTGGATCATCGACTGGAAAGTTCTACATCTCTGTTTTTGCCCCCAGATAGTCTCCCACCATATGATGCAGATGCTTCTGATGGGATGTGGAAGCTGACAGCTCTGAGCGCCGAGGACTGCAGTTCCTGCAGTTTCTTCTTCCTAGTCCTGCAGTCTCTCCTCCTAGTTCCTGCAGTTTCTTCTTCCTAGTCCTGCAGTCTCTCCTCCCAGTTCCTGCAGTTTCTTCTTCCTAGTCCTGCAGTCTCTCCTCCTAGTTCCTGCAGTTTCTTCTTCCTAGTCCTGCAGTCTCTCCTCCCAGTTCCTGCAGTTTCTTCCCCCAGTTCCTGCAGTTTCTTCTTCCTGTTCCTGCAGCCTCTCCCCAAAGTTCCTGCAGTTTCTCCTCCCAATTCCCACAATTTCTTCCCCCAGTTGCTCCAGTCTCCTTCCCCTATTGGCACAGTTTCTCTCAGGTGAGTCTGACTTACCAGTGTCTGTGGTCTATCTTATCAGTTCATACTTGTTATTCTAAGGCTGCCCATACATTGTTCATTTTTTTAATGCAACGAAAAAAAAAAATAAGACCCAATTCCCCCATCCACACATTCGGTGTGGATGGGGAATCCTTCCCGCTGAGTCATTGTATTTTGCCAGTGAGGAGACTTCCCCGCTGTCAGAATTCACTGGTCATTGCTGCTGGTTATAGCCAGTGGTACTAATCAATTGGGACAAACCCAACAAGCTGGTTGTACAAAAGTCGATCGGTAGATTGACTTCTGTGCAACCAGCCTGCCCATACATGCGTAATTTGGCCGGTCCTTGCTGAACTGAACGAATTTCAATTCATGTATGGCTGCCTTAAGATCAGCCCAATCTGTGATCTCAGATCTGGTGGGTCAGTTTGCTTATTTGTGCTTTTTATTGCTGTGATGCAATTCACAGCAGGTGGAGCTTGAGGAGAAGATGGGATCCATCAGTGCCAATGATCTGAGAAACAATGAACAAGTATACAACGGACCTTCCCACGTCTACCAGGAGATACCGGCTACTCAAGAGGTGAGATCCAACTTCTGATCACATCACAGCCAGGGAATGAATAGAGAGTCACATTAGTTGATAAAACATATCCCTGCAGGGATATACAGGATGTACCTCTGATATATGACTGCTGTATGAGGATGGATGGGAAGGCCCAGTCCCTACCAGCAATGTCCTTCCTTCAAAAATACAAGAACATATTTGGGGGGCACACCATACAATGCATTTAAATTCAAGATGGTGCTTCTGTAAGACCTACAAACAGTACAAAATATTTTACAGCGCATACATACAAGAATGACATTTCCTGCAGGGCTAGTTAAAAACACCTGATAACCTGAACATATTCAAAAAATACGGGGGTTTGGTCACACTATATGGTCATATAGTGCTAAGCCCACTTATTGCGACAAAGTACCCCGAATGAGGATGGATGGGAAGGCCCAGTCCCTACCAGCAATGTCCTTCCTTCAAAAATGACATGTTCTCTTGAAGCACAGTCACTAAGTGTCCCAGATCCTGCAAAACAGTCCTGAGATTTTGCCCAGTAGTATCCGTGTTCCAGGCAGTAATACCAGATCCAGGAGGTCTCAGACTTTGCAGAATAGCAGTGGGGTGCTGAGTGATGGAATGCTGGTACCCAGGATTATAGGTAGAATTCTCTCCCGCCCTACAGTCCCAGTATAGTTCTGCCCAACAGCAGACGCAGTGGAGCAAAACTGCTTCAGGTACATAACAATTGAAAACCAATGGTCATTTATTTTTTCCCAATGACACCAACAATGGGACCTATTTTATCCTAATGACACCAACCATGAGGTTGATTGTATCTCACTGACACCAATGATGGGATTTAGATTACTCCCACTGACACCAGTGATGGTACTTATTTTACTTCACTGACACCAGTGATGGGACTTATTTTATTTCACTGACACCAATGGGACTTTATCCCATGAACACCAGCTATGGGGCTTATTTGACTCCTACTGGCACCAACTATGGGACTTTTTTTACTGACACCAATGATGACCCTTATTTTACTCCCACTGACACCAATGATGAGACTTTTTAAACTACCACTGACACCAATGATGGGACTTATTTTATTTCACTGACACCAATGGGACTTTATCCCATGGACACCAGCGATGGGGCTTATTTGAGTCCTACTGGCACGAACGATGGGACTATTTTTCACTGACACCAATGATGGCCCCCTATTTTACTCCCACTGACACCAATGATGACCCTTATTTTACTCCCACTGACACCAATGATGAGACTTATGCCACGTACACACGAGTGGACTTTACGGCAGACTTTGTCCGGCGTACTTTTCGACGGACTTTACGACGGACTTTCCGAATGAACGGACTTGCCTACACACAATCAACCAAAGTCCGACTGATTCGTATGTGATGACGTACAACCAGACTAAAACAAGGAAGTTCATAGCCAGTAGCCAATAGCTGCCCTAGCGTCGTTTTTTTTCCGTCAGACTAGCATACAGACGAGCGGACTTTTCGACCGGACTCGAGTCCGTCGGACAGATTTGAAACATGTTTCTCATCTAAGTCCGTCAAACTTTTGAGAAAAAAAAGTCCGCTGGAGCCCACACACGATCGAATTGACTCCGGTACGCCGGACCAAGTCTGCCGTAAAGTCAGATCGTGTGTACGCGGCATCAGTTTACTCCCACTGACACCAGCAATGAGACTTTTTAAATTCCCACTGACACCAATGATGGGACTTATAGATACAAAGGAGGGTTTGGGACTTTAAATGAGGCACATGAATGCGACTACAAAAATAGTAAACAACATGACATATTTATTCAGCAAGTACACATTTCTCGTAGTATAACACCTTGTATATAGAAGCGTAAAAAACGGTTTCATATGCATACCAATGATGCATTAGAATTCATATATATACAGGCATATTTGCAAAATAAAATATTAAGAGCCAATATTGCTTCATACTATGAGATGATCATAAAAAGATTTGCATGCTAAGATCTAGAGTGGAATATCAATAAAATGTATACACCGTGTCTTGAAAATATGTATGCATCTAGAATTTCTTGACAAGTTTCATGGATTTATTTCACTTTTTCTGGAGTGAATGCATGCAATGGGGTTGATTTACTAAAACTGGGGAGTGCAAAAATCTTGTGCAACGCTGCATAGAAACGAATCAGCTTCCAGGTTTTTTGGTCAAAGCTTAATTGAACAAGCTGAAGTTAGAAGCTAATTGGCTACCATGTACAGCTGCACCAGATTTTGCACTCTCCTGTTTTAGTAAATCAACCCCACTGTGTATATATACACTGGGGACGGAAATTATTCAGACCCCCTTAAATTTTTCACTCTTTGCATAGTTGCCAACATTGTAAAAAAATTTTTTGGGACACTTTTTTGGCTGTAGGCGGAGTCAGCCTAAAATTAGGGGGTGGGGCATACAGCAGTAGGCGTGGCATAGGAAAAGGAAATGCACAAAAAGGGCGTGGTTTACGTGAAATAGTGGGTGTGGCTTACAAGGGCGTGGCTAAAATGGGTTGTGGTTAGAGTCTGAGATGAATGAGGGATGGAGAGGAAAGGCGGGTAGAGGGAGAGGGATGGAGGGACAGCAGACCCAGATCCTACACCACAATAGCAATGTGTATTCCAGAGTTTAACCATCAGCAGATAAAGAAACTCCAAACACCTGGTGTTGGCGCTTCAATCATCCCGGCACCATGGTTGTTATGGTGTCAGGATGATTATAGCGCATTATTTCTATTATTACATTGTAATATAAAATGAAATCATTCAACTCACCATAATGCAGAATCAGTGGGACCACTGAGCGTGTCACCTGCTACGTCGCCTGCCACCAGATGCCATCAGGTTCCCCCAGCAGAGTCTGTCCTTACATCAGGTGCCCCCAGCAGAGTTCATCCTTACATCAGGTGCCCCCAGCAGAGTCTGTCCTTACATCAGGTGTCCCCAGCAGAGTCTGTCCTTACATCGGGTGCCCCCAGCAGAGTTCATCCTTACATGAGGTGCCCCCAGCAGAGTTCATCCTTACATCAGGTGCCCCCAGCAGAGTTCATCCTTACATCAGGTGCCCCCAGCAGAGTTCATCCTTACATCAGGTGCCCCCAGCAGAGTCTGTCCTTACATCAGGTGCCCCCAGCAGAGTTCATCCTTACATCAGGTGCCCCCAGCAGAGTCTGTCCTTACATCAGGTGCCCCAGCAGAGTGCCTCCTTCCATCAGGCATTCCCAGTACAGTACCTCTTACGTCAGGTGTCCCCAGCGGAGTGTTAGCTGCAGATGGAGTGTTGGCTACAGTCTAGCTACATCTCCTCAAGAGTGGTGACAAGGGGAGAGAGGTGTGTGGGTGGAGGCATGGTGACTTGGGGTGTTACAGGCTGACTTGGGGAAGGGTGGAGACAGGGTGGTGATTTGGGGGTGCAGGCATGATGGTGACCGGGGGGGTGCAGGCATGGTGGTGACTAGGCTGGAGGGGGTGCAGGCATGGTGTTGACTAGGCCAGAGGGGGTGCAGGCATGGGGGAGGGGGATGCAGGCATGGTGTTGTCATGGGGGGAGGTGGGTGCAGGCATGGTGGTGATATGGGGGGAGGGGGTGCAGGTATAGTGGCGACATGGGGGGAAGAAGTATGGTGATGACATGGGGGAGAGGGGGCAGGTATGGTGGTGATATGGGGGAGGGGGCCACGGCTGGACTAGGACAAAAATGTGGCCCTGGACTTCATCCAGACCGGCCCAGGGTATGGTACATCAGGCCACATCAGGGCACAAGGCACATCAGGATACAAGGCACATCAGTGCACAACACATCAGGGTACAGAGCCCAGCACATCAGCGTATAGGGCACATCAGGGCACAACACATCAGGGTACAGAGCCCAGCACATCAGCGTACAGGGCACAGCACATCAGGACACAGCACATCAGGGCACACAACATTGAGGCACAGGACATCGGGGCACATCAGGGCACAGGGCACGGGGCACCGGGCCACAAGGCACATCAGGTCACGGGGCACATCAGTGCATAGGAGATCGGGGCACAGCACATCAGGGCATATAGCACATCAGGGCACGGAGCACATAGCACATCAGGGCACATCAGGGCATATAGCACATCAGGGCACATAGCACATCAGGGCATATAGCACATCAGGGCACGGGGCACATCAGGGCACGGGGCACATCAGGGCACATAGCACATCAGGGCACATTATGGCACATCAGGGCACATGGCACATTATGGGGCACATAGCACATTATGGCACATCAAGGCACATGGCACATTATGGAGCACGGGGCACATCAGGGCACATGGCACATTATGGGGCACATCAGGGCACATGGCACATCAGGGCACGGGGCACATCAGGGCACGGGGCACATAGCACATCAGGGCATGGGGCACATCAGGGCACATTATGGAAAAATCAGGGCACATGGCACATTATGGGGCACGTCAGGGCACATTATGGCACATCAGGGCACATTATGGCACATCAGGGCACATGGCACATTATGGGGCACATCAGGGCACATGGCACATCAGGGCACATGGCACATCAGGGCACGGGGCACATCAGGGCACTTAGCACACCAGGGCATGGGGCACATCAGGGCACATTATGGGGCACATCAGGGCACATTATGGGGCACGGGGCACAGGGCACATCAGGGCATATAGCACATCAGGGCACATAGCACGTCAGGGCACATCAGGGCACGGGGCACATCAGGGCACGGGGCACATCAGGGCACGGGGCACATCAGGGCACATAGCACATCAGGGCACATAGCACATCAGGGCACATTATGGCACATTATGGGGCACATGGCACATTATGGGGCACATAGCACATCAGGGCACATTATGGCACATCAAGGCACATGGCACATTATGGGGCACTGGGCACATCAGGGCACATGGCACATTATGGGGCACATCAGGGCACATGGCACATCAGGGCACGGGGCACATCAGGGCACGGGGCACATAGCACATCAGGGCATGGGGCACATCAGGGCACATTATGGAAAAATCAGGGTACATGGCACATTATGGGGCACGTCAGGGCACATTATGGCACATCAGGGCACATTATGGCACATCAGGGCACATGGCACATTATGGGGCACATCAGGGCACATGGCACATTACGGGGCACATCAGGGCACATGGCACATCAGGGCACGGGGCACATCAGGGCACTTAGCACACCAGGGCACGGGGCACATCAGGGCACATTATGGCACATCAGGGCACATAGCACATTATGGGGCACATCAGGGCACATTATGGGGCACAGGGCACATCAGGGCATATAGCACATCAGGGCACATAGCACGTCAGGGCACAGGGCACATCAGGGCATATAGCACATCAGGGCACATAGCACGTCGGGGCACGTCAAGGCACATGGCACATTATGGGGCACATCAGAGCACATTATGGGGCACATAGCACATCAGGGCATGGGGCACGTCAGGGCACATATAAGGGCACATTATGGCACATGGCACATTATGGGGCTCATCGGGGCACATGGCACATTAGGGCACATGGCACATTAGGGCATGGGGCACCTCAGGGTGCACATTATAGGCCACATCACCAACTAGCCAGTATGCAGAGTAGCACAGGAAGCGTGTCTGTAGTAAGTTCTCTCTCTCATGTCACAGTGACTCATGAGTGGCTGCTCCCCGGCGGCCCCCCTCTCTTCTCGTCATAGACGAGACACTGTCACACACGGGGCAGAGCGGAGGGAGGATTTCCTTGTGTTCAGTGGAGAGGGAGTCACCAATCCCTGTAGCCAATAGGCTTCAGTGTACAATAGAATTTTCTATTTGTACACTGAAGTGAGAAGCCGATTGGCTACCCCTCTCCCCTGCACTGAACACAAGGGGAAACAACTCATTGACTGACTCGTGGGGCGACGGCGGCCATTTTTGTGGAGCCGTTGCCGTTTTTTTTACAAAAACATTCACGATTTTCTCGGGACAAACCCAAAAATTTGGGAAAACACTCGGGACAAGATTAAATCGGGACGAGGGTCCCAAAATCGGGATTGTCCCGGGAAAATCGGGACTGTTGGCAACTATGCTCTTTGTTATATTGCAGCCATTTGCTAAAATCATTTAAGTTCATTTTTTTTCTCATTAATGTACACACAGCGCCCCATATTGACAGAAAAACACAGAATTGTTGACATTTTTGCAGATTTATTAAAAAAGAAAAACTGAAATATCACATGGTCCTACGTATTCAGACCCTTTGCTCAGTATTTAGTAGAAGCACCCTTTTGATCTAATACAGCCATGAGTCTTTTTGGGAAAGATTCAACAAGTTTTTCACACCTGGATTTGGGGATACTCTGCCATTCCTCCTTGCAGATCCTCTCCAGTTCTGCCAGGATGGATGGTAAACGTTGGTGGACACAGCCATTTTTAGGTCTCTCCAGAGATGCTCAATTGGGTTTAAGTTAGGGCTCTGGCTGGGCCATTCAAGAACAGTCACGGAGTTGTTGTGAAGCCACTCCTTCATTATTTTAGCTGTGTGCTTAGGGTCATTGTCTTGTTGGAAGGTAAACTTTCGGCCTAGTCTGAGGTCCTGAGCACTCTGGAGAAGGTTTTCCTCCAGCATATCCCTGTACTTGGCGCATTCATCTTTCCCTCGATTGCAACCAGTCGTCCTGTCCCTGCAGCTGAAAAACACCCCCACAGCATGAAGCTGCCACCACCATGCTTCACTGCTGGGACTGTATTGGACAGGTTATGAGCAGTGCCTGGTTTTCTCCACACATACCGCTTAGAATTAAGGCCAAAAAGTTCTATCTTGGTCTCATCAGACCAAAGAATCTTATTTCTGACTATTTTGGAGTCCTTCAGGTGTTTTTTTAGCAAACTCCATGTGGGCTTTCATGTGTCTTGCCCTGAGGAGAGGCTTCCGTCGGGTCACTTTGCCATAAAGCCCTGACTGGTGGAGGGCTGCAGTGATGGTTGACTTTCTACAACTTTCTCCCATTTCCCAACTGTATCTCTGGAGCTCAGCCACAGTGATCTTTGGGTTTTTCTTTACCTCTCTCACCAAGGCTCTTCTCCTCCGATAGCTCAGTTTGGCCGGACGGCCAGCTCTTGGAAGGGTTCTGCTCATCCCAAAGGTCTTCCATTTAAGGATTATGGAGGCCACTGTGCTCTTAGGAACCTTAAGTGCAGCAAAAATTTTTTGTAACCTTGGCCAGATCTGTGCCTTGCCACAATTCTGTCTCTGAGCTCTTCAGGCAGTTCCTTTGACCTCATTATTCTCATTTGCTCTGACATGCACTGTGAGCTGTAAGGCCTTATATAGACAGGTGTGTGGCTTTCCTAATCAAGTCCAATCAGTATAATCAAACACAGTTGGACTCAAATGAAGGTGTAGAACCATCTCAAGGATGATCAGAAGAAATGGACAGCACCTGAGTTATATATATATATATATATGAGTGTCACAGCAAAGAGTCTGAATACTTAGGACCATGTGATATTTCAGTTTTTCTTTTTTAATAAATCTGCAAAAATGTCAACAATTCTGTGTTTTTCTGTCAATATGGGGTGCTGTGTGTACAATATGGGGTGCTGTGTGTACAATATGGGGTGATGTGTGTACAATATGGGGTGCTGTGTGTACAATATGAGGTGCTGTGTGTACAATATGGGGTGCTGTGTGTACAATATGGGGGGCTGTGTGTACAATATGGGGTGCTGTGTGTACAATATGGGGGTGCTGTGTGTACAATATGGGGGGCTGTGTGTACAATATGGGGTGCTGTGTGTACAATATGGGGGTGCTGTGTGTACAATATGGGGTGCTGTGTGTACAATATGGGGTGCTGTGTGTACATTAATGAGGAAAAAAATGAACTGAAATGATTTTAGCAAATGGCTGCAATATAACAAAGAGTGAAAAATTTAAGGGGATCTGAATACTTTCCGTCCCCACTGTATATTGGCTCAAGGTCCAACCATGCAATACTGAAGGCTGAGGGCTATCTAGGGGTGTCTGTCCCAAGAGCTTTGGTGGTGAAAGCCCATGGGAGAACCGGGCACACACAGTGTTGTCCCAGGAGGATAGGAACCTCCCTGGAATCACTGGTGGTACACAGCAAATGCATCCCCAAAGTGTCTTATATATCCCCACGGGATCATGGTTCACGTGTGTTGTGTAATGGGCCCAGAAAGAGCAACCAGCAGGCTTAGTTTACTCCCTCAGACACCAACTGTCATGAACCTTGGAATACTGAAGTATTTCTCCTTTGATTCTATTACACAGTGGTGGGTCTTCTGCCCTGTTTTAAGGCTAACCCCCTCCAGACGGCTCGGTAGTCTGGAAGGAAGGCATTGTTCGGTGTTTGACCGTTTGTTTATGTACTTTAATTGCCCCCTGGGGCTTCTCTGTGTCATTACACATATCAGTCCTCCTATTCAAGCTATTGGACCAATCCCTGCTGACCCTGTTTTAAGTCCTCATTTGCATGGCCAAGAGGACCTACGTGAGGAATAGAGTGTACTTTACAATTGACCAATAGGAAAGTGGTTATTGGGGGCGGGGTGTTCAAACTGCTGTGTGTAAAAGTGTGTTGTGTGCATCCAATAAAATTCAGATTCCTGTTTGAACTTACATACAGCCTGCCTGGTGTTTGTTCTGAGCTATCACAACTGTGGTTTGAATCCCGGAGCATCGGTTGACCGAACCATCAGAAGTTGCGATCTGATTCAATAGCCGCACAGGAGTGTCGGGAGAGTGGAACGGAGCGAGCAGGGGCTCGTTACACCAACATTGAGACTTTTTTACTCCCACTGACACCAATGATGAGCCTTAGTTTACTTCCACTGACACCAGTGTTGGGACTTATTTTATCAAAAAATTTGGCCTATTTTACTCCCACTAAGACCAATGATGGGACTAATTTTTTTCCACTGACACAAACAATGGGGCTTATTTTATCCCACTGACACCAACAAAGTGATTTATTTTATCCCATTGACAGCAATGATGGAGTTATTTTATTCCACTAACATCAATGTTGGGACTTCTTTTATTACAATGAGAGCAACGTTGGGTCTTATTTTATCCTACTGACACCAATTAGGGTCTTATTTTATATCAATGACAGTAATAACGGGGAAATATACCAGGTGACACTTTCTGTCTCAATCTTTCCTTTTAGGATCCAGCTGAGGTCCTCAAGAATCCTCTGTACATCCCGTCTGGACCCCTTTCCCAGGGTGAGCATCCGGCAGAAGGACAATACAGTCTCCTCCAACTCCCAACCCAACTCCAACCCCCAGACCAGCAGTGATCATACAATGTGAAGAGGCTCAGAAGATATGATCATTATTTGGGACACATCTCAATGTTGTAGAGTTATCAGCTTTAGCACTAAAGCTTCCACCGAACGTACCAGAATATTATCTCCAAGTTCTGTTGCTATTTTCTTTTTTTTGATTATTTGTTTATTAAAAAGTTCATGAAATTCCATTAAAAATGTAAAACAGCCAATGACTATTAGTACCGGTCAGACCCTCCAATCAATGTAGATGGGACCCCAAGACTGACCCACATCTAAAGATCTCCAGAAATGACACCACATGGGGCAGATTCTGGTAAGATCGGAGTTTGGATGTCAAAATTGCCTCCGAGAACGACTGGATGAAATGATGGTTATTGAGCTAGAATCTCTGATAGGGGTCATATCTTCATGAAGTCAGTAAATAAAAATAAAATGATATTTAGTAAACTATAATAACACAATACACATGTCTATACAGATATTTATAACCTAATATTATACAAAGATATCTAAATAAAATACACATATACATCACTGTAGAGATTAGAGCTTCTAGAATAAAATTAGGTGTATGTTTTTTTTTATTTTATAGGGACCATGGTTGCTGTCCATGCATGGAAAGTAAAAGGGTCACTTAAATTCAGGATGAACATTGCCATACGTCCTCTGTTATGTGTGATTCCCATATCATCTGGGCCATCTAGTGCCCACAATTTATTTTTTCTGATCGGGATATTTCTGGAAAAAAGCGCACATTATGGCCACTAGATGGTGATGACGAAATAAGAAGAATCACACATAATAGAGGAAGTACGGCAATTTTTGCCCTGTTTGTGCTAATGTTGGTCACATCCACACAGTAACATTTTTTATACATAGACCCCCAAAGTGTATGTCCAGGTTACCATCTCCAATGTACCCCCAAACCTCTCTCTCCCCCTTGAGATCATGTCTCGCCATTATTATTTTTTTCTTGCTCCTTTAGCGGGAAACGGCTTTTCTTTTTCGTACATCACAGGACACGGAGCAGGGCATTTGCTTTGGATTTGACTGAGTCAGTGTCAGATCCTCCCATCAGTCCTGGGAGTTGTCGCTCTACAAGCAAGTCTGTGCTGGAGGTAGAAGAGGAGTGTGTATATACTGGATGTATATAGTTTGTGTCCCTGAAGAGTTTGTACTGATCAAATGGGCATCCCATAATAACCCTTTCCCCCATCCAAGTTCAATCGCCTTAAATAATAAATAAATAAAAAATAAAAAATCTGCAAGGACTGCTTCTTGTCTCAGGAGTGATTGAAAAATGAATGTGCCTGGCTGTACAGGGTGGGAGATAACCAACATTCACCAGCAGCTCCTGTGGGGGTAGCGCTACACCGAAGACATGTAAAAGAATACCCCACCCATTAGCTGTCGCTGCAACTTTTGGGGGTTCACGTGACTGGCATGCACTAGAGTTACTAGACTGCCAGAATCCAGCAAGGCAGTTATCTGGCAACCGTCCACTTTAATCACTTCCCTACCCGCCTATAGTTAAATGACGTCCACAGATGGGATCGCCCATCCTGGGTGGACGTCATATGACGGCCTCGGGTTCCCGGCCGCCTAGGGGGCGCGCGCGCATGCGCCCCGCCGCGTTGCTCGGGACCCGGTGCGTGTGCCCGGCGGCCGCGATGTCCGCCGGGCACCCGCGATTGCCCGTTAACGGGGCCGAACCATGGATCTCTGTGTGTAAACACAGAGATCCACGTCCTGTCAGCTCAGAGGAGAGCGATCTGTGTTCCCAGAACAGCAGAACACTGATCGGTCTCCTCCCCTTGTATGTCCCCTCCTCCCCCTACAGTTAGAAGCATTCCCTAGGAAACACATTTAACCCCTCCCCGCCCCCTAGTGGTTAACCCCTTCACTGCCTGTCACATTTACACAGTAATCAATGCAATTTTATAGCATTGATCGCTGTATAAATGTGAATGGTCCCAAAAATGTGACAAAAGTGTCCGATGTGTCCGCCATAATGTCGCAGTCACGAAAAAAAAAATCGCGATCACCGCTATTATTAGTAAAAAAAATAAATAAATAATTTTTTTTTTAAAAATGCCATAAATCTATCCCGTATTTTATAGACACTATAACTTTTGCGCAAACCAATCAATATACGCTTATTGCGATTTTCTTTTTACCAAAAATATGTAGAAGAATACGTATCGGCCGAAACTGAGGAAAAAATGTGTTTTTTTTTTTTTAAATTGGGATATTTATTATAGCAAAAAGTAAAAAATATTGTGTTTTTTTCAAAATTGTCGCTCTTCTTTTGTTTATAGCGCAAAAAATAAAAACCGCAGAGGTGATCAAATACCACCAAAAGAAAGCTCTATTTGTGGGGAAAAAAGGACGTCAATTTTGTTTGGGTACAACGTCGCACGACCGCGCAATTGTCGTTTAAAGTGCGACAGCGCTGAAAACGAAAAATTGGTCTGGGAAGGAAGGGGGTGAAAAGGCCCGGTATTGAACCGGTTAATGACACAAATTTGTTTCTCAGTGCCGCCTGGCTGTTGTGGGGTGTCTCCTGGTGTAGCAACAAAAGAGCTTTTCTGGGTCATACTGCAATCAATAGATTCCTGGTTTAGCGGACAACTGGCGGCCAGGTGCCCCGGTTTTTGGCAATGCCAGCACACTATAGGACCCCAATCCTGGCGGCTCTCCCTTTGGTGATTGAGCCTTTTCACTCCTTGCGCCTCTGGAACCTCCATCGCATTTACTTCCCTTTTCCTCCACTTTAGGGTGGGATTGCTTTTTCCTGGGTTGGTGGGCTGCTGTCTCTTGGAGAAGGATTCTGTGGGCACTACACCCCGAAGAAAATCCTCAGTACACAAGTAACGCTCCACAAGGGCCACCAATTCATTGGCATCTTTAGGATCAGCTCTCCCGGCAAACCGCTGTATAGGGGTTGGAAGGGCTCTCACAAAGCGGTCTACTGCGACTCCTTCCAAGATTTGGGCTGAGGTGACGACCTCTGGCTGTAACCACATCCGTGTGAGATTAATGAGGTCGTACATCTGGGCCCTTCAGGTTGGTCCACCTTAAATTGCCAAGCATGGACACACTGAGCTCTCACAGCCATTGTTACGCCAAGGCGGGCCAGAATCTCAGTTTTCAGAGTTTCATATTGTCGGGCCTCAGCAGCATTTAAATAAATATAGGCCTTCTGTGGGTCCCCGGAGGGGGCAAGGACCTCAGCCCATTGGTCCAGGGGTAGCCCTTCACGCTCTGCCACCCTTTCAAAAACCGTGAGGAAAGCCTCCACATCATCCTCGGCCATCATTTTCTGTAATACAGCCTGCATTCGCTTGCGTAAATCTGCAACGTTGTCCACACGTAGGACTTTGTCAGTCAGGGACTGCACCTGAGTCTGTATAAGCTTATTGAAATCCTTCTGCTCCTGCATGGCCACTTGGGTAGCAGTTATCAACAAGTGGTTAGTTTCTTGTTGGTCTATGCGTGCTTGCACCAGCTGTTTGATTAGTTCCTGCATTCTCTTATCAGTTTACTAGTACCAGTGAACTAATAAAAAAAAAAAAAAATTTCTTAGCGTACTGTCCCTTTAAGAGTGCTGGCTCTTATTTATTTTTTCAAAAATGCCGCTGCAAGAAGTACAGTCTCTGGGTCTTGTGCCCGCATTCTCCACCAATTGTAGGGGATCAGACTCAAGGCAGGGACAAACTCACAGTCTCTTTAGGAAAACACCATGTTTAATGCACAGGAGATTTCCAAATGGAAGAAAAAAGGCATCTTGCCATCAATCAAACAAAAATAGACTTCTGCTCAATCGAGCCTTACTGTGTCCGTAGTCTGACCAGTCCTTGGTTATGTAGCAAATGTCCTTCCAAACGCAAACACTTTGTATCCAAAGTTTGGGAAAACAAGCAGCCATGCTCCTAGTTGCCTCCTCACATGGAGACACACACTCGCTGAGAGCTAGGACCAGCTGCCTTAATCAAGACCTGAAAGGAAAACATTAAGCTGCGGTCCATGGACTTGGGAGTCTGCCCCACCCAGAGCTCTATCAGACTCCCAATAAAACCAGCCCCGGAACAGACATTACCAACACAGGGTAAAGAACTATCCTTCTTTACCCTGAAGTTTTTGCTGGCATTACCTTAGATTGTAAATCTAAGAATCCGTGGAGGAACATATATCCCATCAATTACTTTTCCTGTCATTTTACCTTGTTTCACAGGCACCCCGCTGCAATTGATCCATGTCCCCTGGGGCAGGACCCAGGTCCCCAAACAGTTTTTATGTCAATACCATGCACATAAGCCTTTAAAATTATCACTTTTGGGGGGGTGTGGCTAGCCATGGACTGAGATGGTAGCTTGATCCCTCAGCTCCGCTCAGCCGTAGGACAGACAGCAACTCACCGCACAAGATATCAGCTCTCCCCCCTCTCTGCTCCACGGGAGGGGAGCGGAACCATCAGGCACCCGATCGGTATGTCCAGGAATGGACATACTGTCCTCCATCAGCCCCGCCGCCTCACATACTATTTTAGAAGAACCGACATGCTGATGACACAAGATGGCGCCGGAGCGATGCTGCACAGCTCACTGACTGAAGCAGGGAGCTCTCCTCAACACGACACCGCCGAGATTGACAGCTCGTCCCCAGCAGATGAATCCTCTCATCCCTCACCCACTGACAGAGGTAAGAGAGATGCACAATCCCCAGCCCTCTCACTCACCAAAGCTCCACTGCTTAAAAAAAAGCACTGGGACACCCCAGCCATTGCAGGCCCTAAAATGCCTCCTCATGACTCACTAGCGGCACTCTCTGCATCTGACCAGCCAGCCTCTGAACACACACTTAAGCTAATGCTGCTATCATTACAAAATGACATCCGTAACAAACTGAGATCATCAATCTCCACACTTCACTCCAGAATCGACCATGTAGAAGATCGTGCGGAGGAAAAACAGCTCACTGAGTCCATGACCACCACACTGGGGAAATTCGATATCTGCAAGCCAAAGTCGCAGATTTAGAAGATCATTCGAGGAGAAATAACATAAAATTTAGAGAGGTACCAGAGTCGGTTAAACCTCCAGAACTGATCCCCTATATACAACAGCTATTCCTCACGCTTATTCCTCAACTACGCCAAAGTGACATGATCATTGATCACGCACACCGACTTGTCAAACCCAACCACCTCCCTGCATCTGTCCCGCTTCCTGATCCTTACTCCTCTGTGTCCCTATACGCTGACATCTCTGCTGCCACTGCTCAAAAGAAGAGAGTTCTCGCAGAACACCGTAACCCTCAGGAATAACAACATCCCATACAAATGGGGCTTTCCTACCAAGCTGGTAGTCACGTACCAAAACCAGAGCACCACCATTTTCACCCCCAAAGATGGCATCAAGCGCTTGCTCAACTGGGGCCTAATCACCACTCCACCACCTGAACCAACGCCTCAGCGACGCCCACCATCATCATCTGCTCCAGGCCCCAGATGCCATACTCCTGCTTCTGTCTGCAGGTAAAGACTACCTACTCTACTTCAGTAAGTGCCCCCTGGAAAATATCTGTGACCTCGCACCTGCAATACTTCGCCTCATATCTGTCCCTGATGAGCGTACTAATATGTACACTCTGTACTCTTTACCCCAAAGAAAGAAAAGTGCCAAGCACTTGGAAGACACTTTGCTGCGTCTTTTTATTTTTTTATTTTTATTTTTTTATTTTTTCTCCATTTTTACTTTTTTTTTTTGGTGTCTGTTTTACTTTCTTTTTTTTTTGTGTACAGCACTAAGTTTGTAACTTACCACCGTTTTTTTTTTACAGGTTTTATCTACTGCTACATGGGTATATTTGACCATTGTTAACGTATACCCTTGGTTTATTTATTGTAACTCTTTATTACAGGTTTACCCCCTTATAACCCCCCCCATACATACCCACCAACAGGGAGCAACCCACACCTTCCCTCACCCCCACTGGATATCCACTTACCGATATGTCACTCACCATCACATCCATTAACGCAAAGGGCCTAAACTCCCCCTACAAAAGAAGCTTATTATGGAAAGAAGCTCTAGCGCACACCTCTGACATATTATGTGTGCAGGAAACCCATTTTGCATCCATCAAGCCTCCTTCCTGTCCCCACAAACAATACCCTCACTGCTATTTTGCCAACGCCACCAAGAAAAAGGCAAGTGTTATGCTTGCCGTACATTCCACAGTCTCATTCCAACCACTCCATACAGACATAGATCCAGATGGCAGATTCATAATCCTGAATGCCACTATCAATAACCACACCATCACCATTGCTAATATCTACTCCCCCAATACAAATCAACACCGCTTTTACAAATTACTATTGAAAAAGCTGGAACCCTTCAAACAGGGACCCATGATCATTTGCAGAGACTTCAACCAAATTGTTGATGCCTCACTGGACACCTCTAATCCCTCACGCAAACGCTCCACCTCTCTCGCCTCCCTCTTCCACTCAGAAGACTTTTATGACCCCTGGAGGTGCTATCATGGCACCGAAAGAGATTACACCTTTTTCTCTCACACGCAACAAACATATTCACGGATAGATCTCTTTTTGACTGACAAGCATACTCAATCCAGGATACCAAAATTGGACTCATCACGTGGTCCGACCACGCGCCCATTTCAATGAGACTGTTCCCAGCACTCCCAAACAAAAAAAAATACCATCTGGAGGCTTAACACCTCTATTATTATGCGCCAGCTTTACCAAAAACAGATTCTATCCGAGTTACAACACTTTTTCACCACTAATGAAGGGTCGGTAGATAACTCCACTGTGCTCTGGAATGCCCACAAGGCCTACATTAGAGGCCTCCTAATCAAGATAGGCGCCCACGAGAAGAAACTCCATCACTAACAAACTCTTAGATCAAATACATACTCTCAAACAAGCTAATAAGACCCATCCATCCCCTCTGCTCACCTCTGAACTATGAACAGCTAGACAAACCCTCAGTACTCACCTCCACACCAACTTCGACTACCACCTCAAGCGCCTTCACCTACAAATCTATTCACATCACAACGAACCTGGGGCCTACCTAGCTAAGCAACTCAAATGCAAAATATCACAATCTAAAATCTCATTCCTTACTGACCGCCACGGTACAAAACATATTAACCCCTAAAGATATTGCGGACCAATTTAGCTCTTATTACGCCCACCTATACAATCTCACCAGCACTGACCAAGATTTACCGCCTTCATCCTCTGATATCGAAAATTTCCTTGCCAACCTTCACCTCCCCACACTCTCAAAAGAACAAATTTCCCAACTTTCCTCTCCGTTCTCTCCAATGGAAGTTGCAGTGGCCATCAAAGCCCTACCACTGCATAAAGCCCTGGGTCCTGATGGGTTTAATAATGAATACTATAAAGTATTCTCTGATCACCTTATCCCCTACCTCTGACACTCTTTCAATTCTATCTCAAACACAGGCTTCATCCCACCAGATTACCTCCAAGCTACCATTGTTACCATCCCAAAACCGGGTAAAATGACTGACCAGCCTGCCAGCTACAGACCCATCTCCCTACTAAACACTGATACCAAACTATTTGCCAAACTCCTGGCCACGCGATTATCTGCTATTATACGACAACTAATTCATATTGATCAGGTGGGGTTTGTGGCTGGCAGGCAAACCTCGGACGGCACCCGCAGGTTCATTGACCTGATACAATGGGTGGAGCACCACCAAACGCCTTCTCTGCTCATCTCCCTTGACGCAGAGAAGGCGTTTGACAGAGTGTATTGGTCCTACCTCACTGCTGTCCTCTGTAAATTTGGCTTTACTGGGACCATCCTACAAGCAATACTCGCCCTCTATTCCTCCCCCAGCACCAAAGTACTGACCTCCGGGCTACTCTCTGACCCCTTCCATATTTCCAATGGGACACGTTAGGGGTGCCCACTTTCACCCCTGATATTCGCCCTTGTCATGGAACCCCTTGCCCAATCAATAAGAGACAACCCGCGTATCTTGGGAATAGCAGTAGCACGAGACACGCACAAAATTGGACTATACGCGGACGATGTCATCATCTCCCTAACTGACCCTGTCACCTCTTTGCCCGCATTGCACGACACCCTGGATATATTAAGCAAAGTTTCTCTCTACAAAATCAACTTTTCCAAATCCAGCATGTTGAGCATAGGACTGGACTAACATGTCAAACAAGCTGTTACCCAATGCACATCCTTCTCGTGGGTGCCTAACTCCACCCTTACATACCTGGGCATACAACTCACCATGCCCTCATCAAACCTACGTGCTCTCAACCTTAATAACCTCACTACCAAACTACAAAAAACCGTGCAAGACCTCAAACACACAACTGCCTCCTGGGCAGGCAGAATCGCCCTAGCTAAAATGTTTCTTCTACCCCATGTCCTATACTTATTCCGGACCCTTCCCATACTCTTACTCAAACAACAAATAGTGCAATTGCAAACTATATATAATGAATGAATATGTGGCGCTACCTCGTCTAAAATGTAATGATAGGTAAAGATGTATACTAGAAATAATCCAAAGTCAAATACAATAAACTAAAAAAGTCTTCAAAATACCATATAGAAAATAATAACAATAGCATAAGTAATATGCACAATGATGATAAATACCGGGACCTCACTGTAAAAAGTGCATAAGTGCATAAAATAAACAATAAAATTGTGGAATAATCAGATCAATAGTGATAACATCAGTGCATGTGCAAAACCATACATAGTAGTGTGACCTCATAGGTAAAAGCGCATGGTGCATGAATGCCAAAAATATCACAAAAAATACTTCATCCAATGAAGTAATAAAGACAAATATAATGATAAACACATGGAAAAAAGCATTGTGTAAACTCCTATTAATGATGCCATACACTGTGTATAAAATCAAGATTGAAACAAGCAGCTCTAGGTGATAATCCGAGAAGAATAAACCCAAAGTGATGAGAAAGTGCAAGTGCAAAAAATCAGTGTAAATAGAGGTATAAATGTGCAGAAATATTGATGATGAATAGATCAAAAAAAATATTAATATATAAATAAATAAATGTCCAAGCAGAACACCGAAGTGTAATGCAATAAATTAATAGCGTGCAACTCCCGGTATCAATAAAGTGCAGATCTTCTATAGATGATAACAAAATTGCAAGTAACAGTCTTTTACAGATGATGGAAAAAAGTGCAAGTGCAGTGGATAGAACTCTACAATGGCCGGTGTCCAATAATCAATCCGATCCAGTCCCAGGGTGCACTGAGCGTTTCCCCCAGCCTCTCACCTGCAGTTGCGGCCCCCCAATGGGCCGAATCGAGTGTGTGCGCACCGGCAGTGAAGCAATGCAACAGAGACGTTGTCTCAACCTCCCGAGACAGGAATATACTGGCCACAGCTCAACACTCCCCCACACTTCAATGGGTATCCTCACAGGTCCTCAGGTGGGTCATGGGAAAAGAAGGGATGGCTCCATAGTGTAGTATATAAAGGATTTTATTCATAAAAAAAACAGCAGTAACTTACACAGAGAATTGTGCGTTCCACAGTAAGCAAACGCTTCCGTGTTCGGCCGTACCCAGAAGCAGTGGCACCTGGCTCCTCTCTGACGCGTTGCGTCATACCACACGTGACTTTATCAAAGGGTCAAGGAGTCAGGTGTCGAATGGCCAGTAATATAGTAACGAGCGCTGCCAACGAAGCGGCAGATCATTAAAACAATTGCTTATATATTGCAGACAGGCTAAGACATCTCTGAGGAACATACGAGATAACATAGAAATATAAAGAATAATGAAATCAGTAATAAATCTCAAAAATATATATAGAAAAAATATTAAAATAATACAAGGTAAAGGTATAAACTAAGTAACATGCTCCATCTAGTGGTGGATAAATAATAACATTTGATACGGATGAAAAACACCATCTAGTGGTGGATAAGGAGAAGGTCATCTAGATGTAACATGACAATGTTTACTAAAAAGAGGGAAAATACAGACGCCATCTAATGATAAACATAATCTAAGAACAAAAAAGTGTTTTAAAAATAAAAATTAGCAATGACTGCTAGCCAATAAAAACATGTCTTAGATTATGTTTATCATTAGATGGCGTCTGTATTTTCCCTCACACAGAGATGTGTGTGTATTAGTGCCAGGAAGCTAGCTGTTAGGTAATTTGTACAGGGTAAAATCCCCAATCCTCACTAAATTTAATAGGTACGATGCCCGGTGGGTGTGGAGAGGTGACTCTTTGTACATCTTGCCGCATGTATGTGTTCCTTAATCATCCAATCGAGGGTGAATACTGCTGTGTAAAATGTAAGCACATTGTTTCCCTGGAAGCCCAGGTTCTGAATCTGGGGAAGCAACTGTCAGCACTGAGAAGTCCCTCCATACTGAAGGTGAGCCAGGAACGTACACGGCAGGGTGGAGACAAAGAGGTGCAGGCACTAGCAAAGAGTAGATGGGTGACAGTCAGGAGGGGTAGAGGGGGAAGTGCCAGGGAGGCCGATCCAGGACTGGAGCATCCCAATAAGTACGCTCCATTGAGTGACATTGGTGAAACCAGTCAGGGACCAGCACTGCTGGAGCTGAGGGACTCTCCTAGCTGCCAGGGCAAGAACTCCTCCAGTGAGAGTGGGGGGGCAGCAAAGGGAAAGGAAAGACAGATTCTGGTGGTAGGGGACTCAATTCTTAGAAGGACAGAGAGGGCAATCTGTAACCAAGACCTGAAGCGCCGAACAGTATGTTGTCTCTAGGGCGCTCAGGTTTGGCACATTACGGATCTTGTGGAAAGATTACAGGGAGGGGCTGGGGAAGACCCGGCTGTCATGGTGCACGTTGGCACCAATGACAAAGTCAGAGGCAGATGGAGTGTCCTAAAGAACGATTTTAGGGACTTAGGAGCTAAATTGAGGAAAAGGACCTCCAAGGTAGTATTCTCAGGAACATCGAGCCACACCAGAAAGGCAGAGGGAGATTAGGGAACTAAACAAGTGGCTGAAGAGCTGGTGTAGTAAGGAGGGGTTTGGGTTCCTGGAGGACTGGGCTGACTTCTCAGTCGGCAACCGGTACTATAGAAGGGACCGACTACACCTAAATGAGGAGGGTGCAGATCTGCTGGCAATGAAGATGGCCAAAAAGTTAGAGGGGTTTTTAAACTAGGCGATGGGGGGAGGGTCCAGAGACAGAGATAGCCAGCACGGAAGATATTCCAGAGGGTAGTATTGGAGGCATTAGTGGTAGGTTAACCAAAGCACAAAAACACAAGGTGAGTATAGTAGCAAGTCCTAGTTGCAATCTTGAAACACCCAATACGAGGACAATATGCGACTGGTCTAAACTATGTGGCATGTTCACCAATGCCAGGAGCATGGCGGACAAGATGGGTGAACTAGAGATACTGTTGTACAAGGAGGATTTGGATTTTGTGGGAATTTCAGAGACCTGGTTCAACAGCTCTCATCATTGGCTGGCAACCATTCAAGGGTATACCCTATACCGCAAGGATAGAGAGGGTAAAAAAGGGGGAGGGGTATGCCTATATATCAAGAATAATGTACAAGTGAATGTGAGAGATGACATCACTGAGGGGGCTAGGGAGGAGGTGGAATCTTTATGGGTAGAGCTCCAAAGGGATGAAGCTAAGGGGAAAATAATACTGGGAGTATGCTATAGGCCCCCTAACCTGAGGGAGGAAGTGGAGACGGATCTCCTATCACAAATTGGATTAGCAGCAAGGATGGGAAGTGTTATCATAATGGGGGATTTTAATTATCCAGACATAGACTGGGCGGAGGGAACCACGCATTCATTTAAGGCTCGCCAGTTCCTTAATGTCTTGCAGGGCAATTTTATGGGTCAGATGGTAGACGCACCAACTAGAAATAAAACATTACTGGATCTACTGATTACCAACAATACAGACCTGATCACGGATGTGGAAATACAGGGAAATTTAGGTAATAGCGATCACAGGTCAATTAGTTTCAGTATAAATCACACGAATAGGAAACATGAAGGGAACACAAAGACACTGAATTTCAAAAGAGCCAACTTCCCTAAACTACAAACCTTGCTAAAAGGCATAAATTGGGATAAAATATTAAGAACAAAGAATACGGAGGAGAGATAGGTTTGCTTTAAGAGCATATTAAATAAGGGCATTAGCCAATGTATCCCATTGAGTAATAAATTTAAAAGAGCGAACAAAAATCCTGGATGGCTTAACTCCAATGTAAAAATGCATATAAAAGCAAAGGAGAAGGCCTTCAAAAAATACAAGGTTGAGGGATCATCCTCAGCATTCAGACTTTATAAAGAATGCAACAAGAAATGTAAGGGTGCAATTAGGACGGCTAAGATAGAACATGAACGACACATAGCGGAGGAGAGCAAAAAAAATCCCAAGAAATTCTTTAAGTATGTAAACAGTAAAAAAGGGAGGACAGACCATATTTGCCCCATAAAAAATGAGGAAGGACATCTGGTTACAAAGGATGGGGAGATGGCGAAGGTATTGAATTTATTCTTCTCCTCAGTCTTCACAAGTGAATCAGGGGGCTTCAGTAACCAAAACTGCAGTGTTTATCCTCATGACACAACATAGGAAACACCTCCATGGTTAACAGAGGACAGAATTAAAATTAGACTTGAGAAACGTAACATTAATAAATCACCGGGACCAGATGGCTTGCATCCGAGGGTACTTAGGGAACTCAGTCAAGTGATTGCCAGACCGTTGTTCCTATTTTTACAGACAGTCTATTGACTGGAATGGTACCAGCTGATTGGAGAAAAGCCAATGTAGCACCAATATTTAAAAAGGGCCCAAAATACATCCCTGGGAATTACAGACCAGTTAGCCTAACATCAATAGTATGTAAACTCTTGGAGGGGATGATAAGGGACTATATACAAGATTTTAGTAATAAGAACGATATCATTAGCAGTAATCAGCATGGATTCATGAAGAATCGTTCTTGCCAAACTAATCTATTAACCTTCTATGAGGAGGTGAGTTGCCATCTAGATAAAGGAAGGCCCGTAGACGTGGTGTATCTGGATTTTGCAAAAGCATTTGACACAGTTCCCCATAAACGTTTACTGTACAAAATAAGGTCTGTTGGCATGGACCATAGGGTGAGTACATGGATTGAAAACTGGCTACAGGGGCGAGTTCAAAGGGTGGTGATAAATGGGGAGTACTCGGAATGGTCAGGGGTGGGTAGTGGGGTTCCCCAGGGTTCTGTGCTGGGACCAATCCTATTTAATTTGTTCATTAACGATCTGGAGGATGGGATAAACAGTTCAATCTCTGTATTTGCAGACGATACTAAGCTAAGCAGAGCAATAACTTCTCCGCAGGATGTGGAAACCTTGCAAAAAGACCTGAACAAATTAATGGGGTGGGCGACTACATGGCAAATGAGGTTTAATATAGAAAAATGTAAAATCATGCATTTTGGTGGCAAAAATATGAATGCAATCTATAGACTGGGGGGAGAACCTCTGGGGGAATCTAGGATAGAAAAGGACCTGGGGGTCCTAGTAGATGATAGGCTCAGCAATGGCATGCAATGCCAAGCTGCTGCTAATAAAGCAAACAGAATATTGGCATTAAAAAGAGGATCAACTCCAGAGATAAAACGATAATTCTCCCACTCTACAAGGCTCTGGTCCGGCCGCACCTGGAGTATGCTGTCCAGTTCTGGGCACCAGTCCTCAGGAAGGATGTACTGGAAATGGAGCGAGTACAAAGAAGGGCAACAAAGCTAATAAAGGGTCTGGAGGATCTTAGTTATGAGGAAAGGTTGCGAGCACTGAACTTATTCTCTCTGGAGAAGAGACGCTTGAGAGGGGATATGATTTCAATTTACAAATACTGTACTGGTGACACCACAATAGGGATAAAACTTTTTCGCAGAAGAGAGTTTAATAAGACTCGTGGCCACTCATTACATTTAGAAGAAAAGAGGTTTAACCTTAAACTACGTAGAGGGTTCTTTACTGTAAGAGCGGCAAGGATGTGGAATTCCCTTCCACAGGCGGTGGTCTCAGCGGGGAGCATTGATAGCTTCAAGAAACTATTAGATAATCACCTGAATGACCGCAACATACAGGGATATGTAACGTAATACTGACACATAATCACACACATAGGTTGGACTTGATGGACTTGTGTCTTTTTTCAACCTCACCTACTATGTAACTATGATGTCTTAGCCTTTCTGCAATATATAAGCAATTGTTTTAATGATCTGCCGCTGCGTTGGCAGCGCTCGTTACTATATTACTGGCCATTCGACACCTGACTCCTTGACCCTTTGATAAAGTCACGTGTGGTGTGACCGAACGCATCAGGGAGGAGCCAGGTGCCACTGCTTCCAGGTACGGCTGAACACGGAAGCCTTTGCTTACTGTGGAACGCACGATTCTCTGTGTAAGTTACTGCTGTTTTTTTATGAATAAAATCCTTTATATACTACACTATGGAGCCATCCCTTCTTTTCCCATGACCCACCTGAGGACCTGTGAGGATACCCATTGAAGTGCGGGGGAGTGTTGAACTGTGGCCAGTATATTCCTGTTCTGGGGGGTTGAGACAACGTCTCTGTTGCATTGCTTCACTGCCGGTGCGCACACACTTGATTCGGCCCATTGGGGGGCCGCAACTGCAGGTGAGAGGCTGGGGGAAACGCTCAGTGCACCCTGGGACTGGATCGGATTGATTATTGGACACCGGCCATTGTAGAGTTCTATCCACTGCACTTGCACTTTTTTCCATCATCTGTAAAAGACTGTTACTTGCAATTTTGTTATCATCTATAGAAGATCTGCACTTTATTGATACCGGGAGTTGCACGCTATTAATTTATTGCATTACACTTGGGTGTTCTGCTTGGACATTTATTTATTTATATATTAATATTTTTTTTGATCTATTCATCATCAATATTTTTGCACATTTATACCTCTATTTACACTGATTTTTTGCACTTGCACTTTCTCATCACTTTGGGTTTATTCTTCTCGGATTATCACCTAGAGCTGCTTGTTTCAATCTTGATTTTATACACAGTGTATGGCATCATTAATAGGAGTTTACACAATGCTTTTTTCCATGTGTTTATCATTATAGATTGTCTTTATTATTTCATGGGATGAAGTCTTTTTTGTGATATTTTTGGCATTCATGCACCATGCACTTTTACCTATGAGGTCACACTACTATGTATGGTTTTGCACATGCATTGATGTTATCACTATTGATCTGATTATTCCACGATTTTATTGTTTATTTTATGCACTTATGCACTTTTTACAGTGAGGTCCCGGTATTTATCATCATTGTGCATATTACTTATGCTATTGTTATTATTTTCTATATGGTATTTTGAAGACTTTTTTAGTTTATTGTATTTGACTTTGGATTATTTCTCGTATACATCTTTACCTGTCATTACATTTTAGACGAGGTAGCGCCACATATTCATTCATTATATATTTGGTTTGAGTTTTGTGAGTACACTCTTCTATGTTGGCAGCTTCCCGTGTCTTTTAGAGAGTGTGGTTTTTGCGCACTAGGCTTATTGTTTATAATTGCAAACTATACTCAACACATTCATATGGGGCGGCAAACGCTCTCGCCTTTAAAGCAACACTCTCTGCAAACCAACCACAGCTGGTGGGATGGGAGCACCAAAACTAGCGGTCTACTATAAAGCGACTATACTGGACCAGGCCAAAACCTGGTGGAACATTGCTCACCATACCACATGGCTGCAAATAGAACAAGCAGCACTTCCCTCCCATCCCAAACTGATCCTCTGTGCCCTCCTATTGCAACATCACGAGCCCCACTCATTCCTCAATACAGTTAATGCTACCATACGGGTATGGAAAGCCATCATACAAACCTCTAAAGGCATCCCACTAAACCTGCTCCAACATATACCATTGGAAGCTCTCCACACCCTCACCCCTGACATTGATTTCTCTGCTTGGACAGCCAAGGGCATCTCCAATATTGGAATCCTCAATGAAGGTTCCAACCTCAAATCGTTCCACGCTCTTCAAACCACCTTTCACATAGATCATAAGGACTTCTTCAAATACCTTAGAACACGATCGATCCTCTCTAAAACGCATTGGTCGCAAAACTTACTTACATAGCACATACTGACATTTTTCAATCTTACCCCACCCAGCCAACGAGGAATCTTGTTTTGCTACAAACTCCTCGCTGATACCTGCCCAACACTTAAATCCCCCACAATGCTAAAATGGGAACACTTGCTACAACGCACCTACACACCCCAACAATGGTACCGCTCACTTCAAACACCCCTGAAATACTCCAAATGTCTACTTCATTGGGAAACGGTCCAAAAAATATACCACAACTGGTACCTTACACCAACCAAACTTGCCTATATTTATCCAACTACAAGCAATCTGTGTTGGAGAAATTGTGGATCCCCGGGCACCCCGTTCCACATCTGGTGGGACTGCCCGGTCCTAACCACGCTATGGTCTATGCTCTCCAAACTCCTCCTCTCCATATTATCGGTCCCTGTACCCCTGACTCCACAAATGGTACTACTGGGCCTTGAATTAGAACCTTGACCTAAACCCTTGCGGATTATTATCTCCCATGCTCTTATTGCTACACGCCTAGCCATTGCCAAAAACTGGATATCCCCTTTACCCCCCTCCAGCAGGGAAATAATCACACTCCTAAATAACCACTGCCTGATGGAATTCATGCACGCCAAAGCCCACCTCCAACTTCCTAGCTTCCAAACTAACTGGCTCCTTTGGCTTAAACACCCTAAATGCAAACCCCCTATGAACAAACCCCCCCACAACTGACATCCCTATTCCATTTGCATTTGAATGAAATACCCTGTTTACCTGTCTTGCTCCTCTCAATCACTACGATGTTTATTATTGTTATTAACTGCTACGACACTTAGCTATACTTTATATGTTGCGCTACACCAATAGCAAAAGTTTATCTCTTTCTTTTTGTTTCCTAGTTAACACCCTTATACAGACACATTTATAAGATAGAGCTCCAGAGACCCTATACTGGGTCAAAAGCAGGCCGTTTGCTAACGCTCCACCAAGAACCTTTTCACAGTTAGTACCCAGATGGGGTGACAGGTTCTGCCTCCTATTGAGGTCACTTACTACTATCACCTGAGTAGCCTGTATATTTGTAGCACTGTTTAATCCAGGAGCTTCTACCCTTTGTTACTACTCTGTATATCTACCATGATGTATTCACTGTAACCTACCGTGTACTGTACATTGTGAAAATCAATAAAAAACTATGGTTAAAAAAAAAAAAAAATATCACTTTTGATTTCTCCCATAGACTTTTAAAGGGTGTTCTGGGGCTTTTGAATTTGCAGCAAACACCCTAAATTGTTCGCTATTCGGCGAACGGGCGAACAGCCAATGTTAGAGTCGAACTCATGTTCGACCCGAACATAAAGCTCATCCCTAATCAGGGTTATATATTGTTTAGGGAGGTGCAGCCTTTGATTAAGATCATAGGTGTGCGCAGCCTACTGCATTAGGGTGTACACCCCCCAAAGCTCAAATGCACATGCGTGTGTGTGTGTATATATAAATATACATACACACACACACAGAACCAGTGTGAATGAGTCCTTTTATTTATTTTTTTATTATTATTATTTACATTTTTAATTATTTTTACTTTTTTAAATTTGTTGCAATTAAAAAAAAAATCATACATTTTTTCCCACAATGCTTTTGGGGTGCAGGGGGCTTTGGGTATATATCAGAGGTCTAAATAGACCCCTGAAGTCTCCCTCTTAAGGCAGAGAAAGGGACTAGGGAAACATGTTCCCCAGTTCCTTTTTATAGCCTCAGCTGCACAGAATTATTGAACACAAAGAGCTCTGCCCATTCTTCCTGTTCATTCATAAACTGAAGCATAGTAAACACATACTATGCTTCAGTTATGTATGAGCACAGTGAGTGATCGGTACTGAATACTCACTGAGCTCATTCAGAAAAGGAAGGGGCCAGTAAATGATATTGTCAATGTCCCCTTCATCGCTCTCCATCTTGAAGATCCCCCTGTATGTCTGCAGCAGCTGGAGGGAGAGGAGGGAAGCCAGAAGTGCTGTGAAGGGGGCCAGACACTAAAGCTAATGCAAGCAGGGCAATTAGGGTGTGCCCAGGCACAACCGGCACACCCAGTGCGCATGCCTATGATCAAGATCTGTACTGAGCTGGCCCTGCCCTGCATTCCAGAGGGCCATGATGATTTCACTCCTCCTTTTAATGTGAATCAGGTTGTATCCCTAGTGTGGCTTTTTGAAGATGATCCCGCCGATTTTTGTGAGCACTACTTAGCCTGTTCCCCACTGGTGATTGCGGAGTGCATTGTGTCTGCTCAGTCTTTTGTTAGACAGGGAGATTTAAAACTACAGTTTGTACAACCTATACTTTCGGCATTGTCTGACATGGTGCAGTCAGCCCCAGCCAAACAAACCACCTCTGCCATCAGACACCAGCCTACCCAAATGTATGTTTCCTCATCAGCCATGTCAACCTCAGTTGCAGCCCAGTATACGCTGCTCCCAACCAAATACTCATATTCGGTCTCTGCTCCCTGCGCCAGAGGTGCCAGTGTTCCAGCCGTAGGTGCCAGTTTTCCAGCCTGAAGAGCCAGAGCCAGCGTTTCAGTCTAAAGAGCCAGAGCCAGTGTTCCAGTCTGAAGAGCCAGAGCCAGCGTTCCAGCCTGAAGAGCCAGAGCCAGTGTTCCAGCCCAAAGAACCAGAGCCAGCATTCCAGCCTGAAGTCCCGGTGTCTGTTTCCCGGTCTGAGGTTGCGATGCCCATTTCCCAGTCTGAGGGTGCGTTGCATGTTTCCCGGCCTGCGGAGCCTGCTGCCCAGCCTGATGTGTTCCTGTCTGCTGCACAGCCTGATGAGCCTCTGTCTGCTGCCCAGCCTGATGAGCCTCTGTCTGCTGCCCAGCCTGATGAGCCTCTGTCTGCTGCCCAGCCTGATGAGCCTCTGTCTGCTGCCCAGCCTGATGTGTTCCTGTCTGCTGCCCAGCCTGATGTATTCCTGTCTGCTGCCCAGCCTGATGTGCCACTGTCTGCTACCCAGCTTGATGTGCCTGTGTCTGCTTCCCAGCTTGAAGTGCCCGTGCCTGCTGCCCAGCTTGATGTGTCCGTGCCTGCTGCCCAGCTTGAAGTGCCCGTGCCTGCTGCCCAGCTTCAGGTGCCCGTGCCTGCTGCCCAGCTTCAGGTGCCTGCTGCCCAGCTTGAGGTGCCCGTGCCTGCTGCCCAGCTTGAAGTGCCTGTGCCTGCTGCCCAGCTTGATGTGCCTCCTGCCCTGCTTGATGTGCCTGCTGCCCCGCTTGATGTGCCCATGCCAGCTGCCCAGCCTGATGTGCCTGTTGCCCAGTTTGATGTGCCTGCCGCCCAGCTCAATGTGCCTGCTACTCAGCTTCAGGTTCTTGTGCCTGCTACCCAGCTTGACATACTTATTGCCCAAACTGATGTGACTTTGCCCGCTGCCCGGCTTGACACCATGGACTTTCCCCAGCAACGGCTAGTTGGAGCATCCGGAGGTCGCTCCTTCGAGGGGGGTACTGTCAGGAAAGGTTCCCTCCGCTGGTAATATCTATCATTTGGCTGGCAGTACTGAGGTCCATCAGCAGGTGTCTCCTGGCAGTTTGTAACTGTCAGAAGAACTTTTCCCTGCTGGTATTATGTTATCTTTGGGCTGCAGCATTGGCATCCACCAGCAGATGGATCCTTGCAGTGTGGAGCAGGCATTACCTTCTGCAATCAGGCATCACCTGACTTTGATAGCAGCTATAGTATAAATACCCAGCAAGTGCACACACACCTTGCCCTGGTATTGTCCTTGTGCCCTGACCTGCAGCCTGTTTGTCTGTGATCCTGATCCTGGACCTGGACCTGAACCCTGATTCCTGTATCCTGTATCCTGAACCCTGAACCTGCTTGTTTCTGTTCCTGTATCCCTGGATCCTTGCCCTGAAGCCTGATTCATTCCATCTCGTTCCCTGTCTGTTTACTCCTGGCCCCCCATCTGCTGATCTCCTGTTTATGACCCTGTCCTGGCTTGACTACGATTCTGGTACTCCCTTTTGCTATATATACTGGTTGGTTTATTATCACTGTTTGGTTGTTCAGTTTGTTCACGCTGTTTGTATTGGTGGTGTGTTCACATTTATATGCATTTACTTTAATAAACATATTTACTTTCACCTGTTCATGTCTGGTTCACTCTGTCGCAGTCACATAGTTCTGGTCACATCTGGTTTATGACATGCTGCCTCCTCCACGTTCCTGCCCTTCCTGGGCCTTTTGGGTGGAAGGTGGAGGGGAGGGACCTGGGATTGGGTGAGGCTGGGCCCCGCCACCTCCTGGCTGACACTTACCCCCGCCTCCTCCTGGCTGACACTTACCCCCCCCTCCGCCTGTGTGCCACATTCCAGAGCCTCGTCCTGGCTGAGGTCTTCCTGTGTATGAAAAAGGGACATAGTTTTGCCTGTACCCACACAGTACCCCAAATAAATTGTTCCAAACAAAGCATTACTCACCCAGCCAACCTCTGCCTCTCTCAGAGAACATATCTGCCGCTGGGGAGAGGCCTGGACTAGCCCTTCTCCCTGGATTTCTTTCTGCCGCTGGAGAGAAGACAGGGTGACTGGGCTCACTCCGTCATGCTGTTGGGGATCTGGGCCAACTGCCCAGCATCCCTGGGGTATACAGGTGGAGACTGAAGTCCCATCCACCTTCACAGGAAATCCATCCTATGTTAGTTGAGGGCAGAGTCCAGCAGTACTCGGCCCTGTTGCCAGCCCTTCTGCTGGAAACCCCACACCATCTGTTCCGGCTAACTGTTGGGGAGGGAGGCCGACTGCCCCGCCTCCCTGAAACTCTGTAGTTGTTGCCGGTGCTGGGCAGAGGTTGGTAGCACTCTGCCCGGTTGCCAGTGCTTCAACTGGGGAAGTTCCTTGTAACTCCACAGATACTACTGTTGGTGCTGGACAGAGAATAGTGAAGTTTGGCCCCAATACCAGCTCTTCTGCTGGAGGCTCATCAGGTTGTTCTTCCTCAGCAGAAAAGTCTATCAAATCCCCTGTCTCTGCAACTGGTGTCTGGGGATAGAGATTCACCATCTCCTGTCTATGGAGCTCAGAAGATGCTATCAGTGCTGGGCAGAGGTTAGCAGAGCTCTGCCCTGTTGTCAGTACTTCAGGTTTTGGGACGGCAATCTCCAGATTTTCCACTGCCGATTCTCTGGCATGCTGCTGGACAGGCACATTTCTCCATCCAAGATCATCCCATGCAGAAACAGGATCATCAAGGTCAGTCAGTACTTGCTGCATCCGCCATAAGACCTCCGCCTCCATAGCTGTGGGGGCAGGTTGGCAAGGCACACTATTACTCTGCCACATTGCCGACTCTACAGCCAGGATTTCAGGGTTGTCAATTGGTATTTCCTGATAGTCCCAGGCAAAGGGAGCCCAGCCCTGGCACTGAGCAACGTCTGGCAGCTGTTTGTAGGCAATCTCCAGCTTCCATTCCTGAAAGGCCAGAAGCTCCAAATCTTCCTGTGCCCAGTGCACTTCCGAAATGTTCAGTAGCCTTTCTCTGAAATCCATGATTTCGTCCACCCGCCACTCCAAATCACTCCCAAAGTTAGGGTCCCCTGTCAGCTTCACATACAACAGTCCCAAGCTGCCGTAGCTTAAGCCTTCCGTTGGGCTGTCATCCGCTATCCAGGGACATGCTTGGGATACATGCCACCGGAGGGCTCTGTAGCTCTCATCCAGCTTCATCTCTGCCCAGACCAGCCGGCTTAATTCAGCTGTCTGCTCCTTGTGTGGTTTTTCTCCCAAAAAACGCACTCGCAATCCGTACTGCGACCAGTACCTTTCCTCGATGGAGGGGAGAACTTTTGCCTGGTGTCGCTGCTCACGGGCTAGCGCTTCTTTCCAGAGTTTGCAGCGAATAGAATCATGTTCGCCAGGAGTTAAAATGGCGCCCTCTATGTATTTATTAGCCCAGACGTGATGACCCGTCATTCGGCCAATCCCCAGACGACGTCCTATCGTGACGAAACGCGTAGGGAGGAGCCTACGACGGTGACGTCATCACGTTCTCGGAAGGGCTTGAACACAGGAAGTGAATCGCGGCACACAGAGACGCCGCCGCTCCGTTTGATTTTTTATATGCTGCATACTTTCTACAACATTGTAAGTGCGATTCTTTATATACCATTAAATTTTATATCATACAATGTTGCACTATGGAGGTGTTCTCTTTTGTATTTCCGGTTTGATGGAGTATTAGAACTACTGATCCTGCATTGTACCTTGGGTTTTGGGAGACCATAATCCCTATGCTGGGCGAGACTGCCATAATAGCAGTCGTCGCCGTCTGGTAAGCAGACTCTACTCATACACGTTTTGGTGGATCATACCTAGGCACCTTTCGTCACAACCTCTCTTGGATGGGTGTTCTTTATTTATATATTTGTGGACTTATTAAGAACTTTTTGATTTTTCTCACATACACTTGTGATTTCAGTTTTGTTTCTTATTTATATTTGTAATATGTTTTTGTTATTATTTGTTTTATATGTCACTTGGTAGCATTTAATTGTTTTTTCACATATCATACTAGCGCTGCACTTTATTGTTTATTATACTTTTGGAAATCAGATACAGGATTTTTTCAGGGTGCTGGCAGCTTTTTTCTTTTTTCTTTTTATTAATCTAAGCGCAGTTTTTACCCAATTTGGGTCTTCTCTTTTTTACACTCTTATAATTCATTGTATCAAGAAGCTGCTGCTGGATAGGTGTCATGGACATCTTTGATTATAGATCCCAATATAGTATCAATACTGAGGGAGTCTTTAATGGTCATGTGGAACAGACAGACGAGCTTAGTGGTCTGTTCCTCAGACTCAAAAATTTACTTATATCAGAATTACATACCAGCTGGGATGTGGCTTACCTAGAACAATATGTTGCCCAAAAGATGGTACCCCGCAGTCTCAGATGGGAGGTCAACCCCCAGAGAGGGGAAACAGACTTGGAAGGATGGTTTGTTTATTTTAACGATACTGGTATTAAATTTTTAGGTTTTTTGTTGGATAAAAAAAGGATCAAATTAAGAAACTTGAATGATGAGGTTTCTTCTGTCAAAGATAAACTCATGGTCTATAAAGATCATGAAACTTATAAACAGAAATCTGATCATTTAAGGCAGGTCCTGGAGAAAGAGGACAGTGATCAAAAAAATAAGAAAAAGAAAAAGTATAACCGCGATCTTGCGGATTATTCTAATAAAGCAGTGTTTAAATGGCAGATTATTGCAGACAACCTTACAAGTGACACTGAGACAGCTAATCCTCTATCTTCTTCATCACAACCTCCACCGCCTTCCCTCGGTGGTGACACACAGCCCCGACCCTTGCTGGGTAATAATATGGTCAGAGGTCCTCCTATCCCCCCCCCCCCTCGGACCAACCAGCGAGGACAACTCGCAGTAAGACCTAAAACTTTTAGAAACAATGATAGACCTATGCCTTATAGAATTCCCCCCCAGGGTACTCCATTAACACCTCAGCATGGGAAAAAACCTTTTAGGGGTAACAATCGGGGCAACTACCCCCCTAGAAAAAATTCCAATGCTGTTTACCATCGACAGGGTCCACGGGAATACCGAGAGGACCCCAGGGACTACTACCAAAGACCCTACGATGATAGGGTAACTTATGCCAACCTACCATCTACCCCACAAGCCTATCACCTTCAAGATAGACAGATCCCTTTACAAAATAGATTTGCCCCTCTTTCATACCAACAAGATTCCTACTTAGAGGAGAATCCTGTCATCTCTAGGCACCCTAACCAGTTTAGAGGCCCCCCCAGAGATGATTATCAGGACTCCCCACATGATTATATGGAGACCAATCAGACACGTTTTTTTCCCCAGGGCAACTACAAAACCAAAAGGGGTTACGACGAAAGAGAGGCATCAGAGGGGGGAGGAGGATCAGGTCCAAAAAAAAAGAAAACAGTAGACATCAGTGGTGTTTTCAATTTAAGTCAAATACAATTATCTGAAGGCGAACAAAAGGTCCTCAGTTTAGGCCTTAAGTTTGCACCCCCACACAGGTTAAATAAATTCGAAACTTTCATAGATATACATAAATTCATAAGGAAGATTAACATTAAAAGACATTTCATTCTTAATCCTATTGGTAACCGAAGTCAGATTGTATCTACTAATACACTTACTTCCTCTGTAGCTAACCACAATGGTTCTAATTCTACGATAAATACTGATGGTAATTCTATCAGACATACCAACTTTTCTAACGCCTCACTATTTAACCCCCCAGGCTTTGTTGCCCCTTCAGTACAGGTCTTTAAGGAGATGGTCATTAAGGATCTGATGACACTTAATGTCTCAAAGAACAATACCAACAATGGCCTTCAGGGTCATCTTAAACAGATCTGTGAGCGCAATGAAATAGTTATACGCCCCGCAGACAAAGGTGGGGGGGTGGTCATTTTAGATAAATCCAGTTATCTGGAGGAAATGAACAGACTTTTGTCTGATCGTACCACCTACTTACCCTTAGCATGTAACCCAACCACTAAATACAAAAGAGAACTTCAGATCCTTGTTGATAGAGGATATCAACAGGGAATTCTGAACAAGAAAGAAAAAACATACCTGGTCCCCTCAGCTCCGAGGGTCCCAGTTATGTACTATTTACCAAAGATACACAAAAATCTGATTCATCCACCTGGCCGCCCGATCATTAGCGGCATAGATTCCATTACGGCAAGAATTGGAAGATATGTGGACAACTTTCTCCAACCTCTTGTTGTTCTGACTCCCTCATATCTGAAAGATACTACCCAAGTCATTAATTTACTTGAAAGTTTTGAGTGGAGAGACGGCTACATCCTAGCTACGGCGGATGTAGCCTCTCTCTACACTATTATTTCCCACCAACAAGGATCTGAGGCGGTCAATTATTACCTCGATCAAGACCCAACATTAACATCAATACAAAAACAATTTATTATGACTCTTCTTAATTTCGCTACAAACCATAACTATTTCTGGTTTGGGGGCGATTTTTTCTTGCAAACATGCGGTGTAGCTATGGGCGCCAAGTTTGCGCCCAGCCTGGCCAATTTATTTATGGCCAGGTGGGAAAAAGAAGTCATAGACACCGATCCCCCCAAGGAACTGCGTCTATGGAGAAGATATATCGATGATGTCCTCCTCGTGTGGGACGGAGATATTACTTCTCTTCATAGTTTCTTTTCCAGACTCAATTCTAACAACAAAGGCATTTCTTTGACGTTTGAAGCTAGCCAATCGAGTATCCATTTCCTTGATTTAAACATTATGGTTACAAATGGGTGTCTAACCACCAATACACATTTCAAGGAAACAGATAGAAATGCATATATACCACTCTCCAGCTGCCATCATCCATCATGGCTGAGGTCTGTTCCCAGAAGTCAATTTCAACGTATCAGACGCAATTGTACTGATATTTCAGACTTTCATTCACAAGCTCTAATATTAAAACAACGATTCCTGGACAAAGGCTATCTGGAGAGTGATATAGATACCACCATTAATAGGGTTGCCACTATGGATAGATCTCAGATGCTGAGGGGAGATAGACAACGAGATCTGGGACCTATTAACAAATTTGAGTGGTCCATGATCACGGGCTATTCCAATCAGCATTATCTTATCAAAAAGATCTTCCGTAAACACTGGAGTATTCTTCAGAATGATCCAATACTTCGTACAGCCATACCTGACCAACCAGTTTTGATCTACAGAGGGGCCCCCTCCCTAAGACACAGTGTAGCCTCAAATGTGGTCGACCCTCCACGTACCATTTCTTTCTTTCAAAATATGAAGGGTTTCTTTCCCTGCCATAGATGCAAGATCTGCCAGATCAATTCCTTCAGGGGCAGGAAATGTGAAACTTTTAGCTCGACAGTCACGGGTAAGACATACAGCATAGAGTCCTTTATAACATGCTCCACTCAATATGTGGTCTACCTTATCCAATGTCCCTGTTCAAAACAGTATATTGGTCGCACCAAACGGGAACTTCATGTGCGCCTTTCTGAACATGTTGCTAACATCAAACGAGGATTTACGAAACATAACCTTTCCAGGCATTATGCCAAATACCATAATAAAAAATTAAAAGGTACCCTATTTGTAGCTATCGACAGAATACGTCCCCACTGGAGAGGGACCAACATGGTCAGATCCATCTCTAGACTTGAAACCAGATGGATCTTTGACATGGCATCTTCCAGACCGCAGGGGTTAAATGTGGAATGGGATATAAACTGCTTCATAAACAACGCATGAAGCAACACACCATTGTTTGGCCTTTTGTATTGCTTATTTCCTCTTCCACAATTTTATGAATTTTTTACCTTCCTAAAAACTAATTTTCTAGTTGAGATTATGAGGTTTATCCATATTTATTTGTTATGAACCCCCGTTTTTTATCCCCCTCTTTTTATTTATTTTTTCCTTTAGTAAATCAGTTTTTACTCCGAATCTGATGTGAGCAGATTTTTATTTTATGTCATTGTATTATTCTTGTTATGGCAGGTGCATCGGTTGTGCCCTTTTTTCCTTCCTGTGTAGAGCCTTTTCCATTGATCTCCTTTTTCTCCACAAGATGGCGATCTTCCTTTTTTATCACTTCCTTGTTTACATATTGGTTTACCATTAACAGCCAGAATTTAACATGGCTCTTTTAGATTCATTTCTATTACACATACCATGTTCGCCAGGAGTTAAAATGGCGCCCTCTATGTATTTATTAGCCCAGACGTGATGACCCGTCATTCGGCCAATCCCCAGACGACGTCCTATCGTGACGAAACGCGTAGGGAGGAGCCTACGACGGTGACGTCATCACGTTCTCGGAAGGGCTTGAACACAGGAAGTGAATCGCGGCACACAGAGACGCCGCCGCTCCGTTTGATTTTTTATATGCTGCATACTTTCTACAACATTGTAAGTGCGATTCTTTATATACCATTAAATTTTATATCATACAATGTTGCACTATGGAGGTGTTCTCTTTTGTATTTCCGGTTTGATGGAGTATTAGAACTACTGATCCTGCATTGTACCTTGGGTTTTGGGAGACCATAATCCCTATGCTGGGCGAGACTGCCATAATAGCAGTCGTCGCCGTCTGGTAAGCAGACTCTACTCATACACGTTTTGGTGGATCATACCTAGGCACCTTTCGTCACAACCTCTCTTGGATGGGTGTTCTTTATTTATATATTTGTGGACTTATTAAGAACTTTTTGATTTTTCTCACATACACTTGTGATTTCAGTTTTGTTTCTTATTTATATTTGTAATATGTTTTTGTTATTATTTGTTTTATATGTCACTTGGTAGCATTTAATTGTTTTTTCACATATCATACTAGCGCTGCACTTTATTGTTTATTATAGCGAATAGAATCACACCATCCCAGCAGGACCTGCTCTGATACTGGTCCTCTGTGCTGTATCTGCATCTCTCGCAACCTCCTTCTGAATTCCTCCTCCATGGCGGCTGGTATCTGTACCTCTCCTCTCCTCTCCTGCTATCCGGACCTTGGATCCAGGTGGACGTTTGGATGTCCCAGACTTCAGGAAGCATCCCGCTGCTTGCCACCAATGTCCCGGAATGTCCCACACTCCACTTGAGTGCTTCCATCAGTATACCACTTCCTCCCAGTCTGGATACAGATATTCAATATTCCAAACGCTCATAAGCACAAAACAAGGCAACACTTGTTTCACTGCTAACATGGACTGTTTTTATTAGAACCAGAATACAGTCTTATATACAGTAGAAGATGAGGTTCCCCCCTCCCACTCATATTACTCTAACAATACACCTGTAACCTAATTAACATGAGCTAGTTTACTAAATCATTTACCCAGACCAGATGACTCAGAGACATGACCTGTAGCACACAGACTTGTGGTCACCGAGCTTCACACAGTAGTATAAACACAATAGCAGGAGCTAATTACAATTAACAATACAAACAACAATCTCCCCCTCCTCAGCCTAGTCATCAACAGCTTTGTCGTGTCCCCGACTATCCCTGTTTACCTGTGACCCTGAACCTTGGCATGTACTCTGTTGTCCTTGTCTGCTTGTGGCCCTGACCTTGGCTTATTCCTTTACTATCCTTTCCTTTACTATCCCTATCCTCCTGTTGCCTACTGTGGGTGTGAGCTGGGGGACCCTGGGGGTCCCGACCTGGAGCCAGTTGCAGCCCAGTCCACCCTCACCACTAGAGGCTCTGGTGAATACCTGCTGGCTCTTAGACTCCGCGCCCCAGGGAATCCTACGCTCTAACCCCGGTGGGATCCGTGTTGGTGTTCCAGCGGCCCTGCCTTCCTTACACCCGGACTCCCATTCGCAGCAGTCCACTGCCTTGCGGTGCACTCCTGATCCCAATGGTGTGCATCTGTCACCTAGCCTCAAGGTGACCTGACAGTTTGATCCGCCATGGACCTGGCTGACGTGCCCCTTCTTGCAGCCGATCCATTGCAGGGCATAGTTCGCAGACTCGAGACCCAGGAATCTAATCAGACTCAGGTGATGCTATTCCTTAAGGATCTGGCTTCCCGCTTCGAGCAGCTCCAGGCCTCCTTGGGAAACCCGAACCTGCAGCCTCAAGTACAATCAGCAGCTGCACCTATCGCACCAGTCACAGCCACACATTCATATTTACTGCCAGCTCCGTCCCGTTTCTCTGGGGACTCCAAGGCCTGCAGGGGCTTCCTCAGCCAATGCACCATTCATTTTGAGCTCCAGCCTCAAAACTTTCTGTCTGATCGGGCTAAGGTAGCCTATATCATTTCCCTCCTCTCTGGTGAAGCTTTAGCTTGGGTTGCCCCCCTGTGGGAGAAGAATGACCCGGTGGTTTCCAGCCTGTCCGACTTCTTGAAGCTTTTTCATAATATCTTCGAGGAGCCAGCTCGGGTTTCTCCAGCGGCTAGTGCACTTTTATGCCTTCGCCAAGAATCTTGTTCAGTGGGACAATATGCGCTTCAGTTCTGTATCCTCACAGCTGAATTGAGCTGGAACAATGAGGCCCTGGTTGAAACCTTTTTACATGGCCTCTCTGACCGAGTGAAGGACGAATTAGCAGGAAGAGCCATCCCCGCTGGTCTGGACGATGTAATTTCCTTGTGCAATCAGATTGACATTCATTTCCAGGAGAGGTCCCTAGAAAAAAGACGCCAGCACCCCCTAGGTCCTAGTCAGCCAGAACTCTTCCCCCGTCGCTCTGTGGAGCATCCTCTGCCTGCTGAGGAACCTATGCAGCTGGGCTGGACCAGACTAACCCCCGAAGAACATGCTAGACGCAGAACTCTGGGCTTGTGTCTTTATTGTAGGGGCAAGGGTCATTTTCGTGACTCCTGCTCGCTTCGTCCGGGAAACGCTCGGGTCTAATACATTTGGAAGGTGGAGTATTGGACCCAGAAACATCACCTTCTCGTCTTCTTCCGGTGTTCCTCCATGTAGGCCCTTCTCCCCAATCGGTCCTAGCATATCTGGACTCCAGGGCTGCCGGCAATTTTATGGACTGGAGAACTGCTTCTTCTATGAAGCTTACCCTTTCTCCTCTCACTACACCACTGGTAGTCTCGGCAATTGATGGCACTGTGCTCCCAGGGGGCCCTATACATTTCCAGACGCTACCTATTAGGATGTCAGTAGGGATACTCCACCAGGAGTGGATTTCCTTCCTCATTCTACCCAAGGCCTCTACCCCCATTGTATTGGGCCTTCCTTGGCTACAGCTCCACTCTCCACATGTGGACTGGGTCTCTAGGCAGATCCTGGCTTGGGGTCCTTTGTGTTTCTCATCCTGTCTTCTCAAGGTGGTCCTCAAGGAGAGACTTCCCATTGCTACCACATCTGTATCTTCTGATCTTCCCGCGGCATACAGCGATTACCGGGATGTGTTTTGTAAGAAGTCTGCTGAGGTGCTTCCTCCCCACAGATCTTTTGACTGTGCCATTGACCTTGTCCCTGGAGCAACTCTACCCAGGGGTCGTACCTACCCTCTGACCATTCCAGAGACCCAGGCCATGTCTGAGTATGTCGCCGAGAATCTGGAGAGAGGTGTTGCCTTATGAGTTTATGTGAAATCTCCATTATTAAATGTAAAGTATTGTAATAATGAATATATTTCATTTAGCTGGCATCTATTAAAGCCGGGCAAAAGGGTTTCATTTAAGCTTTTGCTAAGAGCAGAGAATGTGGGCCAAGGCTTGTATATACAAACAATGGAGAGCCAATTCCATTGTTTTACACCTACTCCTTTCAAAGGGTCCCATGCTGGGATATGCATTGGAGGGGGCCCAACCCATAATCAATACCTAACTTCCTGGGGAAATTCAATTAACTCACTTGGCCAGCATAGTCACAAGGATTTGCAAGAAAGGGGGCCGACTTATGGAGTAAGCCCTCCAATCATGATCCAAGCTAGGCCAACCAATGAGACATCAGCCTGGTTTGATATACTCAGAGCCAAGGGGGAGGTAACGCTCTTTCTGATAGACCAGAAAGCTGAAAGGAACTTGGGTAAGGATAGGTAATTATGGGAAAGGAATGCCCTTTTACTTGTAACTAAATATGTGTGTAGATTACTGTAGTAAGGAATATACTCTGTATTCCTTCATGTAAATACTTTATTTCAACCTAATATTTTCTTCCTTGGTGTAAGACGATAGATAGAGGATTGTGTATTAGCTAGACTTTCAACTGCTTCCTAATAAATGTTATTATATTTGAAGCTTTCACTCTTGGTCGAAAGGAACTCTCATTTAACCCACATCATATCTATGAGATATGAAAAATCTTAAATATAGATTTTTCAGGGTAACAGATGGCGGCCACTGAAGTAGAGTACAAGACTGAAAGTATTTAATATAATACTGAGATTTGTGTAATGCAGATTAAGGTTATTGGGGGGAATTTAAACTGAGTCAGTTTGTCCTGGAAGTTGGAGGTCACAAGTTTTATCTACGGAAAGATATAGGTAAATGTATGTCTTATTAGTGGGTATTAGATGAACCAGACCACATATTTTGTTTTGCTTAATATCCCGTAATTTTAATTGAAAAAGTTCTTTGGAAGTACCTTGAATGTAATGGCGAGGAAGTAACTTGGTGGGAAAATTATTAGTGGGTATTAGATGAACTCTAAAAAGGAGGGAGGATACACCACATGTTATTTTGTTTTGCTTAATATCCCGTAATTTTAATTGAAAAAGTTCTTTGGAAGTACCATTAATGTCATTCATGGGGAGGAAGTAACTTGGCGGGAAAATTTTCTTTGTGCTCACCAAACTTCATTGCTCTATCTAACCAGGGTTTGAGTGTGCTGTATGGTGAGTACATGTGTTTCATTAGAAAGACACCGATTGAGGGTGGTCTTATTTTTGTTGAAAAGGTTCAACAGATTTTTGTTTTTAATTTAAATGGTGTGTCCACTAAAGGCAGAGTATTGTGTGTAGAACATTGAAAATTAGCTACAAGAGAGTAGTTTGGTTTATTTACTTGTTTTTTTTTTTTTAGCTGTGGGACCTTACAAGCAGTAATATTCTCATTGGCGTCAGTTAAAGTACAAACCGGTGGAAGTCTTGTTGCTGAATGCTGAAGCTAATATCTGAGAAAGATTATTATTATAGGGTATAAGGTGCATTTAGCATACTGTATTATACCTTAAATTTTTTTTTTAAGGATAAACCCTATCCAAAAAAATTTGATTATCTGAGTTTGTGGTAGATTGTTTTTTTTTTTTTTTAAACTGAATTTGGTTTAACATTGGTGTAAACACGGCTGTGTTTACCTTTCTATTGTAAACCTAGAGGGCTACCCACCCTATTTGATCCTGGTGGCCTTACTATTGTTCCTTTTGTCCCCCGGGTCTATTGTTTTGCGGGTGTAGGCTCAGACAAGGTAAAACTACAGTCTATTGTGTGTAGGCTACAGGCTAGTGAGTGGGTCTCCACTAAGCTAAAAGATTGTGTTATTGAGAGCTGAAAATATCTTTTATTTTCTACACTTTACTGTATTTTCTGAATTTTATTCTATTTGAGTTTCTGTTTATTGTTTTTTCCCTCCTTCTATAGTGACTGTATAGTACAGGGGAACATTTAACTTAATCTAGCTTACAAATTGTGCATATTATTTGTTGATAATGGCAGCCATGTCCTGTCTAGAAAAGTTTGTAGCAACTTAAACTCTTAAATATAAGAGCAATGAATTTGCATGTGATGCTAGATTACAAGGTTCGCCTTGGGACTATGTCCAAGAGTTATTTGAAGAACAATTTAAAACAACCAAAAAGGATAAAAAGCTCAAAGGTTTAGCTGTAGCAGGCATGTATTCGGCTTGCATGGCTATGAATGCTAAAATACAGCAATTAGAAGATATAGTCTATAATAAAAATATTACAATTTCTGAGAGGGAAAAGGAGAATACAGCTTTACATAACCAAGTACAAACCTTAACTACCCTTAATCAAATGGTTAATGCCTCGCAGGAGGAAAATGTTAAAAATTACAAATCGGCTCAAAAAGAAGTGGTACAATATAAAAACATGCTAACCAAAGTGGAGACTGAACTGGACCACATAATTAGTACATATAAAGTGATCCAAAATCAGTTACATGAAACTAAGAAAGGAAAATTTATAGATCACACACAGTGCACACAAACATAGTCACAGTTGCTACAAAAATTTCAATTCTTAAAGGATAGGTGGCTGTGGCTAGCAGATGCTACGGCACCTACTTGTGCCTATGAAATTGGGGACACAGAGGAATATGAAGAGTACTGGGGAGGTGAAGATATGGGTCCTAATTCTACTTTTCCTGTGGCGATAGGAGAAATCGCGGAGCCACAGGAAAATCGAGAATGCACCATGGTCACAGACCCACCAAACAATGGGGACCAGCTATCCACAAATGAGGAGCAAGACAAGTTCCCCATCACGGGTACGATTCAGACCCTCTCCTCTCCTGAATGAAATCAAACATGTTTGGGGTTTGATAGTGAAGGAAATGAGGGGATTTCAGATATATCCAATTCAACCGGTAAAAACCCTCAGGAGTGTGGCTGCTTTCATTGGCAAAATTAAAAATAATGAACACATTCCACATGCAACCAATGTACAACAGAGCTGTAAGCTCTTAGGTGGGAGAAGGCCTAGTGGCCAGGTTAAGGCATCTTCCAGCCCAGGGCAGCGTGTGCAATCTACACATACCATAGATTGTAATGCAACCAGGTTGAGTATTTCTAGAGACAACAGGAAGTTATCTCCTCCCGCAGAAGTGGTTAATTTCAACAACTCATTGAAAGGTGAGAGCTCTTTTATAAATACCCCTAGACCTCTTATGAAGACAGGAAAAGTGGTTAATCAAGTTGGAGCCATTGAATATTCTCGGCCTAAAACCAGACCAGTTGTTAAGAGATGCTTTAATACTTTACAAAAGATAAAGTGCTACACGTTTGGGTTATGGGGCCATATTTCGCAGTTTTGTTTGTCTTCTGGGAAAAAGATATTTAAACACAAGCCATATACAACCAAGAGGCATGATGTGGAAGTATACTCACCGCGCTGGGGTGAAGGGCCTAGGAAATATGAAAATGCAAAATCATACATCCCTTCTTCAACTATTAAGGCCGAAAATGAGGCTTTACAGCAGGAGATTAGGCAAATTAAACAGGAACCGGATGAGTTTGTGAGAGAATTCCAATCTTTTAGGGCTCCTTCACAAGGGACGGATCCAAGATGATCCGCCCCATGAAAATCCGCTTGCTCGGGGGGGGATGGCTCCATCGATCCCAGCTGAGCAGGCAGATGACAGGTCCGTCGCTGCACACTGTGCAGCGATGGACCAGTCACAGTGCCGCTCTCCCCTATGGGGGATCGGATGACGACGGACCGTAGAGTCCGTCGTCACCCGATCCGATCCGAAAACGGATGGAAAAGTAGGTTTTTTTCCTCCGTTACACTTTTTCGGATCGGAGCGGGTCGGATGTCAGCGGACATGTCACCGCTGACATCCGACGCTCCATAGAGGTCTATGGAGGGTCCGCTCAGGTCCGCCTAAAAAACTGACAGGCGGACCTGAACGGATCATTCGTCTGAAAGAGGCCTTAAAAGAAATGTTATTGACTCCTTGAATTGGAAAAATGGAGGGAGTAATTTGTCCATCGAGAAACAAACCACTACACTAAAACCGGGGTGGCAATACAATATATAAGTTATGTTATAGAGTTCTATGGCATATAAGTTTCACTATATCAAGGCAGGAATGTCATGGACCATTTGCCAATATACACGTATGAATGATGTATTGTTTGCTTTAACCACTTCCCTACCCGCCCATAGTCATATGACGTCCTGGGATGGGATCTCCCATCCTGGGTGGGCGTCATATGACGTCCTGGGATTCCCGGCCGCCTAGGGGGCGCGCGCGCGCCCGCCGCGTTCCTCAGGACCCGGTGCGTGTGCCCGGCGGCCGCGATGTCCGCCGGGCACCCGCGATTGCCCGTTAACCGGGCCGGCATGTGGATCTGTGTGTGTAAACACACAGATCCACAGCCTGACAGCTCTGAGGAGAGCGATCTGTGTTCCCAGAACGGAGGAACACTGATCGGTCTCCTCCCCTTGAGCGTCCCCTCCCCCTACAGTTAGTAATCACTCCCTAGGAAACATATTAACCCCTCCCCGCCCCCTAGTGGTTAACCCCATCACTGCCTGTCACATTTACACAGTAATCAATGCAATTGTATAGCATTGATCGCTGTATAAATGTGAACGGTCCCAAAAATGTGTCAAAAGTGTCCGATGTGTCCGCCATAATGTCGCAGTCACGAAAAAAAATCGCGATCGCCGCTAAAAAAATAAATAAATTTTATTTTTTTAAAAATGCCATAAATCTATCCCCTATTTTGTAGACGGTATAACTTTTGCGCAAACCACTCAATATACGCTTATTGCGATTTTTTTTTACCAAAAATATGTAGAAGAATACGTATCGGCCGAAACTGAGGAAAAAATTTGTTTTTTAAAAAAAAAATTGGGATATTTATTATAGCAAAAAGTAAAAAATATTGTGTTTTTTTCAAAATTGTCGCTCTTCTTTTGTTTATAGCGCAAAAAATAAAAACCGCAGAGGCGATCAAATACCACCAAAAGAAAGCTCTATTTGTGGGGAAAAAAGGACGTCAATTTTTTTTGGGTACAACGTCGCACGACCGCGCAATTGACGTTCAAAGTGCGACAGCGCTGAAAACTAAAATTTGGCCTGGGAAGGAAGGGGGTGAAATTGCCCGGTATTGAACCGGTTAAATAAGGTTAGAGAAAAAAAAAAAGAGGGGGATAGAGTTAATAACTGTTTTCTACAAGTTATCCTTTTTCAGGTTAAGTGAGTTCCAGAAGTATATGTACAATATAAAACAGCTGTATGTAGATAGCTGTACATATGCGTAAATACATGCCTAACAGAAGGTAAAGTATAATATCCCAATGTTTTTTTTGTTTTTTTTTTTTGTTTCTCTCTTTCCTTTGTATTCTCACAGTGGCCAGACACATAGCAATTCATGTGCAATTATCAAAGCTCTATCCAGAATGCATGGGTTCAGTCTAAATGAATGTGTGTGTCTGAGTGATGGAATGCATGGGTATGAACTGTCCATGTGTAAACAAAATTTTTTTTTTGTAGGGGTATACTCACCATTGTTCTTAGGACCATCAATAATCGCACTAATGCGCATGCTTTGTACTGTTTATGATTATTTTATTTTATTAATTTTTCTTTTTTTAAGTCTACATGTATTCGCGAATAAATAACTTGTGCACAGATACGAGATCTCGATCCCTATAACTCAGAGAAACTGTAGGGATTTAGTTTTTTTTGTTTTTTCCTTTCCTGTGGCTCAGAGTGAAGTTTAATTCACTCGGACACTTGGAAAATACATAAAAATACATTACTTTGCATCTTATGGATTCAGTAGATCTTGTGTTTTGTTTTTCCTTCCAAATTGACGCTGAATGTGCTGTTAATAGGTGTAAAGGTTTTATGTCTACATGTTGTCTTCTTAAACTTTAAGTACTTACAAACACACCAGGTTTTCCTATAACTTTTTGTTTGTCAGAGTACAGATATGTGGGTGTGTCTGTACATTTTTGACTGTACTTACTGTGGATGGACGCATTATCTCAGCTGGAAGTCTGTTCCAATCATCCATGACTAGTTTAGTCCATTATGAACCTCTCAGAGAGGTACAGTGAGGTGTTATTAACCACTTGCCGACCGCCTCACGCCTATATACGTGATCAGAGCGGCACGGGCAGGCAAAATCACGTACCTGATACGTGATGCCTTCCCGCGGGCGGGGGGTCCGATCAGACCCCCCCCCGGTGCCGTAGGCGGTCGGCTCTTGTTCGCGGGCGATGAGGGGTCAGGGGGAGGCCATCCATTGATGGCCACCCCCTCCCGATCGCTCCCAGCGAATCAAATGCTTCAACTCCCTCTGTAATGTAAACAGAGGGAGAGGAAGTGATGTCATCTCTCCTGGAGCCGGTCTTTTTGATCCGACGCCAAGGAGAGAAGACATCCAAGTAAGTGCACCAACACTACACTTCCAGTAGAACACGCAGGCACACTTTTCACCCCCCTGTCACCCCCGATCACCCCCCTGTACCCCCTGTCACTCTGACACCAATAGCAGTGTTTTTTTTTTTTGCATTGGTGTCAGTTTGTGTCAGTTATAAGTGTTAGGGCAGTTAGGTTAGCCCCCTTTAGGTCTAGGGTACCCCCCTTTAGGTCCAGGGTACCCCCCTAACCCCCCCTAATAAAGGTTAACCCCGTGATCACCCCCCATCACCAGTGTCGCTAAGCGATCGTTTTTCTGATCGCTGTATTAGTGACACAGGTGACGCTAGTTTAGGGAGGTAAGTATATAGGTTCGCTGTCAGTGTTTTATAGAGACAGGGACCCCCATATACTACCTAATAAAGGTTTTAACCCCCTGATTGCCCCCTAGTTAACCCTTTCACCAGCGATCACCGTATAAGTGTTATGGGTGACGCTGGTTAGCTAGTTTGTTTTTTGTAGTTTATTATAGTTTATTACAGTTTATTATAGTTTATTGTAGTTTATTATAGTTTTAGGGCACCCGCCGTTTATTACCTTATAAAGGTTTAACCCCCTAATTGCCCGGCGGTGATAGAAGTTAAGTTTTTAGGATCAGATAAGGTCTGCGTCACCCCAGGCAGCGTCAGGTTAGCGCCAGTACCGCTAAAACCCACGCACGCAGCATACACCTCCCTTAGTGCTATAGTATCTGAACGGATCGATATCTGATCCGATCAGATCTATACTCCCCAGCAGTTTAGGGTTCCCTGAAACGCAGTGTTAGCGGGATCAGCCCAGATACCTGCTAGCACCTGCGTTTTGCTTCTCGGCCCAGCCCAGCCCACCCAAGTGCAGTATCGATCGATAACTGACACTTACAAAACACTAAGCCCACATAACTGCAGCGTTCGCAGAGTCAGGCCTGATCCCTGCGATCGCTAACAGTTTTTTGGTAGCGTTTTGAATCAGTCGCTGACAGTCAGGAGCTTTTTTGCCCGTGAGTCTCACTAGTGTACCCCTAAATTTAGAGCCCAAAATGTCAAATCGAAGGTACACTAGTGAAGAGGCCTACACGTTTCTGAGCATGACAGATAGTGAAGAGGAAGTCACTCATCTGTCAGATTCAGGCTCAGAATCCGATCCTGTAGAGGACAGCGGCTCCATGACAGATAGCTCTGACGACGGAGTTGTGGTCCCTGCTAAGGTCAGGCGTACCAGACCCCAATCTTCTTCTGTCCTTGAAGTGCAAGAACCGCAGGGCTCTCGTATGGAGCAGAGAAGTACTAGTGCCGCTATTCCTTCTGGTGAACTGGCAAGCACCAGCGGCCTAGTACACCCCGGTCGTAGTCAAACCAGCACTGCAGTAACACTTGGTGACGTGGCGAGTCCCATAAGTGCAGTTCAAGCTGGCGAGGTGGCAAGCACAAGTAGTGTCCCGCTGCCACCAAGAAGATGAACACAGGCCCGTCGTGCCCATAGTGCCCTTCCTGTTGCATTCTCCAATCCTAATTGGGAACCCACCACTTCTGCAGCACCCGTACTTCCCCCTTTCACTGGCCAACCCGGAATTCAGGTGGAAACAGTTGACTTTACGCCACTGGATTTTTATTCGCTGTTTTTCACCGAAGATCTCTATAGATCTATTGTGGACCAAAGCAATTTATACGCTGGTCAATACATCGCCGCTAATCCCCAGTCCTCCCTTGCCAGAGATTGGAGACCAATTACGGTCTCCGAATTTAAGATCTTTCTGGGCCTTTCCCTCCTCATGGGGTTGAATAAAAAGAGTGAGTTGCGGTCATATTGGTCCACTGACCCAATTCACCATATGCCGTGTTCTCTGCTTCCATGACCAGGGCACGATACGAGCAGATCTTGTGGTTCATGCACTTCAACGACAATGAACTCTGTCGTCCTCGTGGAGACCCTGCATACGATCGGCTCTACAAAATTCGGACCCTCGTAAACCACTTCAACCAACGTTTTGCAGACTTGTTTACTCCCCATCAAGTTGTCTGCGTTGATGAGTCCCTGGTAAAATTTTCTGGCCGCTTGTCATTCAAACAGTACCTTCCCAGCAAGCGTGCCAGATACGGGGTCAAGATGTATAAGCTCTGTGACAGGGCCACAGGCTATACATATAGTTTTATGGTTTACGAGGGCAAAGATAGTCACGTAGAGCCGACAAACTGCCCTGACTACATAGGAAGCGCTGGCAAGATAGTGTGGGACTTGGTGTCACCCTTATTCGGAAAGGGGTACCACTTGTACGTGGACAATTATTATACGAGCGTGCTACTTTTTAGCCACCTTTTTGATCATCAGATTGGAGCATGTGGCACCGTGCGACCTAATCGCCGGGGCTTTCCCCAGCGGCTTGTAGATTCCCGTCTTAGGCTGGGGGAGAGAGCCTGCTTGAAGTATAATAATTTGCTCACTATGAAGTGGAGGGATAAGAAGAATGTTTTCGTTCTCACCTCCCTTCATGCAGACACGATGGTCCAAATTCCTACGGCGACTGGTGTTGTGGAGAAACCCCTCTGTGTCCACGAATATAACCTTAATATGGGAGGGGTGGACCTCAACGACCAGTTGTTGGCGCCGTACCTAATTACCCGTAAGGCCAGACGCTGGTACAAAAAAGTGTCTGTTTATTTATTTCAATTGGCTTTGCTGAATGCTCATGTGCTATACAGAACTTCAGGAAGGACTGGATCCTTCCTTAAATTCCAGGAAGAGATCGTCAGAGCCCTTCTGTATCCAGACGGTGCTCCACCTCACCATCCCCAACCAAATGCAGTAAGCCGGCTGCATGAGAGGCATTTTCTTTATGCCCTCCCGAGTACCCCTACCCAACGAACCCCCCAAAAAAGATGTCATGTCTGCAGCAAGCGCGGATTTAGGCGTGACACCCGGTATTATTGTTCCTCCTGTCCTGACAATCCTGGTCTATGCATTGGTGAATGTTTTGAATGCTACCATACACTAGTTGAGTATTAGCGTAGGGTACAGCACTGCACAGACTAGGCACACTTCCACAGGGTCTCCCAAGATGCTGTCGCATTTTGAGAGACCCAAACCTGGAACAAGTTAAAAAAGTTAAAGTTACAAAAAAAAGTGTAAAAAAAACAAAAAAAAGTAAAAAAAATATAAAATAAAAAAACCAAAAATAGTTGTTGTTTTATTGTTCTCTCTCTATTCTCTCTCTATTGTTCTGCATTCTATACTGCAATGTTTTATTGTTATGTTTTTATCATGTTTGCTTTATAGGTATGCAATTTTTTTATACTTTTTTTTTTATTGTTAACCACTTTTTTGTTTTCAGGTACGCCATTCAGCTGCAGAGCGGATTTATGTATCTTGACAGCAACAGCGTTTGCTCCCACGATACATAAAGCCGTGACTCCAGCGCTGTCGGAGGTGATTTCACCACCACAGTTACATACTTCAGCATATATGCCGAAGCGTGGGGGCAGCAGTGGGTGGAGGAGCGATTTGCTCCTGCCTTTTGCGGGAGGATGCCCCCATGCTTCGGCATATATATACGGTGCATGTATGCCCATCATTAGAAGTGGGTGGATGAAGGGAGGTATTCTAATGGTGAGCATACCCACCGATCAATATCTTTTTTTCGTTCAGCCCACAGGCTGCATGAAAAAAAAGTTTACAATGTATGCCCAACAAGGACCAGCAACGTACTGGTATGTTGCTGGACTTTGAGTGGTTATACCAGAATGATGCCTGCAGGTTTAGGTATCATCTTGGTATCATTCTTTTCAGCCAGTGGTCGGCTTTCTTGTAAAAGCAATCCTAGCGGCTAATTAGCCTCTAGACTGCTTTTACAAGCAGTGGGAGGGAATCCCCCCCCACTGTCTTCCATGTTTTTCTCTGGCTCTCCTGTCCCAACAGGGAACTTGAGAATGCAGCCGGTGATTCAGCCAGCTGACCATAGAGCTGATCAGAGACCAGAATGGCTCCAAACATCTCTATGGCCTAAGAAACCGGAAGCTACGAGCATTTCATGACTTAGATTTCGCCGAATGTAAACAGCGCCATTGGGAAATTGGGAAAGCATTTTATCACACCGATCTTGGTGTGGTCAGATGCTTTGAGGGCAGAGGAGAGATCTAGGGTCTAATAGACCCCAATTTTTTCTAAAAAGAGTACCTGTCACTACCTATTGCTATCATAGGGGATATTTACATTCCCTGAGATAACAATAAAAATGATTAAAAATAAGATAAAAAAGCAAAAAAAATAATAAAAAAAAAAAAAAAAAAAAAGCACCCCTGCCCCCCCCTGCTCTCGCACAAAGGCGAACGCAAGCGTCGGTCTGGCGTCAAATGTAAACAGCAATTGCACCATGCATGTGAGGTATCACCGCAAAGGTCAGATCGAGGGCAGTAATTTTAGCAGTAGACCTCCTCTGTAAATCTAAAGTGGTAGCCTGTAAAGACTTTTAAAAATGTATTTAGTTTGTCGCCACTGCACGTTTGTGCGCAATTTTAAAGCATGTCATGTTTGGTATCCATGTACTCAGCCTAAGATCATCTTTTTTATTTCATCAAACATTTTGACAAAATAGTGTGTTTTAGTGTATTAAAATTTAAAAAAGTGTGTTTTTTCCCCAAAAAATGCGTTTGAAAAATCGCTGCGCAAATACTGTGTGAAAAAAAAAAATTAAACACCCACCATTTTAATCTGTAGGGCATTTGCTTTAAAAATATATATAATGTTTGGGGGTTCAAAGTAATTTTTTTGCAAAAAAAATAATTTTTTCATGTAAACAAAAAGTGTCAGAAAGGGCTTTGTCTTCAAGTGGTTAGAAGAGTGGGTGATGTGTGACATAAGCTTCTAAATGTTGTGCATAAAATGCCAGGACAGTTCAAACCCCCCCCCAAATGACCCCATTTTGGAAAGTAGACACCTCAAGCTATTTGCTGAGAGGCATGTCGAGTCCATGGAATATTTTATATTGTGACACAAGTTGCGGGAAAAAGACTAATTTTTTTTTTTTTTTTTTTGCACAAAGTTGTCACTAAATGATATATTGCTCAAACATGCCATGGGAATATGTGAAATTACACCCCAAAATACATTCTGTTGCTTCTCCTGAGTATGGGGATACCACATGTGTGAGACTTTTTGGGAGCCTAGCCGCGTACGGGACCCCGAAAACCAAGCCCCGCCTTCAGGCTTTCTAAGGGCGTAAATTTTTGATTTCACTCTTCACTGCCTATCACAGTTTCGGAGGCCAAGGAATGCCCATGGCCTGTGTGAGCAATATATCATTTAGTGACAACTTTGTGCAAAAAAAAAAAAAAATTGTCACATTCCCACAACTTGTGTCAAAAAATAAAATATTCCATGGACTCAACATACCTCTCAGCAAATAGCTTGGGGTGTCTACTTTCCAAAATGGGGTCATTTGGGGGGGTTTTGTGCCATCTTGGCATTTTATGGCCTTCAAAACTGTGATAGGTAGTGAGGAGTGTAATCAAAAATCTATGCCCTTAGAAATCCTGAAGGCGGTGATTGGTTTTCGGGGCCCCATACGCGGCTAGGCTCCCAAAAAGTCCCACACATGTGGTATCCCCGTACTCAGGAGAAGCAGCTGAATGTATTTTGGGGTGCAATTCCACATATGCCCATGGCCTGTGTGGGCAATATATCATTTAGTGACAACTTTGTGCAAAAAAAAAAAAAATTGTCACATTCCCACAACTTGTGTCAAAAAATAAAATATTCCATGGACTCAACATACCTCTCAGCAAATAGCTTGGGGTGTCTACTTTCCAAAATGGGGTCATTTGGGGGGGTTTTGTGCCATCTTGGCATTTTATGGCCTTCAAAACTGTGATAGGTAGTGAGGAGTGTAATCAAAAATCTATGCCCTTAGAAATCCTGAAGGCGGTGATTGGTTTTCGGGGCCCCGTACGCGGCTAGGCTCCCAAAAAGTCCCACACATGTGGTATCCCCGTACTCAGGAGAAGCAGCTGAATGTATTTTGGGGTGCAATTCCACATATGCCCATGGCCTGTGTGAGCAATATATCATTTAGTGGAAACTTTTTGTAAATTTTTTTTTTTTTTTTTTGTCATTATTCAATCACCTGGGACAAAAAAAATAAATATTCAATGGGTTCAACATGCCTCTCAGCAATTTCCTTGGGGTGTCTACTTTCCAAAATGGGGTCATTTGGGGGGGGGGTTTGTACTGCCCTGCCATTTTAGCACCTCAAGAAATGACATAGGCAGTCATAAACTAAAAGCTGTGTAAATTCCAGAAAATGTACCCTAGTTTGTAGGCGCTATAACTTTTGCGCAAACCAATAAATGTACGCTTATTGACTTTTTTTTTACCAAAGACATGTGGCTGAATACATTTTGGCCTAAATGTATGACTAAAATTGAGTTTATTGGATTTTTTTTATAACAAAAAGTAGAAAATATCATTTTTTTTCAAAATTTTCGGTCTTTTTCCGTTTATAGCGCAAAAAATAAAAATGGCAGAGGTGATCAAATATTACATAGTTACATAGTTACATAGTAGGTGAGGTTGAAAAAAGACACAAGTCCATCAAGTCCAACCTATGTGTGTGATTATGTGTCAGTATTGCATTGTATATCCCTGTATGTTGTGGTAATTCAGGTGCTTATCTAATAGTTTCTTGAAGCTATCAATGCTCCCCGCTGAGACCACCGCCTGTGGAAGGGAATTCCACATCCTTGCCGCTCTTACAGTAAAGAACCCTCTACGTAGTTTAAGATTAAACCTCTTTTCTTCTAATTTTAATGAGTGGCCACGAGTCTTGGTAAACTCTCTTCTGCGAAAAAGTTTTATCCCTATTGAGGGGTCACCAGTCCGGTATTTGTAAATTGAAATCATATCCCCTCTCAAGCGTCTCCTCTCCAGAGAGAATAAGTTCAGTGCTCGCAACCTTTCCTCATAACTAAGATCCTCCAGACCCTTTATTAGCTTTGTTGCCCTTCTTTGAACTCGCTCCATTTCCAGTACATCCTTCCTGAGGACTGGTGCCCAGAACTGGACCGCATACTCTAGGTGCGGCCGGACCAGAGTCTTGTAGAGCGGGAGAATTATCGTTTTATCTCTGGAGTTGATCCCCCTTTTAATGCATGCCAATATTCTGTTTGCTTTGTTAGCAGCAGCTTGGCATTGCCTGCCATTGCTGAGCCTATCATCCACTAGGACCCCCAGGTCCTTTTCCATCCTAGATTCCCCCAGAGGTTCTCCCCCCAGCGTATAGAATGCATTCATATTTTTGCCACCCAAATGCATTATTTTACATTTTTCTACATTGAACCTCATTTGCCATGTAGTCGCCCACCCCATTAATTTGTTCAGGTCTTTTTGCAAGGTTTCCACGTCCTGCGGAGAAGTTATTGCCCTGCTTAGCTTAGTATCGTCTGCAAATACAGAGATTGAACTGTTTATCCCATCCTCCAGATCGTTTATGAACAAATTAAATAGGATTGGTCCCAGCACAGAACCCTGGGGCACCCCACTACCCACCCCTGACCATTCTGAGTACTCCCCATTTATCACCACCCTCTGAACTCGCCCTTGTAGCCAGTTTTCAATCCATGTACTCACCCTATGGTCCATGCCAACAGACCTTATTTTGTACAGTAAACGTTTATGGGGAACTGTGTCAAATGCTTTTGCAAAATCCAGATACACCACGTCTACGGGCCTTCCTTTATCTAGATGGCAACTCACCTCCTCATAGAAGGTTAATAGATTGGTTTGGCAAGAACGATTCTTCATGAATCCATGCTGATTACTGCTAATGATATCGTACGTATTACTAAAATCCTGTATATAGTCCCTTATCATCCCCTCCAAGAGTTTACATACTATCGATGTTAGGCTAACTGGTCTGTAATTCCCAGGGATGTATTTTGGGCCCTTTTTAAATATAGGTGCTACATTGGCTTTTCTCCAATCAGCTGGTACCATTCCAGTCAGTAGACTATCTGTAAAAATTAGGAACAACGGTCTGGCAATCACTTGACTGAGTTCCCTAAGTACCCTCGGATGCAAGCCATCTGGTCCCGGTGATTTATTAATGTTAAGTTTCTCAAGTCTAATTTTAATTCCGTCCTCTGTTAACCATGTAGGTGCTTCCTGTGTTGTGTCATGAGGATAAACACTGCAGTTTTGGTTACTGAAGCCCCCCGATTCACTCGTGAAGACTGAGGAGAAGAATAAATTCAATACCTTCGCCATCTCCCCATCCTTTGTAACCAGATGTCCTTCCTCATTCTTTATGGGGCCAATATGGTCTGTCCTCCCTTTTTTACTGTTTACATACTTAAAGAATTTCTTGGGATTTTTTTTGCTCTCCTCCGCTATGTGTCTTTCATGTTCTATCTTAGCTGTCCTAATTGCACGCTTACATTTCTTATTGCATTCTTTATAAAGTCTGAATGCTGAGGATGATCCCTCAACCTTGTATTTTTTGAAGGCCTTCTCCTTTGCTTTTATATGCAATATCATCAAAAGAAAGCTCTATTTGTGGGAAGAAAAGGACGCAAATTTCGTTTGGGTACACCATTGCATGACCGCGCAATTAGCAGTTAAAGCGACGCAGTGCCAAATTGTAAAAAGTGCTCTGGTCAGGAAGGGGGTAAATTCTTCCGGTGCTGAAGTTTTAATGTTTTTTTGAGTTTTGTGTTTTAGGAGAAATACACAGACAAGGACGCATGACTGGACCCAGACTGGGCAAAGTACTTTGAAACACAGAGGACCTTAAAACATAATTTGTATGTTTGTTTTAAGGAGAAGCCTTGAATCGAATTCATTGCAGTCCAGCCCAACTAAATTCTAAAAAGAAAAAAAAATTTAAACATTTTTTTTTTTTAAACAGAGATCCTGCTCTGTGTAATACAAGTTCTTGTGGCCTGCTTGACTTGCAAATGGATTTGCACTGAGAGTCAATTAATATGTTAATCACCACCGACAGAGGGTGTTTCCTTTTGCATAACTACAATGTTTGAAAGCAGTTTCAATGTTTTTTTTTTGACAAAATACAGATTCAATTTTTTCTTTGTTTAAATTTTTTTTTTTCTCCCATGTTTATTCTTATATATAAAAAAAAAAAAAAAAAAGGGAAAGAAAGATTTTTAATTTTTTTTAATTCTTTCTTTTAATATGTACTATTTTTCCTTCTTTCCTATGTTACCTCTATTTTTTTTGGTGATTCTTGAGTTTGGTTTCACTAGGGTGAAATAAAAAAAAAAAGAGGGGAGTAGGGGGAACATTATATGGAGAACATTTAAAATGGTTAGAAATGTTGATATAGAATATTAAAGCCTCCCTATAGCATTTTGGGGATGGACCAAGTTCCAACAGTTTTTCTTCTCTCTTTCGACATTGGATAATTGTTATATAAATGTAGGTGATTGTAGCTATTACCAACTATGACAGTAATACCTGGGTGTTGGCAACAGTCATGTGACTATTTTCTTTGTATATGTGACATACAATCCTCTCTACAGTTCTAATATTGGGCAGTCATCATATGTGATCATTGATCAATTTTTTTTTTTGTTGGTCAGTTTTCTTTTTTTCGTGCCATAACTAAGTTCAAAGAGCATTGTGTGAATATCATATAGATATACGGGGACTTGTGAGACTCATAGTGATTGGCAAATAGCAGGGAGTATAGTACAATTGTACTTAAAGCGGGGGTTCACCCACACCACCAAAAAAAAAAATATTAAAAGCCAGCAGCTAAAAATACTGCAGCTGCTGACTTTTAATACATGGCCACTTACCTGTCCCAGGGTCCAGCGATGTCGGCAGGGGACGCCGAGAACCCGCTCGGTTCTCGGCAGCTGCCGCCGCCATCCTAGTTGAGGGAATCAGGAAGTGAAGCGTTGCAGCTTCACTTCCCGGTTCCCTACTGCGCATGCGCGAGTCCCTAGTGGTCCCCGCTCTCTCCTGGGAGCTGTGTGTTCCCAGCAGACAGCGCGGTGGGGACGGGAAGAGGCATAGACTCCCATGGGAGTCTATGCCGGAAGTGGGTGCAAATACCTGTCTTAGACAGGTATCTGCACCCCCCTCCCCCCTGAAAGGTGCCAAATGTGACACCGGAGGGGGGGGAGGGTTCCGAAAAGCGGAAGTTCCATTTTTGTGTGGAACTCCGCTTTAAGAGTAATTTAGTTTGATTTTTCCTGAAGCCACTAGTGACTGATGACATCCCACTTATCCGTATTCTGAAATCAAGTTATTTTTGTCTGCGTAGGCGACACTGCCTAATCTGCACGGAGAACTCTTAAAGTGATGACCTCTTCCGTAGCCTGCTAAAGGCAGGAGTCATACAGTAGCTACACATGGTAGCCAAGGACTGAGCTATATGCCCAAAGGTTTGGCACCAGCCAAGGTTGAACTGAACCCAGTTTCAGTAAAAGGAGTTAGTGGTGAGTTGCGATGGCAACAAAATTCCCCTGAACACGTGAAGGGTCATACACACACACACAACGTGGTATTCCACAGAAGGTGGGGCAGAGGTACTTGCAGGCATATGACAATGGAGGAAGAAAGATGGGGGGATGAAAATCAGACACCTGGCTGAAGGGCGTAACCATTCATATTGTTATACATGTCACTGGGAAAGGGGTCTCATTAGTATGTCGCAGTATATCTATGACAATTCTAATCAAAGGTCCTTATGGCTCAGACTTACCAGACAAGCATTCAGTTGAATGCATATGTCTTAAATGTACTTGTGTTTTTTATTTCTCTACCTTTGTCCACATTAATAAAGTATAATCTTAGAAAGCCAGGAAAGCTGGTCCCCAGGCCATTATTGTATGCTGTATCCAATTGGAATCACCCGGGAAGGCCGTCCCAGAAGCAAGGGCAACAGGACCAGATGCGCCTTATGGACTTTCATACTGTTATTATTGGACTGTTGAGAACAAGGATCCTCATGTTTTTTTTTTGTTTTTTTTTTCCTTCTTGTTTTGTTTTGGTGCTGTCTCTCATGATTTTTATTATGGACTTATTACATCCAGAACAAGTGATGACTACCGATACTGGGATCCAGATATGTGAACTGTAGAGAGGGTGAGTTTAAAAGTTTTTTTTTTCTTCTCAAAGAGTTTTATTTCATTTCAGAGGGTAAAGCCAAAAGTGCCAAATATTAAAGCAGATTGCACATAAACCATTATTCTAGGTGTGGCCGAGTCTCATATTCTCAACTGGCCACAAGGGGCCATCTGTTGCCTTATGAGTTTATGTGAACTCTCCATTAATAACTGTAAAATATTGTAATAATGAATATATTTCATTTAGTTGGCATCTATGAAAGCCGGGCAAAAGGGTTTCATTTAAGCTTTTGCTAAGAGCAGAGAATGTGGGCCAAGGCTTGTATATACAAACAATGGAGAGCCAATTCCATTGTTTTACACCTACTCCTTTCAAAGGGTCCCATGCTGGGATATGCATTGGAGGGGGCCCAACCCATAATCAATACCTAACGTCCTGGGGAAATTCAATTAACTCACTTAACTCACCAGCATAGTCACAATGATTTGCAAGAAAGGGGGCCGACTTATGGAGTAAGCCCTCCAATCATGATCCAAGCCAGACATCAGCCTGGTTTGATATACTCAGAGCCAAGGGGGATGTAACACTCTTTCTGATAGACCAGCAAGCTGAAAGGAACTTGGGTAAGGATGGGTAATTATGGGAAAGGAATGCCCTTTTACTTGTAACTAAATATGTGTGTAGATTACTGTAGCGAGGAATATACCCTGTATTCCTTCATGTAAATACTTTATTTCAACCTAATATTTTCTTCCTTGGTGTAAGACGATAGATAGATGATTGTGTATTAGCTAGACTTTCAACTGCTTCCTAATAAATGTTATTATATTTGAAGCTTTCACTCTTGGTCGAAAGGAACTCTCATTTAACCCACATCATATCTATGAGATATGAAAAATCTGAAATATAGATTTTTCAGGGTAACGGAGGTTTCATCCAGAAATCCTCGTCGCCTGCAGGAGCAGGGTTCTTTTTCGTTGCTAAAAAGGATGGTACCCTCAGACCCTGCATCGACTATCGAGGGTTAAATGCAGTGACTATCAAAAACCGATACCCCTTACCTCTAATATCTGAGCTATTTGACAGGTTGAAGGGGGCTTCCATTTTCATCAAGTTGGATCTCAGAGGTGCATACAATCTCATTAGAATACGGGAAGGTGACGAATGGAAGACTGCGTTTAACACTAGGGACGGGCATTACGAATGCCTGGTTATGCCTTTTGGTTTGTGCTCCAGCTGTGTTCCAGAACTTTGTCAATGAAATCTTCAGGGATCTACTGTACCAGTTTGTTATCATCCATCTGGATGACATTTTCATCTTTTCTGAAAATCTGCTTGCTCACAGAAACCATGTCCGCACCGTTCTTCAGCGCCTTAGAGAGAATAATCTCTATGCCAAGCTGGAGAAATGTTCCTTTGAATGTCCTGAGGTCCTGTTTCTGGGATGTTTTGTTTCTAGTTTGGGTCTTCGCATGGATCCCTGAAAGGTCTCGGCCATTACCAACTGGCCCCTTTCTGCTAGTCTCAAGGCCACACAGCGCTTTCTTGGCTTCACAAATTATTATAGGCAGTTCATAAGGAATTACTCTTCCATTGCCGCGCCTATTATCGGTTTAACCAAGAAGGGTGTGAATGCCAATCGGGAACTTCTCGCAATTAAATTGGCGTTGGAAGAGTGACGTCATCTCTTGGAGAGTTCCCCCCACTCCATTACGATCCATCAATTTACTGATCACAAGAATCTACAATACCTACAGAATGCTAAACTTCTGAACCCCAGACAGGCCAGGTGGAGTCTCTTCTTTTCTCGTTTTAAATTCACGATTACAAACAAACCTGGTTCCTGCAACGGTCGGGATGATGCGCTCTCTAGGTCATTTGACACTTTGGACGAGGAGTCCACCCCTGATCCTGAGCCGATCATTCCGACCTCATGCATTGTTGCCCATTCTACCACCCTGGAATCAAAAATTCCTCCTGGCAAGACCTTTGTTCCCACGGAGCTAAGAGCTAAGATCCTTCGTTGGGGACATGATTCCAAGGTGGCAGGTCATGCTGGGTTCCTCCGATCCTTCCTGCTCATCAGTCGTCTCTAATGGTGGCCTAACCTCCGCTCAGATGTTAAAGATTACGTTAAGGCTTGTCATGTCTGTGTTCAGTCTAAATCTTCCACACAAGCCCCTGCTGGTCTTCTCATGCCCTTGCCCATTCCTAAGGAGCCCTGGTCTCACATCGCCATGCATTTTATCACCGATCTTCCACTGTCGGAGAATAATACAGCCATTTGGGTGGTAATCGATCGGTTCTCCAAGATGGCTCATTTTGTTCCTCTTCCTGGTCTCCCTTCTGCCTCTGCCTTGGTTCCCATTTTTGTACGAGAGATTTTCCGCCTTCATGGTGTTCCTTCCCATGTCGTTTCGGACAGGGGTGTTCAGTTTACGTCCCGTTTTTGGAGAGCCTTTTGCAAATCTCTCAACATTTCCTTGGATTTTACCTCTTCTTACCATCCCCAATCCAATGGCCAGACTAAGTGGGTTAATCAGGAGTTGGAGGTCTTTCTCCGTACCTTGGTCGCGGCTCATCACGATGATTGGGCATCACTACTCCTGTGGGCAGAGTTCTCCCACAATAATCATGTCAACGTCAGTTCTCAGAAAACACCCTTTATCACTGTTTATGGAAGGCATCCTCAACTCCCTCTTCCTATGACCTGTTCTTCTGACATTCCAGCCTTGGCTACTGTTCAGGAATCATTCATTTCCATGTGGGCTGACGTTCATGATTCCCTCCAGAAAGCTGTCAACAAATCCAAGAGTTTTGCTGACCGCCGCAGGCGTAGGCCGCCTTCTCTTCAGCCAGGAGACAAAGTCTGGCTCTCCACCAGGAACATCAAACTCCGGGTTCCTTCTCTCAAATTTGCCCCAAGATTCATTGGTCCGTACACCATAACTTCTAAACTGAATCCGGTTTGTTTCAAGCTCCAGATTCCCAAAAGCCTCAAAATCTCTAACTCCTTCCATGTTGCCCTTCTGAAGCCTTTAGTCCTCAATAAGTTCTCTCGTCCTCTCTCTACCGCAGCACTGGTCTCCGAGGATAATCAGGAGTACGAGGTTAGCCAAATTTTGGATTCCCGACTCTGTAGAGGCATTCTCCAGTACCTCATGCATTGGAAGGGGTTTGGTCCTGAGGAGAGGTCGTGGATAAAGGCTTCTGAGGTCTTTGCACCTCGTCTGTTGAGGAAGTTTCATTTGAAGTTCCCCTCTAAACCTGGTCCCAGGTGGGGAAGGGGGAGGCCTTGTAAGAGGGGGGTACTGTCATGGTTATGCAATAGAGTTTGTCTGTCAGCTTACCTGTCTCCATGTGTTCATCTCTAAAGACCAGCTGTCTCTCACCTGTGTAACAAGTTATCGGCGCAAAATAGTGACAGCTGTATCCATATCAACAGTTATGTACAGAAATAGATTTGGGAAATTGTCATTGATATTAAAAAGACATAAGTCCGTGTAGTGACACTATAAGTGGAGGAGATAAAAAATGCTGTGTAAAGTCCACATTCAGGGCAGCCATCCAATAGGGGTGAAAGCCTTTATCCCAAAAGTACTGTAAAGACAAGAGAGAGGAGGCGCCTCTGGGTGCAGACGTTTAAAACAATTTATTAAAAAGTAGCAACAGCTAGTAATACACTCACATTTATGTGGTGAATATCAAACAAAGCAATGTCCCAGGTCAATCAAGGGGGTCCGTGGAGCTTGACGAAGGAGCGCCGCCGTCACACCACTCACGGCGTGCCAGCTCAGGAAACGCGTCGCATATCGTGTGACGTCATCATCCCTCGACAGGATCGGCTGTTACCCAAGCCTCGTTCTGGTGCCTGTCTCCGCTGTTCGGCCGAGGACATCCAGCGTTTTGAGACTGCACAGACCCCCTACATCTACCAGCCGAGAGAGATGACTACACGGACCCCCTTGATTGACCTGGGACATTGCTTTGTTTGATATTCACCACATAAATGTGAGTGTATTAATAGCTGTTGCTACTTTTTAATAAATTGTTTTAAACGTCTGCACCCAGAGGCGCCTCCTCTCTCTTGTCTTTTTTGTCTCTCACCTGACTGCTTTTATTAACTCTCCTCTAGCATGGCTCCATCCCAGCTCCTATCAGAGAACTCTATATAAACCTCTGCACTGGAGGCCAGCCCTGCTGATCAACCTTTGTGTGTTTGGCTTCCTGTTCCTGCCTGCCGTGTGCTCTACGTTTGTTTCTGTTACCGACCTTGGCGTGTTCTATACTATTCCTGTCTGCTCGTGACCCTGAACTTTGGCATGTCCCCGACTATCCCTGTTTACCTGTGACCCTGAACCTTGGCATGTACTCTTTTGTCCTTGTCTGCTTGTGGCCCTGACCTTGGCTTATTCCTTTACTATTCCTATCCTCCTGTTGCCTACTGTGGGTGTGAGCTTGGGGACCCTGGAGGTCGCGACCTGGAGCCAGTTGCAGCCCAGTCCATCCTCACCACTAGAGGCTCTGGTGAATACCTGCTGGCTCTTAGACTCCGCGCCCCAGGGAATCCTACGCTCTAACCCCGGTGGGATCCGTGTTGGTGTTCCAGCGGCCCTGCCTTCCTTACACCCAGACTCCCATTCGCAGCAGTCAGCCGTGGGGTCCACTGCCTTGCGGTGCACTCCTGATCCCAACGGTGTGCATCTGTCACCTAACCTCAAGGTGACCTGACACTATCATTCTGAGCCCAGCATTTTTCATTCTTGTCACAATCATTTTTGGCTTCTACTGTCTATTGATATTTAAAACACTTTTTTTTTAAATCATTCATTTGTTAGCAATAATAACATCTAGTTAACAACAATCATTTTCCCACTAAAAAATATGTTTAAAAATACTATACATGGCTCCATCTGGGCTCCTCAATTTCTTCCTGGATGGAAGGCCCAGGTTGGTCCTCAGAAGCCTCAACTGGGGTTGAGGGAAGGGTTGAGGGAAGGCTGGATGGAAGGGGGGCCAGAAGAGTCGAAAGTGATTCCCTGGCTTCAATGTGGTATTCTAGAAAATGCATCCTGTTGTAGTACCACAGACTGGGTACATACACGTCTTCTGCTGCTGCTCCTGATCTCAGGGACTTCTGGACCCTCTGAAGCTCCTTCCTATGAGTGCTTCTCAAGCTACTAATTTTCTTATCCACAAACTTGATGTTTGTGTCGGGGACCCGAGTCTCCTCAAATTCCAGCAGTTTCTCCAGCGATGTCTTCCTTGCTGGTTTCTTGCGATATAAGGGGTTTATCACCTCCCACAAATTTCCCCACCTCCCACATATCCCTGTATCTGTCTATGAATTTGCCCAGGAAGTCTGGGTCTTTAAATTGTTTCATTTTTTTCTGCAAGACAAAACAAAAGACAAAAACACTAATATCCGGCTAAACTCCCCTAATCCTATCCCAATATAGGCCTTAATCTAGAATCAGTATAGGCCACTCATGTCCCAAGTTAAAATGTTACCTTCGTTATTAAGTTCATCGCTTCCGTTCCTCCTTCCTCCGCACACAGAACGTAGGTACAACACACGCGTGTTAGCTTTATATACACTGCGCATGCGTGAAACACCACCCGCGTCACCCTCCCCTGACGTTCCTTCTAGAATATTCCCAGCCCCGTCTCTTTCGTCGCAGTGGGAGAGGAACATGGCGGAGACACAGCAGGTGCTTAATAGCAGTAACCAGGAGGAAAGCCCAAGGCAAGAAACGTCCCATTCCCGGAGGAGATTTAAGGCCTCAAATATGTCCTTTGAAGAGATGGTGGAGATGGTGGAAATATTGAAGAGGGCCGACTATGATGAGAAGTATGGACCGTACCTAAACCCAAATGTGAGAAAGGCCAAGATCATGACTAAAGTTGTGAAGAGTCTGCGCCGGAAATTTGGGGTACGACGATCCAAGGAGCAATTGAGGAAACGCTGGTCGGACCTCAAATTAAGGGAGCAGGATCAGTATAGAAGGATCAAGAAAGTGCTTCTAAAAAGTAAGTAGTTGTCATATGTTCATATTCTTATTATTACTTGCATGCTGCTCCATGTGCTTTTCTTTACTGTTGTACAGTTCAAAATGGCTACTTTCATGTTCATGGGCACAGTAATCGGTCGTAGTAAACATTGTTCATTTTCCAACTAAATACAATGTTTTTGCCAGATACAGGGTTAATTACATTTGGTCATGATAATTTATATAAAAAGAAGTTTAGGGCATTGTTGTCTAGATATGTTTGTAACTAGAATGAATTGTAAACTTGATTCAGTGTAATGTAAGGAGAGGACACTCAGCAACTATTTACACATCTGCACTCAGGAGCACTAGTGTGGAACACAAGAACAAACTTTTTAGGGTGTCCCACACAGGTGCTCCAGTGGATACTTGGGGTGTGTACATGTGTGAAACTTGTCCAAAAAAAGGTAAGTATTCCAGCAGGGAAAAAATCATGTTTTCAGCTTTGAACTCTGCCAAAACAGACAATTGTACCCCACTTCCAAGCAATGTTTCATATTCCTATTTCTGGCCTCAAATATCGGTGTGCTAAGTATACCTTTTGTTTAATTCTCATAGGGGAGAAAAGATTCAGGTCATCAGAGGACACCAGGGACCCCCCACTTCCTGAAGAAGGGGAACAGAGGACACCACAACCTGAGGATGTGGAGGAAGGAGAGGTGGTGGAGATTGTCACCACAACAGGTGAGTGTCTGACACCACAGATTCAGGTAATAGATGTATAAATGGAAAAAAAGGCTGCGCTACAAATGGAAAGTCCATACAGTAGTTCTTGGATGGACGGTAACCATTTCAATCTAGTGACTAACACCAAGGTGAATCAGAAGTTATATCCAACGTGCCACCACCTGAAGAAAAACCTGCTTGCCAGCTGGCAGGTAAGTCAGGCAGTTGGCTTATACCCAGCCAGGGCCTTTCCTCATAAGGGAGATCTGCTGATGGACTGGAGGTTGAATGATAGGATGAATGGATTGGATACTCAGACCCCTCCTGACAGCATGCGACCTTACACAGACCACGAGACCCAGCCACATATAGAGGAAGAAAGACCATCCATAGCGTGTTACTGTCACAACTAATAGTTTAATAAAAAGTATTGCACTTACATGAGGTTAAAATATCACAGATCAAAAGCAGAGCCGGCCGGCTGCAAACAAAATCCCTTCCTCCTAACGTAGGAGCATGGTGACGTCAGCACGTGTCCTCGCCCAGACGCGTTTCATCATAGAAGACGTTATCAATGGGGAACGGGAAGCGTGTTGAATCGCCACCTTTTATATTACTACCAAGCCTCATTCTGAGTCTGGCAGGCAGAGTCTCGAGACGCCATCTTAGGCTTGGGCAACAGTACCTAGTCTAAAGGAATGGTATGGGAAACCAAAAGGGGAATTATTTTCTAGCGAAAGAAAAGAGAAAATAGAAAAACAAAACAAAAACAGCACCAAAACGATGCCATTATATAACTAGTGTCAGTGTCAATAGTGCAACAGCGACCAAAAAATTAACTGGAACTAAGTATATTTAAAGAATGTTACTAATATTGGATAACACGATATTATCCAAAATTAAATAGACAATAAATAATCAAGAATTAAGGTGATAAATAAGAATAAATGGATACTCAAACCCAACCAGAACTCATGTGTATGAAGGATATATATATTAAATCCATGAGTATCCAGTTTAGAGGTGAAATCAAATCAAATGCGAGATAAATAAATCAATAGTGGAGATAGCAATAATGGAGTGTGTAAATCAACCAATTAGTAATAAAAGTGTATTATTATTCATATGAAGTGAAAATATACATGTTAAAAATATTAAATGAATAGAATAAAACAATATAATTAACATTGCTTATCTATTTAGAGTGTAAATATACGTGTGGTAAATTTTAAATGAATAAAATAAATACAACAAAATAGGGAATAGGCATGCCATATAAGAGGTCAATTAATTTATAATCACCTGAATCCAAATTGTTAGAATAAGTTAATGATTGATCTAAACAATGTGAATGTTGGAAAGTGGTGATAAATGAGCCAAAAAACTTATTTATATTCAAAAAATAGAAATAAAATTAAAATTAAAAAAGAAGAAAAATTGAAATAAAAAGAAGAAGAGGCCTGATCCAATCCATCCCCTTGTATAGAAATCTTAACCACATAATTTGATAGGCCGAACCCAATAGTATTAGATGATAATGCATTATGCCGACTTAAAATAAAATCGATAATTAGAATTAGAATAAAAATTTAATTTTTTAAAAATTAAATCCCTACTAGTATACCCGCCAATGTGGCTCAGAACGAGTTCACATCAAAAAGAGGTGCAGGGATAAGAACCCACAGAAGTCTTATCAAACTAAACAGACAGGGGAGTTATGAGTTATCAATAAAGGCATTTACATCAACCTCTATGTTAAATCATACGGGGTGTATGTTTTAACCTTATGAATCCACAGCATTTCAAATTTTGAAATCTCCCATACCAGGGAACTCCCCCTCCAATTGGGACTATATTTATCGATGCCCAAAAATATTGTGTTGGAGGGGTCCCTGTTGTGGACCAAACGATAATGCTTAGACACCGAATGTTTTTTAAAACCAGACATGATATTTGTAATATTTTCATTAAGGCGGACTTGCAAGGGGCATTTCGTTCTACCTATATACTGCAGCCCACAAGGGCATTGTAGTAGATAGACCACGCCCCTAGTGGTCTAATGGTGAAAGGACTAATGGTGTGTTGTACTTGTGTGCTTGTAGATATAAAATTGATAGTCCTCCTACGTGCACAACTACTAATAGAACACACACGACAACGCCCGCACTGGTAAAAACCAGTCAACTGGTCAAAAAACGTCACCTTCTTAATAGGAGGGTCCAATATATTGGGGGCTATCCTATTTCTAAGAGTGCTGGCTCCTTTAAATACAATCTGAGGTTTTATGGGTAACACACCTTTCAAGATAGTATTATTATTGACAATATGCCAGTGTTTGGAAATAATCTGTTTGATGCTCCTATGCTGAAGTGAGTACGTGGTCACAAACGGAACCCCTGATTCAAAAGCTTTTTTATTATTTGGTCGAGGAGGATTATCTCGAAGTAAAGACTCCCTATCCAGGTCCTAGATCTCATCTAGTATAGGCATTAGGGACTCCATAGTATATCCCTTCTCAAGGAATCTACTCGCGAGGATAGCAGCTTGAGTTGAAAACATCTGTGGGCCAGAGAAATTCCTTCGTAGCCTCAAATATTGGCTCTTAGGAATTGAACTGAGCCAGGGATGGTGATGGCAACTGTCTATTGGGATGTGCGCATTCCAATCGGTGGCTTTGAAAAAAGTGGATGTGGACAAAACCCCATCCACAATGGACAGTGTGAGATTCAGGAAATGTATCTGAGACTGACTCATTTCATAACTCAAACGTATGCCATGTTCGTTCAAGTTAAGAGAAGACATAAATTCCTGTAGGTCCTGACCATCACCGTCCCAAAGGAGGAGGATGTCATCAATATATCTGGCCCACAGGATAAGCTGAGGTCTCCTGTGGGTATAGATGACATCCTCCTCCCATCTGGCCATAAAAAGATTGGCCAGACTGGGGGCGTACTTAGCCCCCATAGCTACCCCCCGACACTGAAGAAAAAACTGATTAGAAAACCAAAAATAATTATGAGAAGCTGCGTATTCCAAGAGCTCCATTAGAAAGGAAATCTGACAGGCTGGGAGTCCTGAATCTCTATCCAAAAAACCCTTGACTGCTTCAAGGCCCAGGGCATGGGGAATAATGGTGTACAGAGAAGCAACATCTGCAGTCACCATCCATACCCCTGGAGTAAGGTCAACTCCTGAGAGGAGATTCAATACCTGCCGAGAATCTTTCAAATAAAACAGCATATTGTGGACTAACGGCTGTAGGTAGAAATCAATATATCTGCCCACCCGGGACGTAATGGTAGGTAAGAAATAGTCGGCGTTCTTGGCGCCTTAGGTACCAAGAATAAACTCTCTTTCTTGTTTAAGATCCCCGCTGACAAACCTCTGGAAATAATATTCTCCAAATCTTTTTTAAAAGCTTTTTTCGGATCAGAAGGGAGCGTGATATAAGTCTTAGTATCACAGAGAATCCTATCCATTTCAGCTAGATAGTCCTTACGATCAAGAACCACCACTCCACCCCCCCTTATCTGCAGGTCTAATGACCAAATTTATTTTTGCACAATGAGTCAAGGCCCTCCTGTATGACCTTGTAGTTCCTAGCCTTCCTAATTTCTAAATTCTCGAGATCTCTTAAGACGACATCTCTGAATACCTTCAGGGATGGCGCAAGAGTGCCCGGGGGGTTAAAAAGAGATGCATTCGCCAATCCAGAATGAACAAACTCAGTGGACACCTGATTAGCAGCACTAATAGGATTAGTGGGCATAGTGTACCTCTTGATATTTAACTTGCGAACAAACTTATGTAGATCCATATATGTTTGGAATCTATCCAAACTCCTAGGAGGGGCAAAATTAAGACTTTTGTCCAACACAACTTTCTCGGGGGTAGTGAGGGTCTGCCTGCTAAGATTAAAAATACCCTTAGCAGTTACACTTTGGGCCTTTTTAGTTGCTCGCAGGCGCCTCCCCCCTCTAACTCCTCACTTTTTTCTACCGGTCTTTTTTTACCTTGATTGGGTCTGGAAAAACCCCAGCTCCCCTGTCCTTTAGGGACATGGTGCCTACGACTGGGTGTGTCTCCATCGGGGGTCTGATGTAAGGGCAAGGAATCATCTCGCAATGGAAAGTTTTGGTATTTACCTTGTCCATAATCCCCACCAAAGGCATTTCTATCCATAACTGGAAAGAAACTATTGTGGGTGGGTATGTTATAGTCCCACCCTTGAGAGTCCTGATGTGGCGCATCATAAAAGGAATCGCCATTATGGCCAAACTTCCACCATTCAGAGCTCCCATTATTGTATCCACGTCCTTGGTTGTTACCCTGATAGCCACGACCCCTAGCCATAGGGGGGGGACCATGACCCCAAGGAGGGGGGTCAGACCAAAAACTTCCACTCCCATATCCGTAGTTAGGGTAGGATGGCCCAGAGGGTTAAGGATAGTTACGTGGTGCAGTGTGAAACTTTCCAAAACCAGAATTCATATGTGGGGACTGGTAGGAAGAGGGTACTCCCCCTTTTTGTTTTTTACCAGCAGGGGGACCCTTTTTGGGTTTTTGGGTTTGGGTGGTTGGGCTGACCGTGCCGTAACACCCACACCATCCCCCACACCTTGTGTGGACACTTCCATCCCCATGTTGCCTTGATTGGCAGCTTCTTCCAGCCACTCAAAGACAACATTGTTCTGATAGTCCAATAAATCCCGGTTATATTTTTTCTTTTTCTTGACCCTTTGTTCTTTATCCTCCTTTTCAAGGTTTTTAATAAATTTTGGGACCTTTCCCTATACTCATCACTGTCCTTGATGGGATTGAGTTTATCCTTGATGGCCTTAATCTCAATGTCCAACCTGGATAGTTTGATATTTTTCCTATCTTTTAAAAATTGTAAGAAGGATACACCGGCTTTATTAAAGTAATTAAACCATTCCTCCAACTCGGTATCACCTTTTTGGGGACAGACATGCCATCTAAGACTCCTTGGGACCATTGAGTGTTTGATATATGTCTCCAAATAGGCTATATCCCACTGTGTGTGGGTCTCAGAGACCATGAGGTTTTTTAACCTCGTAATAGATGTATGCCTGCATATTTTTAATATATGGTGTGTATTTTTTATTTTAGGTGATGTGCACAAAGGCTAATCCAGGACATCATGTTTTGTAGTCGAGATTTAGACTTTATAAAGCAAAAAACAAATGAGATAGAACAAAAACTGAAGAACATGATTGATGTACTAGGAAGAATATAAATACCGAAAAAAATGGCATCATTTTTGATATTTGCGGACAAATTTTTTAAACATTTTAAAACCAAATTTTGAAGATGCACACAGTGTGTCAACATGTGCTATCTGCCAACAGGGGATATCAATGTACGCATTTTGTGCCTGCAACCCCTTCCTCAAAACTCAAGTAAGTGAGAGGAAGGGGTTGCACCCCCAAAACACGTCCATTGATCCCCCATGATGGGAGATAGCACATATTGACATTAGGCATGGGATCAGGAGGGAAATCCCCAGTTTGACTCCCAGTTTGTGTGTCTTCAAAATTTGGCTTTTACAGGGGGACATCACCCCATCTGATGATAGCAATATCAACACATTTTGGACACTATAATGTCTGACATTGCCTTCAGTTTTTCAATGTTGAACTTTGTAAGTTCCAGAGTTGTGTATGTTATGTTTTGAATCATGCCTGTTTATGTACCCTAAAAAAAAACCTCAAAATTTATGAAACCAAGAATTTGGGTTTTTAACAAAATATGTTTTACAATGCACATGTGCATGTGCACGTAATAAAAGGTTTTATACTCAACAATGTATGGCTTCTTCTTTCAATTATCAATACCAGTTGTTGCATTAAGTTGGTGTTTACAGTGACAATGGGTGTGATTTAATAATGGAAAAAACACTTGGCACTACAAATGCACTAGGAGAACCTAGGAGACAGCTAAAATAAACCCAAGCAGTAAATGAAAATCAAGATGTTATTTGATAAAAGAAAAAATTTATTACAAATTTGCTGGCAAAGCAATGGCCCCCCTACCCGTAAAATATTCTATTTACCGTATTTATCGGCGTATAACACACACTTTTTTCCCCTTAAAATCAGGGGAAAATAGTGGGTGCGTGTTATAGGCCGATCCCCGCTAATTGTGAGCTATCGGCGGCGATCGCCGCCGACATTCACATAGCGAGTAGTTTTAAATATGGCGCCGCGGAGTTCGGAGGGACTCGGCGGAGCTGAACGAGCGCCGCCGAAATCACAGAGCCGAGATACACATAGTCGAGTGTATTCGGCTCTTTCCGGCGCTGCTCACAGTCACGCCCAGTCCTGCTATTGGACCTGTGTTATGTCCATCATAGGGCGGGACTGGGTGGGACTGTGAGCGGCGCCGGAAAGAGCCGAATACACTCGACTATGTGTATCTCGGCGGCGTTCGTTCAGTTCCGCCGGCGCCGAGTCCCTCCAAACTCCGCGGCGCCATATTTAAAACTACAACTACATGCAGCTATGTGTATGTCGGCGGCGGCGGTAGGCATGGACACTGGGGGCAAGGCTGCACTGACCACTGGGGCAAAGCTGCACTGGGGCAAAGCTGCACTGACAAGACTGCACTGGGGCAAAGCTGCACTGACAAGGCTGCACTGACAAGACTGCACTGGGGCAAAGCTGCACTGACAAGACTGCACTGGGGCAAAGCTGCACTGACAAGGCTGCACTGGGGCAAAGCTGCACTAACAAGACTGCACTGGGGCAAAGCTGCACTGACAAGGCTGCACTGGGGCAAAGCTGCACTGACAAGGCTGCACTGGGGCAAAGCTGCAATGACAAGGCTGCACTGACACTGAAAAGGCTGAAATGACACTAACAAGGCTGCAGATGAACACTGATGAGGCTGCATTGATGGGCATTTTAATGTGTTTTTTTTCCTTAAACTTCCCTCCTAAAAGTTTTTTCCTTAAAATTCTCTCCTAAACTTGGGGTGCATGTTATACGCCGGCGCGTGTTATACGCCGATAAATACAATATTTGTCTCGCACTTCACGGGCGCTTTGGGGGGGCAAGCCAGGACGGCCAGCTTCCAGGGCCGTCATTGTTTCCTGAAGTCCAGCCTCAGGCTCAACTGAGGCAACATAATTAGGATTATTGTATTTCAAAAAGTTATGCAGGATGCAGCAACATAAAGTTAGTTTGTACCCCGCCATATTTATGGCTGTTTGAAATAAGCGGAACCGGCTGGCCAGTATCCCAAACGCATTCTCCATGACTCTTCTGGCTCTGGCCAGCCGGTAATTAAGAACCCTGTTCTCCGGGGTGAGGGTCCTCTGGGGGAATGGCCTCATCACGTGGTCATCCAGACTGAATGCCTCATCTGTGATGAAGACAAATGGCAGTCCTTCCACGTTCTCCTCCGGAGGTGGCAATCCCAAGCCACCACTCTCGAGGCGTCGATAGAACTCGGTCTGGGCAAATACTTTGACATCCGGCCATTCCTCCTCACGTCCACATACAGAAACTCATATGTCGCCGACACCACCGCCATCAACACAATACTATTAAACCCCTTGTAATTATAATAGTTTGACCCCGAATTGGGTGGTGGGATGATGTGGACGTGCTTCCCATCAACTGCCCCTCTGCAGTTAGGAAAGTCCCACCGCTGGGCAAATTGGGAAGCCACAGTCTGCCATTCCTGTGGCGTTGAAGGAAACTGTGGAGTCAAAAAAGAAAAAAAAATAATCATTTTACACATAACATTGCAAGCAGATTAGACACAAACATTCTTGGCCAACATCAGTATAACATTTATTTGAAGGAGTATTTAAAGGCAAAAATATAAGATCCACTTATCAGATTCCTCACCCCCTCTGATGGCCTCTTGGAAATATTTTAGGGGGGGGTATGTTTTGGACAGGTATCCCTCTCCACTTCATTGAGAGCTGAATGCATAAATAATGTGGGTTACTTTGGCCAGACCCTCCTTAATTACAGCAGCCCACTGGACAGGTAAATAAGTGTCATAATACAAAAATATAAATACACACTGTACAAATGGAAGCACATTTTTACATTCTGCAATTACCTATCAAGATAATAGAGGAACAAAACTTGAAACAGTACCATTTGAAAGTGTTCAAGCAGGCCCTTGCACTACATGCTTTGGTGAATTCATCCATAAATATGACCACAGAAGAGGTAGGTATAGTGTGTATGGGTTTGGCAAAGTCAGCAGATAGAGGATTGTTATCAGCTGACTTAGCGGTTGGGGTGGAGGGAGGGTTCCAAATGTGTTTGCCCCCCCCCCCCCCCAAAAAAAAAACCTCTGGCACGCTGCATGAATTTAAGGACACAAATAACATTTGTACACATTTTAGGGGGTGTTTAAGGTAAAGCACTACAACAGAGCAGACAAAATACATCGTTAAGTGACTCAACTAGGTGTATATGGACCCAGGATAGCATGCTGGGGAGGTTAGTGAAATCATCAGGGTTATTCTCCTGGATCTCCCACAGCAAAGGCACGTGAGAGAATTGGTCACGCTGGAGCAACCAATTCTTGGTCCATGAACTCCTACCCGCCCTGTTCATGGACTGGGCTTGTGTCAAAGCTAGAACCCCAACACCAAGCCCCCGCACAGCACAAACTCTATGAGGAGTACGTACACACAACATGGCTTCAAAACGGTCGGCTGGTCAGAACAAACTAAACAGAACGCACTGAAGAACAGCTCTGTGAAGAGCGAGCTGAAAATCAGTAACAAGCGGACAAGAACACACTGGAAAACAGATACGAACTCACTACACGCACTGAAAACCAGATACAAACCCACAAGCACAAACTGAACAGCAGTAAAACGATCTGAAAAAGCACGAATGGTCTCTGACCAAACTTCTACTAACACGAGATGAACACGAGATTAGCAGAAGGAGCCCAAAGGGTGGCACTCTGGCTATTGAACTTCCCTTTTCTAGTCCCGTCGTACGTGTTGTACATCACCGCATTCTTTGCGGTCGGAATTTGGTGTGACCGTGTGTATGCAAGACAGCTTGAGTGGAATTCCGTCGGAAAAACCATCAAAGCTTTTTCCGACGAGAATTCCGATTGTGTGTATGTGGCATTAGACTTTTCAAGGCACTGTACTTCATTTGGGTAAAGTGTTTCCAGTTAAAGTAGCACAGTGCTGAATAGCAAAAAAAAAATGCCCTGGTCATGAAGGGGGTAAAACATTTCGGATGTCAAGTGGTTAAGGTGTGAAGAGCTCAGTGCTGAATACCAATGAGAGTATAAATGTGCTTTCTAGAGGAGTAACATTCTTGGAGAAATACATAGGATGAATGGTTCCTGATAAAGTTATATTCAAACCTCCCTTTCCCTGTCCCATCATGCTCTGGCTGACCATAATCCACATCTCTGGAGATCCTTCACAGCGTGTATGGAGGTTCTACATACAGGAATATGACACAGAGCAGTCTGGAGAGGACGAGTACATGGGTGAGACATAGGACATACCTGTACAAACATCTTTGAAACAAGAGATACAATGTAACAATTCTAGAGAATGCTTCAGTGAAATAGCAAATAAATTTAATCACTGGAAATGTTGCATTGTATCTCTTGTTATATATGCACTTCCTATGCTACACAGCTCCATCTAGTGGCCATATTGTGGTATTGGACTACTGTCTGCATTATGGCCATTAGATGGAGCTGAGAAGCATTGGAAATACATATAACGTTTAATAAGAGATAAAATGTACTAATTTTAGAGAACACTAGCGGGAATTAGCAAATAAAAGTAACCCTTGGAATTGTTACAGTGTATCGCTTGTTACATTGATGTATTTCCTATTCTTCCAAGCTCCATCTAGTGGCCATAATGTGGTATATTACTACTGCCCATAATAGGAGAACAATTGTTCAGAAAGGAAAACATTTCTTACAAATAAAGCATGAATGTGCATGCAGATTTGCTGGATGAACAGCTATTCCATTTTTTTTTCAAAATAGAGCCCTGCTGCGAATTCCTAATGTAACATGTGCCTATAATTATCATTAGACTCCTACCAGATTCTCCTAGAGGAAGATCTGTACATTCTATAGACCTTCACGTCACTCTCCTGGTATTGGCAGTACACCGATGTCCATGGGGTTTATGGAACTTCCCCTCTTCTGTTGGGTGTTATGATGGGGGAAGATAACGTTGTTCAGTAGAAATGTCTGATAAGATCTTAGCACCTCACCTTAAAATATGAGGCAATGTTCCTTCCTGTACCATTTCATTTTTTTTCCACCAGACCACTTGCTCCTCTCTCAGGCACGTACAGTAGTGTTGGAGTAGACTGAGCCGGGTTCCTCCGTCCCTTCACTGCCAGACGGACCTCCTGGAGGAGAATTATGATGACCTTCTATTTCTGGGTCCTTGTTGTGGGTGTGATAGGTAAGTCTCCAACTTTGTAAGTTTAAGAGAACCTGATATAGAATTATGGACACTTCTATTGCTGATTTGTATGGTTGAAGCGGTTGCTTGTAGTCTGGAAATGCTATTTAGAACTATGTAGAAAACAAAGAAAAAAGGAAAGAAAATGAGGTGGGTGACCGACCAGAATAGAAAACTGAACAAAAGACGAAGATAAGTCAGAGAACCCACAATAGTCACAAAGAGAGGAAAAGATAAGCCGAACATTTCTGATGGAGATCATTTCTTCAGTCCTTCTCTTTTAGATTTACCGATAATGTAAATTAGTCTTAAAGTGTTACTGTGATCCATGTCAGATCCAGTGAGAACCTCATATCACCCCAATTCCTGAACCTTCACCCCTCATATCACCCCAACTCCTGCACCTTCACCCCTCAGATCACCCCAATTCCTGCATCTTCACCCCTCAGATCACCCTAATTTCTGCACCTTCACACCTCAGATCACCCCAATTCCTGCACCTTTACCCTTCAGATCACCCCAATTCCTGCACCTTCACCCCTCAGATCACCTCAATTTCTGCACCTTCACCCCTCAGATCACCCCAATTCCTGCACCTTCACCCTTCAGATCACCCCAATTCCTGCACCTTCACCCTTCAGATCACCCCAATTCCTGCATCTTCACACCTCAGATCACCCCAATTCCTGCACCTTCACCCTTCAGATCACCCCAATTCCTGCACCTTCACCCCTCAGATCATCTCAATTCCTACACCTTCACCCCTCAGATCACCCCAATTCCTGCACCTTCACCCCTCAGATCACCCCAATTCCTGCATCTTCGCACCTCAGTTTGACTTGAACGCTCCTCGTTTATAGACACATTTAATAAGTAAGTTTTGTTTTATATAATAAAATAAAACTTTGAATGTTTTTATCCATGTATCGGTCTGAATTTCAGCATATCACATATATCACCTTGTCTTCTTTTTGGTGTTTCCTTATATTTATTATAGTAAAGGTTCCTCTTCTTTCCTCTATGTGATGACCACCTCTCAGGTGAGCCATGAACTACACTGCATCATATTTGAACCTAATCTTCTTTTCCAGGACTCTCTGATGGAGAATCTGTAATGTGTCTCAGGGGGAGAAGTAGGAAGGACTCAGTCACCTGCAGTGATGACCACCAGAGGCCTACAGAAGGTTATGAGAAGGAAATTCATTTATGGTGTGATAACAGAGAAATCATCTGCCCAGTAAGTCTGAACAATGTCAACAATGATACGAAACCCCAAGAAGTCAAATGCAAGACACAGAAATCAGGAGAGGAAAAAGTCAAGACTTACTATTGTCAGATAGAAAAGCCCCTCTACATATCAGCCCTCCTTTCCGCTCTTCCAGGTAAGTTAAATCTGCTTACATTTCACCTTCCCTGATCCACCCGTCCCTGATGTTAACCCCTTCCCTGCCAGTGTCATTGGTACAGTGACAGTGCATTTTATTAGCACTGATCACTGTATAAGTGTCACTGGTCCCCAAAAAGTGTCACTTAGTGTTTGATTTGTCCGCGGCAATGTCGCAGTCCTGCTAGAAATCGCTAAACGCCGCCATTACTAGTAAAAATAAAAACGAATTATAAAAAATGCCATAAAAATTACCCATAGCCTGTAGACGCGATAACTTTTGCGCAAACCAATCAATATACACTTTGTCAAGAAAGGTTCCACGCAACGATGACACTATCCGACATCTGGCGCGTAGTACCAATGTCCACCAGCAGGTGTCTCCTGGCAGTTTGGAACAGTCAGGGGAGCTTTCCCCCGCTCGTGGTATGTGATCTTTGGGCCGCAGTACTGGCGTCCACCAGTAGGTGGTTCCTGGCAGTAAGGAACCTATATCACCTCCTTCAGTCGGACATCGCCTGATACTGATTGCAGGAAATGGTATAAATACGCGGCAAGCTCACACACACCTTGCCTTGGTGTCTTCCTTGTGCCCTGACCTGAAAGCTCTGATCCTAAACCTGATCCCTGATCCTGAACCTGATCCCTGATCCTGAACCTGATCCCTGTACCCTGAACCTGTGTTTGTACCTGTTCCTGTCTATCCTGTATCCTTGCCCTGCAGCCTGATGCCTTCCACCTTCTCCCTGTCTGTCTTACTCCTGGCCCCCCATCTGCTGATCTCCCGTTTATGACCCCGGCCTGGCTAATGATTATGATTCTGGTATTCCCTTTTGCTCTATATATTTTTTTTTCAAAATTGTCGGTCTTTTTTGTTTATATCGCAAAAAATGAAAACTGCAGAGGTGATCAAATACCACCAAAAGAAAGCTCTATTTGTGGGGAAAAAAGGACATCAATTTTATTTGTGTACATTGTCGCAATACCGTACAATTGTCAGTTAAAGTAACGCAGTGCCGTATCACAAAAAATGCTCTGGTCAGGAAGGGGGGTGAAACCTTCCAGGGCTGAAGTGGTTAACCCTTAAGCGTTAACCTTAACCCTGGCCAAGACTCCCTGGCCAATCAGGGCTCTCTGATTGACTGGGAGGAGAACCAGGAAGACAATAGCGAATATTAATTTGCTTTTTTGCACCCCGAGCCCACCCTTTTTTGAAGCCAATTAGAGCCTCAGGTTCTAATCACGTGATTAAAAAAAAAAAGAAATCCATGTGTCCGTGCCCTGCATGTAGATTAGGGGGCCGGACGCATGGACAGGGGGCGGCACACCTGCACCCTCCATGGACAGGCTGCCATTGGTGAGAACCCAGCCTAAGGATTTTAAGTCATCTTCAGGCCTAAAATGTGTTTTTTAACATAAGTGCAAAAACGTTTCCTGTAATAATGTCTTATACAACGGAATTCAGGCAGGGTGAGGGGGGAGGGGCAGAGCAGTGAACCAGGCAGTACTACATTGCAGGGGGTGGTATTGTAACACTGTGCATAATAAGCTCGTCAAATTAAAAAGTGAGGCCACTGACCTCTCTGTGTTGTCTGACAGGTAAACCCGGATCACAAGACTGGAAAAACAAAATAGCCAAGATTTTAGAAGGTATGTATATTTTAGAACCTGTCTTTGTATTTGCTTTGTCCTGCAGGTAGACCAAAATACTCAACAACCCACTGATGACAACTGACAGACAGATTTCCACCCTGTCAATCTTCTCTTAACATTTTATTGGCTCAGCTGGGTTGGGGGTGCCGGAAACCTCGAAACAGCAACATAAAACAATTCCCTCCACTCAACATTATCTTGTAGTATCTTTAACCTGTCATAGGCTAATGAAGATTCAGTAGGCCAGACAGCTACCTTCAAGCATCTTCAGCCCCTCTGACAAGCTAGTATTTGATCTTTAAGCCAATAATGATAAACTGTAGAAATGGACCAATAAGCTGACGTCAGCAAAATGTAGTTGTGATCCATTAAGATGAGACTGGCAATTCGTATTAGTAGACTTTTGAGCTAAACCCAGCAATTGGTAGAAGTGGAAATTTGAGCTAAGACCAGCAATTGTTAGTAGTAGCCATTTCGAGTTGAGAACAGCAATTAGTAGAAGTGGACCTTTGAGCTGGGACCAGCAATTAGTAGAAGTGGACCTTTGAGCTGGGACCAGCAATTGGTAGTAGTGACCCTTTGATCTGAGACCAGCAATTTGTAGAAGTGGGCCCTTGAACTGAGACCAGGAATTCATAGAAATGGACATTTGAGCCACCACCAGCAATAAGTAGAAGTAGACCTTTGAGCCCAGAGAAGCAATTGGTAGAAGCGGACTTTTGAGTTGAGACCAACAACTGGCAATAAAAAAGCACACTTGAGCTGAGACCAGTAATTTGTAGCAGATGACCTTTGAGCCCAGACCAGCATTTGGTAGTAGTAAATATATGAGCTAAGATCAGCAATTGGTAGTAATGGACCTTTGAGTGTGGACCAGCATTTGGTATTAGTAGACCTTAGACTCTAGAGCCTATACCAGCAATTGGTCATAGTTCACCAATGAGTTGAGACCAGGAATTGATTAAACAGAATTCTTTTTCACCTTTAGCTTCCTCCGGCAGAGAAGGGGTCGAAGAAACCTGAACTGGATTTCCCAGATTTACTTCCTACCTAGGCAGAAAGCCTGGGAGCAAAGGCCCTTTAGACTCCTCTTCATCTCAGGCAGCAGGTCTAACAGGCAACAAAAATCTTCCAATAGGACCTCCTTTCCAGGCTAAGCCTGAGGAGAAAACATCCTTCTAGAAGGTTTCTTCAGTTATTTATTCTCTCCCCTAGCCAAATCACTGGCATAAAATACTCGGTGATTGACCAAGCTTGGATAAACGTTCATGACCCCATAGATTGTATCTTCTCATTATATTTGTGGGTGTATACTCCCCAGAAACAGGAATAAGCAACAAAGTCCTTGTTCTTAGGAGAAAACTAATGGACATGTGCAGAACGAAAAAATTTGTTTTGTTTCGTTTAATTTCGAGGAATTTCTTTTATTCGTATTCAAATCGATTTGCATTTTCCAAATTCGCAGTGGAATCGATTTGAATTAGATTTTTTTAAATTTCTTTTCCAATTTTCAAACAGAATAAAATAGAATAGAAAATAAAGGAATAGAAAAGAAAAGAATATAACAGAAAATAAAATAATAGAATAATATAGAGTAAAACAGAACAAAATTGAAAATAAAAGAACAGAATAGAATTGAATAGAATAGAAACGAATAGCATAGAATGGAATAAAAAAAGAATAGAATAAAATAGAAAGAGTATAACCATCTTGTGAAATTCTAACAGAAAAGAATAAAATAGAAAAGAATAGAATTAAAAAAAACAATAGAATAGAAAGAATATAACAATTTCCCAAAATGCAAATAGAATCAATTTGAATTTGAATAGAATAGAAAAGAATGGAAAATAACAGAATAGTATATAAGAAAATGACAGAATAGAATAGAATATAAATGATATAACCATCTTCCTATTCAAATCTAATCTTTTCTATTCTATTCAAATTCAAATTGATTCTATTTGAATTTTGGGAAATGGTTATATTCTTTCTATTCTATTGTTTTTAAAAATCTATTCTCTTTCTATCTCTTTAGTCTATTCTATTCTACTCTATTCTATTCTTTTCTATTCAAATTCAAATTTATTCCATTCTAAATTTGAATTTCGGAGGATGGTTATATTATTTTTATTCTATTCTATTCTGTTTTTTTCTATACTATTCTGTTATTTTCTAATCTATTCTAATCTATTCTATTCAAAATTAAATTGATTCTATTTGAATTTTGGGAAATGGTTATATTCTTTCTATTCTTTTCTTTTCTAATCTAGTCTATACTATAGTTTTTTTAAATTCAATTTTGTTCTGTTCTATTATAATCTACTCTATTCTATTCTTTTTTTTTTAATTCTATTATTTTATTATATATATTCAAATTCAAATTTATTCTATTTGAAATTCAAATTTCAGAATTTATATTATATTATATTCAGAATTTATTTATATTCTTTCTATTTTATTCTATTCTTTTTTTATTCTATTATTTTATATTTTTTTATTCTATTTCTTTATTTTCTATTCTATTTTATTCTCTTTGGAAAATGGAAATCAAATCGAAAACTTTTCAAATTTGAATTTGAAAACTATTCAAAACTGATTTGAAAGCTTTTCGAATCGATTCGAATTTCGTCTGAATATTTTTTTTTCGTTATTTTGGATTTGTTTAATTTCGGTACTATTGTTACATAGTTACATAGTAGGTGAGGTTGAAAAAAGACACAAGTCCATCAAGTCCAACCTATGTGTGTGATTATGTGTCAGTATTACATTACATATCCCTGTATATTGCGGTCATTCAGGTGATTATCTAATAGTTTCTTGAAGCTATCAATGCTCCCCGCTGAGACCACCGCCTGCGGAAGGGAATTCCACATCCTTTCTGCTCTTACAGTAAAGAACCCTCTACGTAGTTTAAGGTTAAACCTCTTTTCTTCTGATTGTAATGAGTGGCCACGAGTCTTATTAAACTCTCTTCTGCGAAAAAGTTTTCTCCCTATTGTGGGGTCACCAGTACAGTATTTGTAAATTGAAATCATATCCCCTCTCAAGCGTCTCTTCTCCAGAGAGAATAAGTTCAATGCTTGCAACCTTAAGAGCACTTTCACACTGGGGCAGTTTGCAGGCACTATTGCGCTAATAATAGCGCCTGCAAACTGACCCGAAAGTGCCGCTACAGTCATTCCAGTGTGAAAGCCCCGAGGGCTTTCACACTGAAGCAATACGCTGGCAGGACGGTAAAAAAAGTCCTGCTAGCAGCATCTTCGGAGCGGTGAAGGAGTGGAGTGTATACCGCTCCTTTACCGCTCCTGCCCATTGAAATCAATGGGACAGCGCGGCTATACCGCCGGCAAAGCGCCTCTGCAGAGGCGCTTTGCGGTGGTATTTAACCCTTTCTCGGCCGCTAGCGGGGCGGTTTTACAAGCTACAAGCTAACACAAGCAGAATGCTGCAGGTTTGGTGATCCACGGTGGGTAATCTCTGGTTGCTCACCGTGGATCACCAAACCTGCAGCATTCTGCTTGTGTTAGCTTTATGACTATCTACTGTGTAACACCTGGGGAAGTATCTCTCCTCCACCTTGACTAAGTGATTTGTTTATGTACTCATAATCTTTCTATTACTATACAAGCTTGCAGGATAGGTTCCACACGGTATACCAATATTAGGTCCTATGCCTAGTCTGATGTGTTTTTAAACATTTATGTTTGTCCATTGTCTTTTTATACTTTACAAATAAAAAACCCCTAAACAAATTTACCTTTTTGTAGTTTAATATTGTTGTGCCTTCAAAGTCCCATCCCTAGACTCTATGTATCCACTACTATAATGTTGGGGACGCTGGCACAAATTTTTACCTAGTACCTGCAGAGTCACCCTGCATTTTGAGGTACTATATTACTAGGTCCTCCGTTTGATAATATCCTCCAGACCCTTTATTAGCTTTGTTGTCCTTCTTTGTACTCGCTCCATTTTCAGTACATCCTTCTTGAGGACTGGTGTCCAGAACTGGACAGCATACTCCAGGTGCGGCCGGACCAGAGTCTTGTAGAGCGGGAGAATTATCGTTTTATCTCTGGAGTTGATCCCCTTTTTAATGCCAATATTCTGTTTGCTTTGTTAGCAGCAGCTTGACATTGCATGCCATTGCTGAGCCTATCATCTACTAGGACCCCCAGGTCCTTTTCCATCCTAGATTCCCCCAGAGGTTCTCCCCCCAGTGTATAGATTGCATTCAGATTTTTGCTACCCAAATGCATTTTTTTACATTTTTCTACATTGAACCTCATTTGCCATGTAGTTGCCCACCCCATTAATTTGTTCAGATCTTTTTGCAAGGTTTCCACATCCTGCGGAGAAGTTATTGCCCTGCTTAGCTTAGTATCGTCTGCAAATACAGAGATTGAACTGTTTATCCCATCCTCCAGATCGTTTATGAACAAATTAAATAGGATTGGTCCCAGCACAGAACCCTGGGGAACCCCACTACCCACCCCTGACCATTCCGAGTACTCCCCATTTATCACATCCCTCTGAACTCGCCCCTGTAGCCAGTTTTCAATCCATGTACTCACCCTATGGTCCATGCCAACAGACCTTATTTTGTACAGTAAACGTTTATGGAGAACTGTGTCAAATGCTTTTGCAAAATCCAGATACACCACGTCTACGGGCCTTCCTTTATCTAGATGGCAACTCACCTCCTCATAGAAGGTTAATAGATTGGTTTGGCAAGAACGATTCTTCATGAATCCATGCTGATTACTGCTAATGATATCATTCTTATTACTAAAATCTTGTATATAGTCCCTTATCATCCCCTCCAAGAGTTTACATACTATTGATGTTATCCTAACTGGTCTGTAATTTCCAGGGATGTATTTTGGGCCCTTTTTAAATATTGGTGCTACATTGGCTTTTCTCCAATCAGCTGGTACCATTCCAGTCATTAGACTGTCTGTAAAAATTAGGAACAATGGTCTGGCAATCACTTGACTAAGTTCCCTAAGTACCCTCGGATGCAAGCCATCTGGTCCCGGTGATTTATTAATGTTAAGTTTCTCAAGTCTAATTTTAATTCTGTCCTCTGTTAACCATGAAGGTGCTTCCTATGATGTGTCATGAGGATAAACACTACAGTTTTGGTTACTGAAGCCCCCCGATTCACTCGTGAAGACTGAGGAGAAGAATAAATTCAATACCTTCTCCATCTCCGCATCCTTTATAACCAGATGTCCTTCCTCATTCTTTATGGGGCCAATATGGTCTGTCCTCCCTTTTTTAATGTTTACATACTTAAAGAATTTCTTGTGATTTTTGTTGCTCTCCTCCGCTATGTGTCTTTCATGTTCTACCTTAGCCACCCCAATTGCATACTTACATTTCTTGTTGCATTCTTTATAAAGTCTGAATGCTGATGATGATCCCTCAACCTTGTATCTTTTGAAGGCCTTCTCCTTTGCTTTTATATGCATTTTTACATTGGAGTTAGGCCATCCAGGGCTTTTGTTCGCTCTTTTAAATTTATTACCCAATGGGACGTACAATATAATGCCCTTATTTAATTTGCTCTTAAAGCAAACCTATCTCTCCTCTGTGTTTTTTGTTCCTAAGATTTTATCCCAATTTATATCTTCTAGTAAAGTTTGTAGTTTAGGGAAGTTGGCTCTTTTGAAATTCAGTGTCTTTGTATTCCCCTTATGTTTCCTATTTGTATGATTTATACTGAAGCCAATTGACCTGAGGTCGCTGTTTCCTAAATTGCCCCTGTCATGGCTACTTTTACCTACCTCACTTATATGGTTAACGATACATAAAATAAGTGATTAAAACCTTTCTGTCTATATAAGAAGCAACCCATGCATCTGCTGCTATAATTAAAATAAAGAACGAATGATAACTGTAAAAAAGATAAACAATTACATTTATTTATACAGAAAAGAAACGTTGGAATAATTAGAAATAACCAAATTTCTCTAGTGATATTACAGGTACAGTGCTGCTTAGGCTACAAAGATACTTAAGGCCAAACTCATGTATGGTTACAAAGGACATACACAGGCTATCAATATTTTAAGACAAATCCTAGGATAGAAAAAGTTACAGAAGAGAAAAGAGACATAAGATGATACATTACCCACACAGCCCTTATGTGACCATGTTGTCCAGACCATGAGGCTAAGAGAAAGGCCAATGATCTGTGTTCCAATATATACACACTTGTAAAACCCCACCTCTCCTCGCCCCCCTTCCATATGCTAAGACATTGCCACATTCCCTCAAGGGTGGGGGGGTTGAAGAGTCCTATTCCCTCACATAAGCCAGATGGGGGTGAGGAGCTCACTTAAGCTAGGACACCAGCTACTATTTTATTACCAGGTTATTCCTGTTTCCTTCCCACCTCCCACCTCCTTTGAAGTGACATTATCGTTCTACCAAATGGTCTGATAGCTACTCTAGATAAAATTCCACAGCAGAGTAAGATGTCTCTGTTGATTCTAACCATGTTCTGAAAATATAGAGTCAATGAAAGATCACTGTAAGTCACATTAAAAATAAAGTCCATCACCTTCAGGGCCCAAATCTCCACCACACCCTGTATTTCCACATCCGTGATCAGGTCTGTATTGTTGGTAATCAGTAGATCCAGTAACGCTTTATTTCTAGTTGGTGCGTCTACTATCTGACCCATGAAATTGTCCTGCAAGACATTTAGGAACTGGCGAGCCTTAGATGAATGTGCGGTTCCTTCCGCCCAGTCTATGTCTGGATAAGTAAAATTCCCCATTATTATAACACTTCCCATCCTTGCTGCTAATCCAAATTGTGATAGGAGATCCGTCTCCACTTCCTCCCTCAGGTTAGGGGGCCTATAGCATACTCCCAGTATTATTTTCCCCTTAGCTTCATCCCTTTGGAGCTCTACCCATAAGTATTCCACCTCCTCCCTAGCTCCCTCAGTGATGTCATCTCTCACATTCACTTGTACATTATTCTTGATATATAGGCATACCCCTCCACCTTTTTTACCCTCTCTATCCTTGCGATAAAGGGAATACCCTTGAATGGTTGCCAGCCAATCATGAGAGCTGTTGAACCAGGTCTCTGAAATTCCCACAAAATCCAAATCCTCCTCATTCAACAGTATCTCTAGTTCACCCATCTTGTCCGCCAGGCTCCTGGCATTGGTGAACGTGCCACATAGTTTAGACCGGTCCCATATTATCCTCATAATGGGTGTTCCAAGATTACAACAAGGACTTGTTACTATACTTACCTTGGGTTTATGTGCTTTAGTCAACCTACCACTAATGCCCCCAATACTACAATCTAGAATATGTTTATTGCTGACTCCCCCATTGCCTAATTTGAAAACCCCTCTAACTTTTTGGCCATCTTTACTCCCAGCAGACCTGCATTCTCCTCATTTAGGTGCAGTCCGTCTCTTCTATAGTACCGGTGATTGACTGAGAAGTTGGCCCAGTCCTCCAGGTACCTAAACCCCTCCTTACTACACCAGCTCCTCAGCAACTTGTTTACTTCCCTAATCTCCCTCTGCCTTTCTGGTGTGGCTCGAGGTACCGGTAGTACTCCCAAGAATACTACCATGGATATCCTTTTCCTCAATTTAGCTCCCAAGTCCCTAAAATCGTTCTTTAGGACACTCCATCTGCCTCTGACTTTGTCATTGGTGAAAAATGTGCACCATAACAGCCGCGTGTACCCCAGCCCCTCCCAGTAATCTGTCCACCAGACAAGTGATGTGCTGAACCAGAGCGCCTAGTAGACAACACACAATTCGGCGCTTCAGGTCTTACATGTCGCATCTCCACACCAACTGGGCATCGTACCTACTAATTTAATGAGGATTGGGGATTATACCCTGTCCAAATTACCTAACAACTAGCTTCCTGACACTAATACCCAACAAGACAATACACAGGTACTCAACAAGACAATACACAGGTACTCAACAAGACAACACACTGGTACTCAACAAAACAATACACAGATACTCAACAAGACAATACACAGGTACTCAACAGGTACTCACAGGTACTCAACAAGACAATACAGAGGTACTCAACAAAACAATACACAGGTACTCAACAAGACAATACACTAATACTCAACAAAACAATACTCAACAAGACAATACACAGGTACTTGCAGACCACCTGCACTCGCAGACCACGTGCACCCGCAGACCAACGTGCACCCGCAGACCCACGTGCACTCGCAGACCCACGTGCACCCGCAGACCCACGTGCACCCGAAGACCCACGTGCACCCGCAGACCCATGTGCACTCGCAGACCCACGTGCACTCACAGACCCACGTGCACTCACATACCCACGTGCACTCGCAGCCTATGTGCACCCGCAGACCCAAATGCACTCGCAGCCTATGTGCACTCGCAGACCCATTTTCCCAATTTCCAAAAAACGAAAATGCGTCTGAATTTGGAATGAAACTAATTGCACATGTCTAAAAACTAACAAACCCAGATAACATGAACAGAGCTCAGGCTGGCTACACTAAATCTAAACTACACTCCAGCTCATGGCAGGGTCCTTACATGTACAATGGAGAAAAGTGATGTCACTAAGTTGTCTATCTTGTCTGGCAGGGGTGCCTGGAGTACAAAAGTTGCTGAACAAAAGCAGGACATTCTGGGAAGGTATGTATTTTTAATTTAAAATGTATATTTTATTAAAACTAGTAATAATATCTCAATTTCTCTCTGTATTGGCGTTTTGTGATCCTCTGCTCATTACAAATCAGGCCGGGGAAGGGGGACCTGAGCTGATCGGTCTCTATTGCATTGGATGATCGAAAAATTGGGATATTAGGATTGGGACATTTACAGTCAGGTCCATAAATATTGGGACATCGACACAATTCTAATCTTTTTGGCTCTATACACCACCACAATGGATTTGAAATGAAATGATGTGCTTTAACTGCAGACTTTCAGATTAAATTTTAGGGTATTTACATCCAAATCAGGTGAACGGTGTAGGAATTACAACAGTTTGTATATGTGCCTCGCACTTTTTAAGGGACCAAAACTAATGGGACAATAGGCTGCTCAGCTGTTCCATGGCCAGGTGTGTGTTATTCCCTCATTATCCCATTTACAAGGAGCAGATAAAAGGTCCAGAGTTAATTTCAAGTGTGCTATTTGCATTTGGAATGTGTTGCTGTCAACTCTCAATATGAGACCCAAAGAGCTGTCACTATCAGTGAAGCAAGCCATCATTAGGCTGAAAAAACAAAACAAACCCATCAGAGAGATAGCACCGGTGAGCTCAGCAACACCAAAAGACCCAGAAGACCACGGAAAACAACTGTGGTGGATGACCAAAGAATTCTTTCCCTGGTGAAGAAAACACCCTTCACAACAGTTGGCCAGATCAAGAACATTCTCCATAATGTAGGTGTATGTGTGTCAAAGTCAACAATCAAGACAAGACTTCACCAGAGTGAATACAGAGGGTTCACCACAAGATGTAAACCATTGGTGAGCCTAAAAAACAGGAAGGCCAGATTAGAGTTTGCCAAACAACATCTAAAAAAAGCCTTCATAGTTCTGGAACAACATCCTATGGACAGATGAGACCAAGATCAACTTGTACCAGAGTGATGGGAAGAGAAGAGTATGGAGAAGGAAAGGAACTGCTCATGATCCAAACCATACCACCTCATCAGTGAAGCATGGTGGTGGTAGTGTCATGGCGTGGGCATATATGGCTGCCAATGGAACTGGTTCTCTTGTATTTATTGATGAAGTGACTGCTGACAAAAGCAGCAGGATGAATTCTGAAGTGTTTCGGCAATATTATCAGCTCATATTCAGCAAAATGCTTCAGAACTCATTGGACGGCGCTTCACAGTGCAGATGGACAATGACCCGAAGTATACTGCGAAAGCAGCCAAAGAGTTTTTTAAGGGAAAGAAGTGGAATGCTATGCAAAGGCCAAGTGAATCACCTGACCTAAATCCGACTGAGCATGCATTTCAGTTGCTAAAGACAAAACTGAAGGGAAAATGCCCCAAGAACAAGCAGGAACTGAAGATAGTTGCAGTAGAGGCCTGGCAGAGCATCACCAGGGATGAAACCCAACGTCTGGTGATGTCTATGTGTTCCAGACTTCAGGCTGTAATTGACTGCAAAGGATTTGCAACCAAGTATTAAAAAGTGAAAGTTTGATGGATGATTGTTAATCTGTCCCATTACTTTTAGTCCCTTAAAAAGTGGGAGGCACATATACAAACTGTTGTAATTACTACAACGTTCACCTGATTTGGATGTAAATACCCTCAAATTAAAGCTGAAAGTCTTCAGTTAAAGCACATCTTGTTTGTTTCATTTCAAATCCATTGTGGTGGTGTATAGAGCCAAAAAAATTAGAATTGTATTGAGGTCCCAATATTTATGGACCTGACTGTAGGTGTAACCTGTATTGATTCACAACACTGGAGAAACCTGAGATCTCTGACCTGTATATGTTGTCTGGCAGGGCATCGTAGACCACAAGACTGGTTGAGAGACACTTTCTGGAAAAGTATGTACATTTTAAAATATATATTATATATATATATTACAGTATACATTTCTGGTATGAGCCGGTTTATTAGGCAATAACTTTTAGCACGATTTTCAAAAAATACAACTTTTCTGGGATAAACACGGCTTCCTTTTGGTGATATTGTTTTAGCAAAAGTTATTTAATATTTTATGCAAACGTTAGACAAAAAAAAAGACAAGAATAAAAAAGCAAATTATGACATTTTATGTCAGTTTAACCACTTAAGGACCGGAAGGAGTTTCCCCCTTAATGACCAGGCCGTTTTTTTGCAATGCGGCACTACGTCACTTTAACTGACAATTGCACGGTCATGCGACGTTGTACACAAACAAATAGAGCTTTCTATTGGTGGTATTTGATCGTCTCTGAGTTGGTTTTTTTTGCACTATAAACAAAAAAAGAGCGACAATTTTGAAAAAAAAAAAAAAATCTTTTACTTTTTGCTATAATACATATCCCCCCAAAAATATATAAAAAAACAAATGTATTCATCAGTTTAGGCGTATATTGATTGGTTTGCACCAAAGTTATCACGTCTACAAACTATGGAATAGATTTTGGGACTTTTATTTTTTTTATTGTTTTTACTGGTAATGGCGGTGATCTCCAATTTTTAGCAGGACTGCGACATTGGTCCCCAAATGACACTTTTTGGGGACCAGTGACATTATTACATTGATCTGTGCTATAAGAATGCACTGATCAATGTATAAATGTCACTAGCAGGGAAGGGGTTAACACTAGGGGGCAATCAAGGGGTTAAGTGTGTTCCCTCAGTGTGTTCTAACTGTAGGGGGGATGGGCTGCCTGGGACATGACACAGATCGCTGTTCCCGATCACGGGGGACAGTAGATATCTGCGGGCATGCTCTCGCAGTGAGCAGCAGGCACAAGAGTTCGCCGCCAGTGGCGCGCACCCGCCCGCAACTGCGCCTGTGCGAGCCGCAGTACATGTACGGTAATTCGCACAGGAGAGCCAACCTGCCACAGTGCGGCGGGCGGTCCTTAACCACTTGTGATCCTTTCACAGCCAATCACTAAATGTAAACACAGAGCGATAACGAGATGTTACTGGGTTCTCCTCCTCACACACCGATCGTTTGTGAGAAGGAGATTGCGGTAACATCCCGCTACCGCTTACAGTGTACACCAATCACACCGATTGCCCCCCTCAATAAAGAGGACCTGTCACAACCCATCAAAGTACCTGTCACAGTCCATCTGAGTACCTGTCACAGTCCATCCGAATACCTGTCACAGTCCATCTGAGTACCGAGTACCTGAATAGCTGTCACTGTCCATCTGTGTACCTGTCACCGCCCTTAAGAGTACCCGAATACCAGTCACAAGCCCCACAGAGTACCCGAGTACCTGTCACCAGCCCATCAGAGTACCCGAGTACCTGTCACCAGGCCATCAGAGTACTTGAGTACCTGTCACCAGGCCATCAGAGTACTCGAGTACCTGTCACCAGTCCATCAGAGTACCCGAGTACCTGTCACCAGGCCATCAGAGTACCCGAGTACCTGTCACCAGGCCATCAGAGTACTTGAGTACCTGTCACCAGGCCATCAGAGTACTCGAGTACCTGTCACCAGTCCATCAGAGTACCCGAGTACCTGTCACCAGGCCATCAGAGTACTTGAGTACCTGTCACCAGGCCATCAGAGGACTGAGTACCTGTCACCAGCCCATCAGAGTAACCGAGTACCTGTCACCAGCCCATCAGAGTACCCGAGTACCTGTCACCAGCCCATCAGAGTACCCGAGTACCTGTCACCAGGCCATCAGAGTACTTGAGTACCTGTCACCAGGCCATCAGAGTACTCGAGTACCTGTCACCAGTCCATCAGAGTACCCGAGTACCTGTCACCAGGCCATCAGAGGACTGAGTACCTGTCACCAGCCCATCAGAGTAACCGAGTACCTGTCACCAGCCCATCAGAGTACCCGAGTACCTGTCACCAGGCCATCAGAGGACCGAGTACCTGTCACCAGCCCATCAGAGTAACCGAGTACCTGTCTCCTGCCCATCAGAGTAACCGAGTACCTGTCACCAGCCCATCAGAGTACCAGAGTACCTGTCACCAGCCCATCAGAGTACCCGAGTACCTGTCACCAGCCCATCAGAGTAACCAAGTACCTGTCACCAGCCCATCAGAGTACCTGAGTACCTGTCTCCTGCCCATCAGAGTAACCGAGTACCTGTCACCAGCCCATCAGAGTACCCGAGTACCTGTCACCAGGCCATCAGAGTACCCGAGTACCTGTCACCAGTCCATCAGAGTAACCAAGTACCTGTCACCAGCCTATCAGAGTACCCGAGTACCTGTCACCAACCCATCAGAGTACCTGAGTACCTGTCACCAACCCATCAGAGTACCTGAGTACCTATCACCAGCCCATCAGAGTAACCGAGTACCTGTCACCAGCCCATCAGAGTACCCGAGTACCTGTCACCAGCCCATCAGAATACCCAAGTACCTGTCACCAGCCCATCAGAGTACCCGAGTATCTATCTGTAGCTCATCAAGTTACCCGAGTACCTATCTGCAGCCCATGACTCATAGAATATATGTTGGGGTGTTTGCGTTCCAAAATGGGGTCATTTTGTAGGTAATTCCACTGTCCTGGTGCTCAAGGACCTTCAAAGGTGTGAGAGGTAGGAATGAAGTGAAATGAGAGTGTACTTTATGCTCCTAGAATGCCTGAAGGTGCTACTTCAATATTGGGCCTCTGTATGTGGCCAGGCTGTGTAAAAGTCTCACACATGTGGTATAACCATACTCAGGAGGAGTAGCAGAATGTATTTTGTGGTGTAATTTTTGCTATATACATGATATGTGTTAGAAATATCTTATAAATTGACAACTTTGTGTAAAAAAAAGTTTTCGTTTTTTTCCACATTTTCCAAAAACTTCTGGAAAAAAATGAACCGTTCAAAAGACTCATTATGCCTCATAGATTATACATTGGGGTGTTTGCTTTCCAAAATGGGGTCATTTTGTGGGCAATTCCATTGTCCTGGTGCTCCAGGGCCTTCAAAAGTGTAATAGGTGGTTGAGAAATGAGATGTGTCATTTATGCTCGTAGAACACCTGAAGGTGCTACTTCAATGTTGGGCCTCTGTATGTGGCCAGGCTGTGTAAAAGTGTCACACATGTGGTATCGCCATACTCAGGAAGAGTATCAGAATGTATTTTGGGATGTAATTTGTCGTATGCATATGCTGTGTGTGAGAAATAACCTGATAATATGACAATTTTGTAAAAAAAAAAAAAAAGAAAGAAAAAAAAATTATCTTCATTTTGCAAAGAATTGTAGGAAAAAATTACAACGTAAAAAAACTCACCATGCTACTTACTTAATACCTTGGAATGTCTACCTTCTAAAAAGGGGTAATTTAGGGGGTATTTGTACTTCTCTGACTTGGTAGTGTCTCAAGAAATGAGATTCGCCTGATGTACTGAAGGGTTGGTCAGATGTGATCAATTTAAAGTGATTGGCACCATAGTTTGTAGACTCTATAACTTTCACAAAGACCAAATAATATACACCGATTTGGGTTATTTTTACCAAAAATATGTAGCAGTATAAACTTTGGCCAAAATTTATGAAGAAAAATTACTCATTTGCAAAATTGTATGACAGAAACAAAGAAAAAGGCATTTTTTCACAAAATTTACAGTCTTTTTTTATTTATAGCACAAAAAATAAAAAACCCAGTAGGATTAAATACCACCAAAAGAAAGCTCTATTTGTGTGAAAAAAAGGATGCAAATTTCATTTGGGTACAGTGTTGCATGACTGAGTAATTGTCATTCAAAGTGTGAGAGCGTTGAAAGCTGAAAATTGGTCTGGGCAGGAGGGGAGTGTAAGTGCCCTGTATTGAGGTGGTTAACTATTATTTAACTTTTGTATTTTTGTAGTTAAACATACATTTTTTTGTATAGATTGTCTTGTTGAAAAATGAAACCACAATGATGCTTCTGGTACAAAGAATTGCAAAGTTATCTACAGATGAAATGTGACAATTAACAAACACTGCAATCAAACAAAGTTTGATTTGATTGATTTATGATTCCATTCTGACCAACGTTTATAAACAATGTTACTTTATATCTCTATCTCCCAACTGAACAATGTTACTTTGTACCTCCCTATCTCCTGTCTGAGCATTGTTTATAAACAATGTTACTTTGTATCTCTCTATCTCCTGTCTGATCAATGAATATACACAATGTTACTTTGTATCTATCTATTTACAATCAGAACAATGTTTATAAACAATGTTACTTTGTATCTCTCTATCTCCTGTCTGATCAATGTTTATACACAATGTTACTTTATATCTCTCTATCTCCTGCCTGAGCAAAGTTTATAAACAATGTTACTTTGTATCTCTCTATCTTCCGCCAGAGCAATGTTTATAAACAATGTTACTTTGTATCTCTCTATCTCCTGTCTGATCAATGAATATACACAATGTTACTTTGTATCTATCTATTTACAATCAGAACAATGTTTATAAACAATGTTACTTTGTATCTCTCTATCTCCTGTCTGATCAATGTTTATACACAATGTTACTTTATGTCTCTTTATCTCCTGCCTGAGCAAAGTTTATAAACAATGTTACTTTGTATCTCTCTATCTTCCGCCAGAGCAATGTTTATAAACAATGTTAGTTTATATCTCTCTATCTCCCAGCTGTACAATGTTACTTTGTAGCTCCCTATCTCCTGTCTCATCAATGTTTATAAACAATGTTACTTTGTATCTCTCTATTTACCATCAGAACAATGTTTATAAACAATGTTACTTTGTATCTCTCTATCTCCTGTCTGATCAATGTTTATAAATAATGTTACTTTGTATCTATTACTTGTCTGATCAAAGTTTATACAGCATGCTACTTTGTGTCTCTATATCTCCCGCCTGAGTAATGTTTATAAACAATGCTACTTTGTATCTCTCTATCTCCTGCCTGAGCAATGTTTATAAACAATGTTACATTGTATCTTTCTATCCCCTATCTGATCAATGTTGAATATAACTAGTTGTATTATCTATCTGTCTTTGTGTTATCTGATGGTAATTCTCTGGGCATAGGAGAGGGAAGGCCGGTATTGTGAGTCATACTGACAGTTTGCTGGCAGGAGGAGTGAGCAGAGAGAAGATACCATTCAGTGGCGGGTCTATGACCAAGTTGTATTTCTTATTTGAGTGGAGAAAAATGACATCATTAATCAATTTATTCTTTCTGGCAGAGCTGCCGGAACCCCAGGACTGGCTGAGTAGAATGAAACAATTCTTCACAGGTATTGTATACCACACATATACAGTCCCCATGTGCTTGCTTTCAGTTCTGCTAATATAGGAATTCCGAGGACAGAAATATAAGTCAGTCCTCTCCGCTCCTCCCAGGACCTTCTGCTCTCTAGCTCCCTTGTCTCCTCCTCTCATGCTCATCTCCAGGACTTCTCCTGAGCCTCTCCCATCCTCTGGAACGCACTACCCCGATCTGTCCGGCTATCTCCTACTCTGTCCACTTTTAGGCGATCCCTGAAAACCCATCTCTTCAGGGTGGCCTCCAGCCAACAACCAAATCTTCTACTCCCCTTATCAGTTCATCCCTCACAGTCCCTACCTTTTTTATTTCACCAGCCCCTCCCTCTTAGATTGTAAGCTCCCAGGAGCTTCTCTAGCCCTCTTCTTTTGAATTGTACTGTTGGTGTATTGTCTCCCTACTAGGGATGAGCCGAACACCCCCCAGTTCTGTTCATGGCGAACTGACAAAAAGTTTGCGCGAACACGCAAACACTGTTAAAGTCTATGGGACCCGAACATGAAAAATCAAAAGTTTGTTGGCTTTGCTGACCTCTTATATCAGCAGGCAGGATACCTGCATGAGGCAAGCCATCACTCCGGAGCAGAGGCTGGTCGCTACCCTGCAGTACTTGGCGACGGGGAGAAGCCTGCAGGACCTCAACTTCTCGACAGGCATCTCCCCCCAGGCTCTGGGGATCATTATCCCAGAGATCTGTTCTGCCATCATCCAGGTCCTGCAGAAGGACTATATTAAGGTAAGATATTTATCCTTTAATATCACATTTTATTGTATTTAATGCTAATATATTGTATTTCTTTCCTCATTCCCTAATTACCATGATTGTAATATGTTGTGAATGTTCCCTTTGTCCTCATGCATGCTATAATTTTTATGTAACTTTTTTTGTCCTTCTTACATATTTGCCTTCACTTACCTCCCCAGCATGCTCTCCTGGGCCTATATTCACCTCGTGTAGTCACTTAACAATGTATTTTCTCAGCTCCATAGTAGTGCTTTACCCCAAACACCCCCTAAAATGTGTAAAATTGTGATGTGTGATTTAAATTCAGGCAGAGTGCCAGAGGCTTTTTTTTTGGGGTGACAAAATCTTTTGGAACCCTCCCTCCCCCAACTGCTAACTCAGCTGATACCAATCATCTATCTGCTGACTTTGCCAAACCCATACACACTATACCCACCTCTTTTGTGGTCAGATTTATGGATGAATTTCCCAAAGCATGTAGTGCAAGGGCCTGCCTGTATACTTTTAAATGTTAATGTTAAAGTTTTTGTATCCTATTATTATGTTGATAGGTAATAGCAGAATATAAAAATGTACTAAAATGTGTACAGTGTGTATTTATACCTTTGTATTATGACACTTCTTACCTGTCCAGTGGGCTGCCAATACTGTAAAGTAAAGAGGGGCTGGCCAAAGTGATCCACATTATTTAGGCATTCATCTCTCAATGAAGTGGGGGGGTTACCTGGCGAAAACATCTCCCCCCCCATAAATTTAAAAAATGGCCCATGAGAGGGGGGGGGGGATCTGATCGGTGGACCTTATACCTTTGCCTTTAAATAGTCCCTAAAAAAAAAAGTTATACTGATGTTGGCCAAGAATGTTTGTGTCTAATCTGCTTTCCATGTTTATGTGCAAAATGATTATTTTTTATTCTTGTTTCACTCCACAGTTTTCTTCCAACCCACAGGAATGACAGACTGTGGCCTCCCACTTTGCCCAGCTGTGGGATTTTCCTTATGCCCCGTACACACGGTCGGATTTTCCGATGGAAAATGTCCGATCGGAGCGTGTTGTCAGAAATTCCGACCGTGTGTGGGCTCCATCGGACATTTTCCATCGGATTTTCCGACACACAAAGTTGGAGAGCAGGAGATAAAATTTTCCGACAACAAAATACGATCGCGTCAATTCCGACCGTGTGTGGCCTGTTCCGACGCACAAAGTGCCACGCATGCTCAGAAGACATTCCGAGCTCGTTCTGGTAAACTTAGCGTTCGCAATGGATACAGCACTTTCGTCACACTGCAATGTTAAAAATGGTTTAATACAGCGCACTCTCTTCTTCTTTATAATGTGACAAGAATTAAGTAGTTTTGCTGCTCATATTCACACACACTTCTCACAAACTTATTTCGTTACTATTTATCGGGATTCCCTCAATATATTTTGATTTCTCACATCTGACAACATATTTTTGTATATTTTTTATTTATTTTTTGGCTTTAATGTAGAATCTTTTTTTGTGTTTCTATTTTTTTTTTTTTTTTTTGCGATTTTGATTTGTACTCCAGAAAATGTTTGTGTGTTTTTTGTGACAAGTTCCCACAACACCATTGATATGTTGTTCTATTTAATCTGTAGGAGATTGTTTGGTGTTGTTGTCCCTTGTTAATTTCACATTTTATGTTAGAAATGTACCTGAATCGTCACCAACAAACTGTCCTTTTTGGATGAAAACACACACAGGAGAGTAGAATTTACCCCAAAAATTTATTAAGGGGTCACAACTAAACAAAGAGGGAGGCAACGCTGGAGAAACTGCAGAGGTGGGTGAAGCCTTGGACCCCCAGGGCAGACATCAATTATTTAAAAGCAAAATTGGTGGCCTGAGGAGTCCATATCTAAGGGAGGGCAGTCTGGTCCAGAAGTCCCAGAGATCCGGAAAGCAGCAGATGACATCTGTGTCCCCAGGCTGTGGTCATACGAGAGACTGCATCTTCTGTCAGACCAGACTGAACCCAGGGTCATCACTCTTTGGTCTTCTTTCCACGCCTCCTTCCACACGGTGGCTGTGGTGGTGGAGTTGTGGCAGCAGGAGGAGGAGGAGAAGGAGGAGGAGGAGGAGGAGGATCGTCGATCTCAATGACATCCGTCTTGGGTGTTAGTTCCCCACTCAACCCCTTACATAGGACTTTATAAATCAGGTCCTCAGAGAGCTTGCGTTGACCCTCCTGCATGCCCTGCAATTTGGTGGCAGCCATGCAGGCAAAGGCCTCTTCAGGAGTGGGTAAGGCTTGGAGGGACGCAGAAGCCTCCTGGATCAGCCTGTACGCTGAATCCTGCATGGGACTCGGAGTGGCCTTCCTGGCCCTTTTGTATGGAAGACGGAGGGGAGGGACCTGAGACTCAGTCAGGCTGCGACTGGTCCCAGGCTTCTCTTGGCTGACACTTAGCCCCACCTCCTCCTGGCTGACACTAATCCCCGCCTCCTCCTGGCTGCCACTAATCCCCGCCTCCTCCTGACTGTCACATTCCACAACTTCCTCCTGGCTGAGGTCTTCCTGTGTATGAAAAAGGGACATCGTTTTAGTATTGTTTTCATCAATCACACACAATTTTCACCTCCTGACTGCTGCAAATTGAATGTTAACAAATATAACAGACTATCATTCTGAGCCCAGCATTTTGCATTCTTGTCCCAATTTTGGGTGCCCACTACTGTCTATTGATATGTAAAACACTTTTTTCAATCAGCAATTAGTGATCAATAATAACATCTAGTAAACATCATTTCTTTATTGACTAGAAATCTGTAGAAGAATGCTATACCTGACTCCAGCTGGGCTCCTCCACTTCTTCCTGGCTGGAAGGCCCAGGTTGGACATCGGAAGCCTCAGCTGGTATGGAAGGAAGCATGGAAGGAAGAGTAGAGAGGGATTCCCTGACTTCAGTGTGGTCTGACAGAAATCGTAGTCTCTCATAGTACCACAGGCTGGGGACATAAACGTCATCTGCTGCAGCTCCGGACCTCTGGGAATCTGTGACCTTCTTGCGCTCCCTAAGATATGTGCTCCTCAGGCCACCAATTATGGCTTTTAAATAGGGGATGGTTGCTGTGGGGACCACCGGCTTCACCAACTCCAGCAGTTTCTCCAGCGCTGCCTGCCTCTTCTGTTTGTGATTATAGTGGGGGTGTCTCACTTGCCACAGACAGGGCAGCTCCCTGTACTTGTCTATGAACAGGGGCAGGAAATTGTGGTCATTGAACCCATCCATTTTCTCTGCAAGACACAACACAAGACAAATCCTAATGTCAGGCCAAACTCTCCTAATCTTGTTACAATATAGGCTTCCATTTCGAAGCAGTATAGGCGTAAGTTTAGATCTTACCTTCGTTATCACGATCGGCGTCTCCGATGCTCCTTCCTCCACTCACAGATCGTACGTAAGACGCACGTGTGTTACGCTTTATACACACTGCGCATGCGTATAACTCTGCCCGCCCCTGACGTTCTTTCTAGTCTATTCCCCGCCCCTTTTCGTTCGGCGCAGTGGGGGAAGAGCACATGGCGGAGACACAGCAGGTGCGTGCTAATTGTAGCAACGAGGAGGAGGAGGGGGAGGAAAGGCCGGAGCCTGAAGGAGATTTAAGGACTCAAATATGTCCTTTGGGGAGATGTTGGAGATGGTGGACATCCTGAAGAAGGCCGACTATGATGGAAAGTATGGGCCTTACCCCAACCACAAGATAATAATAGGATACAAAAACTTTAAACAGTACCATTGTAAGTATACAGGCAGGCCCTTGCACTACATGCTTTGGGGAATTCATCCATAAATCTCACCAGTAAAGAGATGGGTATAGTGTGTATGGGTTTGGCAAAGTCAGCAGATAGATGATTGAGGATAGATAGAGAATTGGGATCAGCTGACTTAGCAGTTGGGGGTTGGGAGGGTTACTAAAAATTATTTGGGGACACCACAAAAAAAGCCTCTGGCACTCTGCCTGAATTTAAATAAAAAATTACATTTCCAAACATTTTAGGGGGTGTTTGGGGTAAAGCACTACTATGGAGCAGATAAAATACATTGTTAAGTGACTACATGAGGTGAATATAGGGCAGGAGACACCATGCTGGGGAGGTTAGTGAAGGGCAAATATGTATGAAGGACCTAAAATAATAATTACATAAAAATGCAGCATGCATGAGGACAAAGGGGACATTCACAGCATATTACAATCATGGTAATTAGGGAATGAGGAAAGAAATACAATATATTAGCAAACATTCAATACAATAAAATGTGATATAAAAGAATAAAAATCTTACCTTCATATACTCCTTCTGCAGGACCTGGATGATGGCAGAACAGGTCTCTGGGATAATGATCCCCAGAGCCTGGGGGGAGATGACTGTCGAGAACTTGAGGTCCTGCAGGCTTCTCCCTTTGGCCAAATACCGCAAGGTAGCGACCAGCCTCTGCTCCGGAGTGATGGCTTGCCTCATGCAGGTATCCTGCCTGCTGATATAGGGGGTCAGCAAAGCCAACAAACGGTAAAACACGGGGTCCGTCATCCTGAGAAAGTTCCTGAAATCATCAGGATTATTCTCACGGATCTCACGGAGCAAAGGCATATGACAGAACTGGTCACGCTGAAGCAACCAATTCTTGGTCCATGAACTCCTCCCCACCCTGTTCATGGACTGGACTTGTGTCAAGGTCAGGACCCCAACACCAAGCCCCCGCACAGCACAAACTCTATGAGGAGTACGCATATGAAACATGGCTAGAAAACGGTCGGCTGCTCAGAACGAAGTAACAGAATGCACTGAAGAACAGCAAGGCCTGTGAAGAGCGACCTGAAAAACAGCAACGAGCAGGCAAGATCACACAGAAAACTCCGATACTAACTTACTGCACGCACTGAAGAGCAGATACAAACCCACAAGCACAAACTGAACGGCAGAAAACGATCTGAAAGCCACGAGTCTGAAAAAGCGCGAATCGTCTCTCACCAAACTTTTACTAACCTGAGATTAGCAAAAGGAGCCCAAAGGGTGCCGCGCTTGGTTCTGAACCGGCCTTTTCTAGTCTCGTCGTACGTGGTGTACGTGACCGCGTGGTTGGCGATCGGAAATTCCGACAACTTTGTGCGACCGTGTGTAGGCAAAACAAGTTTGAGCCAACATCCGTCGGAAAAAATCTTAGGATTTTGTTGTCGGAATGTCCGAACAAAGTCCGACTGTGTGTACGCCCTATAACTGTGGAGGGGCAATTGATGGGAAACATGTCCACATCATCCCACCACCCAACTCGGGGTCATACTATTACAACTACAAGGGGTTCAATAGTACTGTGATGTTGGCGGTGGTGTTGGCTACTTAGGAGTTCCTGTATGTGGACGTGGGGAAGAATGGCCGGATGTCAGATGGTGGAGTCATCGCCCAGACGGAGTTCTATATGTGTCTCCAGAATGGCAACTTGGGCTTGCCACCTCCAGAAGACAATGTGGCATGTTTAAAACCAACAAGAAATACACAAATCTGGAACTTACAAAGTTCAACTTTGTTAGATGTTGAAGGCAATATCAGACATGAGTATTTATAAACTGTGTTTGATATTGCATTCAGATGGGGTGAAGTCACCCCTGGAAAAGCCAAATTTTGAAGATGCACACAAATTCCCGAATGTCAACATGTTCTAACTGCCATCACAGGGGATCAAGGGACGTGTTTTGGGGGTGCAACCCCTTCCCCTCAGCTACTTTATTATTGAGGAAGAGGTTGCACCCCCAAAATGCATACATTGATCTCCCGTGATGGCAGATAGCACATGTTGACACACTGTGTGCATCTTCAAAATTTGGCTTTTCGCGAATATGTCAAAAAATGAGAAAAACGTTTTCAGTAAAAAAAGCACAACTAAGTAAGGGATTTGGAGAGGTTTTAAACTCTCCCTAAAACATCAATGATGTTCTTCATTTTGTTTTGAACATCATTGATGTTTTTCTGGATGTTTTCCAAGTCCTGATTACACCCCATGATCTCCCCGATCAAGATCTGGGCACTTTTACTGGTGAAATGACCTTCATCCACAACATCCCGATCACCTAAAAATATAGAAACAAAAACACACCATGTATTATAAATATGCAGACATCCATCTCTTACCTGAGCCTGTGGTCGCAGACTCTCACCTGTTGTGGTGACAATTTCCACTACGTCTCCTTCCTCCTCCTCCTGTTGGCTTTGGGGGATTTCCACTTCCTCTGTTGTCTCCTCGGATGAGTGGTGTCCTCCAAGTCTTTTCTCTCCTATGTAAAAAAAAATAGGTATACTTAGCACACAGATATTTTATGGCAGAAATAGGAATATGAGACATTGATTGGAAGTGGGGTACAATTATCTGTTTTGGCAGAGTTCCAAGATGAAGAAATATTTTTGTCCTTTGTCAAGCTTAAATACTTACCTGTTTTGTACAAGCTTCACAGATGGAGACACCCCTATAGTATACACTGGAGCACCTGTGTGGGAACCCCTAAAAAAAGGGTGTTCTTTTGTCCCACACTAGTGCTCCAGCGTCCAGATGTGTAAACAGCTGCAGAGTGTCCTCTCCTTACACAGAATCTAGTATGCATTTCATTCTAGTCCCAAACCCATCTAGACACCAACATTTATTTAACAGAAGTATGCCTGAAAAAATGTATTGAACTGCATCTGGAAAAAACATGGTGTTTTCTAGGCCGAACGAACAATGTTTCATATGAACGAATAATGTGCCCATGAACATGAAAGTTGCCATTTTAAACTGTACAACAATTAAGAAAAGCACATGGAGCAGCACGAACGTAATAAAAATAAAGAATAGGAACACAGCACAACTACTTACTTTTCTGAAGCACTCTCCTGATCCTTCTTCCTGAGTTGATCCTTGGATCGCCGTACCCCAAAATTACGGTGCAGACTCTTCACAACTTTCACCATGATCTTGGCCTTTCTGACATTGGGGTTGGGGTAAGGTCCATACTTCCCATCATAGTCAGCCCTCTTCAGGATGTCCACCATCTCCACCATCTCCCCAAAGGACATATTTGAGGCCTTAAATCGTCTCCTCTGAGATCGGGACATTTCTGGCTCCGGGCTTTCCTCCTCCTCATTGCTGTAATTAGCACGCACCTGTTGTGTCTCCGCCATGTGCTCTTCCCCACTGCGCCGAACAAGAAGGGGCAGGGAATAGATTATAAAGAACGTCAGGGGCGGGCGGAGTTTCACGCATGCGCAGTGTACGTAAAGCGTAACACGCGTGCGTAGTACGTGCGATCTGTGAGCAGAGGAAGGAGTATCGGAGGTGCAGATCGTGATAACGAAGGTAAGATTTAAACTTGGGCCTATACTGCTTCTAGATTGAGGCCTATATTGTGACAAGATTAGGAGACTTTAGCCTGACATTAGGGTTTGTCTTGTGTTGTGTCTTGCAGAGAAAATGGATATCTTGAAGGATCAGGACTTTATCCCCATATTCATTGATATGTTCAGGGAGCTGCCCTGTCTGTGGCAGGTAAACCACCCACATTATAAGAACCAAACAAAGAGGAAGGCAGCGCTGGATAATTTGCTGCAATTTGTGAAGCCGGTGATCCCCACGGCAGACATCCCCTATCTGAAGGCCCTAATTGGTGGCATGAGGAGCACTTATCTAAGGGAGTGCAAGAAGGTCCAGGATTCCCAGAGATCAGGAGCTGCAGATGACATTTATGTACCCAGGCTGTGGTACTTTGACAGACTGCATTTTCTGGCAGGTCAGACTGAACCCAGGCCAGCACTCTCCACTCTTCCTTTCACGCTTCCTTCCCCCCCAGCTGAGGCTTCTGACGTCTAACCTGGGCCTTCCACGCAGCAACATGTAGAGGAGCCCAGCTTGAGTCAGGTATAGCATTCTTCTAAATATTTCTGGTTGTCCAATTAATGATGTTAAATATATGTTAGTTTGGAGTACTAATTTATGATTGTGATTTATGAACCAAAAACTAAAACCATGTTCCTTTTTCATACACAGGGAAGTCTCGGCCAGGAGGTGGCCCGATACTCAGGTCCCTCCCCTCCGCCTTTAAAGAAAAAGTGGCAGGAAGAGGAGTAACCTGGAGGAGGCTGCAATTGGCCTATTTTGGAAGGTTACTGAGGCCCTCAAAACACCCCACAGTGTGGAAGAGGATTTTGCTGACCTAACAGCATGCAAAATGCTGCAAATGGAGGAGGGCCAATGCCTCTTATGTGAGTTTGTCATTTTAGAAGCTCTACATAAGGGGTAGAGGGGCCAACTCACATGCGAAAGCCACATTTGTGAGCTCACCCATGGTCCTCCTCCTCCAGGTCCTCCTCCTCCTCCAGGTCCTACTCCTCCTCCTGCCACACCTCCAACACCAGAGCCACAGCCTGGAAGGAAGCATGTAAGGAAGACCAGAGAGTGATGGCCTGGGTTCATTCTGGTCTGGCAAAAGATGCAGGCTCTTGTATGACCACAGCCTGGGAACATAGATTTCATCTGCACCTGTTCATGTGCTCTTGGAATTCTGGACCAGACTGTACTCCCTTATATATGGACTCCTCAGGCCACCAATTTTGCAGTAAAATAATTGATGTGTGCCCTGGGGGTCAAAGGCTTCGCCGATTTCTGCAGTTTCTCCAGCGTTGCCTCCCCTTTGTTTGGTTATGAGCCCTTAATAAAGGAATTTTTGTTTCAATTATACTTGCCTATGTGTGTTTTCCTTATAAAAGGACAGTTTGTTTGTGAGGAGGCAGGTATATTTCCAAACTACAATGTGAAATTAACAAGAGACACCAACACCAACCAATCTCCGTGAGATTAAATAATACAAGATGATAATCGTGTTGTGGTAACTTGACACACAAAACACAACCAAAACTATTCTGTAGTTAAAAAAAAAAAAACAAGATCAGGCTTGAAAAAAATATAAACAAAAAAAAAATGAAAATTTTTTAGTCAGATGTGACAAATCAAAATATATTGATGAAATCACGATAAATAATAAAGAAAGAAGTTTGTGAGAACTCTGTGTGAATATGAGCAGCAAAACAACTTCATTCTTCTAGCATTATAAAGAAGAAGAGAGTGCGGTGCATTAAACAATTTAAAACATTGCAGTGTGACGAAAGTGCTATATCCTTTCCGAACTCTAATATTACCAGACCGAGCAGTTCCATCTCGGAATTTATTCTGAGCATGCGTGGCACTTTGTGCGTCGAAATTGTCCACACACGGTCGGAATTGATGCGATCGGATTTTGTTGTCGGAAAATTGTATAGCCTGCTCTTAAACTTTGTGTGTAGGAAAATCCGATGGAAAAAGTCCAATGGAGCCCACACATGGTTGGATTTTCCGACAACAAGCTCCGATCGCACATTTTCTGTCGGAAAATCCGACCGTGTGTACAGGGCATTACTCTTGGTGGGCACAGGAACAGGCCCTGCTGTGAAATATTATATCAAGAATTGTAAATACATGCCACTGTTAAACAGGGACAGAAAAATTGGGCCTTTGGTGGTGGTGTGCGACAACACTGTAAGCCCTCACAGTTACTCTTGGTGGGCGCAGGAACGGGCCCTGCTGTGAAATATTAGATTAAAAATTGTAATTACATGCCCCTGTTAAACAGGTGTAGAAAAATTTGGTCTTAGGCAGTGGTTGTGGTGCCACAACACTGTAACCCCTCACAGATTCACTTGTTGAATGCAGGAACGAGCCCTGCTGTAAAATATTAGATCAAAAATTGGGCCTTAGGCGGTGGTGGTGGTGGCACAACACTGTAAAGCCTCACAGATACTCTTGTTGAGCACAGGAACAGGCCCTGCTGTGAAATATTAGATCAAAAATTGTAATTACGCGCCCCTTTTAAACAGGGGCAAAAAAATTGGGCCTTAGGCAGTGGTGGTGGTGCCACAACACTGTAACCCCTCACAGATTCTTTTGTTGAGCGCAGGAACAAGCGCTGCTGTGAAATATTAGAGAAAAAATTGTAATTACATGCCCCTCTTAATCAGGGGCAGAAAAATTGGGCCTTAGGCGATAGTGGTGGCACAACACTGTAAAGCCTTACAGATACTCTTGTTGAGCACAGAACAGGCCCTGCTGTGAAATATTAGATCAAAAATTGTAATTACGCGCCCCTTTTAAACAGGGGCAGAAAAATTGGGCCTTAGGCAGTGGTAGTGCCACAACACTGCAACCCCTCACAGATTATCTTGTTGAATGCAGGAACGAGCCCTGCTGTGAAATATTAGAGCAAAAATTGTAATTACATGCCCCTGTTAAACAGGGGCAAAAAAATTGGTCCTTAGGCGGTGGTGGTGGTGGCACAACACTGTAAAGCCTCACAGATACTCTTGTTGAGCACAGGAATGGGGCCTGCTGTGAAATATTTGATCAAAAAATGTAATTACACGCCCCTGTTAAACATGGGCAGAAAAATTGGGCCTTAGGCAGTGGTGGTGGTGCCCTGAACCAAAAATATTCTTAGAAGCTATCATCATGAAGATTGAGGAGGAATAAGATAGTCACTGAGCATAGGCAGTCTCCAAGGGATCCCACATCCATAGAAAAATCAATCGGTTACATCAGCATCAGGTGCTTGGTAGCTGGTGATCCAAAGACTGATTTTTTTTTCTGAATGTGAGCCGATCAACAGAGTCTGTGGACAGGCGCACTCTGTGATCAGTTTCAAAGCCTCCAGCAGCACTGAATGTGCGTTCAGAAAGTACGCTGGATGCAGGCCAGTAGCCCAATTGCATATTGAGCAAGCTCTGCCCAGTGGAATAGGGATGAGCCAAACACCCCCCCGGTTCGGTTCGCACCAGAACCTGCGAACGGACCGAAAATTCTCACGAACGTTAGAACCCCATTGACGTCTATGGGACTCGAACGTTCGAAATCAAAAGTGCTCATTTTAAAGGCTAATTTGCATGGTATTGTCCTAAAAAGGGTTTGGGGACCCGGGTCCTGCCCCAGGGGACATGTATCAATGCAAAAAAAACTTTTAAAAACGGCCGTTTTTTCAGAAGCAGTGATTTTAACCACTTCAATACAGGGCACTTAGACACCTTCCTGCCCAGACCATTTTTCAGCTTTCAGCGCTGTTGCAGTTTGAATGACAATTGCGCGGTCATGCTACACTGTGCCCAAACTAAATTTTTATCATTTTGTTCCCAGAAATAGAGCTTTCTTTTGGTGGTATTTGTTCACCTCTGCGGTTTTTATTTTTTGCTAAACAAATAAAAAAAGACCAAAAATTTTGAAAAAAATAAAAGTTTTGCTTTTGTTTCTGTTAAAAAAAATTGTAAATAAGTAAGTTTTCTCTTTCACTGATGGGCACTGATAAGGCAGCACTGACAGGCACTGATACGGCGGCACCGATGAGGTGGCACCAATGAGCGGACACTGACGGGCACTGACGATGGGCACTGATATGCGGCACTGATGGGCACTGGTAGGCGGCACTGATGGGTGGCACTCATATGCAGCACTGATGGGCATTGATAGGCGGCACTGATGGGCACTGATGGGTGGCACTGGGTGGCACTGGTTGGCACGGATGGGCACTGATAGGCGACACTGATGGGCAATGAAAGGCGGCACTGCTGGGCACTGATAGGGTGGCGCTGATAGGTGGCACTGATAGGCGGCACTGCTGGGCACTGCTGGGCACTGATAGGCGGCACTGCTGGGCACTGATGGGCACTGATACGTGGCACTGATGGGCACTGATACGCGGTACTGATACTAGGCACTGATGGGCATCCCTGGTGGCACTGGCAGTGGTAGGCATTGAAGTGGGCACCGACTGGCAGCCACCTGGGCACAGATTGGCAGCTGCCTGGGCACAAAGTGGCATTTCCCTGGTGGTCTAGGGGCATACCTGGTGGTCTAGTGTGGATGGCTTCCCTGGTGGTCCTGGGCAGCTTCCCTGGTGGTCCTGGGTAGGATCCGAGGGGGGCTGTGCTGATAAACAATCAGCACAGACCCCCCCGGTCAGGAGAGCAGCCGATCGGCTCTCCTCTACTCGCGTCTGTCAGACGCGAGTGAGGAAAAGCCGATCACCGGCTCTTCCTAGTTACATCGTGATCAGCCGTGATTGAACACGGCTGATCATGTGGTGAAGAGTCTCCGACGGAGACTCTTTACCTAGATCGGTGTTGCAGGGTGTCAGACTGACACCCCGCAACAACGATCGCCGCGATGCGCGCCCCCGGGGGCGCGCATCGGCTCGATATTCCTGATCACGTCATATGACGTCCGATCAGGAATATCAAACCACTTTGCCACCGTCATTCTGTAATAGGGCAGGCGGCAAGTGGTTAATGATGCTTAAAGTAAAAAAAAAGTGAAATATTCCTTTAAATATCGTACCTGGGGGGTGTCTATAGTATGTCTGTAAAATGGCGCATGTTTCCCGTGTTTAGAACAGTCCCTGCACAAAATGGCATTTTTAAAGGAAAAAATCTCATTTAAAACTGCTTGCAGGTTTAAAGTAATGTCGGGTTCTGGCAATATGGATGAAAATCAGTGAGACAAACGGCATGGGTACCCCCCAGTCCATTACCAGGCCTATTGGGTCTTGTATGGATATTAAGGGGAACCCCGCACCCAAATTAAAATAAGGAAAGGTGTGGGGCCACCAGGCCCTATATACTCTGAACAGCAGTATACAGGCGGTGCAAACAAGACAGGGACTGTAGGTTTGTTGTTAAGTAGAATCTGTTTGTAATTTTGAATGGGTACATTTTTAACGTGTTTAGCTCCAGCCAAAAAATCTTTTTTAAGCTTTTTGGAAAACATAGGGAAGGGTTATCACCCCTGTGACATTTGTTTTGCTGTCTGTCCTCCTCTTCAGAAGATTGAACCTCACTTTTTGTCCCAATGACAAATGTTTTTTGAAAATTTGCGTTTTTTTGTGGAACAAGGATTGGAAAGCATCAGTGTAAAGGAGAAATGTTTTTCCCATATTAACTCTTACAGGAGAGAATTTCCCTTCCTAGGGGTAGATTTCATCTCACTTCCTGTTGTCTCCTTCCGTTTGCAAGTAGGAGTCGTTTGTAAGTTAGATGTTTGAAAGTAGGGGCCTGCTCTATATACTTAGCAGAAATTTGGGCCTTAGGTGTTGTTGTGGCCACAACACTGTAAGCCCTCACAGGGCCCTGCTGTGAAATATTAGATCAAGAATTGTAATTACATGCCCCTGTTGAACAGGGGCAGAAAAATTGGGCCTTTGGTGGTGGTGGTGGTGCTGGTGCCACAACACTGTAAGTCCTCACTCGCTCTTGGTGGGCACAGAAATGGGCCCTGCTGTGAAATATTAGATCAAGAATTGTAATTACATGCCCCTGTTGAACAAGGGCAGAAAAATTGGGCCTTTGGTGGTGGTGGTGGTGCTGGTGCCACAACACTGTAAGTCCTCACAGACACTCTAGTTGGAACGCAGGAACGAGCCCTGCTGCAAAGTATTGCATCAAAAATTGTAATTACACGCCCCTGTTAAACAGGGGCTGAAAAATTGGGCCTTAGGCACTGGTGCTGGTGCCACAACACTGCAACCCCTTACAGATACTCTAGTTGGAATGCAGAAACGAGCCCTGCTGCAAAGTATTGCATCAAAAATTGTAATTACACGCCCCTGTTAAACAGGGGCTGAAAAATTGGGCCTTAGGCACTGGTGCTGGTGCCACAACACTGCAACCCCTCACAGATACTTTAGTTGGAACGCAGAAACGAGCCCTGCTGCAAAGTATTGCATCAAAAATTGTAATTACACGCCCCTGTTAAACAGGGGCTGAAAAATTGGGCCTTAGGCACTGGTGCTGGTGCCACAACACTGCAACCCCTCACAGATACTCTAGTTGGAACCGGGAAACGAGCCCTGCTGCAAAGTATTGCATCAAAAATTGTAATTACACGCCCCTGTTAAACAGGGGCTGAAAAATTGGGCCTTAGGCACTGGTGGTGACGCCCAGAACCAAAAATGTTCTTACAAGCTATCAGCGTGATCATTGAGGAGAAAGAGGATAATTACTCAGGGATAGTCACTCAGCATCAGCATAGGCAGTCTTTGAAGGGATCTGAGATTTCAAAAAAAATTATTCGGTTACATCAGCATCAGGTGCTTGGAAGCTGGTGGTGATCCAAGACTGATTCATTTTTATGAAGGTCAGCCGATCGACCGAGTCGGTGGACAGACGCATCCTGTGATCGGTTACAAAGCCTCCAGCAGCACTGAATGTGCGTTCTGAAAGAACGCTGGATGCAGGACAGGCCAGTAGCTCGATTGCATACTGTGCAAGCTCTGGCCAGTGATCCATCCTCAAGACCCAGTAACCCAGAGGATTTTCGGTGGGAAAGGTGTCCAAGTCAGATCTTGCCCCTAGGTATTCCTGCACCATGTAAAACAGACGCTGGCGATGGTTGCTGGAACCAATCATACCTTGGAGCTGCGGACCAAAAAATTGTCTCAACGCATCGGTCAGACGGCCACCTTCTCTACCGCTCCTTCTTTGACTGACCGAAGCCTCAGCAACACGTTGTCCAGAAACAGGAGTTTGTAACCTCCCAGTCTCTGGGAACGCATTGCACAGACCTTTCTGCAAGGCCTCCCAAAGATGTTTCATCCTCTGCTACCTCTGCGATGGCAAGATAAGGTCCACAACCTTACCCTTGTAACGTGGATCAAGGAGGGTTGCCAGCCAGTATTGGTCCTTCTCCTTGATACCACGAATACGAGGATCCTTACGCAGGCTTTGCAGGATCAGGGAGGCCATGCAGCGTAGGTTTGCTGAGGCATTCGGTCCGGAGTCCTCTGGGTCACTAAGGACGACATGGTCCGCAGCCACCTCCTCCCAGCCACGTACAAGTCCATGTGTTTCTTGGGACTGATCCCTTAAAGACTGCTGCTGATGCTGAGTGCCAGGCTCCACCTCCATACTGACACAATCTTCCTCCTCCTCCTCCTCGTCCTCTTCCTGTGTGATCGGCGGGCACGCAGGAACACTGTCTGGATAAAGGGGGCCTTGAGAGCTAAGGAAGTCCTCCTCTTCCTGCCTCTGTTCTGCCTCAAGTGCCCTGTCCATTATTCCATGCAGCGTGTGCTCCAACAGGTGGACAAGGGGGACAGTGTCACTGATGCATGCACTGTCACTGCTCACCATCCTCATGGCCTCCTCAAATGGTGACAGGACAGTGCATGCATCCCTGATCATGGCTCACTGGCGTGGGGAAAAAAAAACAAGCTCCCCTGACCCTGTCCTGGTGCCATAGTCGCACAGGTACTCATTGATGGTCCTCTGCTGCGTGTGCAGCTGCTGCAGCATGACCAACGTTGAGTTCCACCTGGTGGGCATGTCACAGATTAGGCGGTTCTTGGGCAGGTTAAACTCCTTTTGGAGGTCCGCCAGCTGAGCACTGGCATTATATGACCGGGGGAAATGCCTCAGGACATCCTGTAAGCCCGGGTACCTGCCCAAGAACCGCTGCACCAACAAGTTAAGGACGTGAGCCAAACAGGGCACATGGGTCATTTGTTCCTGTCGGAGGGCAGAGAGGAGGTTGGTGCCATTGTTGCAAACCACCATTCCTGCCCTAAGTTGGCATGGCATCAACCACCTCTGAACCTCCCCCTGCAGAGCTGACAGAACCTCTGCCCCAGTGTGGCTCCTGTCCCCCAAGCACACCAGCTCAAGCACCGCATGGCATCTTTTGGCCTGCGTACTTGCGTAGCCCCTTGAATGACTACGGAGCACCGCTGGTTCCAAGGAAAAAGCACAGGAAGAGGCCATGGAGGAAGAAGAAAAGGAGGGTGTGGAGGAGAGAGGTGTGTCACAATCATTAGTAGTGGCATTTTGGAGGCGTGGTGGCGGAACAACCTCCAACACTACTGCACCTTGTCCTGCATCCTTCCCAGCTGCCAGCAGAGTCACCCAATGCGCCGTGAAACTTAGGTAACGTCCCTCTCCATGCCTGCTGGACCATGAGTCAGCGGTAATATGCACCTTACCGCTGACCGCCCTGTCCAGCGAGGCATGGACATTGCCTTCCACATGCTGGTAGAGAGCCGGAATCGCCTTCCATGAGAAAAAGTGGCGTTTGGGTACCTGCCACTGAGGAACCACACATTCCACAAACTCACGGAAGGGGGCAGAGTCTACCAACTGAAAAGGCAGCAGTTGAAGTGCTAGCAATTTTGCCAAGCTGGGCATGTGGATGGCTGGGAGCAAACTTCTTTCGGCGGTGCAGCAGCTGGGGCAGGGAAATTTGCCTGGTGTACCAAAAGCAGATTGCCGACAAGTACTTAGCTGTGACACACCTAATTCTACACCTTCATTCCTCTCAGTGCAGGTCTCAGAGAGGACTGAAGGTATAGTGGGGTTGGAGATCTCAGCTGATGAGGAGCAAGGAGAGGTCCTCTTTGTTCTTTGGTGTGGGTCTTTTAGATACGCTTGCCAACTAACTGCATGGCAGATCAACATATGTCTGGTTAAGCATGTGGTACCCAAGCGGGAGATGTTTTGGCCACGCGAGATACGCTTGAGACATATGTTGCAAATAGCAGCGGTGCGATCTGATGCACTCGTCTCAAAAAAGGCCCACACCAAAGAACTTTTTGAATAACGCGCAGAGACTGCAGCGCCCTGCACATGTGGAGCTTTGGGGTGTGATGCAGTCAATGTGCTGCCCTTAGGCTGGCCCCTGGAGGGCATCCTGCCTCGTTGGTGATGTGCCGCCTCCTCCTCCTCTCTCCTATCAGGCACCCACGTTGAGTCAGTGACCTCATCATCCCCTCCCTCCTCATCACTGGAGCAAACCTGGCAGTATGCTGCAGCAGGGGGAGCATGACTGCCAGATTGCTGTCCTTCTTGGGCACCCCCTCTGTCCGTGCTCATGTTACTGCCTTCATCAAGCTCAGTATCATCATCAGAGCCTTCCAAACGCTGGGCATCCTCCTGGAGCATGTACCCAACACTGTGGTCAAACAGTTCGAGGGACTCCTCAGGAGGACATGGTGGGGCTAGGAAAGGAGTCACTGATGACATTGAGCCGAGGGAAGAGGCCGCTGCTTTGCCAGGCAAAGTACCCTGAGCATGGGTGAGAGAGGATGAGGAGGATGAGGACGGCTTGGTTATCCACTCAACCAAGTCTTCCGCATGTTGTGGCTCAACACGGCCAGCTGCCGAAAAAAAGGCCAAGCGTGTCCCATGGCCACGTGCTGATGAGGATGCACCGTCTCCACGACCAGCACTAGACACAGAGCCTGCTTGCCCTCTCTTATTGGCTTGTGACTGTCTGCCTCTCCTTCTTGGCCTTCCAGACATACTAATGGCCTGTAGCTGCACTAAGCTGGGAAATATATATATATATATATATGTACTGATACTGCAGCTAGCAAAATCAACTGCCTGCCTGTAGTATGAGAACACCACCAACCTTCTACAGGTAGTTTTAGCTGAACACTGTGCAGAGCTCGCAAAAAAATAACTTGCAGCTTTTTTAGTTGCCTGCGGTAGTGATAGGATCAGGAAAACACCACCAACCTTCTACAGGTAGCTTTAGCTGAACACTGTGCAGAGCTCGCAAAAAAATAACTTGTAGGTTTAGCTGAACACTGTGAGGAGGACGCACCACACTAACATGTAGTTTTAGCTGAACACTGTGAGCAGGACGCACTGCACTAACTTTTAGCTTTAGATGAACACTGTGCAGAGGTCTCACTACACTAACTTGTAGGTTTAGCTGAACACTGTGAGGACGCACCACACTAACTTGTAGTTTTAGCTGAACACTGTGAGCAGGACGCACTGCACTAACTTGTAGCTTTAGATGAACACTGTGAGGAGGACGCACCACACTAACTTGTAGTTTTAGCTGAACACTGTGAGCAGGATGCACTACACTAACTTGTAGTTTTAGCTGAACACTGTGCAGAGGTCTCACTTCACTAACTTGTAGTTTTAGCTGAACACTGTGAGCAGGACGCACTACACTAACTTGTAGTTTTAGCTGAACACTGTGCAGAGGTCTCACTACACTAACTTGTAGTTTTAGCTGAACACTGTGAGCAGGACGCACTGCACTAACTTGTAGCTTTAGATGAACACTGTGGGACCACTGGGACCAATCCACACACTGCCTCAGCATATACATTTACATTAGTAAATAATGGCTTCAGCTTGGTCTCCTACCAATAGGAGAACCCCCCCTATTATGTTTCGCCCAGAAGGGTACTAATTGTTGAGGCCTTTACTGGGTGAAACATGTTAGAGTGGGTTCTCCCATGGGTAGGAGACCAAGCTGAAGCTCACTATATGTTGAGGCAATGTGCAGATGGGTGGCATTTAGTTGAAGTCCTCGATGTGTCTGAAGAACCTTATTCAACTCAATCAGCACCTGCAAACATTGTGGCATTGTAAAACTCTGACATTCACAGACATGACTAGGCATGATGAGAACTGTAGTTCCTACAGTTCCTACAGACCTAGAGTGAGATGATGTCATCAGGATTTACATGATTGTGTCATCTCTAAACCAGAATCTCAGTCCAGGGGGTAGATAGTGACCTTGGATGATGCCTAAAAGAAGATGTCACCATCTTTCTAGAGAGAAAAGTAGATAAAGTCATCAGCAGGGGTAGTAATGTGACCTCTGTGAAAGGGAATTAGATGTCCCAATTTAGTCAACAGAAAAAAACAGCTGGCAACTCCATGAACCTCAAACTTTTTTATTATGCCATCCCAGTGAGTAGAAGGACCTTAATCGCTGAGGCCTTTACTGGGTGAAACATGTTAGAGGGGGTTTCAAGCTGAAGCTCACTATATGTTGAGGCAATGTGCAGATGGATGCCATTTGGTTGAAATACTCAATGTGTCTGAAGAACCAACCCGATCATCACCTGCAAACATTGTGTCCAGTCAGCTGGGATAACAGATGGGGCATCTCAAACAGAAGCAATGCATCGCTCAGAGCAGTGGAGCCATGGTATGTAGCTGGAAGCTGTATTCCGAGTGCCCAAGCTGTTGTATCCTCCGATCCACCAAAAGACAATATAGTCAACAGAAAAAAAAAACAGCTGGCAAGAACCTTAAACATCTTTTTTATGACATCCCAGGGAGTAGACAGACAGTGTCAGATGCGTTTCGGCTATAGTTGTGCTGTGAACAAGGCTTATCGCTGAAATGCATCTGCCACTGTTGTGTACTCCCTGGGATAGCATAATAAAGAAGTTTAAGGTTCATGGAGTTGCCAGCTGTTTTTTTTTCTGTTGACTAGATTTGGACATCTGTTCCCTTTCACAGACTTTATCTACTTTTCTCTCTAGAAGGATGGTGACATCTTCTTTCAGGCATCATCCAAGGTCACCATCTACCCCCTGTACTAAGATTCTTGTTCAGAGATGACACAATCATGTAAATCGTGATGAAATCATCTCACTCTAGGCACAGTAATTAAACTGAAGCTCAGGGGAAGGGGGGGCTTCCTGATGGAAAAAAAAAGGTGGAGCGTTGATTGGAAAAATTATACTGATGTTGCCAGAGATGTATTCATGCAGATGTGTAAAGATACTGACAGGTCCACTTTAAGAGACTCTGCCTCCTTCCAAAGTGCTTGCAGCAGCTGTTCTTTTCTCAGATTGAGTGAAGTTATCCTCTCTCTCTAAGGAAAGAGCAGCCTGTCTTTTTGTTGGAGTAGGTCAGTCAGAAGTAGGGATCAGATGAATATAGCTGGGTTTGGTTTGGGAGGGGTTCAGGGAGCTTACTGATGATCTGGTGCCAAATTCCCACATCTGAACCCCATTAAAGTCAATGGGAGTCATGGGAGGCTGGGTACTGCCATGGGGGATATGCACCAAGCAAGCAAGAAAAAAAATGTTTGGTGGGAGCAGCAATTTTAATAATGGTTAAAGTAAAACATTAAAATGTAAAATTCCTTTAACCACTTCAATACCGGGCACTTCCCCCCCTTCCTGCCCAGGACAATTTTCAACTTTCAACGCTGTCGCACTCTGAATGACAATTGTGCTGTTACACTGTACCCAAACTAAATATTTATCATTTTCTTCCCACAAATAAAGCTTTCTTTTGGTGGTATTTGATCACCTCTGCAGTTTTTATTTTTTGCAAACAAACTACAAAATATCAAAATGTTTGAAATTTTTTTTTCTTTGTTTCTGTTATAAAATTTTGTTTTCTCCTTTACTGATGGGCACTTATGAGGGGGCACTGATGAGGAGGCACTGATATGTAGAATTGATGGGCTCTGATAGGCGGCACTGACAGGCGGCACTGATGGGCACCAACAGGCAGCACTGATGGGCACTGACAGGCGGCACTGATTGGTACTGATAGGCAGCACTGATTGGCACTGACAAGTGGCATTGATGGACACTAATAGATGGCACTGATGGGCAGCACTGATTGGGCAGGTACTGACAGGTATTAATGCTGGGCACTGATTGGCACTGTGATGGACACTGATTGGCACTATGGTGCGCACTGACGTGCACTGTGGTGGGCACTGATTGGCACTTTATTGGGCACTGACAGGAGTTAATCATGGCGCACTGACTGGCAGCTGCTGGGCACTGATTGGCAGCTGATGGGTACATTTGATAGGGGCTGTGCTGATAATCAATGTGCTGATTATCAACACAGACCCCCCTCTGACAGGGAGAGCCGCCAATCGGCTCTCCCTGTCAGTGCGAACCGAGGAATGCCGTTTGCCGGCACTTACTAGTTCACGCGATTATCAGCTGTGATTGGTCACAGCTGATCACATAGTAAGAAGTCTGCGTCAGAGGCTTCTTACCAAGATCGGAGATGCGGTGTGTCAGAACGACACACTGTACTCGCGATCATCGTGCTGCGCACCCGCATGGGGGCATACCGGCATGTTATCCTGCTGGACGTCATATGACGCCCAGTCAGGATAACAGAACCACTTCCTGGCCGTCAATCTGCTATAGGCCGGGCGGGAAGTTGTTAAATAACATGTCTGGGGATTCCCTGGCCCTCCCTGTGAGGTGGCACATCTGTACGATGTATACAATCTACTACAGCAACACCGACATTTACAAAGAAAAAATGTTGTTACATTTCTGGCAAATTACAGTTTCCACACCCTTATCTTGATGGGGGTCTGGTATGATGATGAGGGTCTGGTATGATGATGAGGGTCTGGTATGATGATGGGGGTCTGGTATGATGATGAGGGTCTGGTATGAATTTCAAGGGGGACTCCAAGCAAAAACAAAATCCAAAGCAGACCCTTAAATAACAATGCAGCCTGGCAGGCCAGAAAAGTAGGGGGTCAATCATGTACTTCCAACCTGCTTCCCGAACCATACCAGGCCACATGCCCTCAATATAGGGAAGGTACCATTCCAGTGGTGTTTCCCATAGCAAAGCACCTTGTCCCCATGATGATGAATACAAGAGCCTCCTCCCCACAACCCTGGCCCAGTCTGTGGATGGGGGGCTTATAAGAATCTGCTAATTACAGTTCCCAGCCTCTTACTTTTGATTGTAAACAAATGGCTGGGGATTCCCTTCATTCACACCAGACCATTACCCTATATGAGGGTCTTGTAAAATCACATATAGACCCTTATTTTGATGGGGGTCTGGCATGATGATGGGGGTCTGGCATGATGATGGGGGGTCAGGCATGATGATGGGGCGTCTGGTATGATGATGGGGGTCTAGTATGGTGATGAGGGTATGATATGATGATGGGGGTCTGGTATGATGATGGGGGTCTGGTATGATGATGAGGGTCTGGTATGATGATGGGGGTCTGGTATGATGATGAGGGTCTGGTATGATGATGAGGGTCTGGTATGAATTTCAAGGGGGACTCCAAGCAAAAACAAAATCCATAGCAGACCCTTATACAACAATGTAGCCTGGCAGGCCAAAAAAGTAGGGGGTCAATCATGTACTTCCACCCCGCTTCCTGAACCATACCAAGCCACATGCCCTCAATATAGGGAGGGTACCATTCCAGTGGTGATCCCATAGCAAAGCACCTTGTCCCCATATTGATAAATACAAGTGCCTCCTCCTCAAAACCCTGGCCCAATCTGTAGGTGGGGGGGCTTATCAGAATCTGGAAGTCCCTTTAACAATAAAGGGGCCCCTAAATACCAGCCCCTCCACATAAAAGAGAAAAGGGTACACAGTGTCCCTACACAGTCACAAAACATGTGTAAATAAAAACACACCTTTTGACAAGTGTTTTATTTTTAAAAAAAATGTCCCATTATGAAATTTCATTGTCACTCACATCATCCAGGGACAACCATGATGAACATTGCTCGCCAACTTGCTAAAAGAAAAAACCCGCCAACTGATGGGCTTGTCTTATCCCATCGCTACACTCGCAACAAATGACAGCTCTGGTCCTGTCCACAAATGTAAACAATAGGGTGGGGTATTCCCAAAATATGGCCAAGTGGCTATATCTGGGAAATGATGTCATCTACTGTTGCTGTTGACATGACCATATTTGGTCAGTGATGTCAGTGCTATCCTCGCCCCTTTGTTTACATGGCTGGAAATTCCTGGCCAGCAAGTGAATGAGGCCCAATTATGTCACTGACTGCTAAAGACATGGCTGGTGCCTGCTGCTTCAATGACACAATGACATTTGTCTCCTGCCCAGGCAGATAAAAGGCCGGATCAGCAAAGAGCTCTCTGAGATAGATGTTCTGTCCTATTCTATGATTTGTGGCTTTAAGAGAAAAGGAAAGATGGCTTACAAAATGTTAGTAAATCTTGTTGATCTGGTAAAATTACTTTCAGGGGAACTACAGACCAACGTGTGGAGGAGCTGTGTAAACTCTGCTTTGTTTTAATTCTTTTAAGATAAGGAAACCAGTGATCCTAGGAACGATGAGGAGGAGGATAGTTATGATGATGATCATGCTGATGATGATGATGATGATGATGATGATGAAAACAATAGGTGAGAAGCTGTGGATATCTCACTATTTTTTTTTCCATTAATTTTTCCTAGGTGGCAAAAATAAATAAAAAGGGAACAAGATCTTCTAACATGTCCACAGGCCAATTAGAATAGTTGAGCTAAAAATAGGGTTGGAGGGGGTTGGGTGGATGGCAGTCTACCTCCAGTATCTCCTCTATACTAAGCCTCTCCTCTAACCAGGCATGTACTGGCCATTGGGACTATCGGGAGTTTCCCGGTGGGCCGATGGCTCAATGGGCCGGTTTGCTCTGTGTGTCTCTCACTCTGCAGTCCGGGTCTCCTGCGTGTCATAATGAGAAGCAGGCAGAGCCGGCTTGAGCAGCAGCGCTTCCACCTCTAATCCTGCCCCTGTGCAAAATACATCTCCACCATGTGTGGAAGAGGGCACACAACACTTAGATGCAGGGCTGGATGATGATATTTCACAATCCCATTCCCGACCATCAAAGGGAGGGGGGAGGGGAGATTTTTGCATCTCATCTCAGTGTTAGCCAATAATGCTTTGTCCATGCTGCAGCCCCTCCCTCTTCTCCTCCCACCCACCACATTTTGACTTCAGTGTTCCAGGAAGAAGCCACCATTAGTCCTCAGCGTGCTGCTAATTCCCATGTGAGTTTTTTTCTTTATGTTTATTTCAGGGAGGGGGAGAAGGAGGTTCTGCAGCAGCAGGGACAGTCATGTGTTCATACTTCTAGTGTAGGTGATGGAGGAAGAGGGGGACAGGACCAGTATTCTTTTATCTATTCACATTGTCATGTATTTACTCTGGCACTGTATACCACCTAACCTGGCACTATATACCACCTAACCTGGCACTTTATACCACCTAACCTGGCTCTGTATATCACCTAACCTGGCTCTGTATATCACCTAACCTGGCTCTTTATACCAGCCTAACCTGGCTCTGTATACCACCTAACCTGGTACTATATACCACCCAACCTGGTTCTGTATACCACCTAACCTGGTTCTGTATACCACCTAGCCTGGCACTATATACTACCTAACCTGGCACTATATACCACCTAACCTGTTTCTGTATACCACCTAACCTGTCTCTGTATACCACCTAACCTGGCTCTTTATACCAGCCTAACCTGGCTCTGTATACCACCTAACCTGGCACTATATACCACCTAACCTGGTTCTGTATACCACCTAACCTGGTTCTGTATACCACCTAGCCTGGCACTATATACTACCTAACCTGGCACTATATACCACCTAACCTGGTTCTGTATACCACCTAACCTGTCTCTGTATACCACTTAACCTGCCCACTGAGGCTGTAGCAATGTTTCTGCATGACGTTAGCCCTCCCACTTCACTTGTTTTTGTGCTTGTTTGCAAAATTAAAGTGGGCCAGTCTGGATGAAGTACAGGGCCAAATTTTTGTCCTAGTCCATCCCTGCCTCTACCTTCAGTATCCCCTCTATACTGAGCCTCTCCTCTACCTCCAGTATCTCCTCTATACTGAGCCTCTCCTCTACCTCCAGTATCTCCTCTACACTGAGCCTCTCCTCTACCTCCAGTATCTCCTCTATACTGAGCCTCTCCTCTACCTCCAGCATCTCCTCTATTCTGAGACTCTCCTCTACCTCCAGTATCTCCTCTATACTGAGCCTCACCTCTACCTCCAGTATCTCCTCTATACTGAGCCTCTCCTCTACATCCAGTATCTCCTCTATACTGAGCCTCTCCTCTACCTCCAGTATCTCCTCTATACTGAACATCTCCTCTACCTCCAGTATCTCCTCTATACTGAGCCTCTCCTCTACCTCCAGTATCTCCTCATTACTGAACATCTCCTCTACCTCCAGTATCTCCTCTATACGGAGCCTCTCCTCTACCTCCAGTATCTCCTCTATACTGAACATCTCCTCTACCTCCAGTATCTCCTCTATACTGATCCTCTCCTCTACCTCCAGTATCTCCTCTATACTGAGCCTCTCCTCTACCTTCAGTATTCCCTCTATACTGAACCTCTCCTCTACCTCCAGTATCTCCTCTATACTGAGCCTCTCCTCTACCTTCAGTATCTCCTCTATACTGAGCCTCTCCTCTACCTTCAGTATATCCTCTATACTGAGCCTCTCCTCTACCTCCAGTATCTCCTCTATACTGAACCTCTCCTCTACCTTCAGTATCTCCTCTATACTGAGCCTCTCCTCTACCTCCAGTATATTCTCTATACTGAGCCTCTCCTCTACCTCCAGTATCTCCTCTATACTGAGCCTCTACTCTACCTCCAGTATCTCCTCTATACTGAGCCTCTCCTCTACCTCCAGTATCTCCTCTATACTGAGCCTCTCCTCTACCTTCAGTATCTCCTCTATACTGAGCCTCTACTCTACATCCAGTATCTCCTCTATACTGAGCCTCTACTCTACATCCAGTATCTCCTCTATACTGAGCCTCTCCTCTACCTCCAGTATCTCCTCTATACTGAGGCTCTACTCTACATCCAGTATCTTCTTTATACTGAGCCTCTCCTCTACCTCCAGTATCTCCTCTATACTGAGCCTCTACTCTACATCCAGTATCTCCTCTATACTGAGCCTCTCCTCTACCTCCAGTATCTCCTCTATACTGAGCCTCTACCCTTAAAAATCTCCATAGGCGATGTTTAAAAAATTGTACAGGTTGCATGTTTTGAGTTACAGAGGATGTCTAGGGCTAGAATTATTGCTCTTGCTCTACTGATCGCGGCGATACCTCACATGTGTGGTTTGAACACTGTTTTCATATGTGGGCGCTACTCACGTATGCATTCGCTTCTGCATGTGAGCTTGACGGGACGGGGCGCGTTTAAGTTTTTTTTTTCCTTATTTATTTTACCTTTTTTATTTTTTATTTTTACACTGTTCTTTTTTAAAAAAAGGTGTCACTTTTATTCCTATTACAAGGAATGTAAACATCCCTTGTAATAGGAAAAAAGCATGACAGGATCTCTTAAAAATGAGATCTGGGGTCAAAAAGACCTCACATCTCATATTTACACTAAAATGCAATAAAAAAAAAAAAAAAATTTGTCATTTGAAAAAAAATGGCCCTTTAAGAGCTATGGGCGGAAGTGACATTTTGCAATGGTATGGAGACGGCTGGGGGCCATCTTCACCTCACTCGTCTCCGTGCCACTGACATGAGCTGCTGGCGGCCCCGGTAAGCGGTGGGAGGCACCGGTGCATGGCGGGAGGGGGGTGCCCTCTCCCGCCGCTGATAAAAGTGATCTTGCAGTGAATCCACCGCAGAGACCACTATTATCGGAAATTGGACCGAAGAAGAGGATACCGGGGTTATGGTAGATAGCTGCTGCCATAACAAAGATATCCCTCTAACAAGAGCTGCTGTGTATGTAGCTCCGCATTGTGGACGTGTAAATAGGCCCCTAATGATGTATAGATGATTACATAACTACATGAATTTGTGTCTGTTATATCTGAGTTCAGCTATATTCACAGAAATCGTATCCTGTTGGTACAATGAGGTAAATGTTCTCCTTGTTCCTCTCTTTCAGCTTGGCACCGTTGTACACCACCATCACCACCTTCACCATCATGGTCTCCCTCATTGTGCTTCTGCTCATTCTGGCTGTCTACTCCCTCTGTCAAAGGAAAAAGAGAAACGCACAAAGTAAGGAGGAAATGCCGGATGTTCTTCGAAAATTAGAAAATACGAAAATCAGAAAATTCAAAGGAACGAAAATAAGAACGAAAATTCAAAAATGTGAAAATCTGAAATAATAACTAACTAATAATATCTTAACTATTACTAACTATTAAATTATAGGTATTGGAATTTCCTTTCAAATTTGGCTGTTATGCCACATACACACGGGCGGACTTTCCGACGGAATTTCCGACGGACTTTCGACGGACTTTTGACGGACTTCCGACGGACTTTTGAACGAACGGACTTCCCTACACACTATCACACCAAAGTCCGACGGATTCGTACATGATGACGTACACCGGACTAAAATAAGGAAGTTGATAGCCAGTAGCCAATAGCTGCCCTAGCGTCGGTTTTCGTCCGTTGGACTAGCATACAGACGAGCGGATTTTTCAACCGGATTCAAGTCCGTCGAAAAGATTTGAAGTATGTTTCAAATCTAAAGTTCGTCAGATTTTCGACTGGAAAAGTCCGCTGAAGGTCCGATGAAGCCCACACACGATCAGATTGTCCGCCGGACTCGGTCCGTCCGACCAGTCCGATAGAAAAGTCCGCTCGTGTGTACGCTGCATGAGTGAACGTAAGGAATACGAATTCATCTGATGTTACGAATTATCCGTATTAACGAATGCCGCATCTAAACGAACGTAACGTAACGAATTAATAATAATAAATAACAATAATAATAAAAACGTATTATTATTATTTATTATTATTTTGTTCCGTTCCATTTGTTTTAATGCGGCATTCTTTATTTTGGACAATTCCTAACTTCAGATAAATTTGTATTTGTTACGTTCACTAACAGCCAAATTTGAGCAGAAATTCCAATACCTATAATTTAATAGTTAGTCATTATTAGTTAGTTATTATTTTGAATTTTGGGATTTTCGTTCTTTCGAATTTTTGGATTTTCGAACTTACAAATTCCGAATTTCTGAATTTTCGGAAAACAAAACAAACACGTTTTTCAGCAGTGCACATGTCTACTGTACAGTCCCACTAATGAACGCAAGGCAGACTGGTGACAGTACTGGCAGTGCGGCAATCATATCCACCAACTGGGGTTCATTTCATCTAAGATAAGATTGGTTAATATGGATGGTGGCACACATGGTGGTCGCTCTTTGACGGTATCCATGGGCGTATAAAATGAATACGTGAAGGACAATCAGTGTTGGGTGAACAATCTTATCTGTATAGGATAAATTTAGTACAGCGCAATCATCAGTAAAGTAGTAATATAACATACATAAAACACAATATAAGTGTAAAAAGAAAAAGGAAAAAAACAAAAAGAAAAAGTCTCTTAAAATTCAAGTATATAAACACAATTCACTTCTTTTTCCCAGAAACGTGAAAAAAACAAAACCTTTCAAAACTAGAAAGAAAAATCGAATAAATCCTTAGATCAACGATCACAATAAATCAAAAACAGGCGCTCATACAATCCATCACCAGTGCTCTCTAGCTCTCTAGCAGCTCACCTCCAGCTCCTGCTTTACCAGAGAGTCAAAGCACAGTTCCCCTTGAGGGATAAATGGAGATCTGTGCGTGTGGATGGATATCCTTATGGCTTTCACAGCTCAGCTCTCTCCTTCATGGATGTTCACATGTAATATCAACCATATAAAACAGAAAACATACCTCTCTGTAAAAAATGTTTTAATTGTCATAAAATCTGTAACGAAACGTCCCACACTCCGCGTGAGTGCTTTCGTCATATACCTCCAGTCTGAATATAGATATCAGATATTCCAAACCGCTGACAACCAATAACTAGGCAGTACTCGTTTTGGTTACTCAACATGAACTATTTATTGAAACACAGGTACACAGAGGTAACACTCCCGTTGCATTCAGACTGTCCAATCAACAGGGAGAGGAGAGCTACCTTTGACTGTGCTCCCATCTAATCTAACTCTGTACCGCCCTATATTACATCCAGCCCTTGCAATTACCTTACTATGGTTATTTTTACAGCCTGGTGAGTTGTTTTACCTTAACATATGCCACTGTGGTGGGCATGGTGTTTTCCCTTTCACACTTCCTCTTTCTTCTCTCCCCCCCCTCCACACTACTTTCCTTTCACTTCTATTACTCTATCACCATCTAAACCCCCCTTCCCTCACACCCCTTGGTTTCCCCTTTCCCTCTTCTCCCCCTTTCCCCCCCCCCTTTTTTGTCCTCACTTATTTCCTCACTTTCATAGTTTCACTTCTTTATTTTCTGTTGCTCCCTGTCCTGTCCTCCCCTACCTCTTCCCTTTCCTTTTTCCCCCCTCCCCTCCTTTTTTTTTTCACCCCATATTCTGCCCCCTTTCTGTTTAGGTTTCCCTCCCTTCCCGTTCCCCTCCCTTTTATGTCCTGTCCCAGTACTCTCCCCTATCCTCTTCCCCCTGCCCCTTCCTCTTCCATCCTCCCCTTCCCTTTACCCCTGCCTCTCCAGTTCCTACCCTTTCCTCCCTGGCTTGCTGTTTTCCTCTCCCCTCCCCCTGTCCCCGCTTTCCCCTACTATGACCCTTCCTTCTCCTTATTTCTTCTCTTTTTTTCCCCCCTCTTCCCCCCTTCCCCCTTTTCCTTTTTTCATTCTTTTTCTCTCTCCCTCTTGTCTTTCCTTTCTTTCCCCCCCCTCCTTCCCTTTTCACCCCCCCCCCCTTTTTCCCTTGGTAATTTCTCCCCACCACCCTTCCCCCTCATCCCAGTTGTCCCTTCCCTCACTCCTTTTGTCATCCACATCCTGTCCCCGCCCCCTTCCCTCCCTCCCCCTTTCCCTCCATCTCCCCCCCCCTCCCCCCGCATTCGGCCCCACAGCAGCACTATCTTGGTTCCTCCACCACTGTACTACACCACCTTTTTATAAAAACTTTTTTATACCCCAACCTTTATTATTACCTTCTAATCAGAGATTGTCATTCACATCCCCCTTGTCCTCCACGGGGGGGAATTTGTCGGGTCCTGGCGCTAGTCGGTTTTGTCCAATCGGGTGAGCAGGTCTTCCTACTTTAACATTGTAGTATGTTGTTAAAGTTTATTTTGCTCTGTAAATATGTTTTGTCTTAATGTATTATCTATTTCATAGACCACTCTTCCTGAAGAAGCAGTTTAGACCGTGAAACCGGTAGAGGAAACAACCTATACTCCACTCCAATAGAAACTCTACGGGGGAACCCTTTAGTAGTTAGTTACTTGTGGTGTATACTTTTTTAATAATATTTTTGTATGGTTTCTATGTATTAAAATTTGATTTTTATCACATTAATCTTGTCATTGTATCAGTACCGGGATAGACCATTCAATCAATTTAGGTGGTCATGTGTGTTGGTCAGCGTGAGCAACTGCCCTCATATTTCCACCTTCCCAATTTTCGAATACGCGAAGGAGAATCAGTGTTGGGTGAACAATCTTATCTGTATATGATAAATTTAGTACAGTAGTAGTAATATAACATACATAAAACACAATATAAGTGTAACAAAAAGAAAAAGTCTCTTAATATTCGAGTATATCAACACAATTCATGTCTTCTTCCCAGAAAAGTGAAAAAAACAAAACCTTTCAAAACTAGAAAGAAAAATCTAATAAATCCTTAGATCAATGATCACAATAAATCAAAAACAGGCGCTCGTGCAATCCACCACCAGTGCTCTCTAGCAGCTCACCTCCTGCTCCTGTTTTACCAGAGAGTCAAAGCATGCAGTTCCCTTTGAGGGATAAATGGAGATCTGTGCGGATGGATGGATGGATATCCTTATGGCTTTCACAGCTCAGCTCTCTCCTTCGTGGATCTTCACATGTAATACCAGCCATATAAAACAGAAAACATACCTCTCTGTAAAAAAATATTTTATTGTCATAAAATCTGTAATGAAAAACGTCCCACACTCTGTGTGAGGCAGTACTTGTTTTGGTTGCTCAACATGAACTGTTTATTGAAACACAGGTACAAAGAGGTAACCCTCCCTTTGCATTCAGACTGTCCAATCAGCAGGGAGAGGAGAGCTGTTAGAGGAATTCCCCCCTCCCTCCTCACAGCAAATACACATACACATCACATAATACCCAAGGCAGACAGACACAATAGAACAATGGAATACAGCCACACCCCAATCGACCCAGCAAAGAGTCCCCAACAGTATGAGACAATATATATATATATATATATATATATATATATATATATATATATATATATATATATATATATATATATACACAACATTCCAGTGTGGTTGTACAGTGAGTCTGATTGGTACAGATCAAACTGGGGTTCTCGGTCGCATTGTGGCCCTAATAGACACTCGGCTCGGACAGGGGAGGGAGGAGGAGGGTAGATTGGAGAAATCCCAGGCAGGACATCTTCCCCTCCTAAGGTAAGGAGTCCGTCCTTCTCCCACGGGGGGGGGGGGGTGTTCCTGTGTTCCCTGCATTCATGTCTGTCTTGGGGGGGGGTGTCCCTTCCCCCCTGAATTATTGATCACCAGCCGCCACAGCCAAGCATATGTCAGAGAACCAGAGATAAACGTAGTAGTACAGCAAGCAGGATCAGGAGCCAGAACGAATGTCAGCCGAGCAAGTCTTCAACAGGAAAGCAGGAGAAAGTCTCTCTGATGTTAACAAAGGCGAAGGCAGAGATCAAGTGAGCTGGATGACTTTAAGAAGGCAGGACTGACAAGCAGAATCAACAACAGCTGGGTAACTGTGGAGAGAGATGGGAGCTGGCAATTAGCCGACAGCTGAGCGGCCAGCTCAGAGAAGGAATGGCTGAGTCCAGCCCTGACAGTACCCCCTCCTCAACAACCCCTCCCCCTCGGAGGGCCACCGGGCTTGAGGGGAAAATGTCTATGGAAATCACGGAGGAGGACAGGGGCATGTATGTCCGAGGATGAGACCCAAGAGCATTCCTCCGGACCATACCCTTTCCAATGTACCAGGTACTGTATGCACCAACGGAACCTACAGGAGTAAATAATGGATTGTACTTCATAATCCTCATGGTTCTCAACCTGTATAAGGTGAGGACGTGGCACTGAGGTGGTAAAGCGATTGCAGAGCAAAGGTTTCAATAAGGAGACATGAAACACATTTGAGATGCGCATACTAGGAGGAAGGTCCAAGGCGTAAGCCACTGGGTTAATCCTGCAAAGGATACCGAAAGGCCCAATAAAACGAGGTCCGAACTTCAAAGAAGGAACACGAAGTTGGAGGTTGCGAGACGACAGCCAGACCCTGTCCCCAACCTGGAAGGAAGGTGCAGGCAGGCATCTGCAGTCAGCATGGAGTCTGTACCTATCGTTAGCATGTTGCAAAGCCTCCCGAACTTGTGCCCAAGTGGAACGAAGACCACGGAGATGCTCCTCTAATGCAGGAATACTCTGCGGAACAAAGGAGTCAGGCAACATGGAAGGTTGGAAGCCATAATTCGCCATAAACCGGGACAATCGGGAAGCAGAATTCAAGGCACTGTTGTGAGCAAACTTTGCCCAGGGTAATAGGTCTGACCAGTAGGAATTGCTCCAAGGACTGATTGGCTCGTTCTGTGGCCCCATTAGCCTCCTGGTAATACGCAGAGGAGAAAGCAAGCTGAATTCCCAACTGTGCACAAAAGGCTCGCCAGAACCAGGAGACAAACTGACTACCCCTGTCCGAGACAATCACCTTGGGCAGAACATGTAAGCAAAAGATCTCCCGAGCAAAAATGGAAGCCAGTTCCTTAGAAGTGGGCAGCTTCTTAAGTGGAATACAATGACACATCTTTGAGAACCGGTCAACCACCATAAGGATAACAGTGTTGCTTTGGTTGTTGGGTAACTCCACAATGAAATCCATAGACAGGTGGGTCCAGGGCCTCTCTCCATTGGGTATGGGTTGTAGGAGGCCCACTGGAAGGTGTCGTGAAGTCTTACTTTGAGCACACACAGAACAGGCAGCTACGAAGGCAGTTACATCAGTCCGTAGACTAGGCCACCAGAATTGTTGAGAAATGGCCCAAACAAGTTGATTCTTCCCAGGGTTGCCAGCTGCCTTGGGAGAATGGTAAGCATGGAGCACGGCAGTACGGAGACTCTCTGGGACAAAGCAGCGGTCACAAGGTTTCTCAGGAGAAGCATGGACCTGAGCAGCAAGAATTTTGTCACCCAAAGGAGAAGTAAGACTGGTGCGAACCATAGCCAGGATACGATCAGGAGGAATCATAGGAACCGGAACCGACTCCAACTTGGAAGTGGAGGAAAATTGTCATGACAAGGCGTCAGCCCTTACATTCTTAGTACCAGGTAAGAATGAGACAATGTACAGTAATTAAAACTCGACAAGAAAAGAGCCCATTGCGCCCTTCTGGGAAAGATGCACTTAGCCTGAGACAAGAATGTGAGATTCTTATGGTCAGTAAGAATGAGAACCGGCACAGTGGTACCTTCAAGGAGATGTCTCCATTCTTTCAGTGCTAAAATGATCGCCAACAGCTCTCTGTCACCAATCTCGTAATTGCACTCTGCAGGTAACAATTTCTTGGAAAAGTAGCAACACGGATGCATAGCTCTCTAAGAGTTAGGACGTTGAGACCGAAGGGCGCCAACTCCAGCCTCAGAAGCATCAACTTCTAGGATAAAAGGCAACGTAGGATCAGGATGTGCCAACACAGGAGCAGAAACAAAGGCAGCCTTGAGACTCTCAAAGGCCTTAATGGACTTCCTGAATGAACTTCCGATAATACTTGGCAAAGCCCAGGAAATGCTGCAGAGGACGTAAACCCACGGGTCGGGGCCACTGTAGGACTGCCAAAAGTTTCTCTGGGTCCATCGAAAAACCAGCAGTGGAATTTAACCTGTTCACGATGGAACTTGCACTTCTCCAGTTTACAATAGAGATTGTTTTCTCTTTGTTTCTGAAGCACACGACAGACATCTGGTTGGTGGCTCTCCAGGGACTTGGAACATATGAGAATATCATCGAGATAAACCACCACACTTAACTGCAACAAATCTCGGAGGACATCGTTAATAAATTCCTGGAAAACTGCCGGGGCATTACAAAGGCCAAAAGGCATTACAAGGTACTCATAATGGCCTGTTCTAGTATTAAACACAGTTTTCCACTCGTCGCCCTCCTTAATCTGCACGAGATTGTATGCCCCTCTCAAATCAAGCTTTGTGAAAACCGTTGCTCCCTTGAGGAGATCAAATAACTGTAATCAACAGAATCGGGTAGGCATTCTTAATCATGAAACGATTGAGACCCCTATAATCAATACAAAGTCTCAGTTCACCACTCTTCTTCTTCACAAAGAAGAAACCAGCACCAGCAGGAGAAGAGGATTTGCGGATGAAACCTTGAGAAAGTGCGTCTGCAACATACTCCTCACTTTGACGAAGCGCAGGTGCGTGAAACATGTTAGTCACGGTCGCCACGGCAACACAACAGAGCTTGTGATCCGCCCAGCATTTGGTCTCTCCTCACTTCCGGCTCTGATCTTGATCTCCGGCCCTCGGATTCACCGTGTACCATCCAGAGCGCTGTTCAGCAAGCCAGGTCCTAGCTCAGCTGGTCAGCCAGCCCAACCGGTGGAATCATTTGACACGATCTACAGGATACCTTCCGTTCACAGTGAGTCTGGTATCCACGTTTAGTCACCTGTTGCACTCTAGAGAGCGGTGTCCCTCCCATTCCATTTTTTGTGCACACTGGAGTTACAGAGTCTGCTACTGAGAATTGATATACAAAGCACACTTGCTGACATTAACCCTTTGTTATCTGGAGTTACGGCGGCATCGCTTACACTAACATTCGGAGTACTTCAATTCTGACAGTGATTTGTTTTTAATCAGTTTGATTTTACCTTTTTATTGCCAGTTGTTTTTTAATTTCGATGTGCATCCAATAAATGTACTCGATTGTTTAAATCATTCATAACACTCTTTTATTGCTGGTCCCATCGAGTGCTGCATTTTTGTCTATTTTGTTGCCCACTTCCCTCCAGGAGTTAGCAGCTGCACTGGGCTCTAGCCATTTTTTGAAATATTAATATGACATGACAATGGTCTTTAATGTTTGTCAGTTCTAGCGCTTAAGGACCTACTGTGGTTTTTTTTCGTCCTGGCCAACACCCATTGTCTGAGTAATAGTTTCATGATAAGCCTAAGGCTCCACTCTGTGTTAGCTCTTGTGGTTCTGCATTTCTTTTTCTTAGGTTACTGATTTTGGTTTGTATTTGACTATGATTCTTTACTACCCATCCTTTTTTTTTACCCATCCTAACCTTTGACCCATTCCTGTGTCTGAATCTGTCTCCTTTGTACCACACTCTGCTTCTAACCCCCTAGTCAGCTGCCATATGCCTATGTGTGCCCCACGGGCCACAACCTGGTACACCCTCCAACTACCCTGCTAATTCCTGTGCTTTGCCCTCCTGACCCCTGTACACTGCCATGATTACCTACTTATTTGCCCTGCTGACCTTTGTCCTCTGCCCTGCTGACCCTTTTCTTCTCCCCCTTGCTGACTCTGATGACCCCTATACTCTACCTGCCCTGCTGACTCCCATCCTCTGCCCTGCTTACCTCTGTTCTCTACTCTAATGACCCCTGTCCGCTGCTCTGATGACCTGTTCAATGCCCTTCTGAACCCATTTTCCACCCTGCCTACCCTTGCACTCTGCCCTGCTGATCCTTGTACACTGCCTGCTGACCACTATCCTCTGCTCTAGTGACCTCCTGTACACTGCCCTACATACTGCTGCCCTCTGTACACTGCTTTACCTACTGCTGACCTCTGTACACTGCTCTACATACTACTGACCTCTGTACACTGCTCTACATACTGCTGACCTCTGTACACTGCTTTACTTACTGCTGACCTCTGTACACTGCTCTACATACTACTGACCTCTGTACACTGCTCTACATACTACTGACCTCTGTACATTGCTCTACATACTACTGACCTCTGTACACTGCACTTCATACTACTGACCTCTGTACACTGCTCTACATACTACTGATCTCTGTACACTGCACTACATACTACTGACCTCTGTACACTGCCCTACATATTACTGACCTCTGTACACTGCCCTACATACTGCTGACCTCTGTACACTGCCCTACATACTACTGACCTCTGTACACTGCTCTACATACTACTGACCTCTGTACACTGCCCTACATACTACTGACCTCTGTACACTGTTCTACATACTACTGACCTCTGTACACTGTCCTACATACTACTGACCTCTGTACACTGTTCTACATACTACTGACCTCTGTACACTGCCCTACATACTACTGACCTCTGTACACTGTTCTACATACTACTGACCTCTGTACACTGCCCTACATCCTACTGACCTCTGTACACTGCCCTACATCCTACTGACCTCTGTACACTGCCCTACATCCTACTGACCTCTGTACACTGCCCTACATACTACTGACCTCTGTACACTGCTCTACATACTACTGATCTCTGTACACTGCACTACATACTACTGATCTCTGTACACTGCCCTACATACTACTGACCTCTGTACACTGCCCTACATACTACTGACCTCTGTACACTGCCCTACATACTACTGACCTCTGTACACTGTTCTACATACTACTGACCTCTGTACACTGCCTACATACTACTGACCTCTGTACACTGTTCTACATACTACTGACCTCTGTACACTGCCCTACATACTACTGATCTCTGTACACTACCCTTCCTACTACTGACCTCTGTACAATGCCATACATCCTACTGATCTCTGTACACTGCCCTACATACTACTGACCTCTGTACACTGCCCTACATACTACTGACCTCTGTACACTGCCCTACATACTACTGACCTCTGTACACTGCCCTACATACTACTGACCTCTGTACACTGCCCTACATACTACTGACCTCTGTACACTGCCATACATACTACTGACCTCTGTACACTGCCCTACATACTACTGACCTCTGTACACTGCCATACATACTACTGACCTCTGTACACTGCTCTACATCCTACTGACCTCTGTACAATGCCCTACATACTACTGACCTCTGTACACTGCTCTACATCCTACTGATCTCTGTACACTGCCCTACATACTACTGACCTCTGTACACTGCCCTACATACTACTGACCTCTGTACACTGCCCTACATACTACTGACCCGCTAATAAGAGTGGTCAAATGCGCTCAATTACAATATACAGGCTAAAGTATAATGTTTGAGGAAAGAGAAAAATATCCTGGACGGCCGCACACCATAGAAGGCATCTTTATTGATATGAGCTATGAGCCATGAGCTATGAATAAGCGCCATGATGGGGCGTGAAACATGTTAGCTATCTTTCCTGTTCCTCCCTGTACATGAGGTGACTGCATTTGGATTTTATTTCTTCATATCAATAAAGATGCCTTCTATGGTGTGCGGCCGTCCAGGATATTTTTCTCTTTCCTCAAGCTTGTGCAGAGCCAGCACCTGTGAGTTCCATTAGGGCGGGTGTCTTGATACGGATTTGAGAGATTGGAGCGGCAATCTTTTACCTGAAGTATAATGTGTCAGAAAATATATTAGCCACTGTGATGAACCCTTGTCCTAAAACCGGACTATGTCCACCGTCAATGCTTCCTCTGTCCAGATCCAACACTATCCAAGACTGTTTAGCCCACCCAGTCACCAGCCGCAACACAGTATAGAGTGGCAAACAACAAACTGCTTTATTATCACACATGGACACAACAGATAAAATAACTCAGAGACTCTTTCCACCACCCTTGGAAAACAGGGCGGGTTAAATTGTCCAATGACAATAGACACACAGGTCAGGTGTGTTTATACTTCTCATCAGTAAACAGTCTTATCCGCAGGGGGGCTCCTGGAGGAGTCCCCCTCCCTCTTTCCTCACAGCAAACACACTTACATATCCCATAATATTTGAGGCAGACAGCCACAATAGAACAATAGAATACAGTCACACCCCAAACGATCATAGCAAATAGTACACAATGGCATGAGACAACACACAATATATACATATATACAACATTGAGTCTGACTAGCACAGATCATAGTGGGGTTCTCATTCACCCTGTGCTCCTATTAGAGACACAGGGTGATGTACACATAAGAAGACCTGGGGAAGCTGGACACAGAGTTTCCAGAGCTCTCCAAGGTAAGCTGAGTTGCACAAACCCCCCCACCCAAAGTGACCCCCGTCACAGCCACAACTAGCTGACTATACTGATTGTGGACCACATTCCTGACCACATTACATAGAGTAAAAGCAGGTTCCTCAAATTGGGACTTTAAACGGACCACAAACAATATTTATGTAAAAATATACAAATTTATTGGACATAAATACCAATCAACATCAGAGTGGAACTAAAAACAAACACATATGTTGGGAGCATAAATGGAAACAGCTGAAAAGAAAGCCCCAAACCTGTCAGGCAGACAGAGCGTCCAACGCGTTTCGAAAAAACAAAATGTAGATCTTCTTCAGGGTCAAAGAGCTTGCAAGTTCCAAATCTGTAGCTTAAATCCCAAGTGTTAGTGCTCCACCCAGACAGAGAGAGGTCATATTTCAATAATGGAAAGAAATATTTGTCCGTCAAAACCATGCACAGGCATCAGACCAGGAAGTTAGCAACAACCAGTGATCCACATAGGACAGAATAGTCCCACTAAGGAAAGGCCAGTAGCCTAGATATTTGACTGTGGTATATATTCACAGAGCCTCTAGAGGAGATATAAAGTATCCACCAAAAGCAGGTCAGGTCGGTATAGATCCTGGTTTCTGCCATTTTGGTGCTGGTTGAAAAGACTCTCCATTCTGATTGTAGAGCCACTAGACCCAGCTCAGGTCCAGCATGGACCTGAGCTGGGTCTAGTGGCTGAGAAGAAAGCATGGGCTTTCTTCTGGTGACTCGACCATGCAGCCCATCTTTCTTCAAGTGTCTCCTTATTGTGCATCTTGAAACAGCCACACCACATGTTTTCAGAGTCCTGTATTTCACCTGAAGTTATTTGTGGGTTTTTCTTTGCATCCCGAACAATTTTCCTGGCAGTTGTGGCTGAAATTTTAGTTGGTCTACCTGACCGTGGTTTGGTTTCAACAGAACCCCTCATTTTCCACTTCTTTATTAGAGTTTGAACACTGCTGATTGTCATTCTCAATTCTTTGGATATCTTTTTATATCTTTTTCCTGTTTTATACAGTTCAACTACCTTTTCCCGCCGATCCTTTGCCAATTCTTTTGCTTTCCTCATGACTCAGAATCCAGAAACGTCAGTGCAGCACTGGATGAAAGATGCAAGTGTCTGTCAGGAGTCCAGAAACTCATTGACCTTTTATACACACACACTAATTACAAGCAAACAGATCACATGTAAGGATGGTTACCTTTAACTGCTTGCCGACCAGCCACTGCAGTTATACTGCGACAACATAGCTAGGCTGCGCGAATCACCATCATGTTACCTCGCTTCTTCTGGTGGCCAATGCAAGTGCCCGGCAGCCTCGATGTCCGCTGTGCTCCCGCGATCACTCGTGACTCGTCGAGAACCGGGATCTCTGTGTGTAAACACAGAGATCCCGGTTCTCTGAGGGGAGAAAAAACTGATCGTGTGTTCAAACAGGGTATGAACACCGATCTATCTTTTCCCCTAGCAAGTCCAATCCCCCCTTCAGTTAGAACACGTAGCAGGGAACACAATTAATCCCTTGATCGCCCCCTAGTGTTAACTCCTTCACTGCCAGTGACATTTTTACAGTAATCAATGCATAATGTCGCAGTCATGATAAAAATCGCAGATCGCCGCCATTACTAGTATATATCATATTTATTGCTATAAATCTATCCCCTATTTTGTAGACACTATAACGTTTGCGCAAACCAATCAATATACGCTTATTGCAATTTTGATTACCAAAAATATGTAGAAGAATACATATCGGCCTAAACTGAGAAAAAAATTGCTTTATAAAAAGAAAATGGGGATATTTATTATAGAAAAAAGTACAAACTATTGTGTTTTTTTCAAAATTGTTGCTCTTTTATTGTTTATAGCGCAAAAAATAAAAACCACAGAGATGATCAAATACCACCAAAAGAAAGCTCTATTTGTGGGAAAAAAAGGACGCCAATTTTGTTTGGGTGCAACGTCGCACGACCGCGCAATAGTCAGTTAAATAGATGCAGTGCCGAATCGCAAAAAATGGCCCGGTCATTCAGCAGCCGAATCTTCCGGGGCTGAAGTGGTTAAGGTTATATATGTGGACACAGAGGGGTTTCTCCACAACACCAGTCGCCGTAGGAATTTGAACTGTCGTATCTGCGTAAAGGGAGGACAGAACGAAAACTTTCTTATTATCCCTCCACTTCACAACGAGCAAATTATTACATCTCAAGCAGGCTCTCTCCCTCAGCCTAAGACGGGAATCTTCAAGCCGCTGGGGTAAGCCCCGGCGATTAGATCGCACGGTGCCACATGTGCCAATTTGAAGTTCAAACAAGTGACTAAAAAGTGTCACGCTCATGTAATAATTGTCCACGTACAAGTGGTACCCCTTTCCAAATAAGGGTGACACCAAGTCCCACACTATCTTGCCAGCGCTTCCTATGTAGTCAGGGCAGTTTGTCGGCTCTACGTGACTATCTTTGCCCTCGTAAACCATAAAACTACATGTATAGCCTGTGGCCCTGTCACAGAGCTTATACATCTTGACCCCGTATCTGGCACGCTTGCTGGGAAGATACTGTTTGATGGACAAGCAGCCAGAAAACTTAATCAGGGACTCAATGCAGACAACTTGATGGGGAGTAAACAAGGCTGCAAAACGTTGGTTGAAGTGGTTTACGAGGGGCCGAATTTTCTAGAGCCGATCAAATCCAGGGTCACCCCGAGGGCGACAGAGTTCATTGTCATTGAAGTGCATGAACCACAAAATCTGCTTGTATCGTGTCCTGGCCATAGAAGCAGAGAACACGGGCATATGGTGAATTGGGTCAGTGGACCAATATGACCGCCACTCACTCTTTTTAGTTTTGCCCATGTTGAGGGAAAGGCCCAGAAAGATCTTAAATTCAGAGACCATAACAGGGTTTCCATTCTCTGGCAAGGGTCAGCTGGGGATTAGCAGCGATGAATTGACCAGCATACAAATTGCTTTGGTCCACAATAGGGATGAGCCGAACACCCCCCTGTTCGGTTCGCACCAGAACATGCGAACAGGAAAAAAGTTCGTTCGAACATGCGAACACCGTTAAAGTCTATGGGACACGAACATGAATAATCAAAAGTGCTAATTTTAAAGGCTTATATGAAAGTTATTGTCATAAAAAGTGTTTGGGGACCTGGGTCCTGCCCCAGGGGACATGGATCATTGCAAAAAAAGTTTTAAAAACGGCCGTTTTTTCAGGAGCAGTGATTTTAATAATGCTTAAAGTCAAACAATAAAAGTGTAATATCCCTTTAAATTTCGTACCTGGGGGGTGTCTATAGTATGCCTGTAAAGGGGCGCATGTTTCCTGTGTTTAGAACAGTCTGACAGCAAAATGACATTTTGAAGGAAAAAACTCATTTAAAACTACTCGCGGCTATTGCATTGCCGACAATACACATAGAAGTTCATTGATAAAAACGGCATGGGAATTCCCCAAAGGGGAACCCCGAACCAAAATTAAAAAAAAAAAATGACGTGGGAGTCCTCCTAAATTCCATACCAGGCCCTTCAGGTCTGGTATGGATATTAAGGGGAACCCCGGCCAAAATTTAAAAAAAAAAATGACGTGGGGTTCCCCCTAAATTCCATACCAGACCCTTCAGGTCTGGTATGGATTTTAAGGGGAACCCCGCGCCAAAAAAAAAAAAAAAACGGCGTGGGGTCCCCCCAAAAATCCATACCAGACCCTTATCCGAGCACGCAACCTGGCAGGCTGCAGGAAAAGAGGGGGGGACGAGAGTGCGGCCCCCCCTCCCTCCTGAACCGTACCAGGCCACATGCCCTCAACATTGGGAGGGTGCTTTGGGGTAGCCCCCCAAAACACCTTGTCCCCATGTTGATGAGGACAAGGGCCTCATCCCCACAACCCTGGCCGGTGGTTGTGGGGGTCTGCGGGCGGAGGGCTTATCGGAATCTGGAAGCCCCCTTTAACAAGGTGACCCCCAGATCCCGGCCCCCCCCCTGTGTGAAATGGTAAGGGGGTACATAAGTACCCCTACCATTTCACAAAGAAAGTGTCAAAAATGTTAAAAATGACAAGAGACAGTTTTTGACAATTCCTTTATTTAAATGCTTCTTCTTTCTTCTATCTTCCTTCATCTTCTGGTTCTTCTGGTTCTTCTGGCTCTTCTGGTTCTTCCTCCGGCGTTCTCGTCCAGCATCTCCTCCGCGGCATCTTCTGTCTTCTTCTCCTCGGGCCGCTCCGCACCCATGGCATGGGGGGGAGGCTCCCGCTCTTCTCTTCTTCTTTTCTTCTCTTCTTCTCTTCATTTTCTTCTCCGGGCCGCTCCGCAATCCATGCTGGCATGGAGGGAGGCTCCCGCTGTGTGACGGCGCTCCTCGTCTGACAGTTCTTAAATAACGGGGGGGCGGGGCCACCCGGTGACCCCGCCCCCCTCTGACGCACGGTGACTTGACCGGACTTCCCTGTGGCATTCCCCGTGACGTCACAGGGAAGTCCCGTCAAGTCACCGTGCGTCAGAGGGGGGCGGGGTCACCGGGTGGCCCCGCCCCCCCCGTTATTTAAGAACTGTCAGACGAGGAGCGCCGTCACACAGCGGGAGCCTCCCTCCATGCCAGCATGGGTTGCGGAGCGGCCCGGAGAAGAAAAGAAGAAGAGAAGAAGAGAAGAAAAGAAGAAGAGAAGAGCGGGAGCCTCCCCCCCATGCCATGGGTGCGGAGCGGCCCGAGGAGAAGAAGATAGAAGACGCCGCGGAGGAGATGCTGGACGAGAACGCCGGAGGAAGAACCAGAAGAGCCAGAAGAACCAGAAGAACCAGAAGATGAAGGAAGATAGAAGAAAGAAGAAGCATTTAAATAAAGGAATTGTCAAAAACTGTCTCTTGTCATTTTTAACATTTTTGACACTTTTTTCGTGAAATGGTAGGGGTACTTATGTACCCCCTTACCATTTCACACAGGGGGGGGGCCGGGATCTGGGGGTCACCTTGTTAAAGGGGGCTTCCAGATTCCGATAAGCCCTCCGCCCGCAGACCCCCACAACCACCGGCCAGGGTTGTGGGGATGAGGCCCTTGTCCTCATCAACATGGGGACAAGGTGTTTTGGGGGGCTACCCCAAAGCACCCTCCCAATGTTGAGGGCATGTGGCCTGGTACGGTTCAGGAGGGAGGGGGGGCCGCACTCTCGTCCCCCCCTCTTTTCCTGCGGCCTGCCAGGTTGCGTGCTCGGATAAGGGTCTGGTATGGATTTTTGGGGGGACCCCACGCCGTTTTTTTTTTTTTTTTTGGCACGGGGTTCCCCTTAAAATCCATACCAGACCTGAAGGGTCTGGTATGGAATTTAGGGGGAACCCCACGTCATTTTTTTTTAAAATTTTGGCTGGGGTTCCCCTTAATATCCATACCAGACCTGAAGGGCCTGGTATGGAATTTAGGGGGACTCCCACGTCATTTTTTTTTTTAATTTTGGTTCGGGGTTCCCCTTTGGGGAATTCCCGTGCCGTTTTTATCAATGAACTTCTATGTGTATTGTCGGCAATGCAATAGCCGCGAGTAGTTTTAAATGAGTTTTTTCCTTCAAAATGTCATTTTGCTGTCAGACTGTTCTAAACACAGGAAACATGCGCCCCTTTACAGGCACACTATAGACACCCCCCAGGTACGAAATTTAAAGGGATATTACACTTTTATTGATTGACTTTAAGCATTATTAAAATCACTGCTCCTGAAAAAACGGCCGTTTTTAAAACTTTTTTTTGCATTGATCCATGTCCCCTGGGGCAGGACCCAGGTCCCCAAACACTTTTTATGACAATAACTTGCATATTAGCCTTTAAAATTAGCACTTTTGATTTCTCCCATAGACTTTTAAAGGGTGTTCCGCGGCATTCGAATTTGCCGCGAACACCCCAAATTGTTCGCTGTTCGGTGAACTTGCGAACAGCCAATGTTCGAGTCGAACATGAGTTCGACTCGAACTCGAAGCTCATCTCTAGTCCACAATAGATCTATAGAGATCTTCAGTGAAAAACAGCGAATAAAAATCAAGTGACGTAAAATCAACTGTTTCCACCTGAATGCCGGGGTTGGCCAGTGAATAGGGGAAGTACGGGTGCTGCAGAAGTGGTGGGTTCCCAATTAGGATTGGAGAATGCAACAGGAAGGGCACTATGGGCACGACGGGCCTGTGTTCATCTTCTTGGTGGCAGTGGGACACTACTTGTGCTTGCCACCTCGCCAGCTTGAACTGCACTTATGGGACTCGCCACGTCACCAAGTGTTACTGCAGTGCTGGATGTACGACCGGGGTGTACTAGGCCGCTGGTGCTTGCCAGTTCACCAGAAGGAATAGCGGCACTAGTACTTCTCTGCTCCATACGAGAGCCCTGCGGTTCTTGCACCTCAACAACAGCAGAAGAAGTTCGGGGTCTGGTACGCCTGACCTTGGCAGGGACCACAACTCCGTTGTCAGAGCTATCTGTCATGGAGCCGCTGTCCTCTACAGGATCGTATTCTGAGCCTGAATCTGGCAAATGAGTGACTTCCTCTTCACTATCTGTCATGCTAAGAAACGTGTAGGCCTCTTCACTAGTGTACCTTCGATTTGACATTTTGGGCTCTAAATTTAGTGGTATACTAGTGAGACTCACAGGTAAAAAAGCTCCTGACTGTCAGCGACTGATTCAAATGCTACCAAAAAAACTGTTAGCAATCGCAGGGATCAGGCCTGACTCTGCAGTTATGTGTGTTGTGTTTTGTAAGTGACAGTGATCGATCGATACTGCACTTGGGTGGGCTGGGCCGGGCGGAGGGGCTAAATGCAGGTGCTAGCAGGTATCTGGGCTGATCCCGCTAACACTGCGTTTTTGGGAACCCTAAACTACTGGGGACGCTAGTATAGATCTGATCGGATTAGATATTGATCCGTTCAGATACTATACCACTAAGGGAGGTGTACGGTGCGTGCGTGGGTGTTAGTGGTACTAGCACTAATCTGACACTGCCTGGGGCGACGCAGACCCTGACTGACACTAAAACCTAATTTTGATCACCCGCCGTTAAACCTTTATTGGGTAAAATATGGCGGGTGCCCTGATGCTTTAAAAAAATAAACTAGCTAAACTGTGTCACCCATGACACTTTTACAGTGATCACAGGTGACAGGGGGTAATCAAGGGGTTAAACCTTTATTGGTGGAGGGTTAGGGGGGTCCCTAGACCTATCAGGGCCTAAGACTAATTACCCAAACACTGATTAGTGTCATTAATGACACCAGTACAGCGATCAAAAAGAAATCTGAATGCTGTACTGGGTGACACAGTGACAGGGGGTGAAGGGGTTAACTTGGGGGTGATTGGGGGGTGAATTGTGTGCCTACGTGACCTGGTGTCAGTGTAGTGTTGTGCAACTCACTCTGAGATGTCTTCTCTCCTCTCGGTCTGGAACGGGAAAAGACCGACACGAGGAGAGATGACATCACTTCCCCTGTCAGTGTTTACAGTTACACAGACAGGGGAAGGATCTCATTCGCTAGGACCGATCACCAGGTCCAGGCCACATTTCATTGGCCTGGGCCTGGGAATTGATCAGTTCCTGATCGAATCCGATCGTCGCAGCCGGCGCCCCCCCGCCGGCCGCGCGCCCGACGTAACATGGCGGCGATTCGCCTGCCCGTGCCATTCTACCGCAGTATAACTGTGGCGGCTGGTCGGCAAGCGGTTAAGCTGGTGTTCTGTTTCAGGTCTAAAATTCTGAAGATTGTCCTTTCTTGTCTGGCTGCTCATTTTGGTGATCTGCGCTTTTCTTCTTTATGTCAACGTAAGGAGAAAATGATTCTAATCTCTTGTCGGTCATTTTCCTTGTCAAAAGAAGTTTATTGAGTATACAATGTTATAAAGATACATAAAGTAAGTTTACAAGGATCTATAAAGTAAGCTCATTGTTTTACAGTAGGGTTTATATAGGTAAATATCATGAAATTTCAAATATTAAACATTGGGTTCACGTAAACCTAAATTAAAGATATATATCATTTCCTTAGTTACTTTTGTAGGTATTTAAATGATTTATACCTACTATACATATTGTTTACAAGTAGAGTGTATATAGGTCAAAAAAATTCTGATAATGAGCTTTAATCGTAAGGTGGAGAAAAGGAAAGAGAAAGAAGAAAAAGGGTTGAAAGGTAGAGGTATGGTCCACAAGGTTGTCCCGCTCGTCAGTTTATTATTCTTTTTAGTTCTCTTTGAAGCCTTAGAATGGGTGTCTCTGTAAGTCATTTAATCTGTTACCATGGCAACAGGACAGAGTCATTGAAGTTTGACAGGAACTGTTGTTTTATCCAAGGATGCCAAAGTTTTTCAAATTTTGGAATTTGATTTTGATCGATGGCTACCATCTTAGCATGGGACATTGTATTATTCATTCTGTGAATTGTTTCTGCTAGTACCAATGTAGGAGATTTCCATGCCTTAGCCACTGTTTGTTTTGCAGCCGTTATTAGTTGGATCACAAGTTTGAATTGAGAGAGTGTTAACCATTCCGGTTTTAGATTAAGTAAAGTTAAATATGGATCTGGTTGTATTATTTTTTTAAATATTTTAGATGCAATCACGAAGACTTCCTTCCAGAAGGTTTGGATTATTGGGCACGTCCACCATATGTGTAAATATGTGCCTATTTCTGGGCATCCTCGAAAACAAAGAGCTGAGGTATTAGGTGAATATTTTGCCACTCTAGTGGGTACAAGGTACCAGCGAGTTAGGACTTTATAATTTGTCTCCAGTGCTAAGATGTTGGGTGAAGATGACTTAGATGTGAGCCATATGTTAGACCAGTCCGTGTCTTCTAAAGTTCGTCCCAGGTCCTCCTCCCACCTCTGAATGTAAGAGGGTCTATTAAGATTTGCTACTCCATATAATTGATTATAAAGTGATGAAATTGTACCTTTAGCAAATGGATCTTTTGTACAGATTGATTCAAAAATGGATAATTGGGATAATGGTGTATCTCCCTTTAGGAATGGTGTATAGAAATTTTTGATTTGGAGATATCTAAATATCTCAGAGTTTGGTAGATCATATTTTTCTCTAAGCGATGGGAATGAAAGGAATGATTTAGATGCTATGAAGTCATTTAGTGTCTGAATGCCTGATGTTGTCCAAGCTTTAAAAGAATTTGGGTAGATCCATGCCGGATAAAAGGCCGGATTTCTGATAAAAGAAAGGAGAGGATTGTGTGGAGATTGTAACTGATATTTGGTTTTTAGTTTATCCCAGAGAGACAAGAAGTGTTTAGTTATGGGATTATGAATTTTAAAGCGGTCTTTAGGATCAAGCCATAATAAATTTGATATTAATAGAGGGTCATTTTCTGAAGCCTCTATAAATACCCATAATGGGATTTCCTGTTTTGCATGGTATTTGGACAGACTGGCCAAATGTGCTGCTCTGTAGTAGTTAGTAAAATTAGGGTATCCCAGGCCTCCTTTATTTTTGGGAAGATGTAGTGTGTGTATAGGTATACGTGGTTTAGAAGAGCCCCATATAAACGAAGTTGCTCTTTTTTGTACTATTCTCAAAAAATAGGAAGGAATTGGAATAGGGAGGACTCTGAATAGATAAAGCAATTTGGGTAGAATAGTCATTTTGATTGCATTAATCTTCCCTATCCAGGATAAAGGAAGTTGCGACCATTGTTTTATTAGATTTGTGATCTGTCTTAATACAGGAGGATAATTGGTTGAGAATAAGTCAGAATGAAATGCTGTTAAATGAATTCCAAGATATGGGATTGATTTTTCTGCCCATGTGAATGGGAGTGCAGCCCTAGCCGGGATCAATTCCATGTTTGTGAGTGAAATATTAAGCACTAGGCATTTCTTAGGATTAATCATAAGGCCGGATAGGGCTGCAAATCCATCAAGAGCTGGTATTAAGTTAGGACCAGAGACCTGTGGTGATGATAGAAAAAGTAATATATCGTCTGCAAATATACATAATTTGTGTGTAATACCTCCTACTTCAATGCCAGTTATAGTTTGGTTTGTTCTGATGTATTGGGCCATGGGTTCGAGTATAAGGGCAAATAATAAGGGAGATAATGGGCAACCCTGTCGGGTACCTCTTTCGATATTAAAGGCTTCAGATTTGTATCCAGCATATTTTATATAGGCTTTGGGTTTATTATATAATGCTTTGATCCATGTTAAAAAGTGGGGTCCAAAACCCCATTTTTGTAATGAATATTGCATATATTGCCAGGATACTGTGTCAAATGCCCTCTTAATATCGAGAGATAGAAAACATAAAGGGATTTTCCGTTTTTTAGCAATATGTGCCAATAACACTGCCCTGCGTATATTATCGCCTGCCTGCCTGTCTATTTGGCATGAAGCCTACTTGATCTCTATGTATTAATTTTCCTATAATGCTATTGAGGCTTTTGCTATTATTTTTGCTAATAATTTAATATCGAGGTTTAACAGAGAGATAGGCCGATAATTCACACAGGAAGTATCATCAGAAAGGGGTTTTGGGATCATACAAACAATTGCCATTAGTGTTTCTTGCCGAAAAGAATGTCCATCTAGAAGTTGGTTAAAAGTTTCAGTGAGAATGGGAGAGAGTATTTCTGAGAATGTTTTATAGTATAAAGCCGAGTAGCCGTCTGGGCCTGGTCTTTTGTTAAGTTTTAGGTCTTTTATGGCGTTAGCAACTTCATCTATAGTTATAGGCTCATCCAAACTGCTTTTTTGATTCTGAGATAACTCAGGTAAGGTTATTTTTGAGAAGAAGGATTCAGCCTCTGTAGGATTAAATTCATTGTTTGTCTTGTATAAAGTTGCGAGATGTGAGTGAAATTTATGGACTATTTTAACTGGATTGCAAGTGTAAACATTTTTTGATAATTTCAAACGTATTGGTTTGAAATATTTGTTAGTTGAATTTAATGCTCGAGCCAAATATGTACCTGGTTTGTTTGTATTCATGTAGAAATTGTGTTTGGAGCGTTTGAGGGATTTATCAACTGACTCAGTGAGAAATAGATCGTATTCCAATCTAGATTTTTCCAGATGAGATTTTGTACTCTGAGATGGATTATCTTGAAATGATATGTAGGCTGCATTAAAATTGAGTTCTAGTTTTTTTGCTAGATTTTTGCGTTCCCGTTTAAATAGTGCCATTTGTCTTTGTATTGTACCACGCAAGACAGGCTTATGAGCTTCCCACAGTGTTATTGGGGAGATGTCTGTTGTATTATTAATTGATATGTATTCCTTTAAAGCTTGTTCAATGGCCATCTGATGTAGTGGGTGTTTGAGCATTATGTCCGGTAAGTACCACGTTGGGTCATGCGCTTCTGGTATGGCTGAGGCTATAGTAGTGTATACTGCATTATGGTCAGACCACGGAATCGGAATTATATCTGATGCAATAATTTCTGGTATCATTCCTGTTGTTAGAAAAATATGATCTATTCTGGTAAAGGTTTGATGAGGGTGCGAGAAATAAGTGAATTTCTTTTTCATTGGGTTACTTTCTCTCCACGAATCTACCAGATTGTATTTGGAAAGAAGTTGAGAAAAAGGTAATCTAGAGGTTATTTTGGATGGTGTAAAAGGTGATTTATCTAGAAATGGGAGGAGGACCTGGTTCGAATCCCCACACATTATCACTGTTCCTATTTTGTGTGTATTAATAACTTGTAATATATGTGAGAGGAATGGTGTAGGTTGTTTGTTAGGAGCGTAGTAGGAAATCACCGTGATTGCTGTATCCATTATATAACCCATGAGTATCAGGTATCTACCTTCTGGGTCTTTAATTTCTGATGATAAGGTGAATGGTGTGGATCGGTGAAATGCAATTAGAGTTCCCCTTTGCTTGGTACAGGCAGAAGCCGTGTAAATTTGTTGATAAAAAGGAGAAATATATTTTGGAGTAGAATCTTTGGTGAAGTGTGTTTCTTGGAGGCATACTATGTGAGCCTTCTTGTTATGGAAAGTACGGAAGGCTTTGGTCCTTTTTTGAGGGACATTTATTCCCTGAACATTCAGGGAAAGTATATTCAGTGGTGCCATGGCAATAGATCAAATAGTTTTGACTTACTTTTTGTTATGCAGAGCTGACTGCGCAGATCAACCTGTGTGGACTGAAGAGATGAATAGATAGAAAAGAAACCAGTGAATTCTGGAGTAAAAAGTAAACAAAAAACATATGCGATTAGATGATACATTGTATAAATTATTTTTTGCAAGTAATCACAATTTACCCGTGAAAGAGAATAAATATCTCTCTCAGGGGAATAAGTGCCTTCGTCACACTCCCACATAATATGGTTGGGAGAATGAGGAGGGCTAATGGGGGTACACGGATCTTCCGCTTACAGGAGAGAAGTGCTATGTCAAAAGACATCAAAATGATGTTTCATTAATTGGAGTGCAGAATATAGTTTTTGTTGAAATTATTTATTCCAGGGTGGTTGTATATGGTTAGTCTTGCCCTAGGCTAAATAATTCAGTTAGAAAGGTACTGTTAATAACTTTGGTATTGATGAAGATAGTTTGAATTATTTTGGGATTTTAACCCTTTTAGAGTAAACAATTACATATTTTATTCATATGTAACTGTTTAGATATGTTAACTCATAAAATTGAGGTTGTATTGCTTCAGATTAGAATAAACAAAAACATAATTCTAGGAACTAGTTAGGTAATAATATATTTGTTTTAAGAAAAGAAAGAAAAAGCTTCCATTACTTCTGGGTTATTGAACATATTTGTCCTAAAAAGTAATAAATCTATTGTTATTACCTGATAATATATAACTGAACAAGAATTTCCTTATTTCACTTATATATTCTAAGGCTATATGAATCAGAAGTAATAAGAAATATAACTGGAATGTAACATGATCCCACACAGTGTGTGACTATCCGAATGCAGTTACATTCAGTTATAAATATAGGTTTTTTATAGAGAACCATCTCTTAGTATAATAAATGAAGAGATATCAGGAATTAGGATGTCAGTCCATTGAATCTTCTTGGTCCATGGATGATGTGGCATAACGGCCTCTTTTGTGAGAATGATGATTCCCATTTTGTTCTGAAATTTTCTGGGTGCTGCCTGAAGGTGAAGATGATGCCATTCTTCTGCGTGTGGGAGTGTTGCTTGTGGGTTCTGTCAGATTTAATTTTAAAAGGGTTTGTTGTAGTTCATCTGCTGATCTGCTTCTGTAAATTGTACCTTGGTAGTTAAATCTGACTGAAAAGGGGAAGCCCCATTGATACATAATGTTGTGGCGTTGTAGTTCCATTAGTTGGGGTTTCATGGATCGTCTTTTAGTAATAGTAAGTTGGGATAGGTCAGCAAAAATTTGATAATTGTGTCCTTGAAAATTAAGTTCCTTTTTTTCTCTTGCAGCAATTAGTATTTGTTCTTTCGTTCTGTAATAATGAAATTTTGTGATTATATCACGTGGGGGTCCATCTTTCTTTTTGGCTGTGAGGGCTCTGTGTACTCTGTCCAGTTCTAAACGTTCAATAGGGATATCTGGCTTTAGTTCTTGTAATAGAGCAGTAATAGTAGATTGCAGGTCTGTCACAGTTTAGGTATTCCCCTTATGCGCAAGTTTGAACGTCTGGCTCTATTTTCGTAATCTTCAAGCTTAGTTTGAAGTATTAAATTCTCTTTTTTTAATTGTTCCAATTTTGTTATATTTTCTTGGGTTGTAATTTCGATCGCGTCTTCTCCCTTCACTGCCTGGATGCCAAATGAGGGGAAGATGGCTCCCGCTCGGCTCCATAGCATTGGAGGGCAATGCTTTTAAAGGGGAATTTTTTTTTTAACCACTTCCCATCCCAGCCATTGTACGATAACGGCCGCAGAAACACTCTGTCCCCTTGGGAGGCCGTCATATGACGTCCTCGGCTTCCCGGCATTGTAGGGGGCGTGCGTGTGCGCCCACTGCATCTCTCGGGAGCCAATGCACATGCCCTGCGGCCGCAATGTTTGCTGGGCACCCGCGGTTGCTCGGCACAGAGCAGGAACATGGATCTGTGTGTGTAAACACACAGATCCACGTCCTGTCAGGGGAGAGGAGACCGATCGTGTGTTCCTGGTATATAGGAACACCGATCAGTCTCCTTCCCTAGTCAGTCCCATCCCCCCACAGTTGGAATCACTCCCTAAGACACACTTAACACCTTGATCGCCCCCTAGTGTTAACCCCTTCCCTGCCAGTGAAATTTATACAGTAATCAGTGCATATTTATAGCACTGATCGCTGTATAAATGTCACTGGTCCCAAAACAGTGTCAAAGGTGTCCGATGTGTCCGCCGCAATGTCGCACTCCAGATAAAAATCGCAGATCGCCTCCATTACTATGAAAAAAAAAATAATAAAAATGCCATAAATCGATACCCTATTTTGAAGGCGCTACAACTTTCGCGCAATCCAATCAATATACGCTTATTGTGATTTTTTTTTTACCAAAAATATGTAGAAGAATACATATTAAACTGAGGAAAAATGTTTTATCTTTTTTTTAAATTGGGATATTTATTATAGCAAAAAGTAAAAGATGCTGTGTTTTTTTCAAAATTGTCGCTCTTTTTTTGTTTATAGGGGGTATTTGTATTGTCCTGGCATGTTAGGGCCTCAAGAAATGAGATAAGTCGTCAGTTCATCAGAATTGATCAATTTTCAAATATATACTATATACCATAGTTTGTAGATGCTATAACGTTCACACAAACCAATCAATGTACACTTATTGGGATTTTTTTAAATTAATGTAGCACCCTCTAGCATTGCTAGAGTGCTAGTGATAGGTCTTGTGTTAGTGTTGGTAAATTTTCAGGCTTGCTGGCAGCCAAGCCTGTGTGTTTTTCTGGGTCAGGTTTTGAGTAACTCAGGTAGGCTGGGTGACTCCTCAGCAGCTTCTCTGGTGACTTCCCCTGCTATCTGGAAACTTGGAGAAGATTCCAGAAGCTGTTGCAAGGAGTCCAGGATGAGCTAGCTGGAGTCTTCTAAACTCCCTGACTAATCCCCAACAGAAGGGTTGGCAGGTAGCAGGCCCCCTCAAATACTCAGGGTCAACCCAGTTGGGGCAGTGTGGAGTATGGTTGGAAGTTGGAGATGGAGTGTTAGGCCATTGAGCGTAGCTCCCCAGTCTGGGGGGGGGGGGTGAACTCAAGCCTGGTCTCTGGTGGCGAAGGGATCCCTTCGCATGACACACGAAGGGATCCTGAACAGGAGGCACAGGAGCAAGGAGAGGACAGCAGGAGGACATTGCCGGGGAATTCTATAGGGAGGAGGATATGCAGGGGGGCTGGTGATTGTTACAGTCAGAGCCATGCCCGAAGGGACTGGGTGCAAGCAGTCTGGGATGGATGCAGAGTCAGTCTGGAAGGACTGTGGAGAAGTAGCCAGAAGAGCTAGTGAAAGGGGCAGCTTCAGCCAGGCAGGCTGGCAGTGCCTTAATTGGTGGTGCTGGGATCAATAGCCACAGGACTAGGACGTCTAACAGCAAAGACCTCAATGTTTGCTACACCAAAAAGGGGCCCATGGTCCCTGCCTGCAAGGGGCAATTGCTTTGGATTTGACTAAGTCAGTGTCAGATCCTCCCATCAGTGCTAGCTGGTCCTGGGAGTTGTAGTTCTACAAGCAAGTCTGTGCTGGAGGTAGAAGAGGAGTGTGTATATACCGGATGTATATAGTTTGTGTCCCTGAAGAGTTTCTACTGATCAAATGGGCATCCCATAATAACTATTTTCCCCCATCCAAGTTCAATCCCCTTAAATAATAAAACAATATATGTTTATTATTTAGTTCCCTTTTCTTTTATGGGTTGAAATTATTTAATATATTTGTTGCCTTGATCGCCTCCATGATTACTCCTCCCTCACATGTGTGAAAGGTTTTTGCAGGACCACAGCTGACCCCTATCTGGATTAGATACAATTGGTCAGGTGACCACCATGTATCATTTTGTTGTATATAAAAGACAGATTGCGATCGGTAGTCCTACAGCTGTAATTTTTTTATTTTTCTTTGTTTTTTTATTTAGAATTCACATATTTGTACAGGTCAATATCACTATTTCCCCTGAAGAAGCCAATGTTTGGCGAAACATGTAGGGAGTCATTGCCTGTAACCTATATTGGCCTGTTAAACATCTTTCCCTGTTTTGGAATTGTTCACGCACCTATGTATGTATTTTGTGGTTTAATATTTTTTATCAAATAAAATTATAAAAACGATTTTATGTATTCTTTGTAATGCATATACTTCTTGGCACCGTTATAATCCCCTTTCCCTAACCCTTCCTAATTTTCTAAACAATATTTGGGATGAGGTGCCTTACATTTTGAGGACTTTCCAGCCATACTCCATTTTTTCCTATGATTAATCTCCATTAACGGTGCGAAACGCGTCAGCTATCACCTGTGTCTCTGATTGATGTAAGGATCAAGCTTCATTCAGTAAAGGCATTATTTTGGAGTGCGGCCATCCTTTTTCCATTTTCTACCGGAGGTATATAGTTTGTGTCCCTGAAGAGTTTCTACTGATCAAGCGGGCATCCCATAATAACCCTTTCCCCATCCAAGTTCAATCACCTTAAATAATAAAAAAAACAAAGCTCCAAGGACTGCTTCTTGTCTCAGGAGTGATTGAAAAATGAATGTGCCTGGCTGTGCAGGATGGGAGATAACCAACATTCACCAGCGGCTCCTGCGGGGGTAGTGCTACACCAAAGACATGGACATGTTTTATATCAGAAAGTAGAAAATATTGTTTTTTTTTATTTTGGTCTTTTTTTCATTCATATAATAAACAATAAAACCCCCCAGTGGTGATCAAATACCACCAAAAGAAAGCTCTATTTGTGTGGAAAAAAAAATACTTTATTTGGGTACAGTGTTGCCAGTTAAAGTAGAAAAGTGCTGAATAGTAAAAAATGCCCTAGTCATAAAGGGGGTAAAACATTCCGGAGGTCAAGTGGTTAAGGTGTGAAAATCTCAGTGCTGAATACTGATGAGAGTGTTAATGTGCTTTCCAGAGGAGTAACATTCTTGGTAAATATATAGAAAAAGTACCTTGAAAAAGTATTCACACCCCTTGAAATTCTCCACATTTTGTCATGTTACAACCAAAAATGTAAATATATTTTATTGGGATTTTATGTGATAGACCAACACAAAGTGGCACATAATTGTGAAGTGGAAGGAAAATGATAAATGGTTTTCAGCATTTTTTACAAATAAATATGTGAAAAGTGTGGGGGGCTTTTGTATTCAGCCCCCTTTACTCTGATACCCCTAACTAAAATCTAGTAGAACCAATTGCCTTCAGAAGTCAACTAATTAATAAATAGAGTCCACCTGTGTGTAATTTAATCTCAGTATACATACAGCTCAGAAGCCCTCAGAGGTTTGTTAGAGAACCTCAGTGAACAAACAGCATCATGAAGGCCAAGGAACACATCAGACAGGTCAGAAGTGATGAGCTTCGAGTTCGAGTCGAACTCATGTTCGACTCGAACATCGGCTGTTCGAAAGTTCGCCGAACAGTGAACAATTTGGGGTGTTCGCGGCAAATTCGAAAGCCATGGAACACCCTTTAAAAGTCTATTGGAGAAATCAAAAGTGCTAATTTTAAAGGCTTATATGCAAGTTATTGTCATAAAAAGTGTTTGGGGACCTGGGTCCTGCCCCAGGGGACATGGATCAATGCAAAAAAAGTTTTAAAAACGGCCGTTTTTTTGGGAGTAGTGATTTTAATAATGCTTAAAGTGAAACAAAAAAAAGTGTAATATTCCCTCAAATTTCGTACCTGGGGGGTGTCTATAGTATGCCTGTAAAGGGGCGCATGTTTCCCGTGTTTAGAACAGTCTGACAGCAAAATGACATTTCAAAGGAAAAAAGTCATTTAAAACTACTCGCGGCTATTGCATTGCCGGTCCGACAATACACATAAAAGTTAATTTAATTAAAAAAATTAAACGGCATGAGATTTCCCCACAGGGGAACCCCGAACCAAAATTTAAAAAAAAATGACGTGGGGTCTCCCTAAATTCCATACCAGGCCCTTCAGGTCTGGTATGGATATTAAGGGGAACCCCGCGCCAAAATTTAGAAAAAAAAAGGTGTGGGGGTTCCCCTCAAAATCCATACCAGACCTGAAAGTCTGGTATGGGTTTTAAGGGGAACCCGCGCCAAAAATAAAAAAAAATGGCTTGGGGTCCCCCAAAAATCCATACCAGACCCTTATCCGAGCATGCAACCTGGCAGGCCGCAGGAAAAGAGCCGTACCAGGCCACATGCCCTCAACATTGGGAGGGTGCTTTGGGGTCCCCCCCAAAACACCTTGTCCCCATGTTGATGAGGACAAGGGCCTCATCCCCACAACCCTTGCCCGGTGGTTGTGGGGGTCTGCAGGCAGGGGGGCTTATGGGAATATGGAAGCCCCCTTTAACAAGGGGACCCCCAGATCCCGGCCCCCCCCTGTGTGAAATGGAAAGGGTTTTGTACCCCTACCATTTCACAAAAAAAGTGTCAAAAATGTTAAAAATGACAAGAGACAGTTTTTGACAATTCCTTCATTTAAATGCTTCTTCTTTCCATCTTCTTTCTTTTATCTTCTTTCTTCTTTCTTCCTTTGGTTTCTTCCTCCATCTTATTCTTTTTCTTCCTCCGATCCTCTGCTTCTTGCTCTGGTGTTCCCACGTGGCATCTTCCTCCGTGGCGTCTTCTTCCCTTCTTCGTTCTCGGGCCACTCCGCATCCATGATGGGAGGCTCCCGCTGTGTGACGTTTCTCGTCATCTGACGATTCTTAAATAACGGAGGGAGGGGCCAACCAGTGACCCCGCCCCCCTCTGACGCACAGGACTTCCCCGTGGCTTTCCCCGTGACGTCAGAGGGGGCGGACAGGAAAGACCCTGTGCGTCAGAGGGGGGCGGGGTCACCGTGTGGCCCCGCCCTCTGTTATTTAAGAACCGTCAGAAGATGAGAAGTGTCACACAGCAGGAGCCTCCCATCATGGATGCTGAGCGGCCCGAGAATGAAGAAGGGAAGAAGACGCTGCGGAGGAAGATGCCGGACGAGAACACCGGAGCAAGAAGCAGAGGATCAGAGGGAGAAGAAGAAGATGGATGAAACCGAAGTAAGATAGAAGATAGAAGATAGAAGAAAGAAGATGGAAAGAAGAAGCATTTAAATAAAGGAATTGTCAAAAACGGTCTCTTGTCATTTTTAACATTTTTGACACTTTTTTGTGAAATGGTAGAGGCACCCCCTTACCATTTCACACAGGAGGGCGGGATCTGGGGGTCCCCTTGTTAAAGGGGGCTTCCAGATTCCGATACGCCCCCCGCCTGCAGACCCCCACAACCACCGGGCAAGGATTGTGGGGATGAGGCCCTTGTCCTCATCAACATGGGGACAAGGTGCTTTGGGGGGACCCCAAAGCACCCTCCCAATGTTGAGGGCATGTGGCCTGGTACGGTTCAGGAGGGGGGGCGCTCTCTCATCCCTCCTCTTTTCCTGTGGCCTGCCAGGTTGCGTGCTCGAATAAGGGTCTGGTATGGATTTTTGGGGGGACCCCACGCTATTTTTTTTTTCAATTTTGGCGTGGGGTACCCCTTAATATCCATACCAGATATGAAGGGCCTGGTATGGAATTTAGGGGAACCCCATGCCATTTTATTTTTAAATTTTGGTTTGGGGTTGCCCTGTGGGGAAATTCCATGCCGTTTTTATCAATGAACCTTTATGTGTATTGTCGGACCGGCAATGCAATAGCCGCGAGTAGTTTTAAATGACTTTTTTTCCTTTGAAATGTCATTTTGCTGTCAGACTATTCTAAACACGGGAAACATGCGCCCCTTTACAGGCATACTATAGACACCCCCCAGGTACGAAATTTAATGGAATATTACACTTTTATTGTTTCACTTTAAGCATTATTCAAATCACTGCTCCCGAAAAAACAGCAGTTTTTAAAACTTTTTTTGCATTGATCCATGTCCCCTGGGGCAGGACCCAGGTCCTCAAACACTTTTTATGACAATAACTTGCTTATAAGCCTTTAAAATTAGCACTTTTGATTATTCATGTTCGAGTCCCATAGACTTTAACGGTGTTCGCGTGTTCGAACAAATTTTTTTGCCTGTTCTGGTGCGAACCGAACAGGTGGGTGTTCGGCTCATCCCTGCAGGTCCGGGATAAAGTTGTGGAGAAGTATAAAGCAGGGTTAGGTTATAAGAATCTCCCAGGCTTTGAACATCTCACAGAGCACTGTTCAATCCATCATCAGAAAATGGAAAGTGTATGGCACAACTGCAAACCTACCAAGACATGGCCGTCCACCTAAACTGACCGGCCGGGCAAAGAGAGCATTCATCAGAGAAGTAGCCAAGAGGTCCATAGTAACTCTGGAGGAGCTGCAGAGATCCACAGCTCAGGTGGGAGAATCTGTCCACAGGATAACTATTAGTCGTGCACTCCACAAATCTGACCTTTATGGAAGAGTGGCAAGAAGAAAGCCATTGGTGAAAGAAAGCCATAAGAAGTCCAGTTTGCAGTTTGTGAGAAGCCATCTGGGGGACACAGCAAATATATGGAAGAAGGTGCTCTGGTCAGATGAGACCAAAATTGAACTTTTTGAACTAACAGTAAAACACTATGGGGTAGATTTACTAAAACTGGTGCACTCAGAATATGGTGCAGCTGTGCATGGCAGCCAATCAGCTTCTAACCTCAGTTTGTTCAATTAAGCTTTGGCAATAAAACCTGGAAGCTGATTGGTTTCTATTCAGAGTTGCTCAATCTTTAGTAAATAACCCCTATGTGTGGCAGAAAACTAACACTGCACATCACCCTGAACACACCATCCCTACTGTGAAACATAGTGGTGGCAGCATCATGTTGTGGGGATGCTTTTCTTCAGCAGGGACAGGGAAGCTGGTCACAGTTGATGGGAAGATGGAAGGAGACAAATACAGGGCAATATTAGAAGAAAACATGTTAGCGTTTTTAAGGCACTGTACTTTGGGTAAAGTGTTTAAAGTAGCACAGAGCTGAATAGCAAAAAAATGCCCTGGTCATGAAGGGGATAAAACATTCTGGAGGTCAAGTGGTTAAGGTATTGAAGAGCTCAGTGCTGAATACTAATGAGAGTATTAATGTGCTTTCTAGAGGAGTAACATTCTTGGAGAAATACATAGGATGAATGGTTCCTGATAAAGTTATATTCAAACCTCCCTTCCCCTGTCCCATCATGCTCTGGATGACCATAATCCACATCTCTGGAGATCCTTCACAGCGTGTATGGAGGGTCTACATACAGGAATATGACACAGAGCAGTCTGGAGAGGACGAGTAGACGGGGAGAGACATAGGACATACCTGTACAAACATCTTTGAAACAAGAGATACAATGTAACAATTCTAGAGAATGCTTGAGTGAAATAGCAAATAAATGTAACCACTGGAATTGTTGCATTGTATCTCTTGTTATATATGCACTTCCTATGCTACTCAGCTCCATCTAGTGGCCATATTGTGGTATTTGACTACTGTCTGCATTATGGCCATTAGATGGAGCTGAGAAGCATTGGAAATACATATAACTTTTAAGAAGAGATAAAATGTACCAATTTTAGAGAACACTAGTGGGAATTAGCAAATAAAAGTAACCCTTGGAATTGTTACATTGTATCGCTTGTTACATAGATGCATTTCCTACGCTCCCAAGCTCCATCTAGTGGCCATAATGTGGTGTATTACTACTGCCCATAATAAGAGAACAATTGTTCAGCAAAGAAAACATTTCCTACAAATACAACATGAATGTGCATGCAGATTTGCTGGATGAACAGCTATCACATTTTTTTTTTTCAAATAGAGCTTTGCTGTGAATTCCTAATGTAACATGTGCTTATAATTATCATTAGACTCTTACCAGATCTCCTAGAGGAAGATCTGTACATTCTATAGACCTTCAGGTCACTCTCCTGGAATTGGCAGTACACCGATGTCCATGGGGTTTATGGAACTTCCCCTCTTCTGTTTGGTGTTATGATGGGGGAAGTTAAAGCTGTTCAGTAGAAATGTCTCATAGGATCTTAGCACCTCATCTTAAAATATTAGGCAATGTTCCTTCCTGTACCACTTCCTATTTTTCACCAGACCTCTCTCAGGCACGTACAGTAGTGTTGTTGTAGACTGAGCCGGGTTCCTCCGTCCCTTTACTGCCAGACGGACCTCCTGGAGGAGAATTATGATGACCTTCTATTTCTGGGTCCTTGTTGTGGGTGTGATAGGTAAGTCTCCAACTTTATAACTTAAAGAGAACCTGATATAGAATTATGCAAACTACCATTGCTGACTTGTATGGTTGAAGCGGTTGCTTGTAGTCTGGAAATGCTAATTAGAACTACGTAGAAATTTGCAAAGAAAAAAGGAAGGAGAATGAGGTGGGTGACCGACCAGAATAGAAAACTCAACAAAAGATGAAGATAAGTCAGAGAACCCACAATAGTCACAAAGAGAGGAAAAGATAAGCCGAACATTTCTGATGGAGATCATTTCTTCAGTCTTTCTTTTTTACATTTACTGATAAGGTAAATTAGTCTTACAGTGTTATGCCCTGTACACACGGTCGGACTTTCCGACGGAAAATGTGCGATCAGAGCTTGTTGTCGGAAATTCCGACCGTGTGTGGGCTCCATCTGACTTTTTTCATCGGAATTTCCGACACACAAAGTTTGAGAGCAGGCTATAAAATTTTCCGACAACAAAACCCGATCGCGTCAATTCTGACCGCGTGGGGACAATTCCGACGCACAAAGTGCCATGCATGCTCAGAAGAAATTCCGAGACGGAACAGCTCGGTCTGGTAAAATTAGCGCTCGGAATGGATAGAGCACTTTCGTCAGGCTGCAATGTTTTAAATTGTTTAATGCAGCGCACTCTCCTATTCTTTATAATGCTAGAAGAATGAAGTTGTTTTGCTGCTCATATTCACACAAAGTTCTCACAAACTTCTTTCTTTATTATTTATCGTGATTTCATCAATATTTTTTTATTTGTCACATCTGACTAAAAAATTTTAAAATTGTAATTTGGGGTTTTGTATTTTTTTTTTTTTTTTTTTGGTTTTGTATTTTTTTAAAGCCTGATCTTGTTTTTTTTGGTTAATTTTTTTTACTCCAAAATAGTTTTGGTGTGTTTTGTGTGTCAAGTTACCACAACACCATTATTATCTTGTATTATTTATTAATCTCAAGGAGATTGTTTGGTGTTGGTGTCTCTTGTTAATTTCACATTGTATTTTTGAAATGTACCTGAATCCTCACAAACAAACTGTCCCTTTTGAATGAAAACACACATAGGCAAGTATAATTGAAACAAAAATTCCTTTATTAAGGCGTCCTAACCAAGCAAAGAGGGAGGCAACGCTGGAAAAAATTGGCAATGCCTTTGGCCCCCAGGGCAGACATCAATTATTTTACTGAAAAATTGGTGGCCTGAGGAGTTCATATCTAAGGGAGTACAATCTGGTCCAGAAGTCCAAGAGATCATGAACAGCAGCAGATGACATTTATGTCCCCAGGCTGTGGGCATACAAGAGCCTGCATCTTTTTCCAGACCAGACTGAACCCAGGTCATCACTCTCTGGTCTTCCTTACACGCTTCCTTCCCGGCTGTGGCTCTGGTGTTGGAGGTGTGGCAGGAGGAGGAGTAGGACCTGGAGGAGGAGGAGTAGGACCTGGAGGAGGAGGAGGAGGACCATGGGTGAGCTCACAAATGTGGCTTTGGCATGTGAGTTGGCCTCTCAACCCCTTATTTAGAGCTTCTAAAATGAGAAACTCACATAAAAGGCGTTGGCCCTCCTCCATTTGCAGCATTTTGCATGCTGTTAGGTCAGCAAAATCTTCTTCCACACTGTGGGGGGTTCTGAGGGCCTCAGTAGCCTTCCAAAATAGGCCAGTTGCTGCTCCTCCAGGTTACTCCTCTTCCTGCCACTTTTTCTTTAAAGGCAGAGGGGAGGGACCTGGGTATCGGGCAGCCTACTTGGCCCGGCCACCTCCTGTCTGAGACTTTCCTGTGTATGAAAAAGGGACATCGTTTTAGTTTTTGGTTCATCAATCACAATCAGAAATTAGTACTCCAAAATAACATAGATTTAACATCATTAATTTGACAACCAGAAATATTTAGAAGAATGCTATACCTGGCTCAAGCTGGGCTCCTCCACATGTTGCTGCCTGGAAGGCCCAGGTTGGGCGTCTGAAGCCTCAGCTGGGGGGGAAGGAAGCGCTCTACAAGACTCTGGTCCGGCCGCACCTGGAGTATGCTGTCCAGTTCTGGGCACCAGTCCTCAGGAAGGACGTACTGGAAATGGAGCGAGTACAAAGAAGGGCAACAAAGCTAATAAAGGGTCTGGAGGATCTTAGTTATGAGTAAAGGTTGCGAGCGCTGAACTTATTCTCTCTGGAGAAGAGACGCTTGAGAGGGGATATGATTTCAATTTACAAATACTGTACTGGTGACCCCACAATAGGGATAAAACTTTTTCGCAGAAGAGAGTTTAATAAGACTCGTGGCCACTCATTACAATTAGAAGAAAAGAGGTTTAACCTTAAACTACGTAGAGGGTTCTTTACTGTAAGAGCGGCAAGGATGTGGAATTCCCTTCCACAGGCGGTGGTCTCAGCGGGGAGCATTGATAGCTTCAAGAAACTATTAGATAATCACCTGAATGACCGCAACATACAGGGATATGTAATGTAATACTGACACATAATCACACACATAGGTTGGACTTGATGGACGTGTGTCTTTTTTCAACCTCACCTACTATGTAACTATGTAACTATGTAACTATAAGACTGGAGAGTGCTGGCCTGGGTTCAATCTGACCTGCCAGAAAATGCAGCCTGTCATAGTACCACAGCCTGGGGAGATAAATGTCATCTGCAGCTCCTGATCTCAGGGAATCCTGGACCTTCTTGCGCTACCTTAGATAAGTGCCCCTCATGCCACCAATTAGGATCTTCAAATAGGTGGTGATGTCTGCGTCACAAATGTGAAATGTCTGGCTGCTTCACAAATTGCAGCAAATTATCCAGCGCTGCCTTCCTCTTTGTTTGGTTCTTATAATCGGGGTGGTTTACCTGCCACAGACAGGGCAGCTCCCTGAACAGATCAATGAATATAGGGATAAAATCCTGATCCTTCAATATATCCATTTTCTCTGCAAGACACAACACAAGACAAACCCTAATGTCAGGCTAAAGTCTCCTAATCTTGTCCCAATATAGTTTGTTTCTTTCTTTCTTTTTCCGATACTCCTTCCTCCGCTCACAGATCACACGTACTACGCACGCGTGTTACGCTTTATATACACTGCGCATGCGTGAAACTCTGCCCGCCCCTGACGTTCTTTCTAGTCTATTCCCCACCCCTTCTCGTTCGGCGCAGTGGGGGAAGAGCACATCGTGGAGACAGAGCAGGTGCGTGCTAATTACAGCAACGATTAGGAGGAGGAGGAAGAGGAAAGCCCGGAGCCAGAAACGTCCCGATCCCGGAGGAGACGATTTAAGGTCTCAAATATGTCCTTTGGGGAGATGGTGGAGATGGTGGACATCCTGCAGAGGGCCGAATATGACGGGAAGTATGGAGCTTACCCCAACCCCAATGTCAGAAAGGCCAAGATCATGACTAAAGTTGTGAAGAGTCTGCAGAAGACATTTGGGGTACGGCGATCCAAGGATCAACTCCGGAAACGGTGGTCAGACCTCAAATTAAGACAGCACGATCAGTATAGAAGGATGAGGAGAGTGCTGCAAAAAAGTAAGTAGTTGTCCTGTGTTCCTATTCGTTATTTTTAGAATGTTCGTGCTGCTCCATGTGCTTTTCTTTACTGTTGTAGTTTAAAATGGCAACTTTCATGTTCATGGGCACATTATTCGTTCGTAGGAAACATTGTTAGTTTGGCCAGATGCATTTCAATACATTTTTGCTAGCCTACTTCTCTTAAAATAAGTTTGTTGTCTACATGGGTTTGTAACTAGAATGAAATGCAAACTAGATTCTGTGTAAGGAGAGGACACTCAGCAGCTGTTTACACATTTGGACGCTGGAGCACTAGTGTGGGACACCAGAACACCCTTTTTATTAGGGGCCCACACAGGTGCTCCAGTGTATACTATAGGGGTGTCTCCATCTGTGAAGCTTGTACAAAACAGGTAAGTATTCAAGCTACATAGGGGAGAAAAGACTCGGAGGACACCACTCATCAGAGGAGTAGGGATGAGCCGAACACCGCCCTGTTCGGTTCGCACCAGAACATGCGAATGGGAAAAAAGTTTGTTCAAACACGCAAACACCGTTAAAGTCTATGGGACACGAACATGAATAATCAAAAGTGCTAGTTTTAAAGGCTTATATGCAAATTATTGTCTTAAAAAGTGTTTGGGGACCCGGGTCCTGCCCCAGGGGACATGGATCAATGCAAAAAAAAGTTTTAAAAACTGACGTTTTTTCAGGAGCAGTGATTTTAATAATGCTTAAAGTCAAACAATAAAAGTGTAATATCCCTTTAAATTTCGTAGCTGGGGGGTGTCTATAGTATGACTGTAAAGGGGCGCATGTTTCCCGTGTTTAGAACAGTCTGACAGCAAATTGACATTTCTACAGGAAAAAAGCCATTTAAAACTACTCGCGGCTATTGCTTTGCTGGTCCGACAATACACAAAGAAGTTCATTGATAAAAACGGCATGGGAATTCCCCACAGGGGAACCCTGAACCAAAATTTAAAAAAAAAAATGACGTGGGGGTCCTCCTAAATTCCATACCAGGCTCTTCAGGTCTGGTATGGATATTAAGGGGAACCCCGGCCAAAATTTAAAAAAAAAATGATGTGGGGGTCCCCCTAAATTCTATACCAGACCCTTCAGGTCTGGTATGAATTTTAAGGGGAACCCCGTACCAAAAAAACCAAAAACAGCGTGGGGTCCCCCCAAAAATCCATACCAGACCCTTATCCGAGCAAATAACCTGGCAGGCCCCAGGAAAAGAGGGGGGACGAGAGTGCGGCCCCCCTCCTGAACCGTACCAGGCCACATGCCATCAACATTGGGAGGGTGCTTTGGGGTAGCTCCCCAAAACACCTTGTCCCCATGTTAATGAGGACAAGGGCCTCATCCCCACAACCCTGGCCGGTGGTTGTGGGGGTCTGCGGGTGGGGGGCTTATTGGAATCTGGAAGCCCCCTTTAACAAGGGGACCCCCAGATCCCGCCCCCCCGTGTGAAATGGTAAGGGGGTACTTACCCCTACCATTTCACTAAAAAACTGTCAAAAAGAGACAGTTTTTGACAATTCCTTTATTTAAATGCCTCTTCTTTCTTCTTTCTTCTATCTTCCTTCATCTTCTTCTTCTTCTTCTTCTGGTTCTTCTGGTTCTTCCTCCGGCGTTCTCGTCCAGCATCTCCTCCACGGCGTCTTCTATCTTCTTCTCCTCGGGCCGCTCCACACCCATGGCATGGGGGGAGGCTCCCGCTCTCTTCTCTTCATCTTCTTCTCTTCTTCTTTTCTTCTCTTCTTCTCTTCTTCATTTTCTTCTCCGGGCCGCTCCGCATCCATGCTGGCATGGAGGGAGGCTCACGCTGTGTGACAGCGTCTCCTCGTCTGATGGTTCTTAAATAGCGGGGGGCGGGGCCACCCGGTGACCCCGCCCCGTCTGATGCACGGTGACTTGACGGTACTTCCCTGTGACGTCACGGGGAATGCTACAGGGAAGTCCCGTCATGTCCCGTGCTTCAGAGGGGGGTGGGGTCACCGGGTGGCCCTGCCCCCCGTTATTTAAGAGGAGACGCCATCACACAGCGGGAGCCTCCCTCCATGCCAGCATGGATGTGGAGCGGCCTGGAGAAGAAAATGAAGAAGAGAAGAAGAGAAGAAGAGAAGAAAAGAAGAAGAGAAGAAGATGAAGAAGAAGATGAAGAAGATGAAGAGAAGAGCGGGAGCCTCCCTCCATGCCATGGGTGCGGAGCGGCCCGAGGAGAAGAAGATAGAAGACGCCACGGAGGAGATGCTGGTCGAGAACGCATTAGGAAGAAACAGAAGAACCAGAAAAAGAAGAAGAAGATGAAGGAAGATAGAAGAAAAAAAGAAAGAAGAAGCATTTAAATAAAGGAATTGTCAAAAACTGTCTCTTGTCATTTTTAACATTTTTGACAGTTTTTTAGTGAAATGCTAGGGGTAAGAACCCCCTTACCATTTCACACAGGGGGGGGCGGGATCTGGGGGTCCCCTTGTTTAAGGGGGCTTCCAGATTCTGATAAGCCCCCCGCCCGCAGAACCCCACAACCACCGGCCAGGGTTGTGGGGATGAGGCCCTTGTCCTCATCAACATGGGGACAAGGTGTTTTGGGGGGCTACCCCAAAGCACCCTCCCAATGTTGAGGGCATGTGGCCTGGTATGGTTCAGGAGGGGGGAGGCGCACTCTCGTCCTCCCCTCTTTTCCTGCGGCCTGCCAGGTTGCATGCTCGGATAAGGGTCTGGTATGGATTTTTGGGGGGACCCCACGCCGTTTTTTTTTTTAGGCGCGGGGTTCCCCTTAAAATCCATACCAGACCTGAAGGGTCTGGTATGGAATTTATGGGGAACCCCACGTCATTTTTTTTTAAATTTTGGCCGGGGTTCCCCTTAATATCCATACCAGACCTGAAGGGCCTGGTATGGAATTTAGGGGGACCCCATACGTCATTTTTTTAAAAAATTTTGGTTTGGGGTTCCCCTGTGGGGAATTCCCATGCCGTTTTTATCAACAAACTTCTATGTGTATTGTCGGACCGGCAATGCAATAGCCGCGAGTAGTTTTAAATGGGTTTTTTCCTATAGAAATGTCATTTTGCTGTCAGACTGTTCTAAACACGGGAAACATGCGCCCCTTTACATGCATACTATAGACATCCCCCAGCTACGAAATTTAAAGGGATATTACACTTTTATTGTTTGACTTTAAGCATTATTAAAATCACTGCTCCTGAAAAAACGGCCGTTTTTAAAACTTTTTTTTGCATTGATCCATGTCCCCTGGGGCAGGACCCAGGTCCCCAAACACTTTTTTGACAATAACTTGCATATAAGCCTTTAAAATTAGCACTTTTGATTTCTCCCATAGACTTTTAAGGGTGTTCCGCGGCATTCGAATTTGCTGCGAACACCCCAAATTGTTCGCTGTTCGGCAAACTTGCGAACAGCCAATGTTCGAGTCGAACATGAGTTCGACTCGAACTTGAAGCTCATCCCTACAGAGGAGACAACAGACCCCCTACCTCAGGAAGAAGTGGAAATCCCCCAAAGCCAACAGGAGGAGGAGAAGGGAGACGTAATCGAAATAGTCACCACAACAGGTGAGTGTCTGCGACCACAGGCTCAGGTAAGAGATGGATGACGGCATATTTATAATACATGGTGTGTCTATATTTTTAGGTGATCGGGATGTTGTGGATGAAGGTCATTTCACAAGTGAAAGTGCCCAGATCCTGATCGGGGAGATCATGGGGTGCAATAGGGACTTGGAAAACATCAATGATGTTCAAAACAAAATGAAGAACATCATTGATGTTTTAGGGAGAGTTTAAAACCCCTCGAAATCCCTTACTTAGTTGTGCTTTTTATACAGAAAATATTTTTCTCATTTTTTGACATATTGTCGAAAAGCCAAATTTTGAAGATGCACACAGTGTGTCAACATGTGCTATCTGCCATCAAGGGAGATCAATGTATGCGTTTTGGGGGTGAAACATCTTCCTCAATAATAAAGTAGTTGAGAGGAAGGGTTTGCACCCCCAAAACACGTCCCTTGATCCCCCATGATGGCAGCTAGCACATGTTGACATTCGGCAATTTGTGTGCATCTTCAAAATTTGGCTTTTCCAGGGGTGACTTCACCCCATCTGAACGCAATATCAAACACAGTTTATAAATACTCATGTCTGATATTGCCTTCAATTTCTAACAAAGTTGAACTTTGTAAGTTCCAGATTTGTATATTTCTTGTTGGTTTTAAACATGCCTGTTTTACCTTAAATGGACATTTCTACTTTTATTAATGTGACCAAAAAAATTGTTATACAACAAACATGTTGGTTTGTTATAAAAACCTTTTATAAATGCACATGTGATTGTGCTTGTATTAAAAAGATTGATAATCAAGAATGTGTGGATTCTTCTTTCAATGCTCCTAAACTTTTTGTGTGGTAAAATTGGTGTTTTCTGTGACAATGGGGGTTATTTCCTAAGGGCAAATCCACTTTGCACTACAAGTGCAGTCTCAGTGCAGTCTCAAGTGCACTTGTAGTGCAAAGTGTCTTTGCCTTTAGGAAATAACACCCAACAGTGCTTTCTAATGTTACACAATCACGCCATTTTTAGGACTCTCCAAATTTCAGTCAGGGTCAGCTAAAAGAAATACAAGCAGTAAATGTCAGCAAATATTTTAGTAGTTAAAATTTTTTTTTATTTAAAAAATCTCTCAGACATTGTCTGGCATATTGATGGCCCCCCACCCGCAAAGTATTCCATGTATCTTAGATGGACTTGGCGGGCACTCAGGAGGTGCGAGCCAGGACGGCCAGCTTCAAGCGCGTCAGGGTTGGTTCATTGAGATTAATTCCGGATTCATGCCCAACTGAGCCAGCATAGTTCACAGAATTTCTCCTTAACAAGTTGTGGAGAGCACAGCAAGCCAGGATGATGTGATTCAGTTTATATTCTGCCATGTGTATGGGTGTAAGAAATAGGCGGAACCGGCTGGTCATTATTACAAATGTGTTCTCCACCACCCTTCTGGCTCTGGCCAGCCGTTAATTAAAAACCCTCTGGTCCAGGGCGATGGTCCCCATAGGGAATGGCCGCATAAGATGGACCCCCAGCGCAAACGCTTCATCCGCAACAAAGACGAATGGGAGTCCTTCCGCATTGTCTTCTGGAGGTGGCAAGCCCAAGCTGCTATTCTGGAGATGCCTGTAGAACTCCGTCTGGGCGATGACTCCACCATCCGACATCCGGCGATTCTTCCCCACGTTCACATGCAGGAACTCGTAAGTAGCTGACACCACCGCCAACATCACAATACTATTGAACCCCTTGTAGTTGTAATAGTATGACCCCAAGTTGGGTGGTGGGACAATGTGGAAGTGTTTCCCATCAATTTCCCCTCCGCAGTTAGGAAAGTCCCACCACTGGGCAAAGTGGGAGACCACAGTCTGCCATTCCTGTGGATTGGAAGGAAACTGTGGAATCAAACAAGAAATAAAAATTATTTGTTTTGCACATAAACATGGAGAGCAGATTAGACACAAACATTCTTGGCCAACATCAGTATTACATTTATTTTAGGGAGTATTTAAAGACAAAGGTATAAGGTCCACCTATCAGATCCCCCCCCCCCCCCATGGGCCATTTTATAAATTTTATGGGGGGGGGGGAGATGTTTTGGACAGGTAACCCTCTCCACTTCATTGAGAGAAGAATGCCTAAATAGTGTGTATTACTTTGGCCAGCCCCTCCTTACTCACACTATTGGCAGCCCACTGGACAGGTAAGAAGTGTCATAATACAAAGAGATAAATACACACTGTACACATTTTAGTACATTTTTACATTCTGTTATTACCTATCAAGATACTAATAGGATACAGAAACCTAAAAAAGTACCATTTTAAAGTATTCAGGTACTACATGCTTTGGGGAATTCATCCAGAAATCTGACCACAAAAGAGGTGGGTATAGTGTGTATGGGTTTGGCAAAGTCAGCAGATAGAGGATTAGTATCAGCTGAGTTAGCAGTTGGGGGGAGGAAGGGTTCCAAATGATTTTAAGACCTAAAAAAAAATCTGGCACTCTGCCTGAATTTAAAGCACAAATCAAAATTTAAAACACTTTAGGAGGTATTTAGGGTAAAGCACTACTATGGAGCTGACAAAATACATTGTTAAGTGACTACACTAGGTGAATATAGGGCCAGGAGAGCATGCTGGGGAGGTAAGTGAAGGCAAATATGTATGAAGGGCAAAAAAAAATTCTAAAAAATTACAGCATGCATGAGGACAAAGGGGACATTCACAGCATATTACAATCATGGTAATTAGGGAATGAGGAAAGAAATACAATATATTATCAAACATTATATACAATAAAATGTGATGTTAAAGGATAAATCTTACCTTAATATACTCCTTCTGCAGGACCTGTATGATGGCAGAACAGGTCTCTGGGATAATGATCCCCAGAGCCTGGGGGGAGATGCCTGTCGAGAACTTGAGGTCCTGCAGGCTTCTCCCCATCGCCAAGTACCGCAGGGTGGCGACTAACCTCTGCTCCGGAGTTATGGCTTGCCTCATGCAGGTATCCTGCCTGCTGATACAGGGGGTCAGCAAAGCCAACAAACGGTGAAATACGGGGTCCGTCATTCGGAGAAAGTTCCTGAAATCATCAGGATTATTCTCACGGATCTCACGGAACAAAGGCATATGACAGAACTGGTCACGCTGGAGCAACCAATTCTTGGTCCATAAACTCCTCCCCACCCTGTTCATGGACTGGGCTTGTGTCAAAGTAAGAACCCCAACACCAAGCCCTCGCACAGCACGAACTCTACGATGAGTACGTACACGCAACATGGTAGAAAACGGTCGGCTGCTCAGAACGCAGTAACAGAACGCACTGAAGAACAGCAAGGCCTGTGAAGAGCGACCTGAATAAGAACACAATGACAAAGTCAAGGGTAACTCGCTGCACGCACTGAAGACCAGATACAAACCCACAAGCACAAACTGAACAGCAGAAAACGATCTGAAAACCACGAGTCTGAAAAAGCACAAATCATCTCTCACCAAAGTTTTACTAACATGAGATTAGCAAAAGGAGCCCAAAGGGTGCAGCGCTTGGTTCTGAACTGCCCTTTTATAGTCTCGTCGTACGTGGTGTACGTGACCGCGTTCTTGGCGTTCGGAAATTCCGACAACTTTGTGCGACCGTGTGTATGCAAAACAAATTTGAGCCAACATCCGTCAGAAAAAATCCATGGATTTTGTTGTCGGAATGTCCGATCAATGTCCGATCGTGTGTACGGGGCATTACTGTGATCCATGTCAGATCCAGTGAGAACCTCATATCACCCCAATTCCTGCACTTTCACCCCTCAGATCCCCCCAATTCCTGCACCTTCACCCCTCAGATCACCCCAATTCCTGCACCTTCACACCTCAGATCACCCCAATTCCTGCATCTTCACACCTCAGATCACCTTAATTCCTGCACCTTCACACCTCAAATCACCCCAATTCCTGCACTTTCACCCCTCAGATCACCACAATTCCTGCATCTTCACACCTCAGATCACCCCAATTCCTGCACTTTCACCCCTCAGATCACCCAAATTCCTGCACCTTCACCCCTCAGATCACCCCAATTCCTGCACCTTCACACCTCAGATCACCCCAATTCCTGCACCTTCGCACCTCATATCACCCCAATTCCTGCACTTTCACCCCTCAGATCACCCCAATTCCTGCATCCTAACCCCTCAGATCACCCCAATTCCTGCACCTTCACACCTCAAATAACCTTAATTCCTGCACCTTCACCCCTCAGATCACCCCAATTCCTGAATTTTCACACCTCAGATCCCCCTAATTTGTACACCTTCACCCCACAGATCACCTCAATTCCTGAACCTTTATCTCATCAGATCACACAAATTCCTGCACCTTCACCCCACACCTCAGATCACCCCAATTTCTTCACATTCACACCTCAGATCACCCCAATTCCTGCACCTTCACCCTTAGATCACCCCAATTCCTGCACCTTCACATCTCAGATCAACCCCTATTCTTGAATCTTCACACCTCAGATCACCCTAATTCCTGTACCTCTGCTCCTCAAATTACCCCAATAGGGTCCTTGGGGGGTAGGGCCTGATGTAATTGTATCATGTTGGTAAATTGATGGTGTTACGAGTCAAACCCTTTGAGTTGATATAATAAAAGAACAAATTTCAAGTAGTGGAAATTGCATTATTTTCGATATCCTCCCCTGCTACATTTACTGTATTCACTCATCCCAGCATTTAATGAATGCCTGGAAAGCATCTGCATGTAAAGATTTGTCAGTACGCCTGAACCATCCTAGGACAGCCTGCTTCACTTCATCATCAGTGCTAAAATTCTGACCTCTGAGAAACTATTTTAGGGGTCCAAACAGGTGGAAATCAGTGCGAGGTCCGGGCTGTAAGGTGAATATGGCAATACCTCCCAGCTGATTATCTGGAATTTGCACGTAGTGCGGTGAGCAGTATGAGCTTGTGAGTTGTCCTGGAGAAACAGGACCCCCTTAGTGATCAAATCAGGTCGTGTTTTCTGCAAACGCGTATGCACATCTCTCGGAACACGACAATAATATTCACTGTTGATAGTGGCACCACGAAGTAGAAAATCCACATAAATAACGCCACGTTTGTCCCAGAAAACACTTGCGATCACTTTACCTGCAGACGCAATTGTTCGACATTTCACGCTTCCACTGCTTTGATGCTCGTTTTGACTCCGGGGGGAACTGATATGCCCAGGTTTGGTCACATGTAATGATGAAATCCTGGCCCTCAACTCTTCTGTGCCAGTCAAAAGCGTAATGCTGTCTTGGTACACAGCGTGCCCTAACTTTTCATGAATGATTGTGTTCACCGTTCCCACAGAAAGATTCATCTCTTGTGCAATTTCACCATTTTTTCAATCAATCTTGTGCATTGATTATCCAGGATCAGGCATTCCACGTGCTGAATGTTCACAGGAATGACTGCTGTGGGCTGGGAACCATCACGGCTGGGATGATCACTGGCAGACATACAGCCATCTTTGAAATATTTACACCATTCCAATGGCTTTCTTTGGCTTAGCGTCTCATCATCGTACTGTGCTTGAAGTCTTCTGTAGATATCTGCGGATTTTACGCCTTCATTCACAAGAAACTTCATCACCACAGACAAGGGGTGTATCTACCGTGAGGCAAACAAGACGTTGTTTTGGGTGGCATTTTTCAGTGGGGTGGAACAGGCTGGGGGATCCGTGACATTGGACTCAGAAGGGGGAAGCCTGAGGATGGAACTCTGTTTATTCCTACGGAACATTGGGCAGACACGGGCAACCCTCGGGTGATCGCCCTCCTCGGTGCACAGACACCACCCTGCCCCTCCTATTGCAGGGAATCCAGTAGGGGTGATGATCCAGTATGTCAGATCACCTGAGGCCAGGTAACAGATGCACTCCGTAGGAGTCAGGAGTGCACCGCTAAGGTAGTGGACCCTGGGGCTGACTGCTGCGGATTGAACCCTGGGAGGTTCAGGAAGCAGGTCTACTGGAGCATCAACACAGATCTCACTGGGAGCTAGAGCATAGATTCCCCAGGGTGCGAAGTCTAAGAGCCAGCAGGTATTCACCAGAGCCTCTAGTAGTGAGGATGGACTGCGCTGCAGTCTGGCTCCAGGTCGCAGCCCCCAAGGTCTCACAGCTCACGCTCACGGTAGACTACAGGAGAAAGAGGAAGGAAGCAGCAGGCTGGAACAACAAGGATAGTAAAGGGATAAGCCAAGTTCAGGGCGACTAGCAGAAAAGGATAAACATTGAACACACCAAAGGTCAGGGTCACAAGCAGACAGGGATAGTCGAGAACAGGCCAAGATCGGTAACTGGAATCAGATATAGGAGACACAGCAAGTAGCATATGGAAGCTAAACAAACAATGGTTGATCAGTGGGGCTGACTTGCAGTGCACAGGTATTATAGAGTTGGGGTGGAGCCATGCTTTGACTAGAGATTCTTTAAGCAGCCAGGTGAGAGTGGCTGGCCTCTTAATCTGAACACATGGAGAGGTAAGCTGACAGACAAACACTACTGCATAACCATGACACAGTAAGAGTCCCTGTCACGTACCTGGTAGGTTTTGAGCCTGAAGTGCAGAGAAAGACCTCCCTTACAGCTCCTACTCCCGTTCCCCTGGAATGGAGACAGAGGGCCAGGAGTGAAGAGTGATATTGGTGCCTGGCAGGATCAACAGTCGCTGGAAGTTCAGTAGTGGTGGCACCCTCTGGAACCTGAAGCTGAAGAGAAGACTGAAGACTGAGACTGGAATGCAGGGAGGACCAGGAACCCAGCAGGTAAGCAAGCCGGACAGAAGAACAGGGCTGGAACCAGGAACAAGCAGCAGGTAGTAGACTGGAACCAGGAACAAGCAGCAGGTAGAAGCCTGGAACGCTGGACTGGAACCAGGAACAAGCAGCAGGTAGGAGCCTGGAACGCTGGACTGGAATCAGGAACAAACAGCAGGTAGGAGCCTGGAACGCTGGACTGGAACCAGGAACAAACAGCAGGTAGGAGCCTGGAACGCTGGACTGGAACAAGCAGCAGGTAGTAGACTGGATGCTGGTATACACAGCTGGAAGGTCAACAAGCCGGTGGTCGGTATTGGTCGGACAGCAGAGGTACCAGGGATTACACAGAGGGATGGTCAGGCAAGCCAAGAGGGTCTGGTGCAGGCGGATAGCAGGATGGTCAAACAGGAAGCCGGGTCAGATAACAGGATACACTGATCAGATCAGGTTAAGCACACGGAACGCTGTAGAGCAGACAGCGGGGATAGAGTGTGACAGACCGGTTTAAATAGCCCGCCTGACACCAGCGGGAGTGCGCGCGCGTGCCCGTGCGTGACAGCACCCGTGAATGCACACGCATGCGTAGTGGGACCCGTGGCCGTGTTCCCGTGCACCTGGATTGCCGGTTACTGGCAGGATCTTCATGACATTGCCCCCCCCAAGGGGCAGCCTCCGGCTGCCCCTTTGACAAAATTTCTCTGGATGGGATCTTTTAAAAGATTGTAACAGATCTTCAGCATGAATATTATCTTCCGGTTCCCAAGAATTCTCTTCTGGGATAAACCCCCTCCATTTTATCAAAAATTGATTCTGGTTACCTCTTCTGCTATGGTCCATGATAGCCTCCACCTCGAATTCCTCCTCCCCATCTACCAAAATTGGATCAGGAGGATCCGTACTTCGGCCTGGAAATGGATTAGAAACAGAGGGTCTGAGCAGGGACACATGAAAAACTGGATACACCTTTAGTGAATCCGGGAGTTCAAGTTCGTATGCAACTTCATGAATTCTCCGCTTGACAGAAAAAGGCCCAAGAAACTTGAGACACAATTTCTTTGAAGGGCAAGCCAACCTGAGGTTTACTGTAGACAACCATACCTGATCCCCAGGTGCAAGTAAGAGCTCACCTCGCCTTTTCTTATGGAAGGTTGCTTTATTATACTCCTGGGTCCTGGTCATGGTCTCCTGTAAAACTTGGTTGTTGGAAGTAAAGAAGTCCAATTTCTCCTGGACTGCGGGTACTGTACATTCTGGAAGAGAGTTAGGTAAAAATGAAGGGTGGAAACCATAATTCGCAAAAAACGGAGTTTGTTTGATAGCAGAATGAATAGAATTGTTATAGGCGAATTCGGCCAATGGGAGAACAGAAATCCAATCATCTTGGGCAAAAGAAGAAAAACAGCGCAAATATTGTTCAAGGGTCTGGTTTGTTCTTCCTGTTTGCCCATTAGTCTGGGGATGATAAGCCAATGAAAATGAAAGCTCAATGTTCAAGGTTTTACACAGAGACCTCCAGAATCGGGAGGTAAACTGTACCCCCGATCTGAAATGATATTAACTGGTACCCCATGGAGCTTGATGACTTCTTTAATGAATGCCTGTGCCGTTTCTGTAGCTGAAGGGGTGCCCTTCATTGGGACAAAGTGGGCCATCTTCGACAACCGGTCCACTCTGACGAAGATTGAGGTGAAGCCCCCACCCGGGGGTAATTCTACAATAAAGTCTATAGAGAGCATTTTCCAAGGTCTATCTGGGACAGGCAAGGGTTTTAGTAGTCCCCATGCCTTTGTTTTGTGCCCTTTGTTCCTGATGCAGGTGGTACAGGACTCCACAAACTTTTTAAAATCTTCGCGTAGCTGAGGCCACCAGAAGGTACGCTGTACCAGATCAGTGATCTTAGCCACGCCAAAATGCCCAGCCAATGCATGATCATGACAGAGGTCTAGTACTGCAACTCGTAGTGTTTCAGGTATAAAGATCCTATTCTCATGCCACAGTAACCCATCCTTAACTTGGAGTCCTGCCTTAATGGAAGATCCCAATCCTGCAGGAGCCTGCTTAATCTGGGAAAGCAGGTTTCCCTGAAGTAAAAGAAAATTCCCCGGGGACAGAATGGTGTCTGGAGGGGAAATCTCTTGGGACTTGTGAAACATCCTGGATAGGGCAAAAGGTTTGGTTTTTTTGGAGCCAGGGCGGTAGGTGACATGAAAGGAGAACCTGGAGAAAAAGAGAGCCCATCTGGCCTGACGTGGCTTCAACCTTTTTGCAGATCTCAAATACTCCAGGTTCTTATGATCCGTAAAAATTAAGACTGGATGAGCGGCACCTTCCAACAGATAGCGCCACTCCTCCAATGCTGACTTGATTGCCAACAACTCTCTGTCACCTACATCATAATTTCTCTCTGCCGTGGACAATTTACGAGAAAAGAAGGCCACAGGATGCAGCAGGGCCTTAGTTCTCTGTCTTTGGGACAGCACTGCCCCTACTGCAATTTCAGATGCGTCCACCTCTAGTATAAATGGCAGAAAGGAATCTGGATGCTTTAGTTCAGAGGCGGAAGTAAAAAGGCCCTTGAGAGTCTCAAAAGCCTTTTGGGCTTCAGCAGAACAATGGAAGCGTGTACCTTGTTTAGTTAGTTGTGTGATGGGTGTAATGATGGCTGAGAACCCTTTAATAAATTTACGGTAAAAATTTGTGAATCCAACGAATCGCTGGATTCCTTTTTTGTCTGTCGGGACTGGCCAATCTAGGACTGCAGTGACCTTTTGAGGGTCCATTTTAATCCCCTTACTGGAAATGACTAACCCCAAAAATTGAATACTTTCCTGTTCAAATTCACATTTTTCAGCCTTTGCATATAGACCGTGTTGTCGAAGCGGGCCCAACACACTTCTGATGTGCCTGCGGTGGGATTCAAGGGAACAAGAAAAAATTAATATGTCATCTAAATAGACGATAACAAACAGGTCTAGAAAGTCACGTAACACATCATTGAAAAAGTACTGAAATGTAGCAGGGGCATTGCACAGGCCGAAAGGCATCACTAGGTACTCAAAATGTCCATAGCGGGTACAAAAGGCGGTCTTCCATTCGTCTCCGTCCCTAATACGAACGAAAAGGAATTTCAGCACCGGGAAGTAACTCGATGGGACAGTCATAGGCCCGGTGAGGGGGTAACACCTCTGCCCTCTGCTTGCTAAATACATCCAAGAAGTCTTGATAGGCTGAAGGGATGGACGGATGTAGACTAGGATCTGTATCTAGGCAGAGCAGGGTAGGGTTTTCCTGAGCATTCTGAGTTCTGCAGAACTGCTGGCAATAAGAAGAAGGGAAGGTAACCTCACCCGTGATCCAATTAATGTCCGGATTGTGAGCCTGTAACCATGGCATGCCGAGGATTATGGGAAACAGGGGTGAAGCGATAATATCCAGGCGTAGCTGTTCTTGATGGGCATTGGAAATGGAGAAGGGTATTGGGATAGTCTCCTGGGTAACAGGTCCAGATTTAATAGCGGTTCCATCAGGTAGATGGATAGAAAGTCCATGGGCTTTAGGCAACAAAGGTATCTGGTGTTGGGTAGCAAAAAGAGAATCCATGAAACAGCTGCAAGCTCAATAATGGCGGTTATCTGCAGAGTCCTTCCTGGAAGCTGTAGCAGGAGAGGGAGAGCAAGGTGAGTGGTATTCTTAACCAGAGGTGTAACATAGTAAGTAGACAGAGATAAGCCCTTACGGAGTTTAAGGGGACAGTTCCTGACATAGTGCCCAGGTTCCCCGCAATACAGGCACAAATTATTTGCTCGACGACGTTGTCGTTCCTCCTGGGTGAGAGAAGGCCGCATGACTCCTAATTGCATTGGCTCAGGGAGGTTAAACGTGGAAGCAGGTGGTGTTGGTGATGAGTGATGGGGAACCTTAGGGGTAACCCAAGTTGGAGGAGAAGATCCCATAGCTCTCTCAGACCTACGCTCTAGTAGGCGCCGATCGATCTGGATGGCTAGATCGATTAAGGCATTTAAAGTCTGTGGTGTACCCACGCTGGCCAATTCATGCTTCAGAGAGTCAGAAAGTCCCATCTGAAACTGATAGCGGAGAGCCGCATCATTCCAATTAGTGTCTGCACTCCACTTCCTGAATTCAGCCACATAGTCCTCTGCTGCCCTGCGACCCTGTTGAAGGGTATGCAGAGCCGCCTCCGCAGTCACGGACAGCTGGGGGTCATCATACAACTGACCCAATGCGTCAAAGAAGGTGGAGAGATAGGTCAGGGATATGTCCTTTTGCTCCAAGAGGCGATGGGCCCAGGTTTGGGGGTCACCAGAAAGCAGAGAAATTACGTAGCCCACCTTGGTAGGCTCCAGGGAAAAGGTACGTGGCTGAAGAGCAAAAAATAATTCACAGGAGTTGCGGAAGGCCCTGAACTTATGGCGATTCCCGGAGAAACGTTCAGGCGTGGGGACCTTGGGTTCTGGAGGGAGCATCACCACCGTTGAGGAAGGCCCGACTGAAGGAGCAGGAGCAGAAGGAGCCCCCTGGACCCCAATGGGATTAGACAAGGTTAGCACTTGTTCCTCCAGCCTGGTGTATCCTTGCTGCAGATTCTTGACTGCTTCAGTCAATCCTGCCAGGTGCGCACAAAGTTCCTCCATGGGAGACGTTCCTTGCTCAGGCTCAGACATGGCTGTCTGCTACTGTCACGTACCTGGTAGGTTTTGGGCCTGAAGTGCAGAGAAAGACCTCCCTTACAGCTCCCACTCCCGTTCCCCTGGAATGGAGACAGAGGGCCAGGAGTGAAGAGTGGTATGGGTGCCTGGCAGGATCAACAGTCGCTGGAAGTTCAGTAGTGGTGGCACCCTCTGGAACCTGAAGCTGAAGAGAAGACTGAAGACCGAGACTGGAATGCAGGGAGGACCAAGAACCCAGCAGGTAAGCAAGCCGGACAGAAGAACAGGGCTGGAACCAGGAACAAGCAGCAGGTAGTAGACTAGAACGCTGGACTGGAACCAGGAACAAGCAGCAGGTAGGAGCCTGGAACGCTGGACTGGAACCAGGAACAAGCAGCAGGTAGTAGACTGGAATGCTGGACTGGAACCAGGAACAAGCAGCAGGTAGTAGGACTGGAACGCTGGACTGGAACCAGGAACAAACAGCAGGTAGGAGCCTGGAACGCTGAACTGGAACCAGGAACAAACAGCAGGTAGGAGCCTGGAACGCTGGACTGGAACAAGCAGCAGGTAGTAGACTGGATGCTGGTATACACAGCGGGAAGGTCAACAAGCCGGTGGTCGGTATTGGTCGGACAGCAGAGGTACCAGGGATTACACAGAGGGATGGTCAGGCAAGCCAAGAGGGTCTGGTGCAGGCGGATAGCAGGATGGTCAAACAGGAAGCCGGGTCAGATAACAGGATACACAGATCAGATCAGGTTAAGCACACGGAACACTGTAGAGCAGACAGCGGGGATAGAGTGTGACAGACCGGTTTAAATAGCCCGCCTGACACCAGCGGGAGTGCGCGCCCGCGTGCCCGTGTGTAACAGCACCCGTGAACGCGTGCACATGCGCAGTGGGACCTGTGGCCATGTTCCTGTGCGCCTGGATAGCCGGTTACTGGCAGGATCTTCATGACAGTCCCTCATGGATGTCAGCAGAGCCAGGTGTGGCCCCGAAAGTGGTCTCCTCCCATGATGGCGACAGAGTTGGACGGTAGTCTTGTTGCTCCCTGTTACCCCCGTTACTCTCTGGGATAGGCTGTGGATGGTGGTGGCTCTGCTGGTCTTCTTCTTGGGCAGGGCGTCTGACCTGTGGCTGGCAGTGGATTACCTGCAGAAACACCGGCTCAGCTGCTTCTGGCCCACCTACTTGCTGGTGCTGCTGCCCTCCCCGCTTACCCAGAGCCTCAGCTTCAGCTGGGTGTTCACCGACCGCAGCCAATCTCCTCCCGGGGGCAACTGCGTCTGCTTCCGCCTCTGTTCCTCAATTCTGCAGGGCTCTGTCCACCTGCTGCACTGGGGGCATCTGAAGGCACATGGAGGATAGAGTGACTGACTAATGGTGGCTGAGGACACATGGAGGATGGAGGGACTGACTGAATGTAGATGAGGAGGGACTGAAGATACAATGATTCATGGAGGGACTGACTGACAGGGTCTGAAGACATGACACATGGAGCCTGGAAGGACTGACTGATGGGGTCTGAAGATATAATGACATATGGAGGATGAAGGGGACTGACTGCTGGGGTCGGAAGACATAATGACACATGGAGGATGGAGGAACTGACTGATGGAGTCTAAAGATACAATGACACATGGAGGCTGGATGGATCAACAAACGGGACTTCTTATGGCTTTCTTTCAACAATGGCTTTCCTCTTGCCACTCTTCCACAAAGATTTGTGGAGAGCACGACTAATAGTTGTCCTGTCAACAGATTCTCCCACCTGAGCTGTGGATCTCTGCAGCTCCTCCAGAGTTACCATGGACCTCTTGGCTGCTTCTCTGATGAATGCTCTCCTTGCTCAGCCTGTCAGTTTTGGTGGACGGCCATGTCTTGGTAGGTTTGCAGTTGTGCCATACTCTTTCCATTTACGGATGATGGATTGAACAAAGCTCCATGAAATGTTCAAAGCTTGAGATATTTTTTTTATAACCTAACCCTGCTTTAAACTTCTCCACCACTTTATCCCTGACCTGTCTGGTGTGTTCCTTGGCCTTCACGATGCTGTTTGTTCACTAAGGTTCTCTAACAAACCTCTGAGGGCTTCACAGAACAGCTGTAATTATACTGAGATCAAATTATACACAGGTGGACTCAATTTACTTATTAGGGGACTTCTGAAGGCAATTGGTTCCACTAGATTTTAGTTAGGGGTATCAGAGTAAAGCGGGGTGAATACAAATGCCCCCCACACTTTTTACATGTTTATTTGTAAAAAAAAATGAAAACCATTTATCATTTTCCTTCCACTTCACAATTATGTGCCACTTTGTATTGATCTATCACATAAAATCCCAATAAAATACATTTACGTTTTTGGTTGTAACATGACAAAATGTGGAAAAAGTCAAGGGGTATGAATACTTTTTCAAGGCACTGTATTAATTCAATAAAGCCTCCAACATGCATGTAATTAATTATTATTGGCTGGCAAAGTGAGCACATGATTAGGAGTCAAATTTGTTCCTACAGTACAGCTTTTTTTTTAAACACTCTGAATTCCAGTCAAAGCTCCTGTCACTAAATAAAATGGTTACCTTACCCTAATGGTCACACGTTGCGTTTGCTTCGCTTCAAAAATTATACCCCCTTTCTTGGTACTTCAAAGCCTCCATAGAAGTCCATCATAATGCTCGCTAACAGCATCTGCAGCATTTGAGGGGCATTTTTTTCAGAATTAAAGTTTGCTTTGTTTTGGAGGTACTGCAGGTATGAGATATCCCAGGATGCACTGGGAAACCAACAAGTGAACCAGAAAGACATCATTAGCAGTCACTTCCAGTTAATGTGTGTGAGTGTCTGGTGCAGACGTCATCTAATGTGGAGCAGCAGGAAGGTGAGCAAGGTCTGTACCAAAGTGGAGCAACTAGCAGACAGCACACGTGGTGTGCAACATGGGAAGACTATAGTGGAAGGTGAGCGGGGACCAGAGAGGGAGGACCAAGCGACAGAGGATCAGTGGAGCTGGGGGGGATCGGAGCAGGAGAAGCTAACAGATGTCACACGTGGTGAGCAGCATGGGAGCAATAAAGTGGGAGGTGAGCAAGGACTGGTGAGAGAAGGGACTGAGTGGTAGAGAATCATCAGAACTGGCGGACAAAGGCAGGATAAACTATCAGATATCACATGTAGGATGAAGCATGGGAACAATAAAGTAGAAGGTGAGCGGGGACTGGAGAGAGAAAGGACTGAGTGGCAGAGAATCAGCAGAGCTGGAGGATTAGGGTGGAAGAAACTAGCAGATGTCACATGTGGGGTGCAGCATGGGGGCAATAAAGTGAGAGATGAGCAAGGACTGAAGAGAGAATAGGCTGAGTGTCAGAGACTCAGCAGAGCTGGGGGACCAGGGTGGGAGAAGCTAGCAGATGTCACACATGGGGTGCAGCAATAGAGCACTGTACAGTAGCGGGAGGTGAGCGGGAGGTGAGAGAGAGGAGAATTGGCAAGCCAGAGGATCAGCATAGGTTGAGTTTACTACTGAATGGAGGATCAGCAGAGTTAGGGGTTACTAATGAGCAGGGGATTAGCAGAGCTGGAGGTTACTACTGAACCAGGGTGATAATGAGTTGGGGATCTGCTGGGTGGGGGTACTAATGATCTGGCATCTGCTGAACAGGTGTACTAATGAGCTGGGGGTATTACTAAGCTGGAGGTACTACTGAGCTAGGGTTCTACTGAGCCCCTTTAAAACAAAAAATCAACAGCGCTGTACATAGACCGTTCTATCTGGAAACCTGGGCTCAGCTTGTGCCCCTGAAAATGCAGAATCTGACGAAACGTGTAGGGCTGAGCTGCGTAGTGATATTCTATTACTATGTAATGTGTCAATTGCTTATTATGTTTATTGCTTATGGATTTCACATATGGTTTGAAAGCAATCTGTTTATTTAATGACAAGCACCTCACATCAGAATGAACACTTGTTCACACCTGTCCACCTGTTTTTAGTGGACAGGATCAGATGTTGGTGGGAGTCAATGGACACATGTCTGTTGACACCCGCCGCTCCATAGAGGAGACCGGTGGGTCCAATCTGGTCTGCCTGAAAAACTTTTTTTGGGTGGACCTGTTCTGCACTGATGATGAGTTTTTTAAATCATTCAGGTTGAGCAGTGGGACACCTGAAGGACATGTCTTACACCTGGTGCCCTGTAAATACACAGACTGGCTGACAATCTATAGTAATCCTGTATCATGAAAGTATTGTAGACCAGAACTTTTTTTTTTAGGATGAGTAGGGAGGGGTAAAAAGCCCTGTTATACTTTTATTGCAGGGTTACATTAGAGAGATTTCTCCTCGCTTCCTGTCCAGCTAAAAAAAAAATTACCAGATGGGAAGTGAGGAGAACTCTTTAAAAGGAACACAGACAGAAATACAATTTTTTCTAGTAGAGCGGGTGAAGGTGGTTGTTGCTGTCAGTGTTCATGCTGAGGACAGGTTGGGAACTCATACTATACCCCATCTGTGCCTGCGTGTGGCTGCTCAAATGAGAACACCTTACACTATCCTCAGATGAAGATGTGGTCCTCATGTTGGAAGTGTGCTGTATGGTGACCACACTTGAAGGTGTTAAGAATCTTCCTGCATGATACTTCTCATGGAGAATGTGTTTTATCACAATCTTCTTTTCCAGGGATCTTTGGATTAGGAATGGTAGAGGGCCTCACTGAAGGATGGAACATCACAGTCATATGTACCAATGAGAGCAATTCTGAGAACCAAATCCAGTTATTGTGCAACTTGGAGATTTTCATCTGCTCATCGATGGACGTAAGCCAGGAGAAATTTACCATTGACCAGTCTTCCATCCAAGTACCAGGCATTGTGTTCAAGGCAAGAGGGGAAGGAGCCCCAAACTCACTCCTTGCCAGTTACAGCTGTCAGAGCAAAGATTGGGTCAACATGTCCACTGTCTTCTCCACTGTTCCGGGTAGGTCACATCCAGGGATGACACTCAGGTAGGGCAGTAGAGGTAGATGCCCCAGGCAGAGCAAAAACAGGGGGTGCATTACCACACAGGGAAGAAGAAAAACTCTTTTTAAAAACTCCATGAATTCTGGGAATTTATAAGGTAAAAGGAGTAAAAACTCACGAAGGACTGCAATGTTTAGGATGGAACATTGGGACATGTGTTATAAGTGGCCTTTATTCTTGCTTAAAGGATCTGATAATATGTATAGAAATGTCTGAGCTAGGTGGAGGTTACAAATAACATTGCTGATACCCCAGAGCATCTCAGGTCTAACCAGTCATTGGGCCCATAGGGAGGGTTCTTTCGGAGGAACCACATAGATGTCTCCACCCAAAGGCCTACTGTATGTAAGAGATAACCATTTACATTGGGAAGTGGGAAATTATTGGCCTTTGTTCTTGCTCGGAGGATCAGAGGATCAGATATTATGTTTTGAAATGTATAGAAATGTCTGAGCTAGGTGGAGGTTACAAATAATGTTGCTGGTACCCAAGAACATCTCAGGTCTAATCGGTCTAACTGGTTATTGAGCCCATAGAGGGGTTCACCATTATGAACCACATAGACATCTCCACCCAAATGCCTACATAAGAGATAATTCACATTGGGAAGTGTGATATTAGTGGCCGTTGTTTTTGCTTGAAGGATCAGATATTATGTATAGAAATGTCTGAAGTAGGTGGAGGTTACAAATAATGTTGCCGCTACCCCAGAACATCTCAGGTCTTACCAATCACTAAGCCCATTGGGAGGTTCTCCATGAGGAACCACATAGAGGTCTCCACCCAAAGGTCTACAGAAAAATAGCTACCAGAGGTAACCATTACCATTGGGAAGCGCCACACCACAAAGATGCTTGAGGGCAATAGGATCAGGACTGCTTGCACTTAGAGTTTGCTGTTTGCTGGCCAAAGAGTTGCTGCCTTGTTCCATGAAAAACTGAATTAAAGTACACTCTGGGAAATGTTATTGGAACAAACAGCGGGAGGTACGTGTTGCATGTTACCTTCTGCATGATATCTATGAAATCTGGGCAGAGCTGGCCTTAGGGCTCATTCAGATGGCAGATTTGTGGCATCTTCTGTGCAGAGCTACTGCAGATGGGTGTGTATCCTCCTTGGAGCTCATTAAAACCTATTAAAGTGGAAGAACATTCAGCACCGGCATGGACACAATCCCATGTTAAAATTTGACATGTGGACAGGAGTGGGTGCAAGGATCCGAATGTTGTGCCTGTACGTTTCGATACACGCACCCGCTCCCGCCAGCATATCAAACTTTGACATGGAGTGCGGCCCACTTCCTTGTCCAGACAAGAAGGAGGGAACTAATGTCTCCCCATGTTGTGCACAGTGGGCCCCCCCTCCAGGGCCGGACTGGGAATAAAAACCAGCCCTGGAAATAAATTCATACCAGCCCCATAGTATTTTTATACCAGCCCAACCGCATAACGCCTTTATTTTCTTGTTCACAAAAGGGAAAACCATGCATTTTAAAGCACATTTGAAGAGTGTATTATATATAGATAAGAGAGACATGGCTTTTACAAACAGCAGCAATTTTTTTCAAGGCGAAAACTTATGCCATTTACTGGCACATTTTTTATTGACACTGCAAAAAAAAGGTGCCGTAAATGGCAGTTTTCAGTGCAAATATCAATATTTAAGCTATAAACTGCTATTAGCAATGTGTTAAGTTAAACAAAAGTCAAAAACCATATTTCTCCATTTACATGAAAGTCAGATTAATATAACCCAACACAGAGTTCCCCCATATATCAGGAGGATTCCCCTTTACAGTGCAAGGGAACTCTGATATAAAGGGGAACATTGCAGATCATAATCTAAGCAGGAACTCTGATATAAAAGGGGGGCACTGGTGACCAGAGACCCCACTTATATCAGAGTCCACTGCATTCCCCTTTACATCAGAGTTCCCCCTTGCACTGTAAGGTGGAATCCTGCAGACTATGATGTAAAGGGGAACTCTGGGAATGTGGGGAGGACTCTGGTGACCAGAGAGTACCTTCCGCAGAAAGAAAACACTAAAGTAAGGGGGTTTACTGATATAAGGGGAAACCTATATATCAGTGCCCCCTTACAATATTGTATTGACCCCTCCCCCCCTCAGGTAGGCCTGGCGGCGCTGTCACTGACCTCCTCTCAGGTGCACCTTACAGGGCTCAGTCAGTCGGCTCCAGCTCAGTGGCTCTGGTTTTATCCCATAGTTTCCTCTCCACAGTCCATACATGTCTGACTTCTCCCATGACCCTCATCCCTGCGGCACTCCCATTGTTGACTCCACCCCAGATTGCAGACGTGATATAAGACAAGAGATGGTCAGAGGCTGCGGATGGTACAGAGGAGGTCAGAGGCTGCGGATGGTACAGGAGAGGTCAGAGGCTGCCGATGGTACAGGAGAGGTCAGAGGCTGCCGATGGTACAGGAGAGGTCAGAGGCTGCCGATGGTACAGGAGAGGTCAGAGGCTGCCGATGGTACAGGAGAGGTCAGAGGCTGCCGATGGTACAGGAGAGGTCAGAGGCTGCCGATGGTACAGGAGAGGTCAGAGGCTGCCGATGGTACAGGAGAGGTCAGAGGCTGCCGATGGTACAGGAGAGGTCAGAGGCTGCCGATGGTACAGGGGAGGTCAGAGGCTGCCGATGGTACAGGAGAGGTCAGAGGCTGCCGATGGTACAGGGGAGGTCAGAGGCTGCCGATGGTACAGGGGAGGTCAGAGGCTGCCGATGGTACAGGGGAGGTCAGAGGCTGCCGATGGTACAGGGGAGGTCAGAGGCTGCCGATGGTACAGGGGAGGTCAGAGGCTGCCGATGGTACAGGGGAGGTCAGAGGCTGCGGATGGTACAGGAGAGGTCAGAGGCTGCCGATGGTACAGGGGAGGTCAGAGGCTGCCGATGGTACAGGGGAGGTCAGAGGCTGCCGATGGTACAGGGGAGGTCAGAGGCTGCCGATGGTACAGGGGAGGTCAGAGGCTGCGGATGGTACAGGAGAGGTCAGAGGCTGCGGATGGTACAGGGGAGGTCAGAGGCTGCGGATGGTACAGGGGAGGTCAGAGGATGCGGATGGTACAGGGGAGGTCAGAGGCTGCGGATGGTACAGGGGAGGTCAGAGGCTGCGGATGGTACAGGGGAGGTCAGAGGCTGCGGATGGTACAGGGGAGGTCAGAGGCTGCGGATGGTACAGGGGAGGTCAGAGGCTGTGGACGGTACAGGGGAGGTCAGAGGCTGCGGATGGTACAGGGGAGGTCAGAGGCTGCGGATGGTACAGGGGAGGTCAGAGGCTGTGGAGGGGGGATGACAGGAGGTCAGAGGCTGCAGGGGGGTGACAGGAGGTCAGAGGCTGCGGGGGGGGTGACAGGAGGTCAGAGGCTGCAGGGGGGGGACAGGAGGTCAGAGGCTGCAGGGGGGGGACAGGAGGTCAGAGGCTGCAGGGGGGGGCAGGAAGTCAGAGGCTGCAGGGGGGGGACAGAAGGTCAGAGGCTGCAAGGGGGGACAGGTCAGAGGCTGCAGGGGGGGGCAGGAGGTCAGAGGCTGCAGGGGGGGCAGGAGGTCAGAGGCTGCAGGGGGGGGCAGGAGGTCAGAGGCTGCAGGGGGGGCAGGAGGTCAGAGGCTGCAGGGGGGGGCAGGAGGTCAGAGGCTGCAGGGGGGGCAGGAGGTCAGAGGCTGCAGGGGGGGCAGGAGGTCAGAGGCTGCAGGGGGGGCAGGAGGTCAGAGGCTGCAGTGGGGGTAGGAGGTCAGAGGCTGCAGTGGGGGCAGGAGGTCAGAGGCTGCAGGGGGGCAGGAGGTCAGAGGCTGCAGGGGGGGCAGGAGGTCAGAGGCTGCAGGGGGGGCAGGAGGTCAGAGGCTGCAGGGGGGGCAGGAGGTCAGAGGCTGCAGGGGGGGACAGGAGGTCAGAGGCTGCAGGGGGGATGACAGGAGGTCAGAGGCTGCAGGGGGGACAGGTCAGAGGCTGCAGGGGGGGGAAGGAGGTCAGAGGCTGCAGGGGGGGGCAGGAGGTCAGAGGCTGTAGGGGGGGACAGGAGGTCAGAGGCTGCAGGGGGGACAGGTCAGAGGCTGCAGGGGGGGGCAGGAGGTCAGAGGCTGCAGGGGGGGGCAGGAGGTCAGAGGCTGCAGGGGGGGCAGGAGGTCAGAGGCTGCAGTGGGGGCAGGAGGTCAGAGGCTGCAGTGGGGGCAGGAGGTCAGAGGCTGCAGTGGGGGCAGGAGGTCAGAGGCTGCAGTGGGGGCAGGAGGTCAGAGGCTGCAGTGGGGGCAGGAGGTCAGAGGCTGCAGGGGGAGTAGGAGGAAGAGGCCACCAGACAAGTACTCACTGCGGTACTTTTAAAAATGGCGCCGCTCGGCGCCATCGTCACTGCGCATGCGCCCGCATTTCCGAGAATTGCCGAGTGTGTACGGACTTTCCCGAGCACAGCTAGCTCGGGAAAGCCCGTACACACTTCCGAGAATAGCGATAGCGCATGCGCAGTTGCATGTCAGCCTGGCGGCCCCGCGGCCATGTTTCTTTCAGGCGCTGCTGCCCTCACAGCGGCACCAGGGGCAGCCAGACAGCTGGCCCACCGGGGGATTTCCCGGTATCCCGGTAGGCCAGTCCGGCCCTGCCCCCCTCCCTTGAGGCCCGTGTGCACAGCACATATTGCACTTGTAGATGATAAGCCACTGTTCACACGCATCTGCCAGAGGCTCTGCCCAGAGGACAAGGCTAATCTGCCACCTAATGATCCTTTAGAGCTTCTGCACAGTGTCCTAAGACATTCACATCAATTAGAGAGAGGTATGTGTATAATCTGCAGATAATGCAATTTGTCTTGTTGATCAGCTGTAATGTTTGAAAGCTTTAATAAATAATGAAGATTTAAAAAAAAAAAAAAAAAAGACATTCACATCACTCCCTGCCCTTAAAGTTAAACCAAGAAAAAAAAAACCCTGCAAGACAAAGGCATAGCATACTAGCTCATTATGAATTAATTACCTTAGATCGAAGCCCCCGCAGCGGTCCCAGTACACAGCTCCGGCCAACGACATCGCTGCCGGAGTTACTTCCGGGTATCGCGGGCTCCTGCGCTGTGATTGGCCGAAACCGCGATGACGTCACTCCCGCGGGAGCTGCCGGCAATGGCACACTAACTGAAGCAACGGCATAAACGTGCCATTGCTTCAGTGCGCATGTGCCGGTGACCGGGTAGCTACAGGTAAGCTTTATTATAGGCTTACCTGTAGTCAAAAGTGGATTGTAAGGGTTTACAACCACTTTAAAGTGGTTCTAAAGGCTGACTTTTTTTATCTTCATGCATTCTATGCAACTTACCTGAACTTCCTTTCGATCCAGCAATGTACACAAGAGCATTGGCTCTATGGGAACTCTCCCTCTTCATTGGCTGAGACAGCTTCTGTCAATCACAGCCAGTGAACCAATAAGGAGCGAGAGGGGGAGGGGCCGAGCTGCAGCTCCGTGTCTAAATGGATATGAAGAGCAACAGCTTGGGAGTGTGCCTGCTTGGGTGCCCCGATCGTAAGCTGTTTGCTGTGGGGGCAATCAACAGGAGGGAGGGGCCAGGGGCGCCGGCGGAGGACCCAAGAAGAGGAGGCTCTGGGCACACAGAGTGGGATCTGCTAGGTCCCGTAGACCTTGCAACGATCCCAGTGGCATGCCTGCGCATGCACCGAGCCCCGCACATGTGCAGACATGCCGTGGGCCCTACCAGTAAACTGGGCAGAGCTTTTGCTCCTTGCCTGCGCAATGCGCAAGATCCCACGAGCTGCCTCCTGGGGGTGAGTGGTGTATAAATAACCATGAGGCAGGAGACATGGCCGCACGCATGCGCAGAAAATCCACGCTGGATCCCGGAGTGACTTGCGGTGTTCTGTGCATGCACGGGGTCTGGGTACACCATCAATGCCTAGGTGAGAAAGACCTGAACTTTAGGAACAAAAGTTACTTACATTTTTTTTTTTCACAATTATGTATAAGGAGAGGACCACTGAAAAAAGGGTGAAGGTCCACTTTAAGGTCTAGCTAAAACACATTGTAATGATATTGTTTAACTGTATTTATGAATAAAGCCTGCAATGGTTTCATTCATACAAGAACGGCTGTGATCAATCCTGATGCACAGAATGGGACCCAAATATCACACTGTAAAATAAATAGTGATCTCGCGCAACAGTGAATGATTGCTACGTAAATCATGTGCAATATAAAATATATAAACGAAAAGTGGATGTCACCAGTGAATAATAAATTAATTAATAAATAGAAAATTAATAATAAATATAAAACAAAATGATGGGACAAAGAAAAGATGATGGTAATCAATAAAGAATGGTGATTAATAAAGAAAGTTCACGTAGCAAATCCTCTTCTTATTGGGTAATCAGCTCAATTGGATCAGTCCCAGAATGTGGTGATGTAGTATAATAGCCCACAAACTAAATAATGAAGAGGAATGATATCAAAAATCCACAAATGTGCTCACAGAACTCTCACCTCCAATCCATGGATAATCAGCATTAAAGTAGTTGAACGCTTCTCTGCAGGGCCGGACTGGGAATAAAAACCAGCCCTGGAAATAAATTCATACCAGCCCCATAGTATTTTTATACCAGCCCAACCGCATAACGCCTTTATTTTCTTGTTCACAAAAGGGAAAACCATGCATTTTAAAGCACATTTGAAGAGTGTATTATATATAGATAAGAGAGACATGGCTTTTACAAACAGCAGCAATTTTTTTCAAGGCGAAAACTTATGCCATTTACTGGCACATTTTTTATTGACACTGCAAAAAAAAGGTGCCGTAAATGGCAGTTTTCAGTGCAAATATCAATATTTAAGCTATAAACTGCTATTAGCAATGTGTTAAGTTAAACAAAAGTCAAAAACCATATTTCTCCATTTACATGAAAGTCAGATTAATATAACCCAACACAGAGTTCCCCCATATATCAGGAGGATTCCCCTTTACAGTGCAAGGGAACTCTGATATAAAGGGGAACATTGCAGATCATAATCTAAGCAGGAACTCTGATATAAAAGGGGGGCACTGGTGACCAGAGACCCCACTTATATCAGAGTCCACTGCATTCCCCTTTACATCAGAGTTCCCCCTTGCACTGTAAGGTGGAATCCTGCAGACTATGATGTAAAGGGGAACTCTGGGAATGTGGGGAGGACTCTGATGACCAGAGAGTACCTTCCGCAGAAAGAAAACACTAAAGTAAGGGGGTTTACTGATATAAGGGGAAACCTATATATCAGTGCCCCCTTACAATATTGTATTGACCCCTCCCCCCCTCAGGTAGGCCTGGCGGCGCTGTCACTGACCTCCTCTCAGGTGCACCTTACAGGGCTCAGTCAGTCGGCTCCAGCTCAGTGGCTCTGGTTTTATCCCATAGTTTCCTCTCCACAGTCCATACATGTCTGACTTCTCCCATGACCCTCATCCCTGCGGCACTCCCATTGTTGACTCCACCCCAGATTGCAGACGTGATATAAGACAAGAGATGGTCAGAGGCTGCGGATGGTACAGAGGAGGTCAGAGGCTGCGGATGGTACAGGAGAGGTCAGAGGCTGCCGATGGTACAGGAGAGGTCAGAGGCTGCCGATGGTACAGGAGAGGTCAGAGGCTGCCGATGGTACAGGAGAGGTCAGAGGCTGCCGATGGTACAGGAGAGGTCAGAGGCTGCCGATGGTACAGGAGAGGTCAGAGGCTGCCGATGGTACAGGAGAGGTCAGAGGCTGCCGATGGTACAGGAGAGGTCAGAGGCTGCCGATGGTACAGGAGAGGTCAGAGGCTGCCGATGGTACAGGGGAGGTCAGAGGCTGCCGATGGTACAGGGGAGGTCAGAGGCTGCCGATGGTACAGGGGAGGTCAGAGGCTGCCGATGGTACAGGGGAGGTCAGAGGCTGCCGATGGTACAGGGGAGGTCAGAGGCTGCCGATGGTACAGGGGAGGTCAGAGGCTGCCGATGGTACAGGGGAGGTCAGAGGCTGCCGATGGTACAGGGGAGGTCAGAGGCTGCGGATGGTACAGGAGAGGTCAGAGGCTGCCGATGGTACAGGGGAGGTCAGAGGCTGCCGATGGTACAGGGGAGGTCAGAGGCTGCCGATGGTACAGGGGAGGTCAGAGGCTGCCGATGGTACAGGGGAGGTCAGAGGCTGCGGATGGTACAGGAGAGGTCAGAGGCTGCGGATGGTACAGGGGAGGTCAGAGGCTGCGGATGGTACAGGGGAGGTCAGAGGATGCGGATGGTACAGGGGAGGTCAGAGGCTGCGGATGGTACAGGGGAGGTCAGAGGCTGCGGATGGTACAGGGGAGGTCAGAGGCTGCGGATGGTACAGGGGAGGTCAGAGGCTGCGGATGGTACAGGGGAGGTCAGAGGCTGTGGACGGTACAGGGGAGGTCAGAGGCTGCGGATGGTACAGGGGAGGTCAGAGGCTGCGGATGGTACAGGGGAGGTCAGAGGCTGTGGAGGGGGGATGACAGGAGGTCAGAGGCTGCAGGGGGGTGACAGGAGGTCAGAGGCTGCGGGGGGGGTGACAGGAGGTCAGAGGCTGCAGGGGGGGGACAGGAGGTCAGAGGCTGCAGGGGGGGGACAGGAGGTCAGAGGCTGCAGGGGGGGGCAGGAAGTCAGAGGCTGCAGGGGGGGGACAGAAGGTCAGAGGCTGCAAGGGGGGACAGGTCAGAGGCTGCAGGGGGGGGCAGGAGGTCAGAGGCTGCAGGGGGGGCAGGAGGTCAGAGGCTGCAGGGGGGGGCAGGAGGTCAGAGGCTGCAGGGGGGGCAGGAGGTCAGAGGCTGCAGGGGGGGGCAGGAGGTCAGAGGCTGCAGGGGGGGCAGGAGGTCAGAGGCTGCAGGGGGGGCAGGAGGTCAGAGGCTGCAGGGGGGGCAGGAGGTCAGAGGCTGCAGTGGGGGTAGGAGGTCAGAGGCTGCAGTGGGGGCAGGAGGTCAGAGGCTGCAGGGGGGCAGGAGGTCAGAGGCTGCAGGGGGGGCAGGAGGTCAGAGGCTGCAGGGGGGGCAGGAGGTCAGAGGCTGCAGGGGGGGCAGGAGGTCAGAGGCTGCAGGGGGGGACAGGAGGTCAGAGGCTGCAGGGGGGATGACAGGAGGTCAGAGGCTGCAGGGGGGACAGGTCAGAGGCTGCAGGGGGGGGAAGGAGGTCAGAGGCTGCAGGGGGGGGCAGGAGGTCAGAGGCTGTAGGGGGGGACAGGAGGTCAGAGGCTGCAGGGGGGACAGGTCAGAGGCTGCAGGGGGGGGCAGGAGGTCAGAGGCTGCAGGGGGGGGCAGGAGGTCAGAGGCTGCAGGGGGGGCAGGAGGTCAGAGGCTGCAGTGGGGGCAGGAGGTCAGAGGCTGCAGTGGGGGCAGGAGGTCAGAGGCTGCAGTGGGGGCAGGAGGTCAGAGGCTGCAGTGGGGGCAGGAGGTCAGAGGCTGCAGTGGGGGCAGGAGGTCAGAGGCTGCAGTGGGGGCAGGAGGTCAGAGGCTGCAGGGGGAGTAGGAGGAAGAGGCCACCAGACAAGTACTCACTGCGGTACTTTTAAAAATGGCGCCGCTCGGCGCCATCGTCACTGCGCATGCACCCGCATTTCCGAGAATTGCCGAGTGTGTACGGACTTTCCCGAGCACAGCTAGCTCGGGAAAGCCCGTACACACTTCCGAGAATAGCGATAGCGCATGCGCAGTTGCATGTCAGCCTGGCGGCCCCGCGGCCATGTTTCTTTCAGGCGCTGCTGCCCTCACAGCGGCACCAGGGGCAGCCAGACAGCTGGCCCACCGGGGGATTTCCCGGTATCCCGGTAGGCCAGTCCGGCCCTGCTTCTCTGCTGTGTGGGTTGGTAACCACCAGGGTGTGCTCCGTCACCGTGTAGCTGATATCTTGTGTCCAAATCTACACACTGTGTCCGTAGTCTGACCAGTCCTTGGTTATGTAGTAAATGTTCTTCCATAAATGTTTGGAAGGACATTTACTTTATAAATTCAGAAATTCGAAAATTCGGAATTTGTATTTTCTAATTTTTGGATTTTCTAATTTCTGAATTTTCGAATTTTCATATATTCGGAAATTCGAAAATACAAATATTTGAAAATCCGAAAAAAAGAAAGAAAATCCGAAAGTTCAAAAGAAAGAAAATCCGAAAAATTCAAAATAATAACTAACTAACTAATAATAACTAACTGTTAAATTATAGGTATTGGAATTTCTTTTCAAATTTGTCTTAGAATTTCCAAATTTTCGAAATTTCGGAAATTCGAAAATCCAAAAATTCTAAAGAACGAAAATCCAAAAATAAGAACGAAAATCCAAAAATTTGAAAATCATAAATAATAACTAACTAATAATGACTTACCTATTACTAACTATTAAATTATAGCTATTGGAATTTCCTATCAAATTTGGCTGTTAGTGAACGTAATGAATACAAATTCATCCGAAGTTAAGAATTATCCGAAATAACGAATGCTGCATCTAAACAAATGTAACGAAACAAGTTAATAATAAATAATAATTATAAAAAGTTTTTATTATTATTGTTATTTATAATTATTAATTTGTTACGTTCCATTTGTTTAGATGCGGCATTTGTTATTTCGCATAATTAGTAACTTCGCATAAATTCCTATTCGTTATGCTCACTAAGGTTCAGGAAAAAACTCAAGACTTACCTCTTCTAAGAAGCTGACAACACAAAACGCATTTAGCGCCTTGAGGCGATTCAGTTCGCATTTGCAGCGCTTTACAAATCATTTATTCATTCATTCATTCACTAACAGCCAAATTTGAAAGGAAATGCCAATAGCTATAATTTAATAGTTAGTAAAAGGTAAGTTATTGTTAGTTATTATTTAATTTTTTTTCTTTAACAATAGTTTTTTTATTGAATTTCACATTAGATTGTACAGTACAGGTTGCAGTTTGTTCAAAACAAAACAGTAGTTATACAAATTGTCAACACAAGAAATTATATCAAGTTAGTTATTATTTCAGATTTTTCGAATTTTCGGATTTTTGTTCTTTTGAATTTTCGGATTTTCATTCTTATTTTTTGTATTTTAAAAATGTTTGAATTTCCAAAATTTCCAAAATGTAGAAATTCAAAAATTCGGAAATTCTGATAGCTCAGAATTAACAAATTTGTCAAAATTCGTTAAAAAACGAATTTGGAACGAAACTAATTGCACATGTCTACTGACCACCGAGCCCCACAGATTACACCTGGAGAACAGACTCCAGCTGCACCCCTCTCCCCTCCACTGCAGCTCCTCCTCTATCATAGGTACATACAGGGGGCGTGCCCAGGGCTGCTGATAAGGCAGTACAGCCAGCCACCTTGTACTGTGCCCGGGCCCCATCAGTTCAAAAAGGGGGGCCCAGACAGCAGATGAAAGGGACGCATGTACTAGAACCAATCCCCCTGCAATGCAGCCGGAAAGGGGGAAAGAGGAGGAGAAGCTGGCAGTGCTGCAGGGTTGGGGGGGTGGCAGAAGAGGATTGGTATCTGCAATAAGACCGTACAGCCAGCCCTCCTGTAGGGGGGCTGGTTGTACGGTCTTATTGCAGATACCAATCCTCTTCCGCCCCCCCATGCAGCACTGCCAGCTTCTTCTCCTCTTTCCCCCTTCCGACTGCATTGCTGGAGAGCTGGTTAATTTTCTGGCCCCTTCATTTCCTGAATGAACACAGTGAGCGATCGGTACCAATCACTTCTGTGCCCATTCATTACTGAAGCATAGAAAACGATGTTTACCATGCTTCAGTTCGTGAATGAGCAGGAAACCTCAGAATGCTTTCTATTCATTCCTCTGTGCAGCTGAGGTTGCAGAGAAAGGGACTGAAAAATGTCCTCAGTTACTTTTGTCTGGCGGTGGGGGGGGGCATTCAGGTAGGCTCTGTGGGGCCCTGTGATTTCAAACAGCAGCCTTGGGTGTGCCTGGGCACACCCTAATCACTCTGTGCAGTGCCAATTCCCCCTACTGCTCAGGCTTCCCACTGCTTCCCCTCCTTACCTGTCCCCTCTCCCACCACCCCCGGCTCCTGCGGGGGTTGTTTCAGAATGGAGAGTGGGGGAAGTAGCTTATCAATAAGTCATTTTAACAGCTCCTTTCTTTTCTAAATGAAAACACTCACTGTGTTCATTCATAACCGAAGCATAGTAAACAGTGATTACTATGCTTCCGTTTGCGAATGAACAGGAAGCCGCTCAGCACAGAGCACTTCCCAGTCATTCACTGTCCAGTACAGCTGAGGCTGCAGAGAAAGGCACGGGTGTGTTTGAGTTTTGGGGTGCACACCCCTAATGCGATGGGCTGCGCACACCTATGTCTTCTGCACTTGGGTTGTCCCCATGTACCAAATATTTTATGTCTTCTTCTTCCAGATCCAAATACCACAACCGTGCCCGTCTCTCAACCGGGTACAATTTCCTGGCACAAAAGCAGCAAAAAACAACCAACCAAACCCAAAGAAGAGCTAGAAAGTCATTTGCCGAAGGAGAACAAGAAAGACAAACCGAAGACAACAAAACCCGGAGACTGTAATAAAAACCCCAATGGGAGAGGAGGTAAGAAAAACAAAGGCAAATGTGAAGGAGGCGATGGGGAAGGTGGTAAAAGTGAACACGGTAATAAAAACCCCAATGGGAGAGGAGGTAAAAAAAACAAAGGCAAAGGTGAAGGAGGCGATGGGGAAGGTGGTAAAAGTGAAGACGGTTATAGTCGGGATGAAGCTGAAGAAGGTGATGGAAAGGACTCCGATAAGCGACTCAATGAAGGGTAAGCTGACCGTCACAGTGAAAAGACAATTCTTTACTCTACAGAAAAATTGAGACCATGGGCAATATATGGAAATATCTGGGGACCATAGACATTAGACCTGTGGTGTCCAACAGTGGCGGTTCGCAATGCAGGGTGCAGGAGCGCCACCCCCCCAATCCATGCACCCAACCCCTAATCTACATGCAGGGCGCCAGACACATGGATTCCAATGGGTTTTTTCTTTTTTTCTAAAGCACGTGATTAGAGCCTGAGGTTCTTATTGGCTTAAAAAAAGGGTGGGCTTGGGGCGGAGAGCACTGTGCCCCGAGCCCACCCTTTTTTGAAGCCAATTAGAGCCTCTGGCTCTAATCATGTTCTACTAAAAAAAAATAACACTCACCTATCCCCATTGGAATCCATGCATCTGGCACCCCGCATGTAGATTAGGGGCCAGGCACATGGATAGGGCTGGGCGGCGCCCCTGCACCCTGCATTACAGGCACCCACTTGTGTGACAATAGCGAATGAATGAGTATTTGAATAGCGAATAAATGAATAAAGCAAGGTCCATAAAGACATGGATAAGCGAGTTTGGGGGGGAGGAACTTGACTGGCCTGCACAGAACCCTGACCTCAACCCAATAGAACACCTTTGGGATGAATTAGAGCAGAGACTGAGAGCCAGGCCTTCTCATCCAACATCCCAACATCAGTGCCTGACCTCACAAATGTGTTTATGGAAGAATGGTCAAACATTCCCATAGACACACTCCTAAACCTTGTGGACGACCTTCCCAGAAGAGTTGAAGCTGTTATAGCTGCAAAGGGTGGGCCAACTCAATATTGAACCCTACGGACTAAGACTGGGAGACCATTAAAGTTCATATGTGTGTGTGTAGGTAGGCGTCCCAATGCTTTTGGCAATATAGTGAGTGTGTGTGTGTGTGTGTATATATATATGTATATATATATATATATATATATATATATATATATACATATATATATATACACACACACACAACACATTTTGTGCTGTATTAGCGCTTATTCATGACTCGTGTGGTTGATTTACTAAAACCGGAGAGTGCCACTGTGCATTGTAGCCAATCAGCTTCTAACTTCAGCTTGTTCAATTAAGCTTTGGCAATAAAACCTTGGAGCTGATTGGTTTCTTTACAGAGCTGCACCAGATTTTGCACTCTCCAGTTTTAGTAAATCAACTCCACAGAGTCCTGATGAGGTGCTAATATAGCGTTAAAACGCGTTGACTTTTTCTCATTCCCCACAGTGTTGGTTGCTGTACCATGTTGCCTTTTACCTTAACTCCTTGGTGCGGGCCGCATGCACCTCAACTCTGAGAGGCCGCACATATACCTACCTAAAGGTAAACAGACCTGTGCCGAAAGCATGCTCCCGGCACAGTTACTGGTGGCTAACGGAAAGCTCCTGATCACAAACCCCGCCCCGCCTCCCGGCTTCTAAAACCCCTTAAAGGGACAAGGGTCGGAAGGTGCTGGCGCCAAGTGTTTTAAAATCAAGTGAATCAGCCAAGGATGAGTGGAGCAAGGCACCACATCCCAAATTAATGAAAGAAAATGGAAAATGAAATAAGGGGACTTTTTAGGTGCCTGAAACAATGAAAAACTATATCACATATAGTAAAAATAGCTAATTTTTGTTAAATACATTTGCTAAAAAAGACTTAACAAACTTCTATTTAAAGTTGCGTGATCAGACCAAAACACTGAAGAATGAAATATAACTACTGTACAAAAACGTAATTCTTGACATGTTTCGCTAGAATATATAGCTTCTTCAGGAGATTCAGAATTGTGTATTCACCCAAAACTAATTTCAGTTCAGTAGGCGAACACATCAGGGCCAGCGGACCGCCATTTATTGAGGATATCAGTGTGTCATAGGAGAACCAGAATGAACTTCCAGAGGGTCAAATCTCCAAAGACTCCAAACCAGCCAAATCTCTAGGCTGCAGATGTCAGTGTGGGGCTCCTGGAGCCCTTTGGAAGTTCACCCAGGAGCCCTTTGGAAGTTCACCCAGGAGCCCTTTGGAAGTTCACCCAGGAGCCCTTTGGAAGTTCACCCAGGAGCCCTTTGGAAGTTCACCCAGGAGCCCTTTGGAAGTTCACCCAGGAGCCCTTTGGAAGTTCACCCAGGAGCCCTTTGAAAGCTTATGCAGTTTTGAAATTGGATTTTGGACTGCTTCTATCTTCTCTGCTGTGAATGATTATAAGCTTTTCTGTTTGGCTCCCTCCGGTGATTGTTTAATTAATTGCAGCTTCTTAATCTTCCAAACCAGCTTTTTACATGCTACAGATCATTATATGGGCATTCTGGTTCTCCTATGACACACTGATATCCTCAATAATTTGGCGGTCTGGTGTCCCTGGCGTGTTCGCCTACTGACCTGAAATTAGTTTTGGGTGAATACGCTGTACACATATAACTACGAATCTCCTGAAGAAGCTATATATTCTAGCGAAACATGTCGAGAATTACCTTTTTGTACAGTAGTTATATTTCATTCTTCAGTGTTTTGGTCTGATCACGCAATTTTAAATAGAAGATTGTTATATCTTTTTTAACAAATGTATTCAATAAAAATTTGCTATTTTTACTATATATGTTATAGTTTTTCATTGTTTCAGGCACCTGAAAAGTCCCCTTATTCCATTTTCCATTTTCTTGGGGGTAAAGTAAAGATGGGCTTTTTTTGGGGTTCAGTCATCCAAATTTTTGTGCATATACAGAGTATGGTGTGACGGACCGGGCTTGCACCCAAAAAGTGAGAGGTGTGTATGGGATCGTGGTGGCGAGCCGGCCTTGGAGCAGCGCTATACTGTCTATCCCAATATTTTATTGTGATCAAATCCCCCCCACACACACACTGCACTGTGATCCCAATCTGCTCACCTTTGCATTGACCCCTTAATTACAGGCAGGGCTGGTGCAAGGATTTTTGACACCCTAGGTGAAACCTAATTTTGCCTCCGCCCCTTGGCCTTACCCCTGACTCCACCCCCTTTGCCCTGCCCATGTATACCCCACCTTTTTAATGAAGCGCCCATCAAATGCAGCCTCACCAGTGCCATCAAATGAAGCCTCACCAGCGCCCATCAAATGCAGCCTCACCAGCACCCATTAATGCAGCCTCACCAGCGCCCATCAATGCAGCCTACCAGCACCCATCAATGCAGCCTACCAGCACCCATCAATGCAGCCTACCAGCACCCATCAATGCAGCCTACCAGCACCAATCAATGCAGCCTCACCAGCGCCCATCAAGGCAGCCTCTCCAGCGCCCATCAGTGCAGCCTCTCCAGCGTCCATCAATGCAGCCTCTCCAGCATCCATCAATGCAGCCTCACCAGCGCCCATCAATGCAGCCTCACCAGCACCCATCAATGCAGCCTCACTAGCGCCCATCAATGCAGCCTCTCCAGCGTCCACCAATGCAGCCTCACCAGTGCCCAACAATGCAGCCCACCAGCGTCCATCAAATGCAGCCTCACCAGCACACATCAATGCAGCCTACCAGCACCCCTCTGTTCACCATGCTCCTCCAGTCCCCCTCTGTCCTCCATGCTCCTCCAGTCCCCCTCTGTGCTCCTCCAGTTCCCCTCTGTCCTCCTTGCTCCTCCAGTTCCCCTCTGTCCTCCTTGCTCCTCCAGTCCCCCTCTGTGCTCCTCCAGTCCCCCTCTGTCCTCCATGCTTCTCCAGTCCCCCTCTGTGCTCCTCCAGCCCCCCTCTGTCCTCTGTGCTCCTCCAGTCCCCCTTTGTCCTCCGTGCTCCTCTGGGTCCCCCTTTGTGCTCCTCCAGTCCCCCTCTGTCCTCTGTGCTCCTCCAGTCCCCCTCTGTCCTCTGTGCTCCTCCAGTCCCCCTCTCTCCTCTGTGCTCCCCTTCTGTCCTCTGTGCTCCTCCAGTCCCCCTCTGTCCACCATGCTCCTCCAGTCCCCCTTTGTCCTCCGTGCTACTCTGGTTCCCCCTCTGTGCTCCTCCAGTCCCCCTCTGTCCTCTGTGCTCCTCCAGTCCCCCTCTGTCCACCATGCTCCTCCAGTCCCCCTTTGTCCTCCGTGCTCCTCTGGTTCCTCCTCTGTGCTTCTCCAGTCCCCCTCTGTCCTCTGTGCTCCTCCAGTCCCCCTCTGTCCACCATGCTCCTCCAGTCCCCCTCTGTCCACCATGCTCCTCCAGTCCCCCTCTGTCCTCGGTGCTCCTCTGGTTCCCCCTCTGTGCTCCTCCAGTCCCCCTTTGTCCTCGGTGCTCCTCTGGTTCCCCCTCTGTGCTCCTTTAGTCCCCCTTTGTCCTCCGTGCTTCTCCGGGTCCCCCTCTGTCCTCCCCAGGTCCCCCCTGTCCCGGATCTGTCAGGACCGAAGAGCAGAGAAAGGAGCCGGCATATCTATCCTTTCCTGAATGCCCAGAGTCAGTAATCACTGACTTTGTCCATTCATAACTGAGCAGAGTAAACTGTGTTTACAATGCTTCAGTTTATGAATGGAGAGAAGCCGCTGTCTCCTCTCCATTTATCTTCAGTGCAGCTGAGGCTACAGAGAATGGGACTGGGGAATCTGTGTCCTCAGTCCCTATCCCTCTATCAAAGCAGAGATGTCAGGGGCAGAGGCGTAACTAGAACCTTCAAGGCCCCGGTGCAAGAAACAATGATGGGCCCCCCTTCCATCCAACCTCGGGCTTTCAATTTTGGGAGGGTGTCCATGGACATCCTCCCAAAACTGTGCTTCCCGCATGACCCCCGGGACGTACATCCAGCGCAATCACAGTGGCCCTTTACCATGTGATGTCAGCTGATCACATGTAAACAGACTTGCCGGTTATCCACAGCCCTTTCCTCCCACGCTGTGTCTGTGTTAGGAAAGGACTGACATTAACTGTCAAGAATGTCAGTAAATTGTTTACACTGATAATCAGTGCCCCAATCATCAGTGCCATGTATTAGTGCCCATCAATGCCGCCTATCAGTGCCCATCAATGCCGCCTACAAGTGTTACCTATCAGTGCTCATTAATACTGCCTATTAGTGCCCATCAAATCTGCCTATCAGCATCACCTATCAGTGCTCATTTTTGCAGCGTCCATCTGTGCCACCTATCGGTACTTTTCAATACTGCCCATCAGTGCCCATCAATACTGCCTTAGTTCTGCCTATCAGTGTTCCTCAGTGCCCATCTGTGCAGCCTATGAGTTTTGCCTATCAGTGCTCATCAATGTCCATCATTGCCTCCTATCAGTGCAGCCTATCAGTGCCCCCCTTCAGTGCCTCCTATCAGTGCCTTCTTAGTGCCCCCTATCGGTGCCCCCTAGTGCCTTCTTAATGCCCCCTATCAGTGCCTCCCTTCAGACCCCACTTAGTGCAGACCCCCACCCCATCAATGCAGACCCCACTCAGTGCAGACCCCCACCCCATCAATGCAGACCCCACTCAGTGCAGACCCCACTCAGTGCAGACCCCCACCCCATCAATGCAGACCCCCACCCCATTAATGCAGACCCCACTCAGTGCAGACCCCCACCCCATCAATGCAGACCCCACTCAGTGCAGACCCCCACCCCATTAATGCAGACCCCACTCAGTGCAGACCCCCACCCCATTAATGCAGATCCCACTCAGTGCAGACCCCCACCCCATCAATGCAGACCCCATTCAGTGCAGACCCCCACCCCATCAATGCAGACCCCACTCAGTGCAGACCCCCACCCCATCAATGCAGACCCCACTCAGTGCAGACCCCCACCCCATCAATGCAGACCCCACTCAGTGCAGACCCCCACCCCATCAATGCAGACCCCACTCAGTGCAGACCCCCACCCCATCAATGCAGACCCCACTCAGTGCAGACCCCCACCCCATCAATGCAGACCCCACTCAGTGCAGACCCCCACCCCATCAATGCAGACCCCCACCCCATTAATGCAGACCCCACTCAGTGCAGACCCCCACCCCATCAATGCAGACCCCACTCAGTGCAGACCCCCACCCCATTAATGCAGACCCCACTCAGTGCAGACCCCCACCCCATTAATGCAGACCCCACTCAGTGCAGACCCCCACCCAATCAATGCAGACCCCACTCAGTGCAGACCCCCACCCCATTAATGCAGACCCCACTCAGTGCAGACCCCCACCCCATCAATGCAGACCCCACTCAGTGCAGGACCCCACTCAGTGCAGACCCCCACCCTATTAATGCAGACCCCACTCAGTGCAGACCCCCACCCCATTAATGCAGACCCCACTCAGTGCAGACCCCCACCCCATTAATGCAGACCCCACTCAGTGCAGACCCCCACCCCATCAATGCAGACCCCACTCAGTGCAGACCCCCACCCCATCAATGCAGACCCCACTCAGTGCAGACCCCCACCCCATCAATGCAGACCCCCACCCCATCAATGCAGACCCCACTCAGTGCAGACCCCCACCCCATTAATGCAGACCCCACTCAGTGCAGACCCCCACCCCATCAATGCAGACCCTACTCAGTGCAGACCCCCACCCCATCAATGCAGACCCCCCTCAGTGCAGACCACCATCCCTCCATCAGTGCAGACCCCCCTCCCATAGCGTTCCCCCCAGCACATGTCTGTTTGGATAAAAACATTACAGACCTCACTCAGTGCAGACCCCCACCCCATTAATGCAGACCCCACTCACTGCAGACCCCCACCCCATCAAATGCAGACCCCCACCCCATTAATGCAGACCCCACTCAGTGCAGACCCCCACCCCATCAATGCAGACCCCACTCAGTGCAGACCCCCACCCCATTAATGCAGACCCCACTCAGTGCAGACCCCCACCCCATTAATGCAGACCCCACTCAGTGCAGACCCCCACCCCATCAATGCAGACCCTACTCAGTGCAGACCCCCACCCCATCAATGCAGACCCCCCTCAGTGCAGACCCCCACCCCATCAATGCAGACCCCCCTCAGTGCAGACCCCCACCCTATCAATGCAGACCCTACTCAGTGCAGACCCCCACCCCATCAATGCAGACCCCCCCTCAGTGCAGACCACCATCCCTCCATCAGTGCAGACCCCCCTCCCATAGCATTCCCCCAGCACATGTCTGTTTGGATAAAAACATTACAGACCTCAGAGCAGCGCGGTATGGGCAGAGCTGCATGTGTCCCTCGGACTCCTCCTCCTCCCCCTCCGTAAACAGAGAGGAGGGGGAGGCGGCTTCGGTCTGCTCCACTGTGCACAGGGATGTGTAGGGGTGAGGACAGTGCGGCGCCGCTGCCCACAGGTGTCACCCCTCTGGCGGGTGTCACCCGGTGCGGCCCGCCCTGCCCCCCTCCCTCCCTGGCATCGCCTGTGCTGTCTCTCATGTAACAGCAGCACAGGCATCGATAGTTTTATTTCCCTCTCCGTGTGTCCTCTCTCGCAGGACACACAGCTGATCTTCTCCCCCCTCCCCTCTCCTGTGTGCTCCGCGGGCAGTCAGGTGTGAAGCTAAGGAGCTCACATTTCCTGCGGAGCACAGAGGAGAGGGGGGAGATCAGCTGTGTGTCCTGCGAGAGAGGACGCACGGAGAGGGAAATAAAATTATCGATGCCTGTGCCCTGTGAATAGCAACCCCGCTGGGCCCCCCCCCCCACAGTGGCGGAATGCCGGGCCCCGTCGCAAGTGCGACTGTGGCGACCCTGGTAATTCCGCCACTGGTCAGGGGCCTGTTTGGACCCCTGATATCTTACCGAAGCCACCCCCCCCCAACAGGGCTGATAAAAAAAATAATAATAATAAAAAAAATTTTTATAAATATTTTAAAATTAAAATTGTAAAAAAAAACATCATCCACTCCGCCCTCCCCCCCAACAAAAAAAATCATTGTAAATGTAGCACTAACTCTCGGTGGAGCTTCTGGTTTAAGCGGGCTTGTTACCTTCACTCTCCTTCCCTCTGTTTTGCGGGCACGGGGTCTAGGGTTCCTTTGAGTTTACCTCTGGACAATACACGCACCAACACTTGAATATGTTTTCAATGCTTTATTAAACAATTTACTAAGAAAGTAGCAGGAAAGAGGCAGAAGGGAAACCGCAGAAGAAACTCAAATATCTTCTTGTAAGGTTCTTGACAAATGTCCTGGTAGAATTTGGATATTACAATAGAATGCGCTCCCCTCGTGGGACACACTCCTTGCTCACCTGGATAGGCCTCTCTCACTTGCCTAGCAGCCAGTACGTAGCACGAACAAAAGTCTCTGCCACAGACTTGTTTGGGATAAACCGGTACGATCCTCTGCCACAGGATGTATTGGTCTTTCTGCAATGAACGTCAGTCACAGTGCTTGAACCTTTAAGCCAACCCGGCAACACTATGCTGTATAGTAGGGATGAGCTTCGTGTTCGAGTCGAACCCATGTTCGACTCGAACATCGGCTGTTCGATCGTTCGTCGAATTCCGAACGTTATGGGCCGTTTGCGCCAAATTCGTGTGGCGCGTCACGGCCCATAATTCACTGCGGCATCGCAGTGCATTGCTGGCTGATGATTGGCCAAGCATGCACTATGACCCGCATGTTTGGCCAATCACAGCGTCGTCGGTAGAGAGAGCTGTAATTGGCCAAAGCCAGGGTGGCTTTGGCCAATTATGGCTCAGGGGGTTTAGAACACGCCCCACACTATATTAGGCCGCCTGCAGTGTAGTGTGTTCCGGTGTGCTTAGATAGAGAGAGAGAGACAGTGTCATTTCATTTGAGTTAGCTAGATTAGGCAGGACAGACAGTGAGTTAGCTGCACTTACAGTGTATTGTGTATATATATGCATCCCAGGTGTTGCATATATATATATATATATATATATATATATATATACACTGTATTCAGTTTAGCTAGATCCATTCCTGTTATCTTCCTACTGACAGGCAGGCTTGTCTTGTTACAGTATATACAGCTACCTGAAGAAAATTACTGGTGTTCTTTTGATCCTATTAGTACCACAGTCAGGCAGCTAGACTATTTACAGTTAGTGTAGTGCGTCCTGCTCACAGTGTTCAGCTAAAACTACAAGTTAGTGTAGTGAGACCTCTGCACAGTGTTCATCTAAAGCTACAAGTTAGTGTAGTGCGTCCTGCTCACAGTGTTCAGCTAAACCTACAAGTTAGTGTAGTGAGACCTCTGCACAGTGTTCATCTAAAGCTACAAGTTAAAACAGCAAGAAGCGCCAATCTAAGTGCAGTATCATGAAACTTTAATGAGATAATTATAAACGGACAAACACCCAGCGATGACCCCGGTGACTACTTGCACATCCTAACGTGGACAGCGCTTCCAGGAGAACCTGCACCATGCACTTTGCCCACATCTGAGGAGGACGTCCCTGGACCCATTACTTGTCCTTGCCTTAACCTATTTCATCTTTGTGAGTAGCCATTTGGCTGTTTGTCCGTTTATAATTATCTCATTAAAGTTTCATGATACTGCACTTAGATTGGCGCTTCTTGCTGTTTTTTACATTGTTTTTTCAGAGTTGCCTGCTTCCACTCTCAAGTGAGCTGCCGCTGGTGCTTTTTATCAGATCTTTAATTTCAGTGACTTTTTTTATATATATATATACATACAATTTTTCTATATATATATAATTTTATTGACTATCACACCCTGGATGTTTTTTCACATTTACTTTGGACTCTTTATATGCATGTTTGTATGTTCTAGCGCCATTTATCCTTTTTTGTAAAGCTACAAGTTAGTGTAGTGCGTCCTGCTCACAGTGTTCAGCTAAAACTACAAGTTAGTGTAGTGAGACCTCTGCACAGTGTTCAGCTAAAGCTACCTGTAGAAGGTTGGTGGTGTTCTCATACTACAGGCAGGCAGTTGATTTTGCTAGCTGCAGTATCAGTACATATATATATATATATATATATATATATATATCCCAGCTTAGTGCAGCTACAGGCCATTAGTATGTCTGGAAGGCCAACAAGGAGAGGCAGACAGTCACAAGCCAATAAAAGAGGGCAAGCAGGCTCTGTGTCTAGTGCTGGTCATGGAGACGGTGCCCTCCTCATCAGCACGTGGCCGTGGGATACGCTTGGCCTTTTTTTCGGCAGCTGGCCGTGTTGAGCCGCAATATGCGGAAGACTTGGTCGAGTGGATGACCAAGCCGTCTTCATCCTCCTCATCCTCTCTCACCCATGCTCAGGGTACTTTGTCTGGCAAAGCAGCGGCCTCTTCCCTTGGCTCAATGTCATCAGTGACTCCTTCCCTAGCCCCACCATGTCCTCCTGAGGAGTCCTTCAAACTGTTTGACCACAGTGTTGGGTACATGCTCCAGGAGGATGCCCAGCATTTGGAAGGCTCTGATGATGATACTGAGCTCGATGAAGGCAGTAACGTGAGCACGGACAGAGGGGGTGCCCAAGAAGGAAAGCAATCTGGCAGTCATGCTCCCCCTGCTGCAGCATACTGCGAGGTTTGCTCCAGTGATGAGGAGGGAGGGGATGATGAGGTCACTGACTCAACGTAAGTGCCTGATAGGAGAGAGAAGGAGGAGGCGGCACATCACCAACGAGGCAGGATGCCCTCCAGGGGCCAGCCTAAGGGCAGCACACTGACTGCATCACACCCCAAAGCTCCACATGTGCAGGGCGCTGCAGCCTCTGCGCGTTATTCAAAAAGTTCTTTGGTGTGGGCCTTTTTGAGATGAGTGCATCAGATCGCACCGCTGCTATTTGCAACCTATGTCTCAAGCGTCTCTCGTGTGGCCAAAACATCTCCCACTTGGGTACCACATGCTTGACCAGAACCTGCCATGCAGTTCGTTGGCAAGCGTATCTAAAAGACCCACACCAAAGAACAAAGAGGACCTCTCCTTGCTCCTCATCAGCTGAGATCTCCAACCCCACTATACCTTCAGTCCTCTCTGAGACCTGCACTGAGAGGAATGAAGGTGTAGAATTAGGTGTGTCACAGCAAAGTACTTGTGGGCAATCTGCTTTCGGTACACCGACGTCAGATTGTACCAGGCAAATTTCCCTGCCC